>NC_057863.1:184626512-185826512 GCF_019393635.1 Dromiciops gliroides | reverse complement strand
GTCTCACCAGCAGGGAACTGTAGGCCACTTAAGCATGATCCCCATAACTTAGCAACTCAGCACAGTGCCTAGCACATAATAGGTGCTTACTAATAAAAGTCATTATTGATTATTATTATTGACCATAACTCAATATTCTCAGAGCAATCATCAGAGGGCAGTATGACCACGGATCAGCTACCTCAGAGGATGGTATAAAAATCAATAGAACCCAAACTGGAATTCTAAAGAATTTTGAGAGCATTTACAAAGAAAATTATTGCCATTTGGCCCTGTTTGTTATTTTTTTAAAAACTGTTTGGTATTTTGTGACCAGAGTGCTTACAGTTGGAGAAGTCTATCCAATAGAGGCTATTTCTCAGATTTACAGGTAGAAGCTCATGCCAAGAAAGAAATGGGATATCTTCCCCTGAAAGATAACTGGGATCCTTGATGCCACAGGCACAAGGATTATAATTATTATGTTTTATTAACTGTCTTTAAAGAAACAAATTCCTGGATTTACTATTTAAGTATTCTCAGTAAAGAGTTCAGCTGGAAAATTTGGCAACAGTTACTTTTTTTGGCTTCTATTTCTATATTTTCCTCAAAGCTTCTATTGCATGGTCTTTTTCAACCTGTTAAACATAAAGCTGAGTTTGGCAGTGGCTGAGATTTTCAGCTGACACCAACTGCAATGAGCTACAATGCTTCTTTATCATGACAAAACTATTGATTTTACAGCTCAATGATACAAGGTCCTGTTGTGTGCAGACTCTAGAATATGGAACTGAATGTGAAGGATAGATAGAGTGAGTGAAGCCAAAGTCTCAATAAGTCCCACAATTTCCAGCTCCTCTTAGCAGCTCCCCTGTACCTTGCTGAGATTTTGGAAATAAAATTGGCACAAGATGCCAGAAAATTCAGCATCCTAAATTACACTAATTTTTTGAAAAGGCTTTGAGTTTAATTAGCTGGGATTATTGTATTGCTATCTTGATATACAAGTTTTTTAAATTTGACATTAATATTAGATATATTATAGTAGTATAAATGTCTTTGAGTTCATTGAACAAAGTAAAATTTAAATTACTAAGAAGAATTGTAGAAACAATTATTTGCAATATCAGAGAGTGTTAGGATATAGTTGTCCTAGGATCTTTATCTGACAAAGCTGATTTATATACACATGTATATGTATGTGTATATATGTGTATAATATGTATATATGTCATATATATAATATATAATTGTATATAATTATAATTATATATAATTTATATAATCTGTGTATACATGTGTACATGTGTATATGAATATATGTATATGTGTATGAATCAGCTTTGTTGCAGACATATGTGTATACCTTATATCAAAATAGAGTTTATTTCCATTATTATAATAACATAGATGTCATAAATTCATTCATGTGTATTTTACATTTATATTTCTCAAATTATTTGCAAATTATTTTCACAGCCTCTCTGTACTTTCTCCTTGTCCCACTCTCGTATTATTACCATGTAGTTTCTCTGACATATCCAAACACAAGTTGTAAGGGGTACACAGAATCATGCTGTGAAATGATGCAGTCTAGCTTCAGAAAGTTGGGAAATTACATCAGAAAATAAATTAGTCTGGCAAGTACCCATCAGAGCTATGTTGGCTCTTATGAACAGGTATTGATTAAGTACCTACTATGTGCCAGGCACTGTGTGAGGAGACAAAAAAGAAATAGGGCAGGTGTCTAGAAAACTAAAACTAAAACTAAAGGGGGGCAGCTAGGTGGCACAATGGATAGAGCACTAGCCCTGGATTCAGGAGAACCTGAGTTCAAATCCAGTCTCAGACACTTGACACTTACTAGCTGTGTGACCCTGGGCAAGTCACTTAACCCCAATTGCCTCACCCAAAAAAAAGAAAACTAAAGGGAGGAAATGGAAGAATTCCAGGCAGTGCCAAGCTCTGTAGAGGCTGCAATCACAAAGCAAAAGACAAATGCTGCATGTGTACAACAACATTATATGTGTGCACATTGGTCTTTTCCCCATACCTTCAGTTCACTGTAGTGGGCCTTACTCTTCAAACATGAAGAAAACCATATTTTTACACATATACATGTACATCCCACTGATGACTCTGGCTGACATTTGGGCTACTGACATTTGGCCTGATACTGCAGGGGGTAAGTCAAAGATGGTTTATTGAGAATCTTAAAGTTTAAAAGCTGGAGAATATAATTCCCTGATGCACAGGGCTGTGGAGTGGTTCTTTGTTTAGCCATTCTCTTCTTGATTTCCATGGATAATGCTCCCTGGAGTGAAATAACTATCCTAGCCAACTTATATCACTTTTCTAAGGGGATCTAGGCAAGTTGGTATCTCAAGAAGGCCTTGCCTATAGTCTTCATCTCATCTTAGTTGTGCAACCTTGGGCAAGTTTGTCTTTTGTCTATATCAGATATAAGCTTCTATAATTCTCTAGACAGAAGAGCACTGAAGATGAGTTACATGTAGATATGCGGTTGCTGACTGTATGAATGTATGACTCCTTATATGGCTATAGTGGGAGACAATCATTTTAATCATCCCTAATAGATTTGCTATCCCACTCCACACAGCAGCTGTTCCAAACCTTTTCTCTCCTCAAACATCTCAAGGCACCCCCTTGCTTCCTGCCCCCTCGGCTAATACTTTACTGGGAAAAAAATTTACCAAGGCCATTTACTAAACACACCCCCTTCTCCCTTCCCCATCTTATATTGCAAGGCACCAGTGATGTCCTAATTGCCAAATCTAATGACCTCTCAATCTTCATTCTTCTTGACCTCCCTGCAATGTTTGACACCCCTGATCACTTTCTCCTATTTGTGTGTGAGAGACAGAGAGACAGAGATAGAAATCTCCCAGTTCTCTTCTTATCCATCTGACTATGCCTTCTCATTCTTAGTTCTTCATCCATGTCATGATGCCCATTAACTTTGAGTATCCCCTAAGGCTCTAATCTGGGCCTTCTTCTCTTTTCCCCCTATACTAGTTCATTTGGTGATCTTATCAGCTCCTCTGGGCTAAATTTTAATATCTATACAGATGATTCTCAGATTTTTTTTTATATTCAGCCCTGGTCTCTCTCCTGAGCTGCAAACCACCTTTTGAACATCTAGAAATGGATGTCCTATAAGCATTTCAAACTTGACTTGTTCAAAACAGAATTCATCTTTCCCACCAAACCCTTCCATCCTCTAAAAGCCATGAGCATCTTCCCAGTCACTCAGACTCCAAACCACATAGGTTCCCAATCTCAGTGTAATGCCCAACTCCTTGCTCTTACTCATTCTACATATTCCATCAATTGTTGAATCTTTAAAACTACACATTATATCTCTACTCCTATGCATCCTGACCAGCACACCCTCATTCTAGAGCTATCTTCATCTCTTCATCTATTACAAGAGCCTTATGATAGATACTCTGCCTCATCTTTCCCCATTCTAATCTATCTTCCACTTAGCTGCTAAAATGATTTTTTCCCTAAACTATAGGTCTGATCATTTCAACTCTCTATTGAATAAATATCAGTTGGTACCTATTACCTCCAGGATCAAATATCAAGTCCTCTGTTTGGCATTGAAAGCTCATGAGAACCTGCTCCCATTCTAAGTTTCCAGGTTGCAGGGTTTAAAAAAAACAACCATTATTCCCCTTCACACACTGCTATCAGGTCTACCTGCTGTTCCTCATATAGGACTCCCTATGTCCTATCTCCTTGCCCTTGCACTGGTTGTTCCCTTCAGTGTTCCGCCTCTTCACCTTTTAATTCCCTGGCTTTCTTTAAGATTCAGCTCAAATCCCACCTTCTGCAGGAAGTATTTTCTGGTTCTCCTAGCTAATAGCATTTTCTCCTCTGAGATCCCCTTTCATCTACTCAGTGTATGTCTTGTATGAACCTAGCTATCTACATGTTATTTTCCTCTTTAGAATTGTGAATTCCTCAAGAGTAGGGCTTGTGTGTTTGCCTTTGTGTCCCCAGAATTTAACACATTACTCAAAACATAATAAATGTTTGTTAACTGAACCAAATGAAGGTTCAGAAATAGAGTAGACCAAAAAAAAAAAAAGTTCATTTGCAGCTAGGTGGTGCAGTGGATAAAGCACCAGTACTGGATTCAGGAGGACCTGAGTTCAAATTTGGCCTCAGACACTTGACATTAGCTGTTTGACCCTGGCCAAGTCACAACTCTCATTGCCCGCAAAAAAACAAAAAAAACAAAAGTAAAAAAAAAATAAACAGAATAGATTCCAGAGATCCTACAGAGAAAACCCATTTTGGTTCAGACCCTCATCACTTCTCAACTGAACTAGTGAAATTGTTTTCTAATTGTTTTCCCTGACACCAGCTGTCCCCTTTCCAATTCATCCTTCACATAGCTGCCAGCTTAATATTCCTAAAAAACACTTCTGATCCTGTCACATCATGAATATTTCACCTAATTTTTTTAAATTTTAATTTTTAGTTTTAATAGATTGAATAGATTGAATGTACTACATTTCAAAGTTTTTGACTAAAATAAAATGATAAACTTGAAATTATTCTTTTAAAAGTGACTAAAATCAAAGTTCCATAAACATAACAGTATTAAAGATCTGCATGAATACTGGAAGATTTCAGAGATGCATGGGAAAACATTTACTGAAGCAGAATTAAATAAGAAGAATCACAAAAACAATATTTATCATTATTACAACAATGTAAATGGAAATAAAATTAAATTAAACTAAAAGCTGCGTAATTATAATGTTAATTAGATCATCCTTAGCTCAAAAGAGTTGAGAAAATGTACCTCCCTCCTTTCACTATGGAAGTATGGGAATATGGGAATGGAATATTGCATATACTGTCAGAAATGGATGATACGTGGCTTGGTTTTATCGAACTTTTTTTCTTCCTTTTTGAATCTTTATCCTTCTTTTCTTTCACCTTGACCCCTCCCCTCCCCCCAGATTCAGGCCATTCCAGAACCCATCCAGGATGCTTGACTACTCATATGGCTTGGATGAGAAAGCAGTCAACAATTCTATTACTTCTGGTGAGATGGAGGACCATCCATCAGGTCTTACCACATGTCCTGTCACAACCTCCTAAGGTCCTTCAGATCTTATCATCTTTTCTTTTGATCCCCAGTACTGATGACATAATTTAAGGAGCCTCTGGTCTGTGCCCTTAGGATTTCTGGGCATCTCCACCTGCTGTGTACTGAACTTTCTTTTATGTGCTACCTCCTTCAATTTACAATGTAGGCAGGGGCAGCTAGGTGGCGCAGTGGATAGAGCACTGGCTCTGGAGTCAGGAGTACCTGAGTTCAAATCCAGCCTCAGACACTTAACACATACTAGCTGTGTGACCCTGGGCAAGTCACTTAACCCCAATTGCCTCACTAAAAAAAAAAAAAAAAAAAAAAAGAAAAAAAAATTTACAATGTAGGCTTCTTAGTAGGAACTACTAAGCTTTTTTCTAACCCTAGCACTTTAGCATAATGCTTGGCACATAGTAAGTATTTAATAAATTCATTCATCCATGCATGGGACTCATTTGGGCTATAGGAGCACGGTGTGGGAAATGAATGAAATAAAAACAAAAGGTAAAAATGAAAACACAAAAACCATAAGGTTGAAAATACTAACAGAAAACACTGTGTTAGTAAAGCTTAGTTTGTTCATTTTTTTTATCTGTTACAAGTGCTTGGGGGAAAGAAGGGAAGAAAGAATATTGGGAATTGCAATGTAAAAACAAAAGACATTGATACTTCTTTTAAAATGGTAAATAGTTAAGTTCAAAGGGGGAAAAAGCCTAGAATTTATTTGCAAATCATATATCTCACTACATGTTAGAAAGGATCATATTTTACATTCATATGCAGAAAAATTCCTCAACTATACCATGGACTCCAAGTCGACAAAATATCCTTTTAAGTAAGTAGGTGGGAATAATGATAATATCCAATTACAGCTGACATACACCTACCTGACTTTCCTAAAGACTGGGGTAGGATTAATCCTGATCTAAGAATTTCAAATCTATAATTCTCATGCATTTATCTTTAATCAGTTTCAAATGCTCTTTTTGATATTGATAAAAATTGAGTCCCAATATGCCACATGAAGTTTAAGTCAGAGACCTATTTTCTGTGCTTGAGAAAGGCGTCCAATCTTTCAGCACAAATATGAGAAAAACTCCTGATAAATTCCATGAAAGATTTGCCAGCATAATTACTAAAGGACCAGGCTCTAAATGCTATGGTTCTATTGGAGGAATTTCTCAGCCTCTTAAAAAACAGCAACAACAACATCAAGAGTGAGCAATTATTAGTCCATTCAGGGGAAACATCAAAGCAATCCTGGAGTTTTCACCTTGACTTTCAGCAATTTCAACTGTAATCAATTTAGCTTTCTTATTTAATTATAAATGCCTGAAATAGGGAATCATAATTCAAATGTTATGATCATACTTTATTTTTATAAGCAATTTTGATTCAAAGCTTTCAGCTGACTTAATTATGAGTATATTCTGATAGCATTTTCATTATCCTCAGTTTTAGAAAGAGAAACTGATGGATGGACAGATTGTGACTTATCCAAGGTCACACAGTGTCAGAGCTAGAGACAGAATTAGTAACTTCTCACTCCCAACAATGCCAATCATTGGCCAGCAGATCATATAAGTACTTTGTTCATTTCATATTAATCTCCAATTCTGAGCTGTACTGGGAAGAGAAAAGGGGCATTCTAGCCTTTGGTCTAGTAACATAAGCCGTTTATTGAAGCTGATTAACTGTAGTATGCTCTGGGATTAAAAGGAATTTTAAAAGACATTTTATTGGGAGTATTCTTGATTTAAAGAGGTACTTCAGGAAGTAATCAACTGTTTTACTGTCAGGTTGAGATAATAGTCATTTCCCAGTCTGTATAAACTCAAATAATATCCATATCAAGTATAAGCTCTGTAAGAACGTAGCATTTTAGAACAAACTGAGTGGAAAGGGGGTTTTGAAATTGCATAATCTATACAACTAAAAACCCATGAAACTAAAAGATCAAGGGGCAAGATAAAAAAATAACAGAGTGAGAAGACCTAATGAGACAAATTTTTCTATGATCAACTAGTTTGGTTAATTGGTGGGGAGAAAAAAGAAAGTGGGAAAGGGAACATATGGAAAAGTAAATAATTTTTTAAAAATTTCTATGGGGCAATGAGGGTTAAATAACTTGCCCAGGGTCACACAGCTAGTGTCAAGTGTCTGAGGCTGGATTTGAACTCAGGTCCTCCTGATTCCACTTTATCCACTGCACCACCTAGCTGCCCCTAAAAATAAATAATTTAAAAGGAATATCTACCGATTTTAAATATAAACCATGCCTACATAATTTCAAAACCTCTGCAAATTTAGCAAATTTACACAATTAATGAAGAAATCATGCTAATAAATTCTTAGATGTCTCACTGATAAAACCACTGTTGTTTGACTGAATCACTCTCCCACACATATATATTTTTAACCAGTTGTTTCAGAATCATATGGGGGTGGGGGAGTCATAATTTTCAGTTTTCCTAGTCTTTTGGCTAGTCTTTGAAGTCCTTAAAACCAATCTTTTTGGTCTGACTAAAATTCCACTCAAACTTCTTTCTTCTGAGGATATAAGTGAAGCATTTCATATTTAGAGTTGAAAAGGACCTTAGAGATTATCTTCTGGTCAATTAATCTTTAATGGTGGGAGGCAATTGTGGGAAGAGGAGATGTGTCAATGAGGGTTCAATCCTAGAAGCGTGCACATTTGGTGAGCCTGCTTCTGGAAGTTCTGGATAGAATGGAGGGGCCCTGTGCTCTACTTAAAGAATGTATAGGAGCAGCTATGTGGCACAGTGGACCTGGACAAGTCACTTAGCCTTCATTGCTCCACAAAAACAAAGAAAAAGAAAGAAAGAAAGAAAAGAAATAGAAAAAAAGAAATAAAGAATGTGCAATTATTCCATAAGTGATAGCCTACTATATGGTGTTTTTTAAAAAAGACTTTTGAATGGTTACTTAGTCAGAACTGGGTTTGTATTCAAAAGACTCTAATCAACCAAAGCATTTTTTTTTTCTTGCTTGCTCGGTTTTCCTAGAGTAAGTAGGCTAATGTAAACCTCCAGGTAGAGAGACACAGAGTTTGTACTTGCAGCTGACTCACATTGACCCACAGGAAACTTCATTCAAAAACCAAAACTATTTGCATGTAGACATGAATGCACATTTTCTCTATGTCAGTGACCATTTTTTTTTTTTTTTGCAGGGCAATGAGGGCTAAGTGACTCGCCCAGGGTCACACTGTTAACATAGCTCAGAAAAGCAACTTGGACCTGACCTAACATTGGATTTATCCCACAACCATGATTCCAGGTCTTTCAAGCAAGGTCCAGAAGTGAATGTGGTGGAACAAATGTTACGTAATGACTGCTTTAAGTTTGAGCCCACTCTACCCAGGGGCCAAGGACTAGTTTGTACTTCTGCTCTTGTTATATCTTCTCAGTTAATACACCTTTGTAAAAGCTAATTGAAATTATTTGCTTAAATGAAATTGGGAGTTAATCACTGATGATTGATATTGGGGAGAGCACAGCAGAAAGGATGCTTGAGCTTATATCATGAGTGAACAGCCCCAACTTTTCAGGACTAAACTTACAACACCAAGCAGGTAATGTAGCAGCTGTGCTCTGGGGACTCAATTTATCCATGCAAGTGGGGGTTGGGACAAGGACCACCATTCCAGTATATAAAACTACAAATCAATAAATCAACAAAGATCTGATAAACACTTTCTATGTGCCAGGCACATAGAAAATTCTCTAATATCACATCTATCATTACTCTTTCCATTACACTTGACTACCTCACAATTAAGATCAGTAAACCATAATGCCAATGAATCAAGCACTCAACAAACATTTAGTAATTGTTTACTATCTGTCAGGATCTGTGATAGGCACAGGAGATACAAGACAAAAAAAAAAAGAAATAGTCTTGATTTAAAGTCTATAATCGCGGGGCAGCTAGGTGGTGCAGTGGATAGAGCACTGGCCCTGGAGTCAAGAGGACCTGAGTTCAAATACAGCCTCAGACACTTAACATTTACCAGCTGTGTGATCCTAGGCAAGTCACTTAACCCCAATTGCCTCACCAAAAAAAAATAAAAAGTCTATAATCTGTTGATACTAAGATACTATATCTCCTTATCAAATTCATGAATGGTATACTAAGCACTTGTATTAGCATAGTGATGTGTTATAACTCTACAATTAGTTATATGGATTGATCTTTGCCTCTTTTGAATGCACACTAAAAAAATCAGTAGTTATTGAGTGCACCCTGTTTGTTCAAAGTACCAAGAGGGGCTATAAAGGAATATAAGATGCTCAGGGCTCCCATGGATGATCTTCTTAGAGAGATAAAATATATGCATAAAAAGATTACACATGATAAGCAGTCTATGATAACATTAAAACAGCACTAAAACACACATGAAATTGTACAAATGATGAATAAATTAAATTAAGATAGACAACCATGTGTTTCTTTTTTCTTTGGTGGATATGCAAAGTCAAGTGAAATCTATTTCATTGTCATTTAATTGGCATTAATAGCTAGCCTTTTAGGTAATGGTTATAAATGAATGTTAAATATCCTTTTCTAAGGTCTCTTTGATGATTTGGTTTCTGATAGAAAATTATAAGGCATAAATAAATTATGAAAAGTATTGTGAATTTATAACTTTCTAAAGTCACCTTAACTAACGATATGTACTTTCATTTTTAAATGTCCATTTTTTTTTCAAATTTATAAGCATTTGAATATGCCTAACCTTGTGACTTCCCAAGGAATACAGAAACTAATAGGATACTTTCAAGAATTGCTCATTGTGAGGGGCAGCTAGGTAGTGCTGGATTCAGGAGGACCTGAGTTCAAACCCGGTCTCAGACACTTGACTCTAGCTGTGTGACCCTGGGCAAGTCACTTAACCCTCTTTGCCCTGCAAAGAAAAAAAAAAAGAATTGTCCATTGCTTACCACAATTCTCAAAACACCAAAATGATAAATAAGCAAATAAAGGTCTTTTTACTCACAGTATTCATAGCTTCACATCCTTTAAGTCTACCACTTGGTTTCTATTTTTGTTCAGCAATCAGATGTTGTACATATTTATATTTCCATGTTTTCTTCCTGGATTTCAACATATTTAACTATCATAAGCTTAAAATTCCTAGAAGGTAGTGGTAACTTATTTTCCATATTTTGTACACGGAACATAGAAAGTAGTGTGAACTCTCTGAGATCTTATAGCATGTTAGTTACCCAAAAAGGGGAGAAAAGTCCATTCCTAGACACTAGATCAGGAATGAGGAATTATTTTTTTTTTAATTTAGACCTGATTGTCACTGACATAGAGAAAATGTACACTCATGTCTATGTGCCAATCGTTTTGGTTTTTGAATGAAGCTTCCTGTGGGTCAATGATGACTAATGATTTTTTAAAGTTTCCCATTCCTGAACCAGACCATACTTCCTCCCTACTGGAAAAATTATTCAAAATGCTCTGATTAAAAAAAACTTAAGTTATACAAAGTTGAGAATATCTATATAAAACTTCAAAAAATAAAAGGTACCCTTCTTACTAAATAAAAAATGCCCAACTGCAAGAACTTGTTAAAAAATGTTTAACCTCATTTTTCATTTAGAGGGTAATAAAAGTGGAAGGATGAGAAAAGATATAATCAAGCAATAGACTCAAAAATAAGACTTATCTTGGTTTTCAGGTTCTGCAGACATATTGCACATGCCCCTTTAATTACCCTTCCGACACCTGGGTGTGCAGAGGCTTAATGCAAATAACTGGTTTTCTTTTTGATGAAAATAATGTTTACTTTAAATCTAGGGCTATAGCAATAGTATGTCAGTTATTTTTGCACCAATAGTACTTCTAGAAACTCAGATTTTAAAAAAAACCTCTAGCACAGACAGCTTTTTTAAGAACACAGCAAAGGTAACTGACAGTTTTGCACAAAGAAGGAACATTAGTGTAATTTTAGAAGTCCAGGATCAAATGAGACATTTTGTAAACCTTGAAGCTCTACATAAATAGTAGTTATTATTGTTATTAATCATAAACATATAAAATATAAATCAAAAACATAAAATAATAAATATATATTCTTAATATGCCTCTGATAAACTTATTTATATTAAAACATGATAATGTTCTACAGGAATTTATATTCCTGTATGACTAAGCAATTGGTGTAATAATAATACCTTATCTTTCTTTAGTAGTCCTGCATAAATAATGATTTTATCAATTAATCAGTCAATTAACAAATATTTATAAAGTAGCTAATATGTGCTATTTAACAAAAAAGAAAATAATTCCTACCCTCAAGGAATTTATATAAATCAATTAAAATAATTTATTAAGACTCATCTTCAATTCACATCTGACCTCAAACACTTATTAGCTATGTAACCTTGAGCAAGTCATTTAACCTTCTTTGCCTCAGTTTCTTCATCCATAAAATGAGTTGGAGAAAGAATGGCAAGCTATTCTAATATCTTTGCCAAGAAAACACCAAGTGGAAAAGAATCCACATGTACAAAAATATTTCTATTTCTGGCAAAGAATTGGAAATTGAGGAGATGCCCATCAATTGGGGAATGGCTGAAAAACTTGTGATATATGAATGTAATGGAATACTATAAGAAATGATGAGCAGCTAAATCACTATTGATTAGAGAAATGCAAATTAAAACAACCCTGAGGTACCACCTCACACCTATCAGATTGGCTAGTTTGACAAAAAAGGAAAATGATAAATGTTGGCAAAGCTGTGGAAAAATTGGAACACTAATGTATTGTTGGTGGTTGTGAACTGATCCAACTATTCTGGAGAGCAATTTGGAATTATGCACAAAGAGCTATGGAGCTCTGCATACCCTTTAACCCACTACTAGTAATATCACTACTGGGTCTGTATCCCAAAGAGATCATAAATAAGGGGAAAGGACCCACATGTACAAAAATATTTATAGAAGCTCTCTTTGAGGTGTCAAATAATTGGAAATCAATGGGATACCCATCAATTGGGGAGGGGCTGAACAAGTTGTGGTATATGAATGTGATGGAATGCTATTGTGCTATAAGAAATGATGAGCAGGCAGATTTCAGAAAAACCTGGAAAGACTTAAGTGGACTGATGCTGAGTGAAGTGAGCAGAACCAGAAGAACATTGTACATAGAAACAGCAACATTGTACAATGACCAACTGTGATAGACTTAGCTCTTCTCAGCAATTCAATGACCCAAGAAAATTCCAAAGGACTCATGATAGAAAATGATGACCACATCCAGAAAAAAGAACTGTGGAATCTGAATGCAGATTGAACTGTACTATTTGTACTTTTTTTTTGTTTTTTTTTCCCCTCTTTTTGAGGTTTTCCCCTTTTGTTTTGATTCTTCTTTTATAACATGACTAATGGGGAAATATGTTTAATGTGATTGTACATATGTAATCTATATCAGATTGCTTTCTGTCTTGGGGAGGAAAGGAAGGGAACTCGAAATCTTATAAAAACAAATGTTGAAAACTATCTTTACATGTAATTGGAAAATCATAAAATACTTTTAAGATTGGGGCAGGGAGGAAAGAAATGATGAGCAGGCAGATTTCAGAAAAACCTGGAAAAACTTATGTGAACTGATGCTGAGTGAAATGAGCAGAACCAGGAGAACCTTGTACACAGTAACAGCAATATTGTGCAATGATCAACTTATAGACTTAACTCTTTTCAGCAATATAATGATTCAAGACAATTACAAAGGACTCATGATGAAAAATGCTCTCCACATCCATAAAAAGAACTGTGGAATCTGAATGCAGATTGAGGCATATTATTTTCACTATTGTTGTTGCTGTTGCTTTGTTTCTTCTTTCTTCTGGCTTTCCCCTTTTTTCTGATTCTTTTCTCACAACATGACTAATGTGGAAATATGTTAATCATAATTGTACTGCATAACCTATATCAGATTGCTTGCTGTCTTGGGGATGGAAAAAAAAAAGAAAGGAGAGAAAAAACTTTGGAACTCAAAATCTTACAAAAATGAATGTTGAAAACTATCTTTACATGTAATTGGGAAAAAATAAAAGAAAATACTATTTAAAGAGTTAAAAAAAGAAAATAAAAAGAAAACCCCAAATGGAGTCATGAAGAGTCAGGCGTGACTGAAAGGACTGAAGACAACAAATGTGTCCAGCATTCAATCTGGAAAATAAGATCTACTTGAAGAAGTAAATTTTTAAATATGCAAAGAAAAAAAAGAATAGGTTAGGGGGAGGAAGACAAAAGTAGTTGTGGAAAGGGAAAGTTCTCATGTATGATATGGAATTTGAGATGAATTTTTAAGGAAGCTTAGGATTTTTTTTTTTTTTTTGCGGGGCAATGGGGGTTAAGTGACTTGCCCAGGGTCACACAGCTAGTAAGTGTTAAGTGTCTGAGGCTGGATTTGAACTCAGGTACTCCTGAATCCAGGGCCAGCGCTTTAACCACTGCGCCATCTAGCTGCCCCGAGGAAGCTTAGGATTTTAAGAGGTGGAAGTGACAAGTGTGTTCCAAGTAATTATCCCCATTTTATAAATGAGAAAACATAGGCCTAGAGAAGAAGGTCACACAACTACTTAGTAACAGAGCCAAAGACTAGAACCCAGGTCATCCAAGGTCAGTGATCTTTCTTTGACATCATACTGCCCCTCTATTCTCCATAATATACACCACTGTATTAAGCTGTATATGAGCATATTTCCTCAGAGCCAATAAGCACACTATCAACTATTTGTCCCAAAATATATCCATTATCTATTCAATGAATGAAAATGTTACTGACCAAATATTGTCCAGTATAAAAATATTTATAAGGGAATCTTGGAGCTAATCAGATTGATAAGCCTCATTTTCAAACATTTAGAAGATATTTTGAAACTAATTTCAAGTTTTTAATGTTTTTCACATTATGTATGTAAAAGGTGCTTTCTAGAACAAAAAAAAGAAACAAACTTCTCATGTCATAAAGCTAAATTATAGGGGAAGAATGGAAATCTACTCAAAATAAAAATGGATAACCAAATGATATAAGAATCTAGAGTACTGAATGCATTCCTTCCACATTTTAGATCTATTAAGAAAGCTCCTTCAGTTACCAGAAATACTGGTAGCAAAGAGAATTAAATACTATATTCAGCCTAATCTTCAATATAATCTGAAGTCTCTCTTTTGAGATCAATATGAAATGATGCTTTGCTGGCCTTATATTCTGTTTTTAAAATTTGCACAATTCTTCTGCTTCTCTGGAGACAACAATGGTGGGTGTTCTAAAAGGGGCCAATATTTTAATTGAAAAGATTGTTTTAATCACAACATTAAATTATATTACTATTTAGGAAATTATGTTGGTAATTATATATTGGCTACCTGTCTAAATATTTGTTTGCAACTACAACATAAATATAGGCAATATTAAGTTATATAAGATCCCAGAGCTTATTGGCCATTTTTTTTCTTCCTTTAAAAGACACAAAAGAGCTTGATTCTGTATCTTGGTCTTCAGGATAAAGAGAATTGTGATATACCTCAAACACACACACACACACACACACACACACACACAGCATGTGTCTGCATGGGCAGCAACCAATTCTAAGAATTACCAAAAAAAAAATGCATGTTTTTCCATCTGGGCAAAAATGAATATAATGAGAGGAAATGTATTCTTTCCAGGTGATGTATTTGTTGAAATTCTGAAAATATTTCAAAATAAACATCTGAATAAATACCCTAATTTGACGTTTGCCTCACAGTTCTGGAATGCGTGTTTGTCATACTAATTTTTCTGCATTGTTTGGCACTACACCTTAATTTGTATATACACAAAATTAAATTAAGTACAATCCAGTACACTTGGGACTCCTCTTTTAGAGTTCACTCACTGTGTTTTGGGGTCTAAGAACAACTTATTATCTTTAAATACTTAGTGGTGGCAGTAATCAACTTGGAGAGAACACGGGTGGGAGTAACTAATTACAATATGTGGGTCATTCCTGGTTAATATTTCCTATGTGTTCACAATTACTGAAGCTGGTGCAGAGCTTGTGTTCTGCTAACTCAACAAAGGCTTTTGACAATGTGGCTGGTAGCTCAGTTGTTTAAAGCGCTACATAATGAAGCCGAAATTCTGGAGCTAATACTCTTTGGATAGAAGTGCTCTTTGTTCCACCTCAGAACTCTGATAAAAGCAGTAATAATAGTGTTGAAACATGCCTCCCACCTTTTGGCAGGGAGGTGATGGACCAAGATTAAGTTTGAGATATGTATTCTTAGATTTGGCCAATGTTCCAGTTTGTTTTGCTGTCATACATATTTGTTATAATACAGAGCTTGAGTGGGGGGATTGTAGGCCAGTAGACAGTAATAGATACGTTTTTTTTTTTAGAGACTACCAATAAATCCTCTTTTAAAAAATTCACAACACAAAAAAGTACAGGAGACACAATTTTAGTATTACCTTGTTAAAGTACATATATATAAATTTTAAAATTTTTAACATCACTAAAACTTGGAATACAAAACTATAAATAAAAACGCATATTACATTTAATAAATAAATAAAAAACAAACAACAAAAAAAGATGTCTTTGGGATATCTTTGTTTATTTTTTATTTATTTATTAAATGTAATATGCTTTTTTTCATTTATAGTTTTGGATTCCAATTTTTATCCCTCCTTCCCTCCCTCCCCAAGGGGGCAAGCAGTCAGATATGGTTTATACATGTATGATTATATAAAACGTAACCATATTTGTTATTTTGTACAAGAAAACTTGACTAAAAGGAAAAAATGAAAGAAAGTGAAAAATAGCATGCTTCAGTTTGTGTTCAATCAATATAAGTTCTTTCTTTGGAAGTGGATAGTATGCTTCAGGATTAGTCAGTCCTTTGAGATTGTCTTAGATCATTGTATTGCTGAGAATAGTTAAGTCATTCACTGTTCTTCATCAAACAATGTTACTGTAACTGTGCATAACCTTCTCCTGGTTCTGCTCACTTCACTATACATCAGTTCATGTAAATCTTTCCAGGTTTTTCTGAAATCATCATGTTTGTCATTTCTTATAGCTTAATAATATTCCATTACAATCATATATCACAGCTTGTTTAGCTATTCCCCAATTGATGGACATTCCTCTGATTCCCAATTCTTAGCCACCACAAAAAGAGCTGCTATAAATATTTTTATACAAATAGGCAAAGACATCTTTAAACTCATTATATCCCAAAACCGAATTCATTCTCTTTATCTCTAAACCCTGCTCTCTTTCAAATTTCCTATATCTGACCAAGGTACTGCCATACTTTTAGACTCCCAAATTCATAACCTTGGCATTAACCTTGACTCTTTGCAGTTGCTAATTCTTGCCATTTTCTCCCATCACATCTCCTCTCCATCCTACCTTTTATCTCTATTCACACAACTACCACCTTAGTTCAGAGGCAATAGCTTCCTGATTGGTCTCCCTGCCTCATATCTCACAACTTCAGTCCATGCCAATAATAATGATGTCAAATATTTTTCCATAAGAATAGACTTGACCATATGACTACCCAACTCAAGTGGCTTCTGATTGCTTCTTTCATAAAATAGAAAATCTTTCGTTTAGCTTTTTAAATTCCATACAAACTTCTATGTTTCTAACCTCGGTGGGCATTCTCTCCTTTCTATACTCTTGATCTAGTCAAACTCGCTTTCTATCTGTTCCTCCCTCACAACATTCTATCTCCCCTTTCTGTCCCTTTGTACTACTCATTTCCTTACCTCCCCATCATAGAGTCCCTCTCTTCTTATAAGATGAAATTCAAGTATTATCTTCTTCATTAAGCCTATCTTAATTTCCAAAAAATACTAGCAACTCAAACAACCTTGTATTTTACTACATTGTGTGTTTCTGTGTATGTAGACTTCTATCTGTATGTATTGTTAAGGGTTAAAATTCTAGCTAAACTGTCTAAAATATCTAATGAGTGGTCGCCAATAAATTATAAGCTTTAGCAAGAGTTAGACTTTTAAGCATTTATTAAGGAGAATAAGAATTTGGTAAAGAGAGAGAGAAAGGCCTAGATTCCTATCTATTAAAGGGAGAGCACATTTCTAGCTCCCTTCTCCACCAGAGTCCAGAGGAAAGAGCCCGAGACTCAGCGCCAGTCTCTTCCTTCCTCCTCCCACTAGCCCGCGTCAGGAAGTGACGCCAAAGAAAAGACTCCTGGTCTTGCCCTCAAAGACCTTCGCTTCATGGGTGAAACTCTTCTACAGTAAGTCTCCAGCAGGTGGCGTCATTCCAATCGTTACAGTATACATGCATCTATAGGTATATATTTATTAAATTTATATTTCTATTATACATATTTTATGTGTATTT
Organism: Dromiciops gliroides; assembly: GCF_019393635.1. Taxonomy (NCBI): domain Eukaryota; kingdom Metazoa; phylum Chordata; class Mammalia; order Microbiotheria; family Microbiotheriidae; genus Dromiciops; species Dromiciops gliroides. Next base: position 185,808,990 of record NC_057863.1, on the reverse strand, counting down.
GTCGTATCACTCATTAGAAGCTAAACTCATTGCAACTAAGGATTATTTTATCCTTTGTACTTACGTCTCCAGTGCCTAGCACAGTGCCTGATATATATCAGATATTTAATTTGATTAATTTGATTGCTAGCTCATCCATCAGTATGTATATCTCAGACAGGTACTGCAAAAGAACAATGACTTGGGTCCAGAATTAAACAAGAGGAAGAGTGTAGCCTGGACTGCCTTTGGAAAATCACAAAACTTCTTTAATCATCTCAAACTTCTTTCAGAAATAAAGATCTATCTTTTTAATACCAGCATTCTACTGGTGTTGTCATGTGATAGTGAATCAGGAAATTTATAATCTCTGAAGAATTTAAGATTAGAATTACTCAGAGGATAATGGAAAGGCACGGGGGGGGGGGGGAGGGGAGAAGGGGTGGTAGAAAGGAGGATGTGTAGTCTTTAAAACATAGCAAATCCGGCCTCAGACACTTGACACTTACTGGCTGTGTGACTCTGGGCAAGTCATTTAACCTTCATTGCCCCACGCCACCCTCCCCCCCAAAAAAACATAGCAAATAAAAGACCATGAAAAATATCAGGAGTAAAGAATGTCATCAAAGAAATATATGAGAGAATATGGACTTCTCACATGATGAGAATGACAGATAATCAATGAAGAGATGGTGTGTTCTACTGGTATCCTCATGATGTCAGAAGAAAATGAGGAAGGCTCCCCACCATGTTGGGTGTACCCTTTGGCAAAACTTATGAGAAGACATGGATAAGAGTAACACAGATTCCAGAGGAATGGATGGGTTATCCACTGTAGAAAGATCTCATCATATAGATTAGATGAGATTACACATCTATGTGGATATTTTTGAACATATGGATTTTAGAATCACACACATAGAGATGACAATTGAACCTAATGGAGTTAAGATCTCCAAAGGAGAGTTTTACAGAGAGAGAAGAAGGCCTAGGATAGAACCTAGGGGTATACCCACACTTAGTAGGAAAGAGAAAATTGATGAACTAGGACAGCAAAATTGTGACTACCACAATGCATTTCCAGTTTGTAGGTGCTATACACCTTTTTATAACATAAATAAAATTTGTTGTTTAAGATTTTTATAACCATAGATGTCATCATCTCTTCATAAATTAACTGACACTGCATGTTAGAAAATATAGAGAAGGAAAGCTACAAATTCCTTGAGCAAAGGTTCTATGATCTTTGCACCAAAGAATAAGATCCAAGCCCAATAGTCAGTTTAACTAGGGATAAAGAGAACCCTGTTTAAAATCCCCAAGTTCATGCAAAATGTTTTTCCCCTGTTTACCTTTACAATTGATTGCTTTCCTCTATTTTGCTTTACATTCCTAAAGTACTGAGGACTTCCTCTGTTTCCAAAAATGATGATTTCATAAGTAATGTTTATCGTGGTCCAAATGAAGAATTTTTTTTGGTAGAACTCTAATTTCTGGCATAAAGGAGAACTGAGGTTTTGACTAGGAATAGGAAAGATGAGCATTCCAATCCTATTCCTGTAATCTTATTTTAGCAAATCACTGCTATGATATCCCTAGGAACCAGAAAAATTAATCATCACTGGCATAGGAGAGAAGGAACCTTTTCTCTATAAAAGGGAAAGCAGATGCACCATCTTTGGTATTGTGGCTCCATCTTCTATGCTTCCAGCCCTGCAGTCATCTTGGCAGTGCTGCAACATACATTAACCATCTGAGGGGTTGTACCTGCGTAAACTAATCTGAAATGAGAAGCTTCTGAACTGCCCAGATAACCACTGGATGCCTAATTTGAGACAGAGACCAGGGAACCTGAGCATGCCCATATTCAGCCTTCCTGAGAGTTCTGCCTTTAATAAACCTAATTGATATAAATAAGCTGCATTCATGACTGATTTTCCTCTCAGATAGAATGGAAAGTTTACATATTATCACTCTTTTAGAAAGTTATTACTAAGTAATACAAGAGAAAGGACAAGACAATTTGATAAATTTCTCCATTTAATTTACCCCTATAGATGCCAAAATAACATTAATTCAATTGGTACTAGGAGTGAGGTTGGTGAGCACAAATAAAGGGGTTGAACTTGACAAGAAGAGCAACCTCTTTCTCAGAGACTGTAGTAAAGTAGGAAAGGTCACAATGATGTAAGGACTTTGAGATGTGGAATAGGGGAAAGCTTATGGCAGGTCACCTGTTCTGGGGCAGATAGGTGGCGCCATGCATGAAGCAATGGTCCTAGAGTCAGGAAGACTTATCTTCCTGAGTTAAAATATGGCCTCAGATACTTACTAGTGTGTGACCCTGGGCAAATCACTTAACCCTGTTTGCCTCAGTTCCTCACCTGTAAAATGAGCTGGAGAAAGAAATAGAGAACCACTCCAATACTTTTGCCAAAAAAAAAAAAAAACAAAAAAAAACAAATAGGGTCACAGAGAGTCAGACACAAATGAAAAATTACTCAACAACAGTGTAGGGTATTTGAAGAGAGAGGAACAGTCACTGTAAGAATTATGATAGAGAGTTAATCAGGCAAAAATAAAAAGATTGCCATGTAGCAGTTAATACATGTCACTCAATCCATTAATCAACATGCATAATCAAGGAGAAAGCTATCTTACTGTATCCAGCCTGCTCAAAAGATATACAATTAAGGTATCTTGAAGAAATTTACCATATCCTGGGTTTTCTCCGTTTTTTCTGAATCTACCATTTCACTAAACAGCTCCCCAAGTTCCTCAATACTCCATCCCTGACTCTAATAATCTATCCAACTCAGTAATTACTATATATGTTAGTCACATATATAATTGTAATATAAAACAAACATTGACTTAATATATCTGCTTTTTAATTATAGGTCAACTCCTCTGGTTTCAGTTAGGCTAAACATCACAAAATTAATTATGACTTCTGAAAGAGAGTATTTTTTGACATAATACTCACAATTTAAATTTGCCAAGCTTGTAGGAGATATCCACATGCTGAAAAATCTTTCCCTAATTTGTTGAGGATTGTTTACTCATGTGGTTCTGGGGTTATAAAAATGTTGCTTTTTCTATTCTGATAAGTGAAATATTGCCTGATTCCCCTTATTACTATTTATTTTACAATCTTAAAAGAGGCATATTCTAAAATGTTTTCTTAGTTATTCACAATTTCTATAAATGCCAATGTAATGCTTCTAATAGACACCTAACTCAAATAAGATAAAGTTATAAACAAAAATAAAGTAGATCTATGACATAGTAACACATACATATACATATATACACATATTGTCTATCTACCTACCTACCTATCTATCCATCTATCTATCTATCTGGTTGCCTTGACATATGGATGCCATATCTAAGACAAATTGCTAGTATTTCATTAGTGTCAAATTCAGAGCCAACATTCTCTCTTTTAAGTATCATCAAGTATTCTCCTTCATGGAGATTTTAGACCTCATCAGTTTTATTCTGCCTGGTTGTTTTTTTTTTTCAATTTGACAGCTAAAATAGTCCTCATATAATTCTGGGCAACCTTCTAATTTTTTTTCATTTTTTAAAAATATAAGCTACAGTATTTTTTAGACTATGGTATAATATCTTACATAGCATCATATATGGCATACTGTAATATTTGGTATGCTGCCATCTTTTACTATTCATATTTTGTAGAAGCTCAATATTCTTGAACTTTGAAGGTGAGTTGGTGTGAATTATAGACATCTTTCTTAAAGCCATAAAAATATATATTATAGTCTTTTTAGGCATTCGAAATATTCTTATTATACCCTTACAAATTAAAAAATGTTCATACAGTTGGATGACTAAGATTATTCTCTCTTTATAGAGTACCTAACACATGTTGAGGTATTAGGTTATCTCAATATATCCATAGATTGCCTACAGTTTACTTACTCTCAGAACCATGTATATACAAAACATGTAAAAGAAGAAAAAATTGGGGCACCTAGGTGGCACAGTGGATAAGAGTACTGGCCCTGGATTCAGGAGGACTTGAGTTCAAATCTGAGCTCAGACACTTGACACTTACTACCTGTGTGACCCTGGGCAAGTCACTTAACCCCAATTGCCTCACCAAAAAAAAAAAAAAAAAAGAGAAAAATTTTAAATACCAATGTTAATTAAATTAGCTATAGGATCATAGAATCACAAAAGAGAATCGCAGAACATTACAATTAGAATACATTTAGTCAAACCTTTATCCAGGTCATGAATCCCATTCACTTGTAATTATCCATCTCCCATCTGAAGACCTCCAAGCTTTACCCTTTTTGGATATCTCTTAATTATTAAGAACTTTTTCATCATGTTGAACTAAAATCTGGCTCTCTGTGACTTTCAACCATTATTTCTCATTCTTCCCACCAGAATCAAGTAGAATAAGACTAATCTCACTTTTAAATCTAATCTTATTTTAATTATCAATATATGTTGAGCACTTTGCAAATCTTTTTTTTTTTTTTTTAGGGAGGCAATTGGGGTTAAGTGACTTGCCCAGGGTCACACAGCTAGTAAGTGTCAAGTGTCTGAGGCCGGATTTGAACTCAGGTACTCCTGACTCCAGGGCCAGTGCTCTATCCACTGCGCCACCTAGCTGCCCCACACTTTGCAAATCTTAAAGAGTGATGATATGAATGTTAGCTATCTCCATCATTATTTTTCCATATTACAAACATTCAAATATTTGAAGACAATATAATATTCCCTTTCTTCTCTTTTCAAGGCTGAATACCTCTGGTTCCCTTGATTAATCTGCATATGTCTTGCAGGTTCTCAGTTTCTTCTTCTGCAAAATAAGGAGTTGGGGGGCAGCTAGGTGGCGCAGTGGATAGAGCACCAGCCCTGGATTCAGGAGTACCTGAGTTCAAATCTGGCCTTAGACACTTAACACTTACTAGCTGTGTGACCCTGGGCAAGTCACTTAACCCCAAATGCCTCACCACAAATAATAATAATAATAAAAAATAAGGAGTTGGGACAGATGGCCTGAGGACCCTTCCAAATCTAAACCTACATTCTAAATGACTCTAAGCATAGCACTCTAATCCATATGCAATGCTGTCCCTCACCACATAATCCAGTTACAAATTGGAACCTTTCCTAGTGCTGAGAGAGTTATGGCATGTGGTCATAGGTAAGAGTCTATAGAGATGATGTGTCTGTTCATCTGGCCACAAGAGAGCAAATAGCTTTCTCACTACTACTAGTTTAGTTAGTTCATGGGTATTCATTTTCCCTATTGCTAGAATTATAGTAAAAAGTTTACCTTCTGTATTCCAAGATTGATTCTAGATTTGAGGGCTGCTTGATGAGTGTGGCTTCTTTTCATGAGACAGTTCAGTTTTGAATTGAGAAAATAACAATGAAAAAACTCATCCTCAATTGGGTCATATGTTCCAGTGCTTCCCCCTTTTCCAAGACTTATTGTTCTGGCTGGAAGAAAGACATGTGCCATTAAACCTCTCTTCCAAATATAATAAAAGTAGGGAGGTATCAAGATAATTATGATGTTAGGAACACCTTGACATCTTCCAAAACACAGTGGCAAGAAACGGACATAATATTCCAGATGTGATTGTTCTTATCTGTCCAGTATCTAATGCAATGTGATTATTACCTCCTTGCTCTGGACACTATACTTATATTAATACATTCTAAAAATAATATTTTAGCTCCTATATCACCCTGCAAACACATTAATCATGCAATCTACTAGCACTCCTGGGGCCTTTCTATTTTAAGTGCTTTCTAGCTATACTGCTCTTATATCATACCTATTATTGTTGTTTTTCAGTCATTTTTCAGTCATATCTGATTCTTTATGACCCCATTTGGAGTTTTCTTGACAAAGGTACTGGAATGGTTTCCCATATTCTTCTTCAGGTCATTTTACAAATGAAGAACTGAGGAAAACAAAGTGACTTGCCCAGGGTCACAGAGCTAATAAGTGTCTCAGGCTGCATTTGAACTCAGGTCTTCCTGATTCCAGGCCTGGCACTCTAACCACTGCACCACCTAGCTGCCATCTCATGCTTATGTAATTGATTTCCTGAACTACAGTATTTTCACATGTATCCCTACTAAACTCCACCTAGCTAACATCAGCCCAGTATTCCAGTCCATCCCAAATTTTTGTAATCTGCAATTATCATAAGCCACTTCTATGTCTTTCATCTAAGTTATTGCTAGAAATGCTGAATGGAACAGATCCATGGAAATCTCCTTAGAGCATTCCAGTAGAGAACATTCTTCCAGGGTGATAGAGGTCTGTGCTCTCTGTAACAGGCTAAAATTCTAGCTAGTCTGTCTGAAATATCTAATGAGTGGTCACCAATAAATTATAAGATTTAGCAAGAATTAGACTTTTAAGCATTTATTAAGGAGAATAAGAATTTGGTGAAGAGAGAGAGAAAAGCCTAGATTCATCTGTCTATCAAAGGAAGAGCATATTTCTAGCTCCACTCTCCACCTGATGAAAGAGATCAAGAGCGCCAGCCTTGCCCCCTCTTCCTCCCACAAGCAAACGTCACTTCCTGATGCCAAAGAGCCAGACGTCTTGCCCTTAGACACCTTCTCCTCATGGCAGAGCTTCCTGCAGTAAGTCTCCAGCAGGTGGCATCATTCCAATTGTTACAATCCCCCACTTTGTTTCTTCAAGAAACACAGGGTGTTTCCTTGATGAAACAGCCAAAATAACAGAATATAATACCCTATGCTAACAAAAAATATGTTAATAACAATATAGAAAAGAAGAAAGAGGAAAGTTTGTCCAGAGGGGTGGTCCCTCATGAACCGGTGCTTTGACACTGGCCTGCAGAGGGAGGGCCTCTGCAGAGAATACATATTACAAATGGTATACATAACAACAGAAGGGAATAAAAATCAACAAAACAAAACTGTTCATTCAAAGTCTTTGAAAGTCTTTTCTCAGACACCCGCTGGGTGTAGTCATGGAATGGAAGTTTTTTCAGGGGTTAATGTGTGGATGCTGGTAATCAGACAGGAAAATTTTCTACAAGATTGAGCTTAACATAACTTTAAAATAGCTCTGTCAGGGCAGCTAGGTGGCGCAGTGGATAAAACACCAGGCCTGGACTCAGGAGTACCTGAGTTCAAATGCAGCCTCAGACAATTGACACCTACTTAGCTGTGTGACCCTGGGCAAGTCACTTAATCCCCATTGCCCTTCAAAAAAAAAATAGCTTTGTCAATAATCAAATCAAACAATGAAAGTTCTCAAAAACATGTCTAAGGGAATTCAGAATCTTAGTTGTTATTCATGAAATATATAATAAAACAAAAATTGAAATATTCTCTAAAACTTAATATTACTATAGTCCCTCCTTATGGAGGGTAAATTGAGAAGAAAATTGCTGTGATATTAATTTTTTAAAAAAATTATCTTTGTTTCATTACTTTTTGCATCATCTGCCTAATTATCCTCATGGCATTATGAGAAATTAAAGAATCTAATATAATTTGTAATAAATGTCAAGTCCAAATCCAACACTGCATTTATCATGACACCTGAGATAATTATGGGGGTTACCATAAAAGAACAGAGAAATGATGGGATATGAGCATTCCCACACTTGAGCAATATATACTGCCCATGCAGTATGCCAGGCTTAAAATAGGTGGATGGTATATACGTCCATGCCACCAAACATATTGGAGGAAACTGAGTCAGACTTAATCAGATGCATGGCATTGAGACATCCATGGCATTAGGCATATAGGAGGGGGTATAGAAGCCAGGTGTAGAATGAGATAGGTCCGGTGAAAACTTCTAGCCATCTGTACAATATTGTGGGAAAAAATTAAACTAAGAGAAACCAACCTCAACGTTTGTCAAAAGCTGTTCCCTTGGCCGTACCTTGACTTCATGCATGTCTCCCCTTATGTGACAATTCAATGTCTGCTCTTGCATGTATTCCTCTTTCGATTGGATGGCATCTTGGCCAAATGGCATCTGATAACTCAGAATGAAGGCAATTAATGTCTTAAATGATAAATTCCCATAATCCAAATCTCATATGGATTTAAAAATTGAGGATAAATGATTGCAAAAAATGTGAATGTACCTTGACTTAGAATATAATATACAATTATGCAATAATTTCAAATAATACCTTTTTTACTAAGTATACAATTACTTTTGTGAAAAATAGGAACATATTTAAATACAAGTTAAAACACAACACAATCTTAAAGAAAACTTTTTTTTTGAAAAAAGAAAACTTTTACAAATGTTCCCCTCTTTTTTTGAATATGCTTATCAAAAATAATACTTCTAGAATCAATTTACACTCACCATGGCAACCAATTTGCCAGGGAACTGCTTTATAGAGTTCGGTCAAATAATCAATTGAAAGGAAAAAAAATAACAAAAACAAACAACTCAGAATATGGCGGCACAATACTCCCAGAATTAACATTGTATTATGAAATCAAAACCATCTTGCATTGTTTCAAAATTAGATAGATGAATGAATAGAAGAAAATACACATGGAAGAATAAAAGACAATGAAATTCAAACTAGGGAAATCTAGATGAATATGAACTTAATATTAATAAGAGTATTACAAAATATAAATTTGATCCCATCACTATAAAAAACTTTTACAAATATTGTCCCCCCTTTTTTTAAGCTAAGTATAAAACACAATTTCAAAGGCATGAAAATCTCTATGAAAATAAACCCATACCATTAATTTCAAAATGTAGATGTAATAGGGGGCAGCTAGGTGGCTCAGTGGAGCACTGGCCCGAGTCAGGAGTACCTGAGTTCAAATCTGGCCTCAGACACTTAACACTTACTAGCTGTGTGACCCTGGGCAAGTCACTTAACCCTAATTCCCTCACTAAAAAAAAATTTTTTTAAATGTAGATGTAATAGCATAGAAATCCTATATAACCTCTGAACTGACATTATTTCTCTGAGTGAATTTGGAACACTTTTGATTCCGATATCTAAAATCCCCAATACTCATATCAATACGTCGCTGCTTACTTCTACATTTCTGCAAAATATATCTTCTTGAAATATGATGATGATAGTCATTTTTATTCAGCTTAAGTTTGTCTTCTTTAACCCCTCTATTTTCTCTGTTGGTCCTTTCATAATATAAATGCTTCATAACGTTACTAATTAAAGACAAAAGCAAGTTAACAAAATTATGAACAAAACAAGCATATCTGAAATTTAAAGGGTTTTCTAAGGTTGGTTTGGGAGAACCACAGCAGGTTAAGTCAGAATCACAGCCAGGCTGGGGAAGGGCTGAGCCTGACTGCTCCAGTAACTGAGTAGAAGCTGGTAGATTAGATCTTGTGACCTCCCAGGCAGGAGGATCAAGGGGCTTGGCCATGGGAGGAGTAGGAGGTGGCACCAGAGGAGGGGGTAGGGTCCCAAGAGGAGGGGTGCACAGATGGGACTCAAACTCAGGTCTGATTTCCCCTTCCCCAGCTTCTAGGGTATTAAAGGCTTCTAGAGGCTGGGTTGTTGTCTCCAGGCATGCAAGATTAGAGCAACAATTAGTGTTAGAATTTGGAAAAACTGCAGGAGTCAGAGGTATCTCTGAAAAGGCATGGTTAGGAGAGGGGGTGATATTTATATTCCCTTGTGTGAGCACCTTGCTGGCTCTTCTAACAAAAATAAAAATAAAAATAGAAAATCCACAAAAACAAAGCATTAACATGATCTTATCCCCCATTTGTCTGGTTAAACAGACTAAAATCAGGAACAGGGTACTTAGGGAGTTGAAAAAACCCATTTGAAAATTTAAAGGGAAAATAGTCAGTACTTTAGAGTTTAAAGGGACAGGGTAGGGGAAATTTCTTACCCAACCGGAAGATCAGATTATAGGTTCAGCTTTCCTCTTCATGGTCACCATCTGTAAGGGGCTAAAATTCTAGCTAGTCTGTCTAAAATATCTAATGAGTGGTTGTCAATAAATTATAAGCTTTGGCAAGAGTTAGACTTTAAAGCATTTATTAAGGAGAATAAGAATTTTGTGAAGAGAGAAAAGCCTAGATTCATCTATCTATCAAAGGGAGAGCACATTTCTAGCTCCACTCTCCACTAGCGTCCTGACGAAAGAGAGCAAGAGCACCAGCCTTGCCCCCTCTCTTCCCACAAGCAAACATCACTTCCTGATGCCAAAGAGCCAGATGTCTTGCCTTCAGATGCCTTCTCCTCATGGCAGAGCTTCCTGCAGTGAGTCTCCAGCAGGTGGCATCATTCTAATCATTACATCTTGGAGTCTGAGTCAATATTTTCTGAATCTACTAGACTGTTCTATCTGCTAATCACATTTCTTCATCTTGTCCACTAGCATGAGGAGCTTTGTTAAATACCCAGCTAAAACCCAGGTATATCATTTCTAGAACATTCAGTAGGATTCACTGACTAGATTATAGAACTAGGGCCAGAAGGGACCTCAGAGCCCATCTAGTCCGTCACTTATTTTACAGTTGAAGAAACTGAGGCCCAGGGAGTGACTTGACTAAGGTCACACAGGTAGTAAAGGTCAGAGATGGGATTTGAACCTGGATCACCTGAACTAGTGTTCTTTCCACTCCACCATGCTGCATTAGTTGATTAACTTTATCAAAAATGGAAGTAAGGGGGTAAAATGGAAATTAGGTTAGTCTGTCCTAATTTGTTCTTAATATACTCACGGTGGTACTCAGTGATCACTTTCTCTTTTTCTGTTTACTCTAAATACTCCTTTTAATAACATTTTAGAATTTTACCAGAACCACTAGACAATAGTTTGAAGTATTTGCCTAAAGATCAATTCAATAAAGATAATGGTTCTTTAAAAACCTCCCTTAAGGATCAAAATGTGAATGGAACATTAGTAGGTGCTACCCTGAAGCTTAACAGGAACCATGCAGCCAAGATGTAAGCAACTGCTACAATTCATTCTATGAGAGATACTTACATGGGCCAAAATCTACTTTAACCAGTAAGTCCAGTTCTCATACCAGCAATTTTATAAACATTTGAAGCAACTGTTCACTCTGAGCAGGATGATCTTCAATCAGTGAATTGACAGAAATGCAACAGTTAGATTTTCCAAGCAGAAGGCAAGACAACATAATATACATTTATTTGGAGATATAGCCATCAATGAAAGGGAACAATTGATACTGTAATTGTCTCTTAAAGTGTTGAGAAAGATTTTTATGCTTATGGGGACAGAAAAAGCATATTATACCACAATACTCTGGTCTGAGAATGACAAAGTCAAACTGAGGGTTTGAGTGTCCTAAGGATACAAACAGAGGCAATCTTATTTCATGTTCATAAGAACGCTCCTAGAAGTGCATAGCAACATTGTAAATCATATTTTAATTAAAATTTTAGTACTTGTTGATGTTATTTGTTTATTGTCTCTATAAAGCATTTTTAACAGATGACATCTGGATATTTTGCTTAATTTCTCTTTTTTTCTATAAAATTGTTTAGTGAATTCAATTCTTGAAAAAGGCATCCAACTGACAGCTTTGGAAAATGAAGCTTTTTATTCCGTTTCAGAACATGGTGTTCAACAAAGGACCTTCAGACTGCTGTTGTTCTGTCCTAGAGGGCCCATTTTTGAAGCAGTGGCTTAGGATCACTCTTGGTAGCCTTTGTTCCTTTGCCAACACTGACATTGTAAGTATACCATTGAGAAGTTAAAGCATCACTTTTTGTGATCTAGTGTACCTGATTATGTCAGCAAGTACATCTAAACCACTGTGTTATTCTTCAAGCAAGTGGTCACCTAATGGTCACCAAATAGTTATTGAGTCATAATAAGCAATTAAGAATCAATCAACATTTTCACTGCAAGAACAAAGGCAAACACTATGTTCCACCTCTTCAGAGAACTATGTCCCTACATGACAGGCAATGTAGTGTAGCAGACAGATTTGGCTTTGGAGTCAGGAAGACCCGGGTGCCAGTATTGACTCTGAACATGGACAAGTTTCTTAACCTCTTCATTACTCAGGAAATTGTTTACAGATAGATTGTTGATTTCTATTGGTGGAAAGAATGTCCACAGCAGGAGTTCCCTACTGTGGAGTCCTACAGACTCTCCTTCATTCTCTACACTGATAGAATCACAATTATGGATTAAAAATGTTCCTAGAGGGGCAGCTAGATGGCGCAGTGGATAGAGCACCGGCCCTGGATTCAGGAGGACCTGAGTTCAAATTTGGCCTCAGACACTTAACACTTACTAGCTGTGTGACCCTGGGCAAGTCACTTAACCCCAATTGCCTCACCAAAAAACAAACAAACAAAAAATGTTCCTAGAGGGCAGCTAGGTGGAGCAGTGGATAAAGTACCGGCCCTGGATTCAGGAGGGCCTGAGTTCAAATCCAGCCTCAGACACTTGACACTTACTAACTGTGTGACCCTGGGCAAGTCACTTAACCCTCATTGCCCCCCCCAAAAAAAAGAGCAATTTTCACGGGCTCAAATTTTCATGTTTATCTTTGACAATTTTACATTAAATTTTATTATATATTTTGATTGCTAAACCTTTGAAACTATTATTCTTCTTTGTACTTACTGAATGGTACTATCGAATAATTTTTTTAAAAAATTTGTTAAATTATGAAAAGATTAAAATCTTCTTCAGTGATTGTTATACTTCTTTAGAGATTAATAGTTAATTTAAAAATATTTGAAGATGGTTTGCTTCACCCCTCCTTCCCTCACTCTGCTCCCCTATCCTCTCTTCCATACATAAATTCCCACTATGCTGATATTCTGAAAATTCTAGTTCTATCTCCTTTATGAAAAATAGCTGTTTGACTCAGATTTGGGAACTGAAGCAATGTAATTGAAAAATCAGATAGAAAAGTAATAAGAAGTCAGCCCACAATAAATTCAAATTAAACAAATATTTTCTGAGTAACTACTATATGAAAGATATATGGATATAAGCATTAATTATGATCTGATAAGTTATATTTGGAGCAAGATGCAGATTATGCTGCATAAAGTCCAAATAGAAAAAAGGATTCCCTATTGACAGAGTTTCTCCAGATGCTCCACCTTGCAAATAATGTATCATTTATAAAGAGGTAATAGAGTTGGCCTCAGAGATAGAAAGACCTGGGTTCAAATCCTGACTCTGACACAAACTGTCTATGTGACACTTGGCAAGTTTTCTGACCTCTCGGTGCCCTATGAATCTCTCTAAAATTGGGGTTCTTAACCTTTTGAGTCATAATCTTTTATGGCAGTCTGGGGAAGCCAAGCAATGCCATCTCAGGGGGAAAAAAAGTGGTTTTAATGCATAAAATACATAATATCACAAATAAATTATATTATTATAATGAAATAAAGATGTATATATATTTTTTCTATTTAAGTTAATGGAATCCAGGACCTTCTAGGTGTCTATGGACCCAAAATTAAGAACCCCTGCTCTAAGGCTATAATTTGGAGGGATGTTAGTTTCTTTATCTCATTCAAATAAGATCATTTGTACTAGAAAAAACAAGTGGACAAAGAGCACATATTCCCCAAATTACGACCTGGGCTTGAAGTATTAAGGCATATATATGATATGCAGTTGGATAGACAGCCCCCTAAAGCATACATCTTGGACAAGTTTACTGCAGATGGGCATTGAGTTGGGCCCAGAACTTAATAGGAAATAGAGATCGGTCTGAATCACATTTGAGAAAATGTGAAATGCTTTTATGTTTTTGTTTTGTTTTTTGTTTTTTGCAGGGCAATAAGGGTTAAGCAACTTGCCCAGGGTCACACAGCTAGTAAGTGTCAAGTGTCTGAGGCCAAATTTGAACTCAGGTCCTCCTGAATCCAGGGCCTGTGCTTTATCCACTGTACCACCTAGCTGCCCCGAAATGCTTTTAATTATCCTATACTATTCATTTCCATCAAAGCCTATCTTTTTTTGGGGGGAAGGGGGGGGGGGAAATGAGGGTTAAGTGATTTGCCCAGGGTCACACAGCTAGTAAGTGTTAAGTGTCTGAGGCGGGATCTGAACTCAGGTCCTCCTGAATCCAGGCCCAGTGCTTTATCCACTGCACCACCTAGCTGCACCCAAAGCCTATCTTTTTAATACAATGTGAATCTATGTACAATACAATGTAACATCATATCAGAAGAACCATCACTGCTTCATATTTTGTGCAAATGATTATTTTAGTTCTGATCTGACTTTGTTTCTTGATTTACCTTTGTTCACCCCGTAAGAATTTGGAAAGCAAGTTGGTTTTCATATCTCATTTGTTCAACATTTTCTTTTTTGAAATGTGTTTTTGTTGTGATGTATAAGTTGCTCTTTTTTTTCTTCTGATGTTATGTCATTCATTATTTTTTAAAAATAAAGTATTTTATTTATTTTTTTCACGTTACATGTAAAGATAGTTCTCAACTTTTGTTTATACAAGCTTTCCAGTTTCAGATTTTTCTCCCTCCCTCCCCTCTCCCCCTAGACAGCAGGTAATCTGATATAGGTTTATATATATATATATATATATATATATATATATATATATATATATAAATAACATTAAACATATTTCTGCATTAGTCATGTTATAAGAGAAAAATCAGAGCAATGAGGAAAAAATAAAAGAAATAGTATGGTTCATTCAGCATCTATACTCCACAGTTCTTTTTTTTCCTGGATTTGAAGATCCTCTTCATAAGTTCCTTGGAAGAATATAGTCCATCACAGTAGATCAACACTCAATGTTGATGATACTGTGTACAATGTTCTTCTGGTTCTGCTCATCTCACTTATCATCAGCCCACGCAAGACCCTCCAGGTTTCTCTGAACTCCTCCTGCTCATCGTTTCTTACAGCACAATAGTATTCCATTACATTCATATACTACAACTTGTCCAGCCATTCCCCAATTGATGGGCACCCCCTCAATTTCCAATTCCTTGCCACCACATAAAGAGCAGCTATAAATATTTTTGTACATATGGGTCCCTTTCCCTTTTCCATGATCTCTTTGGGCAAAAGACCCAAAAGTGGTATTGCTGGGTCAAAGGGTATTATGCACAGCTTCATAGCCCTTTGGGTATAAATCCATATTGCTCTCCAGAATGGTTGGATCAGTTCACAATACATTAGTGTTCCAGTTTTTCCACAGCTTCTCCAACATTTATTATTTTCCTTTTTTGTCATTTTAGCCAATCTGATAGGTGTCAGGTGGTACCTTAGAGTTGTTTTAATTTTCATCTCTCTGATCACTGGAGATTTAGAACATTTTTTCATATGGGGATAGCTTTGGTTTCTTCATCAGAAAACTGCCTGTTCATATCCTTTGACCATTTCTCAATTGGGGAATTACTTGGATTCTTATAAATTTTATTTAGTTCCTGATATATTTTAGAAATGAAGCCTTTGTCAGAAGTACTGGCCATAAAAATTGTTTCCCAGCTTTCTGCCTCCCTTCCAATTTTGGATGCATATAAGTCATTATTAACATCTACTTTTTAACATTTAATGAAAACTAAAAAATCCAAAACAGTATATACAGAATACCAAACTTGACACAGTTTCTAATCAGTGGGCTCACAATTTAATTGGATTTTTGTAAGAATCAACTTACAACTTTTAAGGAAAGGTCTTTCAGAAATGGAAGTATGCAGTAGACTAATTTTAGATATTACATGAATCATGGTTTTTATTTAACCATCGACAGCAAACATGAGCTATTGAATCCAAGCACATATTCACACAATCTACCTGCCTGAGAGTAGCCCCAGTAGCCCACCAGAATGCCACTGATGGAGCTCCATACAAGGGCCTTCTGTTCAACAAGTAAGTAATTACTCTCTCCTATCTTAGAAAAGATTATAGAAGTCATACAGAGAAACTCTTCACTGTTGGTTGCCACAAAACTTGTTCTTCCATATATAGTAGAGAACACTGCAAGGCTGTGTCTGAGAGAGAAAAATACCTTTTGGAGTACCAATGACCTATAAATATTCACAATACGGTATCAGGTGACAGACCCTTATTCCTTATATTGTATTTTTCCTAGGTCAGGGCCTTAGCTCTGGTTAAAAGGAGGGGATCTGGTCCCTAGGAAATGTAGACCTCTTGCTTGCCTGTCTGTCTTTAGGTAGGGAAAGAGGTGGATCCTAAGCTGAAAGGCAATTAGTGGCAATTGATGACAGTTAATCTTATTTTAGTCTGTAGATTCATGCCACAGTATATTGTGTATAGTATCTTCTGTGCCCAGCAGCAGATGAATTCAACTGGGGAAAATATAGTACCTTTTTTTTTTTTTAAGTGAGGCAATGGCGGGGGGGGGGTAAGTGACTTGCCCAGGGTCACACAGCTAGTAAGTGTTAAGTGTCTGAGGCTGGATTTGAACTCAGGTACTCCTGACTCCAGGGCCGGTGCTCTATCCACTGTTCCACCTAGCTGCCCCTAGTACCATTTCAATGATATAGGTTTAACTAAATGATAGAGCTTCAAATGCAATACATTTATTTTAATAAAGACAGATGTGCTCAATTTGGGGAGTACTAATTTAAAGTTTATAGGAACCTTAGAGATTATTCAGCCCAACCACCCTAATTTAAAAAAAAAAGAAAACTGAGGCCCAGAAAGGCTAAATTACTTACCTAGATTCATAGAAGTCACCAATAACAGGACTATTTGAACTCAGATCTTCTGACTTTAAATTTAGTACTCTTCATTGCAATACTTCACCTTGTTAACTACACTAAAAATCTTTATAAACAAATCCTTTTATATAAAAAACAAACCCCAAATCTATAAATCCAAAGTACATTGTTTACCAATTACATGCCTAATCATTAGCCTTTGCTTTAATTTGACTATGAAGATATAGCCAAGCATGCCCTGAATAAATTATAAATGTTGAGAAAAATCTGGTTTTCTTGCCCAGAAACAAAAATACTTTGGAAGACTAAGGCCATGAAAATATGACAAGAAGATATGTTTGCAGATGAACTCACAGTTTTCATTGCTATTTTTCAACCAAAAATCACATTGATGTAATCACACCAAAGACATGATGTTTGGAAAACTGTTATGATTATCTGATTAATCATGTCCCATTAGCTAAGTCTATAAAATTAACATGACATTTTTAAAATTAAATTTTATTTATTTTCATGAAGATGTGCCTTCTCTCCCTTCTACTTCCCCCTCCCAGTCCTCACCACCCCCAATTGAGAAAGCAGTAAAAACAAAAACTGTTATAAACACATATAGTCAAGCAAAACAGATTCCCACATTGGGCATGTCCAAAAAAAGTTTCAATTTGCACTCTGAGTCCATCATCTCTCTATCAAGAGGTACATAACATGAACATTTTGAAGCTTAAATGAAAGCAGAAATAAAAAATTATATTTGTGTCTTCTTATAAGGTACTAAGTGACCAATGGGTGGTGGGATAGACATAATATGTTGTAAGAGTCCATCTCTCTTCATCTCTCTGGACCTCAGTTTTGTTCTCTGTAAAAATGAGGGTACGACTTGGGAAGATTTGTACATTCTATTCCACATCTCATGTTCCCAATAACCAGTTCCTTCAAAATTCTAGAATCCAGAGAATAAATAATTGCCACACAATATACTAGTCTGATATTTGGGGGTGATGTGTGAGATGGATTTAATTGATCAAATTGATTGTGAGGAGTCCCAAAGAATTACAAGACTCACTGACTCAGTTTCCTAAGTTTTATTAAAAGGTTGGTGGCAGGCAGCTAGGTGGCACAGTGGATAGAACACCGGCTCTGAAGTCAGGAGGACCTGAGTTCAAATCCAGCTTCAGACACTTGACACTTACTCGCTGTGTGACCCTGGGCAAGTCACTTAACCCCAATTGCCTCACAAAAAAAAAAAAGGAAAAGATTGGTGGCCACAGGGAGAAGCACCCAAAGGAAAAAGGTGTCTAGAATAGGGAGAGGAAAAATGGTTTTTTATATATAGTGAAAAAAGTAGGTTATCTCCTCATTATCTTAATGTCCTCCTTGTGGGAGGTTCATATCCTATTTTGGACTTCCTGGGGTCCTAAGACGTCCTCTAAGGTGGGTACCTTTTTCCCTAGTGCTGTGTTTTGGGGGTTTAAATGTCATAAGGTGGGGGTAGATAGAGCACTGGCCCTGGATTCAGGAGGACCTGAGTTCAAATCCAGCCTCAGACACTTACTTAACACTAGCTGTGTGACCCTGGACAAGTCACTTAACCCCAATTGCCTCACCAAAAAAAAAAGAATTAATTGATTTTTAAAATAAATGTTATAAGGTAAACCTAAGGACACATTTGGTCCTTCTGCTTATGCTCATAAAGACATGGTGGGGAAGGGAAGGGAAGGGAAGGGAAGGGAAGGGAAGGGAAGGGAAGGGAAGGGAAGGGAAACCAAGAGAAATCCTTAGACTTCTCTTGGGGAGAAAGGCACAAAGCACGTGGCTCTGAGGTACCAATCTCCTCAAGCAGGAGACTGGCAGGCACTTTTATAGAGGACTGATGGGGGGGGGTGTGACCATTTGACTGTGGTAAATTCCTTTAGTGAGGGAGGGACCATCCTCCACTGGTGGTGGCTAGAGGAATTGATCGAGGTGTGGCTAAGGATCTCACTTCAGGATACAAAGGCCTCAGCCACACCCAAATTTATCTCCCCAGGGGTAAGGGAGATAATGAAGGGTAGAGATCCCAAAGTTAGCTCAGTTAGATCTGGTTCTGCTTATCTCTCTGGGCGTATCTGTCCTCTGGTTTAGTTTCTCAAGGAGAAGATTCCTTGATGTGCCCCAGAGAACTTCTGGCGTGCTCTGCACCCTCAACAATAGTGTTGATTGATAGGGACTGGAACCCTCTGGTTGATAAGAACTCAGGTCTTTAGTTTCTCTATTAACCCTCTTCTTAGGTTATCTGTTAACCCTTTTAGCCTCCTCCATCAGGGGGAGGGGAGGGACGAGCACTTTATATACCTACACCTTTCTCACTCCCTCCATGTTTTTGCATGCACTGAGACCTGGTTCCATCCTAATGACAAAGCTTCCCTGGTTACCCTTTCCAAAACTGGTTGCCCTTTCACTCATATCACCTGATTCACTAGTCTAAGTCTAAACTGGATTACTCTCTCCATTCTCCCCATTGCCACTTCTATGCTCTCTCTCTACCATAATCACTCAGTAACCTCCCCTCCTTTGAGGGTTATTCAATTCATATTTGTCATTCCATCAAGAGTCTGATAGCTGTTGTTTAGAAACCTGTAAACAGGCATTCCTCAGGGAGTTCAGGGTCTGGTTGAGTCTTTCTCTCTTCCCCAATTCTTGCCCTAATACTAGGGGACACATATGTTGTTTGTCTTTTGTTTTGTCCCTCCCCCCCCCCCCAACAGGACCAATGACATCATGGGTGATGTCTTGACTTGAGTGTGAACTGGATTTAAGTGAGGCAGAGTTGCACAAAGTTGGCAGCCAAATGCAAGCCCACCCATCACCTTTACTTCTACTTCTGCTACAGACCAATCACAATCTTAGTTTAACATCACCAAACTGTCACAGGGAAATAGGTGCTGCGGAGGTCCTTGGGGATTCCTCTGCAAAGAATTACACTCTCACACACAATCGTATTAGAATAAAATGGTCTTTTATTTGGTGGCTAGAGAAAGTGATGGAAAGGGAAGTGAAAGACTTGCCTCAAGGGAAGGAGATGGCTTAGAAACTTTCTCCTCCCAGAACAGAAGGCAAAAGTTTTTATAGAGGATAGAAGGGGGTGACCACCTGACAATGGCAAGTTCCTGGGGGGGGGGTGGGGGTGGAAAGCTTGAATGAGGGGGAGTGGTCCTGACTTCAGGAGTTATCTCAAGTAGTAGCCACACCTAATGGACTTATCTCCCTTAATTCTTAGGTGTGTCTGTCCGGATATCTAGTTGGCCAGTTTAAACTTTAATAGTCCCTTAATTTCTTGATGCGTCCTAAGCACCATGTCAGAACAACTATGCAAAAGACTATTCTGTCTGCTCTAAGTGCTCTCTGGTCACTGAGGGACCAATGACTTCTATTGCTGCAATTACTCCTTGCCAAAAGATTATCTCAGAATTTTTGTGCCTGAGTTTATCTTTACCAAAGTTTTTTTTTTTGCAGGGCAATGGGGGTTAAGTGACTTGCCCAGGGTCACACAGTGTTAAGTGTCTGAGGCCGGATTTGAACTCAGGTACTCCTGAATCCAGGGCTGGTGCTTTAACCACTGCACCAATGTGCTACCGAACTAAGCTGGAGAAAATCACAAAACTGTGCTGACTTAGGTCCACTACAAGTTTATGTTACACGATCTCAACTCGGTCCTTAATGAATCAAGGAAATCTTTTTATTTCACCTAACTTTATTCACTATTGTACGTGCCAGAGTGGCTTTTCCAAACCTTTTAATACCTCAAATCTCCCAAAGTTCTCTCCCTCTTCACCCTCTACACTGAGAATCTTGCCTCATATTTCCCTGTAAAATTTAGGCCATTTACAGAAAGCTCTATCTTCTCCCTTCCTCCTCTTATATCATTCAGAAGCCTTTTGTCACTATCTCTTCCACACTTTTCTCTTAAAGGGGGGACCCTCCTTGCCAAGGCAAATTCCTTTACATGCACATGTGGATTTCATTCCATTACATTTTCTACATCATAATGCCCCCAATGCCACCTATCTTCAATTGCTCCCTTTCTACTGCTGCTTCCCAACTTCCTACAACATATCCAAATCTCATTCATCATCCAGCTACCATCCCACATCTCGCCTCCTTTTGGTAGCTAAACTCTTTGAGGTCATTTATACTCGGTCCTTCCACTTCTTTCCTCTCCCTCTCTTCTACTTTCTTTGCAGTCTGACTTCTAACTTTGTCATTCAATGGAAATTGCTCTCTCCAAAGTTACTAATGATCTCTTATTCTCCAAGTCTTATTCTCCTGCTTCTTGACCTCTTTGCAGCCTTTGACAGTATGGATTAATCTTTTCTTTTGTGATATTGCTTCCTCCTGGTTCTACCTCTCTGACCACTCTGTCTTCTTTACTGTATCTTCATATAGATCGTGCCTGTGAGGAATTTCACTCCTCTAATAACTTCTGGAACTCAGCATTGGTGATGTGTCAAAGGCTCATTTATTGTCATTCTTATGAGAATGGGCCACCCTGTGTCCAGCTGGTGGGTGACCACAAAATGGAGGCTCAAAGGCCTTTTTATCTCCTAGTCCCTAATGGGAATGGCCCCTCCCCTTTTTCACCATTATTTCGATTACTCAAGGGTTACAATCTATGGGCAAAAACTAGCTAATCTGAACACAGTATTTCTTAGCCAATGCGGGAGGTGATGCAGGGACAGTTCTTCAATTCCTCCCTCTTATGGACACAGCTCAGGAGCAGACCTAATTATGACCACCCCAGGGTTTCCCTGAATCACGTGATTTTGCTTGCCGGAGTGGGGGGAGGGGAGGAGAAGCAGACCTTTTTCCTCAAACAGGTCCGGATTGAGAGGAGACCAATCCCCATTTCCTCACAATGCCTTTTATACTTCCCTAATCTTATTTCATCTAGGTCACACTGGATTTCCAGAGATATTCCCCAAGACTTTGTCCTTTGTCCTCTTCTTTTTTGTCTCCATACTATTTCACTTGGTGATCTTAGCAGCTTCCATGGTTTCAACAATCATCTCTTTGCAGATGATTCTCACATCTACTTTTCTTTTCAGTAATGAACTCTTGGGGGCAGCTAGGTGGTTCAAATCCGACCTCAGACACTTGACACTTACTAGCTGTGTGACCCTGGGCAAGTCACTTAACCCCCATTGCCCCACAAAAAAAAATTATAATAAAATAAAATAACAAATAAAAAAAAAGTAATGCACTCTCTCCTAACTTCTAGTCCTTCATCTTAATCAATCAATCAATCAACACATACTTATTTTTTTTCTCATGAAAGTATTTTATTATTTTCTAGTTAAATGTAGAGATAGTTTTCAATATGTGGGTTTTTTAGGTTTCTAGTTCTAAATTTTTCTCCTTCCCTCCCTTCCCTCCCCCCTTCCCAAGACAGAAAGCAATCTGATATAGGTTATATATTACAATCACATTAAACATATTTCTGTATTAGTTATGATGTTAAAGAAGAATCAGAACAAAAGAGAAAAACCTCAGAAAAAGACCAAAAAAAAGTAGAAACAGTATGGTTCAATCTGCATCCAGATTCCACAATTCTTTTTTCTGGATGTGGAGAGCATTTTCCATCATGAGTCCTTTGGAATTATCTGGGATCATTGTATTTTTTTTTTTTTAATGTATGAGGTATTTTATTTTTTCCGTTACATGTAAAGATAGTTCTCAACTTTTGTTTATACATGCTTTACAATTTCAGATTTTTCTCCCTCCCTCCCCTCCCTCCCCCCTCCCCTAGACAGCAGGTAATCTGATATAGGTTATATCTATATATCTATATACATATACATATGTATATATACACACACATATATATATACACATAATAACATTAATCCTATTTCTGCATTAATCCTGTTACAAGAGAAAGAATCAGAGCAGCAACACATACTTATTAAGCACCTATTATATGCCAGACACTGTACCAAGTAAGCACTAAAGGGGCATACAATATGCTGGGGGAGACAACATACAAATATACACAAAATGAGCTATATACAGAATAAATAGGAGAGAGTTAAAAGAAGGAAGGCACTAGAATTAAGAGGGGTTGATGAAGATTTCCTGTAGAAGGTGGGATTTTAATTGGGATTTGGTTTCTTGGGTTTTTTTATACAGTACAATCATGTTAAACATATTTCCACATTAGTCATGTTCTGAAAGAAAAATCAGAACAAAAGGGGGAAAACCATAAGAAAGAAAAAACAAAAACCAAAAATAAGTGAAAATAGTATGCTTCAATCTGCATTCCTACTCCATAGTTCTTTGAATGTGGATAGTATTTTTCACCATGAGTCTTTTGGAATTCTCTTGTATCATTGCATTGCTGAGAAGAGCTAAGTTGATCACAGTTGATCACACACAATGTTGCTGTTACTGTATTCAATGTTCTTGTAATGATTGGAATGACGCCACCTGCTGGAGACTTACTGTAGAAAAGTTCCGCCATGAAAGGAAGGTCTTTTCTTTGGGGTCAGGAAGTGACGTTTGCTAGTTGGGAGGAAGAAGGAAGAGCTGGGTGCTCTGACTCATGCTCTTTCCTGAGGACGCTGGTGGAGAAGGGAGCTAGAAATGCGCTCTCCCTTTAATAGACAGGAATCTAGGCCTTTCTCTCTCTCTTTACCAAATTCTTATTCTCCTTAAAAACCTAACTCTTGCTAAAGCTTATAATTTATTTTTTTAATTAATAAAGTATTTTATTTTTTTCCCATTACATGTAAAGATAGTTCTCAACTTTTGTTTATCCAGGCTTTCCAATTTCAGATTTTTCTCCCTCCCTCCCCTCTCTCTCCCCTCCCCTAGACAGCAGGTAATCTGATATAGGTTATATATATATATATATATATATATATATGTATATACACATAATCACATTAATCCTATTTCTGCATTAGTCATGTTATAAGAGAAGAATCAGAGCAATGATGAAAAACCTCAAAATAGAAAAAACAACAGCACCAAAAACAAAAGAAATAGTATGGTTCATTCAGCATCTATACTCCACAGTTCTTTTTTTTTTTTTTTCTTGGATTTGGAGATCCTCTTCTATCATGAGTTCCCTGGAACTCTTCTGTACCATTGCATTGGTGAGAAGAATATAGTCCATCACAGTAGATCAACACTCAATGTTGATGATACTGTGTACAATGTTCTTCTGGTTCTGCTCATCTCACTTATCATCAGCCCACGCAAGACCCTCCAGGTTTCTCTGAACTCCTCCTACTCATCATTTCTTACAGCACAATAGTATTCCATTGTATTCATATACCACAACTTGTCCAGCCATTCCCCAATTGATGGGCATCCCCTCAACTTCCAATTCCTTGCCACCACATAAAGAGCAACTATAAATATTTTTGTACATGTGGGTCCCTTTCCCCTTTCCATGATTTCTTTGGGAAAAAGACCTAAAAGTGGTATCGCTGGATCAAAGGGTATGGACAGTAAAGCTTATAATTTATTGGTGACCACTCATTAGATATTTTAGACAGACTAGCTAGAATTTTAGCCCTTAACATTCTCCTGGTTCTGCTCACTTCACTCAGAATCAGTCCACTTAAGTCTTTCCAGGTTTTTCTGAAATCTGCCTGATCATCATTTCTTACAGCACAATAATATTCCATTACATTCATATACCACAACTTGTTCAGCCATTCCCCAATTAATGGGCTTCCCTTTGATTTCCAATTCTTTGCCACCTCAAAGAGAGCTGCTATAAATATTTTTGTACATGTGGGTCCTTTTCCCCATAACCCTTTGGGCATAGTTCCAAATTATTCTCCATCAGTTAATAACTCCTCCAACAATGCAAGAGTGTTCCAATTTTCCCACATCTTCTCCAACATTTATCATTTTGCTTTTTTGTCAAATTAGCCAATCTGATAGGTGTGAGGTAGTACCTCAGAGTTGTTTTAACTTGCATTTCTCTAATCATTAGTGATCAAGAACATTTTTTATATGACTATAGATAGCTTTAATTTCTTCTGAAAACTGTTCATATCCTTTGACCATTTATCAATTGGGGAATTTACTTGGGATTTAGATCAAGCCAGAGAGGTCAGTAGTTGGCGTTGAGAAGGAAGACCATTCCAAACATGGGGGATAGCCAGATACAGGGTTGAGAGATAGCGAGGAATCTAAGATGATTCCTAGGTTATGAGCCTGGGGGATTGGGAGGATGGTTTTGCCCTCCATAATAACAGGAAAGTTAGACAGGCAGGGGAGGGTTTAGGGGGAAAGATAATGAATTCTGTTTTGGACATACTGAGTTTAAAACATCTACTGAAGGGGTGGCTAGGTGGCACAGTGGATAAAGCACCAGCCCTGGATTCAGGAGTACCTGAGTTCAAATCCGGCCTCAGACACTTGACACTTACTAGCTGTGTGACCCTGGGCAAGTCACTTGACCCCTATTGCCCTGCAAAATATATATATATATATATATATATATATATATATATATATATATATATATATATATAAATAAACAAAAACAAAAACAATCTACTGAACATCAAGTTTAAGATGTCTGAGGGGCAATTGAAGGAGAGCAGAGAAACTGGGACAGGAAAAGTACATTTAGAAGCTTCCTAGGGGAGCTAACCTTTCCAAATAGAAATCACAGAAACATCTTAAACTCATTATGGTAAACTGAAATTCTTTTCCCTCAAACCTCTTCTTCCTGACTTTCTTATTATTGTAGAGAGTATCACTATCCTCCAGTCATCCCAGCTCACAACATAGGTATTATCATCCTCCATTCCACTCTCACACCTGATATCAAATCATCTGTCAAGTCCTGTTGTTGCCACCTTCGTAACATCTCTTGTATACACCCCCTTCTCTCTCTGATACTGCCACCACGAACACCCTGGTGCCATCCTGCATCACCTCAAGTCTTGCCTCAAATCACTCACCATCCCAATCAATCCCCCACTCATCTGCCCCTCTTTACAATGAAGATCCAACCATATCACCCTCTATTTATTAAATAAACATCAGTGGTTCCCTATTACTCTCAGGATAAACCTTTACCTCTGGATTTTAAAGTTCTTCACAGCTTGGCTCTTTTCTACTGTGGTAAAAATTATTTGTGGTATAGGCAGCTTTTGAAGGACCTCCCCTTTGGGGGGAGAAAAGATTGGCACTTCCGGAACACTAAGTTCTCGAGGCACTTCCGGAATGCCAACTCTAGAGTGACTTCCGGAACTCGAGTTCACTCTCTCTGGCTGGTGACTGAGGTTCTGGTGGCGCTCGAGCAACCTTAGACTGGCGGGCTGGTCAGGTGTGGATGAGTTACTTATGGAAAACCCTAAATTCCTTTGAACTAGCTTACTTGGGAATGGTCTGGGATTGCATAGGCCAAGTTTAGAGTTAGGCATATCTATCTGTATTTCTATTTTCCTATTTCCTTATCTTTGATTTTTATTAGTTTGACTTTTGTTGTTTAATTAATTCCTAAGTAATAAAATATGATCCTTTTGTGAACTAAAGCTTAGAGGCTCCTTTTTTATTGGCCTGGGAGAAATATCTAAAAAGGGAAGTTCAGAGGGGAGGTTAAACCTAAAAGGGTCCCTCATATTTCTGGGACCCCAATATTAAGGTGAGTCACCCAAATAACACTCCGTATATCAAATTTTGGCCCTCACACTTTTGGTGAGCCAGTGCTCTCACTCCTTACTCCTCTCTTCAATTTTCAATCCAGTGACATAGGTCTCCCTCTTGTTGCTTGTACAAGATATCTCTGACTCCCAATGTTTTCACTGGTTGTCCCCCATGTCTGGAGTGCTCTTCTTCCTAATCACTGCTTCCTAGATTACCATTGTTTTCTTCAAGCCTCAGTTTCTCAACCCTATCTTCTGCAAGAAGTTCCCAGACTTCAATAATCTTAATAATCCCTTTGAGACTACCCCCTCCCTGTTTATCCTGTTACATTTGTATGTAGTTATTTTCATGTTGACTCTTTCAGAAGACCAACTTTTAAAAAACATTTTTGACATATCACCTGACACATAGTAGGAGCTTAATGAATGGTAGTTAACTGACTGACATATGCATTCACAGCCACCATGGTGTGTACATGGAAGTAGCCTGATTAGTAGTTATACACACACACACACACACACACAGAGTATATTCTAATATGGAAGAAAAAATCTATGGAATCTAGAAGATAAGATTTTATCTAGCATAATTTTATCTGAATGATAGACAGCCAAATGTATATCTAGGGTTTTGTTTTGGAAGAAGAGTATAAAGGGAGATACCTGGATAGCTTAACACACTATTTGTTTGATGCCAACTTCCATCCAACAGTTTCTTGGCAGTGAATAAAGCACAGGCCCTAGAATCAGGAGGACCTGAGTTCAAACCTGGCCTATGCCACTTGACACTTACTAGCTGTGTGACCCTGGGCAAGTCATTTAACCCTCATTGTCCCACAAAAAAAAAGTAATACATTGATAGACTTGGGCGGTGCAGTGAATATGGCAGAGTAGAAGAAGCAGCTGAGCTCTTCCAATATTGCCCTCTAAGTAATTTTAAAATAAAGTTTCAGATAGAATTCTGGAGTGCTAGAGCCAACAAAAGGTCAAGGTGAGATATTTTTCCAGCCCAAGACAACTTAAAGGTGAGAAGGAGAAGACTGTGACACTGGGATGGGGGCTGGCCCAGAGCCTGCATGGCACCAACATTAGCTGTGGGTCTTGGAGACAGCAATAGCAGCAACAGCAGCTTCAGAAGCTCTCAAGCTAGAGATGGTAAGAGGATCTGGCAACTGGTCAGAAACAGATTATAGAAGACCCCTGTGCTAGAACTGGGCATAGGACAAAATACTGTTTGGCAACCCCATTGCCCCTACCCAGTTCAGGGTCACAATTCTAATATAGAGAGCAGCTCTTTCAGTCATGAGGAAGTTGGGACCCTGAGAAGCAGTATCACTTTCAATAAAAAGGGAGCAGAAGCCTGGAGGAGAAGTATTGTTTGTGGCTACAAGGAATCAGAGGCCTTTCTTCTAGGTAAGGACCAGAACAAGGACCAGGAGAGCAGCAACCACACCTCTAGTCAAATCACACATTGGAGGCTCTAGAACTACCTCTGAAAACAGCAATTCAAGAAAGCCTGAAGCTAAGGACAGGACTCCTCCCCTGCTCCCAGCCCAGGAACAAAACTCAACTTTAACATAAAGTTCAAAGTCAAGAAATAGTCAGGAAAAACAAGCAAACAAACAAAAAGAACCTTACCATAAAAATTCACTATAGTGACAGGAAAGATCAAGGCACAGATTCAAAAGAAGACAATGATGCCAAAACAGCTACGATCAAGGCCTCAAAGGAAAAATATGAAAATTGGACACAAGCCCAGTAAGAATTCCTGGAAGAGGGGGCAGCTAGGTGGCACAGTGGATAAAACACCAGCCTTGGATTCAGGAGGACCTGAGTTCAAATCCAGCCCATGACACGACACTTACTAGCTGTGTGACCCTGGGAAAGTCACTTAACCCTCATTGCCCTGCCAAAAAAAAAAATCAAATAAGGAGAAGAATTAGGAAAAGAAATGAGAGCAATATAAGAAAAGTATAAAAAGACAATTAATAGCTTGGTAAACAAGGCACAAAAGCATACTGAAAATAATGCCTTAAAAAACAGAATTGGTCAAACGGGAAACAAACTTCACTGATGAAAATAACTCTTTACAAAGCACAATTGGCCAAATGAGGAGGTACAAAAGCTCACTGATGAAAAATAATTCCTTAAAAATTAGAAACGGGCAAATGAGAAACTAATGACCCCATGAAACATCAAGAAACAATAACACAGAGTGCAAACAAGAAAAAAATAGAAGAAAATGTGAACTATCTCATCCCTCCCCCCCAAAAAAAACCCCACAAACAAACAAACAAAAAAACCTGACCTGGAAAATCAATCAAGGAGAAGTAATTTAAGAATTATGGGAATGCCTGAAAGTCATGATAAAAAAAAAGAGCCCAGAATCATATTTTAAGAAATTATAAAGGAGAACTGCCCTGATATCTTAGAAGTAGAAGGTAAAATAGAAAATGAAAAAATCTACCAATCACTTCCTGAAAGAGATGCCAAAATGAAAACTCCTAGGAATATTACAGTCAAATTCCAGAGCTCCCAGGTCAAGGAGAAAATATTGCAAAGCAGCCAGAAAGAATCAATCTAAATATTGTGGAGTCACAGTCAGGACCATACAAGATTTAGCAGCTTCCACATTAAAAAAGAAGAAAGCTTGGAATATGACATTCTGGGAGGCAAAGGAGCTAAGATTACAACCCAGAAAAACCTACTCACCAAAAATGAGTAAAATCCTTCAGGGGGGAAAATAGACATTTAATGAAATGACTTTCAAGCATTCCTGATGAAAAGACCAGAGACATTCAAACACAAGACTCAAGAAAAGCATGAAAAAGGAATCATGAAAGAGAAGTAATAGGAAGTAATATGGTTAAACTATTTATATTCCTGCATGGGAAGATGATAAATACTTATAACTCATAAGAATTTTATTATTATTAAGGCACTTAGAAGGACTCTACATGAACAGAGGGCATAGAACTGAATTATGTTGGGATGATCTCAAAAAAAGTTGGGAGAAATTATCTCATGTGAAAAGGGCATGCAAGGAAGAGCTTTTACAGTAGAGGGGAAATAAGGGGGTAGGCAACGCTTGAACCTCACTCTTGTCTGAATTGGTTCAGTTTCAAAATCCCCTAGGAGGGGAAGGGGATAAGTGAACAGGGAGGGAAATGATAAAAGGGAGGGTAGATTATAGGAGGCAGTGGTCAGAAGCAAAACACCTATTTATATTCCGATAAAACATTTTCTATAAAATACCTTCAGGGAAACATTCTGACATTACTTCCTCTCTACTCATATATATGTTTGAAGTCACTTTCACTACAAAACAAATGATGGATCTGCATTCGTGTCTGCATGTAAATTTTATTTTTTATAACTATGACTGGAGTAATGATTCTTGAAATGTCTCTCACAACAGACTTGACTGACAGCTCTCTAAATGCTGTGTCTTTTATAGCAAACAAAATTGACAGCCCTTAGGTAAAGAGCACGTGTAATCTGAGTGGCATTATTTTGTCTGTATAGAATAAAGTGAAATGAAAAGGAAAATTTGTTTTAATTATTGCTTTTTAAAATTCAACTAATATTGGGTAAACATATGAATGTTGTAGGATAGATCTACTTGTGGGACATGATAGGCATATTTTTATACTGATGCAGAAGATTAAGATTGAATGACTATACCAGTAATATATCTCTACTACAAAATATCTGAAATGGCTCAGTGAAACACAGTATTACCTATCTCCCAATATTATATGTATGTTGTTCCTTTAGCTAGGTTTAGTCTACACAAAAGAGAATAGATTGACTACCAAACTTCCAGGTTGTTCTGCTATAAACCGAGTCAAACACTCTCTTGATGGAATTTAGATCTCTTTCCCCAAAAGGAAAAGACCAGAAAATGCTGAAGCTAATTTTCAAGATTTAAATCTCCTTCCTAAAAGGGAAGGAAACCAGAGAAAGACAATGACTGTAAAAGTAAAGAAAGGTTTTTATTACGCAGGGAAGAAAAAGAAAACTTTAAATGCTGCATGGGTTCAGTTTATTCTGAATAGGACACCAGGTAATAGCTTGTGTGAGTTTATATACATTTTATTTATTTATTTTTTTTTAGTGAGGCAATTTGGGGTTAAGTGACTTGCCCAGGGTCACACAGCTAGTAAGTGTTAAGTGTCTGAGGCCGGATTTGAACCCAGGTCCTCCTGACTCCAGGCCCAGTGCTCCATCCACTGCGCCACCTAGCTGCCCCGAGTTTATATACATTTTAAACAAAGGCAGTTAAGGAATTTTGGAAGGAAAGGTGGTCTTGGGAATGAGAGTAAGAAATCAAAGCTATCTATAGTAATATGAAAAAATGCTCTAAATCACTATTGATCAGAGAAATGAAAATTAAAACAATTCTGAGGTACTACCTCATACCTATCAGAGTGGCTAATATAACAAAGGAAAATGTTGGCTGTTAAAGGGGATGTGGGAAAACTGGAACACTAATGCACTGTTGGTGGGAACTGTGAAGTGATCGAACCATTGTGAAGAACAATTTGGAACTATGCCCAAAGCCATATAAAACTACATAACCTTTGATACAACAATAACACTGCTAGGTCTTGTGAGAATTGGAATGACACCCCCTGCTGGGAGGGACATTGTGAGCTCTGGCCTGAAAAGAAACCATGTGCCTTTAGCATCAAGAAGTGACCTTTCTAGGGTTTTTCCGGCGTCAGGAAGTGATGTTTGCCTCCTCATGGGTCCTGTCAATCGGAGCTACCAACCAATTAGCTTGGAGCTGTGTGTGTGTGTGTGGATGGCCCTGTTTTCTGTTTCACAGGAGGCTTCTGGGAGGGAAAAGGGCTTTTCATTGCCGGACCCGGGCCTGGTGGCAGAGACAGGCAGGATAAGGAGAGCAGGCAAATCTCATACTTTATCCACGTGTTTCTCTTTACTAACCCTTAATATACTTTAATGAATACTTAATGCCCAAAGATAGGTGCTATACATTTTCTAATTTAAGGCAACCACTCATCAGATTTTAGACATCATAGCTAGAATTTTAGGCCCTTACAGTCTATATTCCAAAGACACACACACACACACACACACACACACAAAGAGGTAGGGGTGATGGACCTATTTGTACAAGTAATATTTATGGCAGTTCTTTTTTTGTAGTGGCTAAGAACTGGAAATTGAGAGGATGCCCATCAACTGAGGAATAACTAAACAAGCTGTGGTAAATCTTTGTGATGGAGTATTATTGTGCTATAAGAAATGACAAACAGGATGATTTCAGAAAGGCATGGAAAGACTTATATGAACTGATGTATAGTGAAGTGAGCAGAACCAGGAGAACTTTGTGCTCGGGGACAGCAATATTGTTTAATGAAGTACTGTGAATGACTTAACTATTCTCAGCAATACAATGATCTAAGACAATCTCAAAGGACTAATGATGAAGCATACTATTCACCTCCAAAGAAAGAACTGATATTGATTGAACAGAGACTGAAGCATACTATTTTTTACTTTCTTCCATTTTTCTCTTATTCAAGTTTTCTTATACAAAATTACTAATATGGTAATATTTTACATAATTCACAGGTATAACATATCTGATTGCTTACTGCCTTGAGGAAGGGGGAGGGGAAGGAGGGGAGGGATAAAATTTGGAATTCAAGACTTTAAATGAAAATATTTATTGTTTTGTTTTGTTTTTTTAAAGAAAGGAATGTCAGTGGGTCCCGTTCTCAAGGGAAAGGGGAGTAAGGAATTCCAGGGGTCAAGGATGTGACCTTAGATACATGAATAAGAAGGCATTCTTGGTGATAAGCAGTTCACAGCTCAAGGTTTGATTAGGAGATGTCTTGATAAGGAGCTCTCACAAAAACAAGATAATTTTGAGAGTCCCATAACCAAAGTCAGAGAAGAGCTGAAGACAATAAGATCATAAATGGAATATGTTCATGGTCACATAACTTGCAGTCAGGTAAGTCTTTGAAAATAGGGATGTCTCTTGAAGTTCCATAAACCTCCACTAAATAGTTCAGTATTTGCTTCAAAGCTGATATGAGTTTAATTGGCTTCAAAGTTACTAATTTTCCAGCTGAGTTTACTCTGGTCACTGCAAAGGATTGTTGGTGTGGTAGCCAGTGCAGCCAGTTTTCATACAGTTGTTCTGGTTACCTAGATAATTAGGGGACCCAAGCAAATCAAGGTATCCATTTTTATATAACTAACCTCAATTTAACTCTGTTATTTTCTTTGTGTGGGTTAGACTATGGGAGGAAATAAAATGTTTCTGGTTTTGTTTTTCTTTGTTTTTTTTTTGTTTTTTAGTGAGGCAATTGGGATTAAGTGACTTGCCCAGGGTCACACAGCTAGTAAAGTGTTAAGTGTCTGAGGCCGGATTTGAACTCAGGTACTCCTGACTCCAGGGCTGGTGCTCTATCCACTGCGCCACCTAGCTGCCCCATAAAATGTTTCTGAACAAAATATAGACCAAGGAAGTTTTCAGAAACTACTTGGCTTTACTTTGTATAAGAGTACACAGTCTATGGTTGATCTGCATATGGATCTTCCATTGTTGCTTTTTATAAAGAAAATGTCATCTTCCTATCAACATAATGCCTTCTAGTACAGCTTTACAATCTCAGATCAACTGTTACCATAATCCTTCTCTGGTAATCCAGTGTCTAAATTATAATAATTATAGAGTTTTTCACATGAGATACTCAACAAATCATCAACTATTGCTGATGACTAAATCCACAATATAGATCATGTGACAGAGAAGTTAGGCATTTTACATAAAGGATTACTGGCTGGGTCTTTCAGTATTGTTAAGGAGTATGAGAGAAAAGTATCAAAACATAGAGCTGCTCTTATGCTATCCACCTCCAGAGAAATAACTGATAAGAGTCTGAATGTAAGTCAAAGCACACTATTTTTCCCTTTATTCTTTTGGAGGGCCTGTATTTTCTTTCACAACATAACCAATATTGAAATGTTTTGCATGATTTCACATGTATAACCTGTATTAAATTGTTTATCATCTCAGGGAATCAGATGGAAGAAAGACATATAATTTGAAATTTGAAAAAAGGAATGTTAAAATATATTTTTACAAGCAATTGGGAAAAATTAAATATTTCTAAAAGGAAAAAAATGTGGGAAGTTTCTCTGCTAAAGGCCTCATTTCTTAAATATAGAGAACTAAGTCAAATTTATAAGAATGAGTCATTCCTTCAAAGGTCTTATGATGCAAAATTCTATCCATCTCCAGAGAAAAAAACCGATGGAGTCTGAATGCAGATCAAAGCATATTTTTTAAACTTTATTTTTCTTGGGTGGGTTAGCTTATGTTTTCTTTTGCAATATGGCTAATATGGAGATATGTGTTGCATGACTGCAAATATATAGTCTATATCAAGTTGCTTGCCTTTTCAGGGAGGGACGAGAGAATTTGTAACTCAAAATTTTTAAGAATGAATGTTAAAAATTTTTACATGTAATTGGGAAAAATAAAATATGAAAATAAAGACAATCCAAGACAAAAGACCCATGATGAAAGAGAACTAATGAATTGCAGTATATTTTTTCACTTTATTTTTCTTGTCCTCCCCCCCCCAAAAAAAATGCCTATGGAAATGTTTTGCATGATTTTACATGTAAAACTGATATCATATTGCTTGTCTTGGATTACTGTCCAAAGGAAGGATTTTTTTTTTTGGTCTTTGCATCCCCAGGGCCTATAAAGTCTTAATAAATATGCTTGAATGTTGAAATGAACAATAATTGTTAAGTTGCCATGGAAGAAATTACATTGGGAAATGGAGACTCTCAGAAGGATTTTAAATAGCTAACATTCATCTGGTACTTACCATGTATCAGTCAGTTTGTTAAGTGCTTTACAATTATTATCCCATTTGATCCTAACAATCACCCTGAGAGGTTGGTGCTGTTGTCAGCCCCATTTTACCGTTGGGGAAACTGAGATAAAAAGAGGTTACTTGCCAACAGTCCCACAAGTAGTTAGTGTGAAGCCAAATTGAACTCAGGTGTTCCTGACTCTGGGCCCAATGTTCTATCCAATGTGCCATCTAGATAGTATAGTGATTGGGTGAAAACACCATCCCAAGACCATTGGATCTGGTAGCTTTGGGTAGGAGAGACAGAAGTTGGGGCTGCCTGAAACAAGCAGCTAGAGACTAGGCAGGAGGCTATTCACTAGTCTACTAGGTGTGCTTCTGGACTGGTCTCCTCCATTAACTTGTCTTTTGCCTCTTTTTTTTTTTTTTTTGGCAATGCCTGGTACATAGAAGGGCCTTGGCAAATGTTTATTGAATGACCAGTCGTGGTAGTGGAGGATATTACATCCTGGTATAGCTGAAGTCAAGAGAATGGGCCTTGGTAGAGGGTGGGCTAGACGATAGCTGAAGGTCCTTCTGGACTGGTTTCCTCCATAGGATTTGCCTTTCTTTGCAATGCCTGGTACATAGTAGGAGCATGGTAAAGGTTGTGCTAGTGAAAGATGTTGCAACATTTATAAGGCTGCATCCTGGTGGAGCTATAGTAAAGAGAATGGACATTGGATAGTTAAGGGTCTTTTCCATCTCAGTAAAAAGAGAGATAATAATACTTGCACCACCTACCTTAGTGGGTGCTCCTGAAGAAATGCCTTGTGAACCTTAAAAGCGCTATAAACATGTGAGAAGTTATTGTTAAAACCCTGGATGATTGACTTGCTGATTGACCACAAAGAAGAAGAAAAAATGTCAAAAACATGAGGCCAAGAGCCAGGGTCTCTTTAGGACCAAGCACCATTAGACCCTTTGGAAAGACCTACATGGCCAGAAAACCCGGGCACGCACCGAGCTGAATGTGCTGCTGCATCAGCCGCACTCCAAAATTGTGGATTTAACTCAGGCGCAGACGCACACCAGGAGCCCTGTACTGATGGCTCGCCCCGCCCTTCCCCTCTACCTAGCCAATCATCGACGTGCAGAAGAGACCAAGGCTCCGCTGAGGGTTTACCAATGAGCATGCGTGATTGCTTGACTTCTTTCGCAGCGTCAGCGAACGCAAAAGAACATCGTTCTTATTCGGCTGCCATTCGGCAGCCGCGCAGTATCCGGTACCTCCCCTTTCTCCTCCCCTTCCCACGGTAGACATGGCGGCTCCCTGGGCGCCTTTCGCCGCAACGGTCACTAGCTTCCTATTTACCCGTAGTAGGAATGGACTGGCCCGGAGCCGAATCGCCTGGAAAGCAGCGGCAACTGAGCAGAGAACGGTAATCGGGAGCCAGGTAACGTCCCGAAGGAAGGGAGGAAAGAAAAGGAAAGTCATGGGGACGTAGAGGTAGGAAAGGGGCGTGGGGAAACATGGCGCTGGCCCCTCCTCCTTCCTGCACGCCGCCGCGCATGGGGGGAGGGCGTGCGAGGAGGGCGTTTGGCCCTCGCTCCGCCCCTTTCCCCCAGTAACCTCGCCCCAACTTGGCCCGCTTCCCCACGTGTTCTTAGGTTCCCCCGGGAGGCGGCAAAGGAACGCCTCTGGTTCTAGAGCTGTGTAGGTTTTTAGTGTTTCTGGCATGGTGTCTGGGCGTGCTGCAGGCCGAAGTTTTTTTGCCAGAGAGACTTATCGAGTGGAGATAGAATCTGCCTGGGATTCGTTCATTTAAATGACATTTTCCTGTTTCCAATTTAGAAGCCTTTATTTTCTCTCCCTCTCATCCGTTCACCTTGGGGGGAAAAACAACAAACCTTAAGAATTATGCAGGTAGACAAAAATAAAAAGAAAATTAATAATGTTGGAGGGCGTGGGAGATAACAGGCACGTTGATGCACTACTAATAGCAGTTTGTGATGAGGCCTTGGCCATTATCATTAGGAAGGATATGAAATGGGTCACAGCCAAGATTGGGAGTAGGGAAAGGAGATGGTAGCTTTTGTTACCTCCACAACATCTGTATCTGTTCCTTTGCAGGTCGCATTGCCAGTACTCCAGATTAGTCACTTATCACTTGTCTGGACTATTACAGTAACTTTCCAATTGGTCTTCCTACTTCAGGTCTCTCCTTAGTTCAGTTAGTCTATCATCTATCTACATATCTGCCAAAGTGATTTTCCTAATGTGCAGTAAACTCCAGTAGTTTTCTTCAGATCAAATATAAATTCTTCTATGCCTTTTAAAGCTTTTCACAGACGAACTTCAACCTACTATTGTAACCCTGTTACACATTATTTCCCTTCCTTCTCTTTCTTTTTTTTTTTTCTTTTTGCAGGGCATGGGGGGTTAAGTGACTTGTCCAGAGTCACACAGCTTGTAAGTGTCAAGTGTCTGAGGCTGGATTTGAACTCAGGTACTCCTTTATCCACTGCACCACCTAGCTGCCCCCCTTCCTTTTCTTTCTTATCCAGCAAGACAGCATTCTTGCTATTCCCCCAAAAGATGCCTCATCTTCCATTTCTGTGCTTTCACTGGCTATAACCCATGCCTAAAATGCACTCTCATCTCACCCCTGCCTCCTACAATCTCCTCTTCTCTTAAAAACTCAACTTAAATACTTTAGAAGCCTTTCCCACATCCCCAGCTGCTGGTTCCCTTTCCCACTAAATTCTTTTGTACATAAGCATGTAGTTCTCCACTATTATGATGTAAACTTATTGAGGGCAGGGACTTTTTATTTTTGTCTTTGTATCCCTAGCACTGAGCACAGTGTTTGATACATAGTTCTCAGTTAATGCTTGTTGATTGGATGAACAAATTTTGATTTAAGAATGTCATAGGCTATTATTGCATATGAAAAATTCAGGGAAACTTGAGAAGATGAGTATGAACAACAACAATAGCATATATGTAATGCTTTAAGTTTTACAAGGCTGTTTACAAACATTGTTACTTTTTATCATCACAATGACCCTTGGGAGGTAGGTGATATTATCATGCCCATTTTACATATCAGGAAACTGAGGCAGAGATTAAATGGTCTACTTGTTATTACACAACTAGTAAATGTTTGAGACTGGATTTGAGCTCTGGTCTCCCCAACTTCCAAGTCCAGTGAACTAATTATGTAAACAGGACAATCTGCACAATGATCACAATAATGAAAAGAAAAAATAATATTAAAATATATGAGTGCTTGGATTTCTTGTCTCCTCTCCTTTCGTGGAGAGGTGGTAGATTGTAGGTGTATCAGTTTAACTACTGTGTTGTTATAAGAGGAGATTCTATGGGGGAAAGTGAATACTGGAAAATGCTTGTGATTTTTTTTTTTAAAACATCCAGTAAAAATTTTTATAAGAAATGAACAGATCTTAGAACAGGTGAGTGAAACCTATTACATTAACAGTGAAAATAAGGACTATTTACCTTGGAGGAAGTAGATAATAGCTTACTTAATAACTCTTTGTGCTAAACTGGAATTGGGATTCAATATTTTCTACATTGGTTTCTCATGAAAGTTCTTAATCCACTATCAGTAATGGAAGATTTCCTGTGTAGAATCATCTAGTGTACTAAAAAGCTGACTCTTAAGGCATATAACAACCATGTTGCCACAACTTTTTTCTTTTCTTTTTCTTTTTGGAAGAGCTGTTTGACAGCTGGGTACATAACTGAAACCGTGATCCAAATACATCTCATCTCTCTAAAAGACTGACTGCTTTTAGAACTGACTTGGCAGCTTCTGAACTTTTAGAAGAGAAACCGCATGTTTTTGTTGTGATAACATAATTTGTATTTGAAGAGACACTGGGTAATTTAGCACCAGCCTTTGGTGTACATAGGCTGTAAATTCCCAATTTGACTTGACCACATCCCTCTTTTCCTTTGTCTTCACACATAAGAAGAGTGTCAGTACTAGTCTTCCTCACATCAGTCAACAAGCATTTATTGAGTGCCAGCTACATTCCAGGTACTTACTTGTAAATTAATGCAGTTCTGTTTTATGTTGTTATCTTTTATGTATGTCTTATCTTTTCCATTAGCTTTTTTTTTAATAAAAGTATTTTATAATTTTCCAGTTACATTTAGAGATAGTTTTCAACAATTGTTTTTATAAGATTTTCAATTTCAAATTTTTCTCCCTCCCTCTCCCCTTCACCTGGACAGCAGGTAATCTGATATAGGTTATATATGTACAATAACGTTAAACATATTTCTGCATTAGTCATGTTATAAGAGAAGAATCAGAGCAAAAAGGAAAAACCTCAAAAAAGGAAAACAACAGCACCAAAACCAAAAGAAATAATATGGTTCAATCTGCATCCATATTCCATAGTTCTTTTTTTTTGGATTTGGAGATCCTTTTCCATCATGAGTCCTTTGGAACTTTCTTGTACCATTGTATTGGTGAAAAGAATCTAGTCTATTACAGTCGATCAGCACATAATGTTCTTTTGGTTCTGCTCATCTCACTCATTAACAGTTCATGCAAGTCCTTTTGGGTTTCTCTGAACTCCTGCTCATCCTTTCTTACAGCACAATAGATCAATTAGCTTTTAACTTTCTCAATGGCTTAGACCTCTTTCTGTTTTCCGTCTCTTATCAGGGAGCTCTACATAGGGAGCATAAATTTAGAGCTAGAAGTGACTCTGAGGATCTTCTAGGCCACTGGTGTCATATAGAAACAGGGCCACTAAACTATGCATAAACATCCTTGCCAGCTGCATGTTGACATAGAAAACCATATATTAACATTATCTGTTCGATATTTTTTTTTGCGGGGCAATGGGGGTTAAATGACTTGCCCAGGGTCACACAGCTAGTACGCGTCAAGTGTCTGAGGCTGGATTTGAACTCAGGTACTCCTGAATCCAGGACCAGTGCTTTATCCTAGCTGCTCCTGTTCGATTACATTTTTATTTATTAGGTTAAGTGTTTTCTAATCACACTTTTAATCTGGTTCTGGTTGCACTTGGGAATCCAGGTCCTCTGATCCAGATCCAATGCTCTTTCCACTGCCATGTTCAGTCACCTTCAGTTGTGTCCAACACTTTGTGACCCCATTTAGGGATTTCTTTGCAAAGATACTACTGCTTACAGATGAGGAAATGGAGGCAAACAGGATTAAACGACTTGCCCAGGGCCACACAGCTAGCTCTAGTAAGTGTCTGAAGCTAGATTTGAACTTCAGGCAGATAAGTATAGGCCTGGCACTTCACCACCTGGCTATCCCTGCCCCTTATTCCATACTACCACATAATAGATGATCACAGTTGTTTACATCATGAAGACAAGCTAAACAATGTACCTCTGAAGCAACTTTTAAAAAATTATAGTTAGAATTTGGTTTGTATGTATTAGTTTCCCACTTTCTAAGTTGATATTCATGGTTTCAGAGTATGCTTGTCTACCTGAAATTATCGACTCAATTTTTTGGTTGTTTTACATATTCTAAACTTACTGTTTATGTCATCTATAAATGGAGATATTTTAATTTCTTCATTACCAGTGGTTATTCCTTTAATATCATTTTCATGACTTACTTTCCTCTCACCTTCCTGTTTTACCCTTACCTGGGTATGCCCTACCTCATGGTCTGCAGAACAAATACAGTAATCTATAATCCGTGTTTTATAAACTTTTTTGATCATGCACCCCTATCAGTTTAAAAAAAAAATTGAACACACATGCCTAAAATACCTAATACAAATGTGACTGTCCAAATACAAAATAATGACTAGTTATTTTCAGCAATATGAGAAGTGGGAGGCAGAACAGTCCAAGTATACTGCAGGCCCAGGTAAAAGCAAAAAGAAACTAGCAATTCACATTAAGGGGCAAACTGAAAAAGGCACTATATAAAATCAGTGGAATCATGGGGAATGAGATTCAGGGAGTATAGGGACCACAGGTGTTCTAGGAATTACACAAACATTTACAGCTCAAGTATTTGACAAGACTTCACCTAAGTTCTAGGTCTGTATATGTGGAGAAAGTCATGGTGGCCTAGAAGGTTGAGGGAGAGGCACATCTTTTTACATTTTCATTAGAAATTGATTGTTACAGTAGCCATACCTTTTGGGGAAGAAAAATAAGATACCTCATTAAGGTTGGCTCTGATAAGTCACACTTGGTATGAAAATTCAGTTTTCCTGAAAATACTTTAATAGTAACATAGGATAACATTTAAAAAGTAAATGAATGCTATGGAAGTTTGTAATCCTGGCAATGAAATAGAATATTAAGGGAAGGGAAAAGGTTAAAACAGCATAGGTTTTAACAAAAACACCAGATAGTAATAAAACAAAAACCAATTGAATATCCTATTATGAAATAAAACTTAGAAAGCTATCATAATATTTGAATGCTAAGGGTATGAAAACTTGAAATACCTGTGAAGCTTAAAAAAAAAAAGTAAAAGTTTAACAGAGTTAAAACAAAGTTGTTTTTACCTACCACACATTAGTGTGTGTGATTATTTCAATAGTATCTAACTGGTCTGACTTTAGATTAAGAAACTGCTTAACAGAGCTATTGAGAAAAACTATCAAACAGTGCCTCGACTAAGTGGAACAAGTTTCTCTGGCCTATTAGGGAACCTCCAGTTTTCAGAATTTTAAAATTTGTTCTTGCTATTTACACCTAGAAGCCAAGTGATATTTCCCATGATCACACACATTCATTATGCCAAGGAAGTATCATCCTGGAGGGGGAAACTTGAACCCAGGTGTTCCTGACTTTGAGATCATTTCTTTGGGAATTCATTGCATTTCTAAAATAATACTGCATTTCTAAAAGTTTCAAGTATTTGAGCTTCTTTTAATAGTTGAATCTATAATAATTTATAGCCCAAAAGAATACTATATAATTATCAGATATTCACATTACAGATTGGTAAACTGAAGTAGTTTGTTTTAAGATCATGCAGTTAACAAATTTTCAGATCCATGAAATTTTTAAACACTTTGTCATAATGCAAATATCACAATAAATCCTGACTTTTTTTTAAAAAAGCATTAGAAGACATATTTCACTAGAAGAAATTCAATTAAAACTATTCCCAGATAGTGAAATTTTCAATTTATTTAAGGCCCATCTACTAGCATTTCAATATGAGACCATTATCAAGAAACTCATTTTTACATAGTAATAAACACTAGTAACTGAGAAGTCAGATAATTCCCCAGATTTAAATTGAACCTGATTAACTTTAATTTGGGGGTTCATAAAACCTGGATTTAAAATATCTCATATTGAAGATCAATTCCCAATTAAAGTTTTAACAATTTTCTTAAAAACAGGTAAAAAAAAAAAGTCAAGCTACAGTCACCCTATAACTGCCTCTCTTTTAAAATTACCTTTCTGACAATTCTGCTTTGAGTGGCAGAGAGGATTGCTAACTCAGTGAAAGATAAGGAACTTAGCTTGAATAGCAAGGGACACACACACACACACACACACACACACAGAGAACATTTTAACAAAAATAGCACTCTACAAGGACAAACACAAAACAGTAAACAGTAACGGTAAAGATTCTTAAGATAATTTAGCATGCACAAATTGAGTCCTCTATAACCTTAAAGATCCATTAATCTAAGCCATATCAATTGGTCTCTTTTTTTCTCCTTTTTAAATTTAGAGACCGTTTTCTGAGGGACAAAAATCTTCCTCTCTTTCTCTTTTTTTTTGGGGGGGGGGGCTATTTTATGGAAGGGAGGAGGGTTCAGATTCATATTCTAGCTTAGTTGATTCAAAAGAAAATGAGTCAGGGCAGCTAGGTAGCGCAGTGGATAGAGCACCGGCCCTGGAGTCAGGAGTACCTGAGTTCAAATCCGGCCTCAGACACTTAACACTTACTAGCTGTGTGACCCTGGGCAAGTCACTTAACCCCAATTGCCTCACTAAAAAAAAAAAAAAAGAAAGAAAATGAGTCCCACTGAGTGCCTTTAATTTTTGGGCCGGCAGAATCAAGAATAAACTCAAAAAGGAGACCCCACTGTGGCCATCAGTGTTGTGGGTCAGACTTAAATTCTGCTAATTTTCCAAGTACTTGTACTCATGTGGTCTATGATTTGAAAACAGAGCCCGGCAGCCATTATTTTGGGACCTGTCAGAGTGGCCACATGTGTTCCATAAATACAAAATGCTGCCATTCCCTTTTGGGGTATGAGTTAGAATAGACCCAAGTTACCAAATCATCCATGGACATAACCAGACTCCCGATCAAAGAGATTTAGGAACTCAAGGGGAAAGGACTCAAGTTCTGAATTTGAAAGAACCTTACCCCAGACCTAGCCTCTGAATTTGAGTGCAGATTGGAACACAAAAGATTCCTGCTAGTGCCAAGCATTTGAAGTCAAAAAATGGGGGCTGGCTGGACACTGAGTCTTCAAATCCTGAATGGTGCCCCCAGTATGCCAACCTGAAAATTAATCAGTCAGTTTAACAGAATTAAGGTCTTTAATCAGGGCAGAGGAGCTATAACTCAAAGCAAATTTCTAGGAATATCCAAAGATGAGGAGTGAGGACAGGGTTTATATGGGATAACAGAACAGAGGGAGCTATGAGACTGCCCTTGGGAAAAGTAAGTTTCTTACAGATAGAAACTACTTAATGTAAATTTTTGCATAATAACCTAAAGTCCAAGAAGTAAGCCTGGGTATCTTTGGGAGGGGAATAGTTTGGGAGATTCATACAACAATCAGTAGTCTGGAATTGACAAAGATTGGTCAACCCCAGGCAATTCATTGACCTTGGAATGAATAGGTGAGGATCAATTTGTTCTCAGTAAACTGAGGTTATCACTACCACAGTTCCATTTTCCCCCTGCAAAGTGGTTAGATAGAGTAACAACTGTACTAGTAGTGTATTTGTGTCTGTCTTTCCACATACCCCTCCACATTGACTGTTTTTTTTCTCTTAAAAACATAATCTTTGCCAGTTTGAAAGGGGTGGGGAAAAAGTTCCAACTGTTTTAATGTGCATTTTTCTAATGTGAAATTTGGAATTTTTTTTATTAGCTTATTTGTATTTCTTCTAAAAACTTTTTATCTATTGAGTTGTTACTCCTTCCCCCTCAGATTACCTTTTATCCACTCTGATGTTAATTCCTTTCTCTATCTTGTAAATTTTGAAAAACAAACTATTCAGCATCTAGTTTGTAAATAGTATTTACTTGTGTTTTTTCTTTAGAATGTAAGCCCCTTGAGGGCAGGTATTCTTTTTGTCTTTCTTTATATCCCTTAAGGGCAGCTAGGTGGCACAGTG
Source organism: Dromiciops gliroides (assembly GCF_019393635.1). NCBI lineage: Eukaryota > Metazoa > Chordata > Mammalia > Microbiotheria > Microbiotheriidae > Dromiciops > Dromiciops gliroides. The sequence goes on along the minus strand of NC_057863.1, from coordinate 185,765,471 downwards.
GATAGAACACTGTCCCTGAAGTCAGGAGGACCTGAGTTCAGATTTCACCTTAGACACTTAAAAAGTCGCTTAACCCCAATTGCCTTAAACATCCGGAGCCATCTTCAGTCATCCAGAGAGAGAGAGAGAGAGAGAGATATGTAGTGTGTGTGTGTGTGTGTGTGTGTGTGTGTGTGTGTGTGTGTGTGTGTATGTATATGCATGTATATGTGTATATATACATACACACATATATATTGTAAGGGCCTAAAATTCTAGCTATGGTGTCTAAAATCTAATGAGTGGTCACCTTAAATTAGAAGCTTTAGCAGAGTTTAGACTTTGAAGTTGGCTTTTTTTTTTTTTTTTTTAATTATTTATTTATTTAATTATTTTTGCGGGGCAATGGGGGTTAAGTGACTTGCCCAGGGTCACACAGCTAGTAAGTGTCTGAGGCTGGATTTGAACTCAGGTACTCCTGACTCCGGGGCCGGTGCTCTATCCACTGCGCCACCTAGCCGCCCCCTTTGAAGTATTTATTAAAGTGCATCAGAAGTTGGTGAGGAGGGGCAGCTAGATGGCGCAGTGGATAGAGCACCGGCCCCGGAGTCAGGAGTACCTGAGTTCAAATCCGGCCTCAGACACTTACTAGCTGTGTGACCCTGGGCAAGTCACTTAACCCCCATTGCCTCACTAAAAACCAAAAAAAAAACCCCAAAAAACAAAACAGAAGTTGGTGAGGAAAGAGAGAGAGGTAAAAGGCAAACTTCCTCTAACTATCTAATAGACCCCAGCATCCGACCCACCAAACAGAAGGTCAGGAACCCAAAAGACCCCTTCTTAGGGGCTTCTCCCAGAATCCCCCCTGTGAAACCAGAAACAGGGCCTTCCACACACATAGCTCCAAGCTAATTAGTTGGTAGCTCTGATTGACAGGTTCCACGGCTGGTTCTATAGATGTAACTTCTAGACGCTAAAGTCACATGCATTCTCCTCATGGTGGAGCTTCCCTGCAATATCTCTCCCAGCAGGGGGTGTCATTCCAATTCTCACTATATATATGTATATATAAATATATATATGAGAGAGAGAATTGGATGAGAATTGGAATTATATACACATATATACATATGTGTATGTGTGTGTGTATACATACATCTCTCTCTATATATATAGAGAGAGATATATCTAGATATCTAGATATATATGTATATATCTATATATAGATATATATATATATCACTACTGGACCCAGATGGCTCTGGAGGAGAGAGTGAGGTTGGTGAGATTGTGCATCCCTCCCTCACTTAAATCCAATTCATTGCAAGTCATGACATCACCTCAGTGTCATGGTCCTCTTCAAGAATGAAGGACAAACAGCAACTTTGTATCCCTACCCCTTATCTATTGGGGAATGTCTCTTGGGTTAATATATTTGTATCCTTATATATCCTGGGTATGAGGCTTTTTTATAAGATTGATAGAAATGGTTGGGGTTTTTTCCCCCACACAGGTAAGCAGTTTCTCTTCTTGTTCTAGGTACATTGATTTTGTTCATATGCTTTTAAATTTTATTATTGAGATCATGACTCTGAAGTCAAGATCTAGGTTTAATTTCTTCTTCTGATGCTTACTGCCTATATGACCTTGGTACATTTTAGGCAAATTGTTGAATCTTCAGGGACCTAAGTTTCCTGAGAGGGGCTGGACTAAAAGTTGGGTTTGAATGCCAAACAAAGGATTTTGTATTTAATCCGGGAAGTGATAGGAAACCCCTGGAGTTTATTGAAAGGAGGTGGGAGGGAGTTGCCATAATGGGATTTGCTTTGTGGTGGCTGAATGGATGCTGGACTGTTGCAGGGAAGAGATTTGTGACAAGTAGGCCAGGCCTAAGGAAATGAGAGCCTGAACCAGGGAAGTAGAAGTATGAAGAAGAGAGAAGAGTTTATGTATTCAAGAGATGTTGCAAAGGTGAAATTAACAAGCATTGGCAACAGCTTGGAAAGGGGCAGGGGTGAGAAAAGGTGAGGCGGCAAGGATGACACCTAGGTTGTAAGTTTGGGGGAGTGGGAAATTAGTAGTGTCCTCAACAGTAACAGGAGAGTTTGAAAGAGGAGAGAATTTGGGGAGAAAGATTAGGAGTTCAGTTTTGAACAAGTTGAATTTAAGATGTCTAATAGGCAGTTGCACACAGAGAGGAGGTCAGTAGAAAAGTTAGGGCTGGACAGGTAGATTTGAGAACCGTAGAGATGGTCATTAAATCCATGGGAGCTGATGAGACCACAAAAGAGAAAAGCCCCTCTAACATGAACTATTCCTATCTCCCCTGAGGGTCCCCTAGCTCTCCACCCTTTCTCCAAGTTTAAGGTGTGGAGTGAAATCTCAGAATTTTTTGACGTGCTTTTCTCTGACTTGGAACAATCTTTCATACAGGTTGTCATTCTTTTGAGTATAATGGTTCTTGGTCTTTTTTTTTTCCCCTAGGACTTTTTATTGAATAGGGAAGTCTTAACTAGTGAGTTGTGATCTTGAGTTTATTAGACACAGGCTATTGTATTAAATTTCTTCTGAGTCTTGCTTATCTTGTCTGTTCCAATGATCTACTTTTACCTAGTACCATATAGTTTGAATGATTTACTGCTTTGTAATTTAGTTTGAGATTTGATTCTTAAGGCCTCCCTTCATTTTCACTTTCATTATTTCTCATGAGATTTTAGACCTTATGGTCCTTCAAATAAATGTTTCTATAACTTTTTTTTAAAGTTCTATAAAGTAATCCCTTGGTAATTTAATTGAGAACAGATTTAATTCTACATATTGTTGGTCATCTGCCATAAGCTAACTTCAAATACAGGGCTTTTCCCACTGTACCATACTGCATTTAATTAACCCCCATATAGCTGTGAAAAATGAGGCCTGGAGAAATTAAATCACTTGCCAAGTCACAGCTCATCTGTGACAGAGTCAGAACTAAAATCCAGGTATCTTGATTCCTAGTTCAGTGTTCTTCCACTTTTTTTCCTTTCCTTCAGTGATGTGGTTCACTTGCTTCTCTGGGAAAAGATCTGCTTTGTTCAGTACCAGCACTAACAGCATCCTCTAGATGCTGTTAAATGGAAATATTGACAGTTGTCTAGACTTAAGATGCCTGCCCCAAGCCAATCCAAGTCCATTTATCCAGGCACTGATAGATTCCTTCCACCAGAGCTGAGGGAATTGAAACAGTAAGTGGTAGTGGGAATTGAGTGAACCATACTGATGCCATCTTGTGACTTAGTTCTAGAGCTAGCTCAGTTCCTTTTCTCTTTAATTATGGATCTGGTTCAATTTCTTGTCAGAAAACTTTAGTCACTAATGAGAATTTTGAGAAAGCTTTATTGCATTGTTTGAACCTAACCTTGCATGACTGGGGAAACTGGACTACTTCTGTCTGCTGTTTAGAGCCCTTTAACTAAAGACCTAGAAACCTGGTCAGATCCAAAGATTGATGCAGGGAGTTTTCTCACAATTATACATCTCAAGCAACCTATATGTCTTATCTGAAAACTGGCCCTGTACTAGCCAATCAGTTGTTTTCATTTTCCTTTGATTAATAAAGACATTTGGGGGGAGTGGGACACCTCTTTTTCTGATTTCAGGGAATTGTACCTGTTTGCTCTCCCCCTCCCAACCTGGAAAGTCCCTAAACTTTCCTTGGATAACAAATCAGATTACCTATTTTTGTATTCTGGTTAATTGTATTCTTTTAATTCATTGGTCTTATTTGATGAATTATTTTTATTGCATAAAAATCTTTCTCCCCCTGTATTTGTGGTCGAGTGCCAAAGCTGAAGAGACCTGGGGCTGATTGGTTGTACAATTAGCATGCATTGCTTAGTAAATTGATATGCTCAGTTGTTTCATCTTTCACTTACTACAGAGCTGACTTTGCATCTATGACTAGTATAGTATCTTGCCAGAATAGCCCATTGCAACATCCACTTCTTGGTCTCTTGGCTTAACTAGAGATTGTTGAGGCAACTTTCCCTACACTCCCATCCTCATCCCCAAGCATCTTGGCTCTTCCCTTCTGTGGTTATTTAGCAAGTTTCCCCATAGCCTTCATATCATAGCTTGTGATGCAGACCACTGATGACTTTGGAAGCTGTTCAGGGAGTTTCTCAGCAAAAGAATATTTGAGTTGCTGCCTTAGTACTTTAAAACAATTTTTAAAAATTCCCACACCTGTATTGGATCGTTTATTTCTTACTTAAAGGGAGCTAACACAGATAACATTATCTTCCTTGCCATTTGCTTCATAGTCGTAGCAGATAAAAATGAAATGCTCTTGGGGACATGAACTATAGGACCATATGATGAGGCTTTGGGAGAAATCTAAATGAGGAGATGTAGGCTTTGAAAAGTGAGGAGACTTATTGAAGATCGCACAGGTAAGTCCAGGGTAGAGCCAGGGTGCAAACTGAGGACTTCAGAATCAAAATATTAACTGACATTAAATTTGCAAAACATTTTCATGCATTATCTCATTTGAACCTGTGAAGTCATATATGTAAAGCATTTGGCAGACCTTCAAGTCATCTGTTCTTGTTTTCTTTCATTTTGCAAATGAGAAAACTGAAACAAGTAATTTACCTTGTAAGGGTAAAAACAGAATTTGAATCCAGGGTCTCCTTTATTAATGATAGGCTTAGCTCTTCTCAGCAATACATCCAAGACAATTCCTTGGGGAGGAGAGAGGGAGGGACTCAAAATACTACACAAATGAGTGTTGAAAAACTATCTTTACATGTAATTGGGAAAAAATAAAAACTATTAAGTGATGAAAATATTCTAAATTACTATAATAAGAGATATGCTCATCAAAATAAGTCTGAGAATTCATCTCACACCAATTCAGTTGTAAAACATGTGAAGATGGAAACAGTGTTGAAATGGCAGTAAGAGAACAGGTACACAGGCAGCTGGGTGGTGAAGTAGATAAAGCACTGGCCCTGGATTCAGGAGGACCTGAGTTCAAATCCTACCTCAGACACTTGACACTTACTAGCTGTGTGACCTTGGGCAAGTCGCTTAACCCTCATTGCCGCACCAAAATAAAATAAAAGACAGGTACACTAATATACCAGTAGTTGAGTATTCTTAGCTATACCTCTTGCCATACCTCCAAATCCAGTAGTAACTATAATGCTGAAAGTTTGGGCCATATTTTATTATTTACTATTGTTTTATTGTAGTATCTTGTTTTCCCAATGAATTTGTACACATATAAGAGTAAGGTCATATCTTTTCTATCTCCAGTAGTGCTAAGATACAAGGCAGCTGTTGAGTTCATATTTGTAAAAAGGGCAGTTACTTTTATATAACACTTCTATGACTCTTGCTTGCCACATAGTACTATTAATTTTGTAAACAGCACCTAAACATCTTTTAATCTTGTAGTATTTTTTTATTCATTCGGTTTTTCCTTATTTTTCTTAAAATTTCAAATAAGTGAATTTTACTAAGTAGAAATTAAAATGGAGCTATTTAATCTCAAGTAGGCTACAGTGATCATTCTCCCCAGAATGATTAATATAAATTTACATTTCCCCCCCTATATTCTCTGCCCTTGATCTTTGCTCTTTCCTTTAGTCTTAGACTTTTAAAACAAATTTTGTTAAAAACCATTTTAATTATCAGTGCATTGCTTCATCTGAGTTCAGTCAGTAGTGTAATTAAACTGAAAAGAGGCTTACTTAATAGTGCCTCAGGACAAAGTAGTGTATAAAATTGGCATTTGGCCAAAATTGGGACATTACTGCTCTGTCACTGAAGCTTCTGTTTCTTTGGCAGACTGCTTGATTGAAATTATAGCTGTCTAACCCACTGATTATCTTTCAGGAGAAAAAACCCCAAATCTGTCTAGTCATATCCATACTATTCTATATGAATGAAAAAGCTTGAAGAATTGTCTCTCAAATCATGTATTTTCATTTGTTACTAGAAACAACAGCATTTGGGGAGAGGTGGGGTTGTTTTCTAGTTTAAAAAAAAAAAAGACAAATTCTGTTCAATATCAACTAAAAATCTAGTTATTTCAAAATTCAATGCAAATGCTTAGTTTAGAATGCATTAAAGCCACCAATCTTTTGAGCTTAAATATTATCTTTGTGTGAATCTTTTTGTCTAGTTCTATTCTTAACATCGTACAAATATATTTAATGACTTTTTGACTTAGCCGTGTGATGTTTTTAATAAATATTATGAATGTTCAGTGTGTCATGTTGTTAAACAATTATGCACAGCTGTCTTTATTAAAAGAAATCCAAAGTATATTCCCCCCAAAATAGATGATTCATATAGCACATGTAAAATTGAATATTAAAAGTGTCAAAACTTTTCAATAATTTTCTTTTGTGAGACTTTGATAGTTACTTTGTCATATTTGGATACAGTTGTAAGATGAAAATAACTCAGTATTTAAAGCAGTTCTTTCTTCTTTAGTAACTATAGTATGTTCTTTTAATTTAGGATTGTACTTCCAACAGAACTTTTTAGTACTGCTTTGACTGTGAACATCTTTAGGAAGCTTAAGAATAACCATAGGTTAAACCACCTTAATTTTATTTTTTGTAAATGACAGAGTAAAGTAACAAAATGAGGATATCCCCCTTAAGTTCAGGGAATTTTTTTCTCTAAATATCTATCAATAAAATTTGATATCTACGTAATGATGTAATAAGAAGAAACATAGCCAGTATGAAATATGGTAAGACTCTAGGTGCACAATGTTGTAAATGGTGTCACAATGTTTTGTTATTCAGTTTTTCTTAAGGGAAAATTCTTTGGGGCTGGGGGGAGGAAGAAGAATAGGGAAGAGATAGATATATCTGGAAATAACTGATATAACAAAAAAGGCATCAATAAAATTTTTAATTAAATATTTATTTTTTTCAAGCAAAAGCTATACACAACCATATGCACAGCCCTGATTGTTTTGTTATGAAGTTAGTGTTTGAAAACTTTCCTGAGTTTTACCAAAAAAAAAACCAAACCAAACACTCATCTGTTTATAAAAGATTAGCCAAGACACATGCTGAGTATTAAGAGTTATCAGCAAGTATTTGTTAATTGCCTACTAAGTGCCAGGTTGTAGGAATACAACTAGCAAAGAATGAAACAATCCCTACTCAGAATGGGTTTATGTAATGATACAAATCACCACTTATCATTTCATAGTATTTTTATTTCAAGTTATGGAAAGCGTAAAAGTTAAATATGCTGTTTGTGAAAAACAAAATGTTTTTAAAAGACTTGTTTTCTTGGGCTTTCCTGAGTAGCAGAAATTTATATCCCAGTAAATCACAGTATTTATACCTTAATCTTTGTATTGTAGAAGTCCATGGAATTACAGTTGTCTTTTGATACTGAACAGGTTTATTTAGTGAGCCATTTTGTTAAAAAAAAACAAAACATACATACAATGTTATATTCAAAGATAGAAAATAATGTCCAAATAACTGCACAAAATTGAGAATCTTTTGTGTCTGTTGATCAGAAAAATGCAAATTAAAATAGCCCTGAGGCACCACCTCACACCTATCAGAGTGGCTAATATAACAAAAAAGGAAAATGTTAGATGTTGGAGGGAATGTGGGAAAACTGGGATGCTAATTCACTTTTGGTGGAGTTGTGAACTGATCCAACCATTCTGTGGCACAGTTTGGAACTATGCCCCAGGCCGTATAAAACTGCGTACTCGGGGGCGGCTAGATGGCACAGTGGATAAAGCACCAGCCCTGGATTCAGGAGTTCCTGAGTTCAAATGCGGCCTCAGACACTTGACACTTACTGGCTGTGTGACCCTGGGCAAGTCACTTAACCCCCATTGCCCCACAAAAAAAAGAAAAAGAAAAAGAAAAACTGCATACCCTTTGATCCAGTAATACCACTGCTAGGTTTATATCCCAGAGACATTCCAAAAAAAAAAAAGAGAGAGAGAGAGAGAGAAAAAGACCTATTTGTACAAAACTATTTATAGCAGCTCTTTTTGTGGTAGCTAAGAATTGGAAATCAAAGGGATGTCCATCAATTGGGGAATGGCTAAACAAGCTATGGTATATAATTGTAATGGAATGTGCTATAAGAAATGACAAGCAGGTTGATTTCAGAAAGACCCGGAAAGACATATAAACTAATATATAGTGACATGAGCAGAACCAGGAGACCATTGTGCATAGTGACAGCAGTATTGTTTGATGAAGAAACAATACTAATGATGAAGCATACTATCCACCTCCAAAGAAAAGAACTGATAGTGATTGAACAGAGACTGAAGCAAGCTATTTTTCACTTTCATTTTTTTTCTTTTATTCAAGTCTTTACACAAAATGGCTAATATGGTAATGTTTCACATAATTGCACATGCATAACCTATATCTGATTGCTTACTACCTCAGGGCAGGGGAGGGAGGGATAGAATTTGGAACTCAAAACTTTAAATAAAAATGTTTATTTAAAAAATCTGGGGCAGCTAGGTGGCACAGTGGATAAATTACCAGCGTTGGATTCAGGAGTACCTGAGTTCAAATCCAGCCTCAGACACTTGACGCTTACTAGCTGTGTGACCCTGGGCAAGTCACTTAACCCCCACTGCCCCGCAAAAAAAAAAAATCTTTTGTGTGAATGAAATTAATGCAACTAGGATAAAAAGGCAAACATTAGGGGGAAATTTCTATGTAAAATGATGTCTGATATTTGAGATATATAGGTAATTAAATGAAATAGATGGTCAAAGCCATTCCTATAGATCACCAGAGCCCTGCGGTTAAAAAAAGATATGAACAGTCAGTTTCCAAAAGAAAAAATCGCAAATTGTAAGCTATAGAAAAGAATTCTCCAAATTACCAATGAGTATGAGAATATATTTATTTCTGATATTATTGACTAGTTCATTGCTAGTCTCCTAGCCTTTTCCCTCTCTGCTTAGCTATAATGACAGATGAGATTAAATCAATTTAAAATATCAAGAAAAGCCAAAAAGATTAGAAAAAGGATATGTTCTCGTTGTACCAGACTACTGAATGACAACTGAATGTCATTTGAATGCATTTTTTTCTGGTTCTGTAACCACTTTGTCAAAGGTGAAGTATTAGTGCCTTGGGGAGAAATTTTCATTGCCATAGCACAAAGGGTTCAGCAGCAGCCAGTGTAATACAATTACTGATATTTTAAGAAGATGTGAAAGCTCTTATTGTGAAAACTAGCATGTTGAACCTAATTGCTAATAATAAGAAATATCTTTATATTAGTTGAGCAACTCCCTTATCCTATTAAATAAATATGAAGCCTGTATAATTCATTCTCAAGCTAGAACTGAACCTGGTTTTTTTATTATTTATTGTACTATATTGCCTTGTTTCTAGTAAATGGTGGAGTTAGGACTAGAACTCAGTTCTTTTATGTGAGGAAATAATTTAAAAGTACAAGAACATATTTTTATTGCTAATTTTTAAAAATATTTTCATCAACAGATACCTTTGCCTATCTATAGAAGAACCAAAAGATAATACTTAAAATCATAAGCAAGAAAAATGAAGTTCCGAACAAAACCTGTCCTAGAGCAAACCATGAACAATTAGGGAAAATACATTGTAAATGATGGCACATCACCACAGCTTTCTATTATCAATTTGTTATACTTTCTTCTCCCAAACTGGGTCCAGGTGATCTTTTTTTTTTTTTTTTTTGGCAGGGCAATGGGGGTTAAGTGACTTGTTGATTGTGTGCTTCTTGAAAGGCCTCATAGAAGTAGCCATTCATCTCTGTAGGCCTTATTATGAAGTGGTGGGAATAGGAGACATCAGAGATTAGGTGTTTGTTTCCATGGTGCTGCTCTGCATCCACACCCAAATGTCCCAGTCTCAGAGCTTCTCCAGAGGGAACTATGATGGTTCCAACTCATTTTCATATAAGGATTTCCAGAGTAGTCATTCCAGACTGAGTATGATCTCTACTCAGTACAGCAGTGATGGGCCCTCTACTGTCTGCTCAGAGACTTGATCATTATAGGCAAAGATACAGCGGACAGTTACTCTAATCAAGCAGGGACTCAAATCCAGTGGATGCACTGGCTGAGAAAGTTGAAGAAATTGGTAGCAATATCTGTGTCTTCTGGGACTGCAACAGACTTTGCTTTAGGGTAAAGAGAGGCTGGCCCTGTAGTAATAAAAACCCATATATCCTTTTTTGGTTTTTTTGTTTGTTTGTTTGGTGAGGCAGTTGGGGTTAAGTGACTTGCCCAGGGTCACAGCTAGTAAGTGTCAAGTGTTTGAACTCAGGTCCTCATGACTCCAGGACTGGTGCCCTATCCCCTGCCCTGCCTAGCTGCCCTGTTTGGTTTTTTTAGTGAGGCAATTGGGGATAAGTGACTTGCCCAGGGTCACACAGCTAGTAAGTGTTAAGTGTCTGAGGCCGGATTTGAACTCAGGTACTCCTGACTCCAGGGCCAGTGCTCTATCTACTACACCACCTAGCTTCCCCCCCCCCTTTTCCTTTTTGCTGATGGATATGTGCTAGATTTCCTTCAAACCAAACAGGGTGACCATATCTATTCTCCATGGTAACTGTCTTTTTGTTTTTGCTTTTGTTTTGTGGGGCAATGAGAGTTAAATGACTTGCCCAGGGTCACACAGCTAGTAAGTGTCAAGTGTTTGAGGCTGAATTTGGACTCAGGTTCTCCTGAATCCAGGGCCAGTGCTTTATCCACTGCCCTACCTACCTACCCCCATATGAAAACTTTTGTCATCTAGAACTTTATACCCTAAGCAGAGAGCATAGCATCCTGTATGAGTAATTGGGCCAGGTCCTACAATGACTGTTAAAAGCACAATGGCAGTCTTGTTGTTTGTGGGTGGAACATGGTTGAACTTAATAAGTCTGGTATCCCAGTAGCTGCAACTATTCCCATACACTTTCAGCTTTACCTCAGAAGCTTTTAGTACTATTTCAACTCCATGTGTGCCAAAGCCAAATGTGATACCTATCTTCAGTAGGATGGGCTCCCCCCATGAGGACAAGATACATGATTTGTGGTGTTTCTCAGGCAAAGGCAGTCCTTCTTTTTTGGCCTGTGTATCTTGCTCTCTGGCCTAGGACTAGTCCTGCTTGGTTCTTCAGCCTCTAGAGAAGGTTCTTGGCCATAACCTTGAGGTAGAAAGAACTCTTGTCCTTGATGATACAGAGGAGCACATGGCCTGAGGCCCCCATAGTGAGGAAAAGAATACACACACACACACACACACACACACATATGCACGCACACACGCACACACACACCACACAAATATGAATGTGAAAATATCTGCTTTGCCATCAGGTAGCATGTAGCCTGGTTGAAAGTAATGACATGGATGCTTCATGACTCATCCCAAGCCTCATCTTCCAGGAACATGGGGCCATCCACAGCCACGTACTTTTTCTCTGACTGGAGTAGACCTTGACATCTGATGGCCCACTGGAGTCAGCAGCATCTTTACTTGGTACCTTCTGGTGCTTTGGGTCTCATTATTTTCCTGCGTAGACTCCAGATTTTCTTTGCCAACTGAGCATCCAGATCAGTTGGATATTGAGGACTGTCACCAGAAGGAATGACATTGAACCACATCTGGCCTCTGCCATGATAGAACCAATTGCCTTATCACCCTTTAACTTTTATACCAGGTACCAGCTTTGTTTCTTTGGGTCTCAGAACAGTTTCTCCAGGGTGCCCAGATTCTAGTTGTCCATGTCAGGGACAAGTGATGAATAAAGGAGAACTCTTCACCAGTGTCTCTTGTGGGGCCTGTTGTATGACTGTTAGCTGACACAGCAGCCCTACCCAGACCACCTCCATACTATCTCCCTCTATCACTTTCTTACCCTTTACCATCCAGTGATACTGGCCTCCTTGCTATTGCATAGTAGATACTTAACGAATGCTTGTTTACAGACAACTTTGCTTTATAATAACTTCTACTTAACATTTTGCATCGGTGTACATAATCCAATTATTTCTTTAGTAAATAGTTTTTATTTTGTTGTGGTTCACATTTAATGAAAATCATAATTAAAAATATCATTTTGTATATTTGTATTTTAAATGTGGATGCATATAGTAGGCAATAAGCTCATATCTGGTTGAAATGTTAGATTATCCAGGATATTATATGTAAGAGTATGTCTTTGACATTGCTAAGGAACCTCAGCAAGTTGTTTAGTAAGTTCTTTACCCAGTCCCATTAAAAACAAATCTTCCTTTCCCTTTGATGATTGTATGCTTACAGCCTCTTTTGTTTAGTGATGACTATTGCAAGAATAACAAAAAAAAAAATTCTTTTTGTTTTTTTATTTTGTCAGGTATTAAGGTTAATACATACCACGAGCAAAACACAAAAGAAAAATGTTGCAACCTCAGGACGTGAAGAATATACAATGGCTTTTATCAAAAACAGATCGAAGAATTCAACATAGGAAAGAGACATTTAGCCAACATGATGGGAGAAGATCCAGAAACTTTTACCCAAGAGGATATTGATGTAAGTACAGTCGTTCTGTTGGAGAAATGATTTACTATAGTGTCAAATATTGAACGCATATACTTTAACACAAGCCCTTCAGATTTCTCTAAATTGTAATCAAATTGCTAGATGAATGAAAAATAACATTTATCTTATGGAAATATGGCTTTGAATAGAAATACCACCCCTACTGCTGTATAAGGTCAGACATCACAGTACAGGATTGCATAATTGTATATTTTATTGCATATAACTTTTAGTTTCAACTGTAATAGATAATTTTGTTTCAGGGTCAGTGAGAGCCTCTACAAGTGTTTAAATGATTAAATTATGGGTAAATATTTCTTTGTTATAGATAGGTTATGTTTCTCTTGCAAGATTGATATATCAGATTATAATGGAAATGTCAGATTTTGGGAAATCCTACAATAAACATGAATTTGGTATGTTAACATATACTTGTGGGGCAGCTAGGTGGCGCAGTGGATAAAGCACTGGCCTTGGAATCAGGAGGACCTGAGTTCAAATCCAGTCTCAGACACTTGACACTTACTAGCTGTGTGACCCTGGGCAAGTCACTTAACCCTCGTTGCCTCACCAAAAAAAAAAACAAAAAACATATACTTGTATTGTTAAAAAAGTTCCGGTGATTTGAGAATTGGACTGAGTTTAGTTCTAGTTCCCCTATAACCGAGACTCACTATAGTATTATGTTAAATTAGGGAACTATGAATAATAGTTGGTGATATTTGATTGCTAAGTAACTTGAAATAACTGGAGAAATTGTTCAATTTAACTAGAAACTATTTAACTTGCTCTGATAAAAATGCCAGCTCTAACATCTATGTAATCTTATTCTTAAATGTTATGAATAATTTATAACCAGGTATAAGAATCTTATTACAAAGTGTAATCTTCATCAGTGTTAAAGTGTTTGGTGTAGGACATGATTCTTTTTTTATATATATTAATTATTTTCATGTTGTCCAGAAGTCTCATTCAAAAGGAAAATCTCAATACCAGTTTTCCTTCACCCATTGAACTCCAGCTGAGTTGAGGCTGTGGGTGGCTGCTTTTTTAATTTTGTTCCATTTTAGTTGGGGAGGAGAGTGGTAGTAGTAGTAAAGATGATAATATCATAACTGGTTACATTTCATAATTTTATAGCTAATTTTTTAGTTTCATAGTAATAATATCAGGTAGCAAGCATTAGCCAGATTGAGCCCAGTGGTTTTTAAAAAAAAAGCAGTTCACATTAAGATGTAATTTGGAGGGGCAGCTAGGTGGCGCAGTGGATAAAGCACCAGCCCTGGATTCAGGAATACCTGAGTTCAAATCTGGCCTCAGACACTTGACACTTACTAGCTGTGTGACCCCTGGGCAAGTCACTTAACCCCCATTGCCCTGCAAAAAAAACCCCAAAACAAGATGTAATTTGGAAAAGGGTTTTAAAGCCATGGCTTTTTAAAAAAACTTGTTTAATGTTTTTGATAAACTACCATCTCAAAATATTGAGAGAGAGAAGGAGTGGGAGGACGTGGGTGTATCATTTCTTCAGCTTTTCATTTTTCAAATACAATATGAAGCTCACACAGGGAAAATTCAGCTTAACTCAAGGGAGAGAGCATTATTACAGTGAAGTATTATTTATCTAGTTTTTTAAGTAGGTCAGATTTTTCTAAGACATTAAAGATATCTTTGTTAGCATTCAGCACAGAGGTTAAAAGAGGAATTGGGCATTTTGAGAAAGCTGCTTAAGGTTTTTGGATATTAGTAGAATATGAACTAAATAAAACTTAATTAGAATACAGAGTTAATCCGACAAATAGTTGGTTCAGACTGAACTACTGATTATTTTTATAATTTTTTTAGAAGTTAGTTTTCCACACAAACTTAATTCCAATATTAATAATAATAACAATAATAACAACAACAATAATAATAATAATTTGTCAGTGTAAGGTTTTCAGAGGGCTTTTACATGCATTAACTCATTTGATCCTTACAGTAATTTGTGAGATGGGTGCTATTATTATTTCATTTACCAGATAAGAAACTGAGGCTGAAAGAGGGTTAAGTGGACTTGCTTAAGTCCACACATCTAGGCAGGATGTGAAATTAAGTTTTCCTGAATCCAAGTCAACAATCCAACTAGCTAGCTAGCTACTGATAACTAAGGCATCAATAAAAATCATATTTATAAATATGTTAAAATGCCTTTTGAAAACAAATTTTGAAAATAAATTTAAAACAAAACTAGATTAGGGATTTAGTTTAGGCAGGGTTTCAAGAAATTCTTCATTTACTTTGAAAGATAAAATGATTATTTGTATTATAGGCACATTAAACAATGGAAATTAGTGTCAGTCAAGAAGATTAAACTTCAGGGTAGCCGCAGTGAATAGAGCATCAACCTTGGAATCAGGAGGCCCTTAGTTCAAATTTGGCCTCAGACATTTGACACTTATTAGCTGTGTGACCCTGGGCAAGTCACTTAACCTTGATTGCCTCACCAAAAAAAAAAAGAGGGGCAGCTAGATGGCGCAGTGGATAGAGCACCGGCCCTGGAGTCAGGAGTACCTGAGTTCAAATCTGGCCTCAGACACTAACACTTACTAGCTGTGTGACCCTGGGCAAGTCACTTAACCCAATTGCCTCACTAAAAAAAAAAATAAAAAAAGAGCTTTCAAAGACATAGTTTCATTCTCAGATCATAAATTTGTTTTCCCAGATATAACATGCTTGTTGGTGCCAGTGTACTGAGATAATAATAATTGACATTTATAAAGCATTTAAGATTTGCAGAGTACTCTATAAATATTTTCATTTTGAGCCTCTTACAACCTGGGAAGTAAGTGCTATTATTATCTTCATTTTGAAATTTTAAAAATTGAAGCAAAGCAAGATGTTAGATAACTTGCCCAAAGTCATACAACTAATAAGACAGTATTTTTGGAGGCATTAATTCACACTCAGATCTTTCTGACTCCACTTGATCCCTATGCCACTAAGCTACTACTTAGGATTGAAAGAACAGATTTTCTGTATTTTTACAAGTGTGTGTGTGTGTGTGTGTGTGTGGTGTGTGTGTGTGTGTGTGTGTGTGTGTAAAACGATGACTCCAAAATAGAATGGATGACATAATATACTCAGAAAAAGAAAGTAGCTCTAGAAAATTTAAATGCTACGCTCCTCAGCATCTTGTCTTCCACGGTGGCTCTGAAGTCAAAATGAAGTTCAATCCCTTTGTGACATCTGACCAGAGCAAGAACCGCAAGAGACATTTTAATGCCCCTTCCCATATTCGGAGGAAGATTATGTCTTCTCCTCTTTCAAAGGAACTGAGGCAGAAGTACAATGTCCAGTCCATTCCCATTCGAAAAGATGATGAAGTCCAGGTAGTTCAAGGACACTACAAAGGACAGCAGATTGGCAAAGTAGTCTAGGTTTATAGAAAGAAGTATGTGATCTACATTGAGTGTGTGCAGCAGGAGAAGGCTAATGGCACAACTGTCCATGTGGGTATTCATCCCAGCAAGGTGTTATCACAAGACTAAAACTGGACAAAGATCGAAAAAAGATCCTTGAACAGAAAGCCAAATCTGCTAAGTAGGAAAGGGAAAAGGACAAATATAAGGAAGAAACAATTGAGAAAATGCAAGAGTAAAATTACGTGGCCGTAATTAAATTGCTAGAATGGAAAAAAAAGAAAAAGAAAATTTAAATGCTGACTTGTGCTTATTAATTACTGGCCTATTTAACTTTGTATTTTAGATTTGTATGTGTTTTTGTTATTATTACTATTAGTAATAAAATGGTCAAATCAGATCATTCAATGATTATTGTCCTTGAAACTGTACATAATGTCACTTGTAAATCTTCTAGGTAATTTATGTAAGAAATGGAAGAAGAAATAGTATGTGCAAAACTCTTTTTGTTTTTGTTTGTTTGGGTTTTTTTTGCGGAGCAGTGAGGATTAAGGGACTTGCCCACACAGCTAATAAGTGTCAAGTGTCTGAGGTCGGATTTGAATTCATGTCCTCCTGAATCCAGGGCCAGTGCTTTCTCCACCGCGCCACCTAGCTGCCCCCTGTGCAAAACTCTTTATGAAGTACCTTTGCTATGACATGAAATAATTTAGTATATTTCAGGATCCATCATTTATTTCTTCCTTCCTTCCTTCCTTTTTGCAATAAGGGTTAAGTTGACTTGCCCATGGTTACATAGCTAGTAGTGTCAAGTGTCTGAAGCTGGATAGGGATCCATTATTTCAAAGTGGAAATTTTATCCAATGATGGAATTTGTGGCCTATCCATATATTTTTCCTATATGATTCTTCATGTCCTGTGCATGGATACAGTATGAGTGATCCATCCCACACACTAGCATACTTCCCTCTCCTTCCCCTCAGGTCTTGGGTTTCCATCTGATGTCTCTTGCTCTTGCTTTATGATCAGTCTACTCCCTTTTTCTGATCAGGACATTTTCTAGATGCTTTCTTTACACAACTTCTTTTACAGAAAACTATAGTTGGTCATACATATTCCTATGTAAATTGATTCCTAGGTACTACCCCTGTGACCTTGGGCAAATTATATCTTTCTAGGCCTCATCTATAAGATAAAGGAATTGGACTTGCTGGCCTCTTCTTTTTTGTTCTATCTATAATGCTAAGCCTATGGTTTTTCCTCTGTTGATCTTACTTTTGCCCTCCACACATTTTTATCCATTACCCTTTAAACCATCTAAAATGGGGTTTTTTTGGTTTTGTTTTTGTTATTTTTAGTGAGGCAATTGGGGTTAAGTGACTTGCCCAGGGTCACACAGCTAGTAAGTGTTAAGTATCTGAGGCTGGATTTGAACTCAGGTACTCCTGACTCCAGGGCTGGTGCTCTATCCACTGTGCCACCTACCTGCCCCAAAAGTTCATCAGATTTTTGGGGGGGGGGGATGAGGGTTGAGTGACTTGCCCAGGGTCACACAGTTGGTAAGTGCCAAGTGTTTGAGGCCAGATTTGAACTCAGGTCCTTCTGAATCCAGGGCAGGTGCTTTATCCACTGCACCAGCTAGCTACCCCTAAAATGTTTATTTTTTTAAAAATATATTGTGTGTTCTATCCATAACCACATACCATCATCAGAAGAATGTTGATGTTAAAAAGAAGTGTTTTTGTTTTGGGAAGCAGATTGGGATAGTTGAAAACACAGCATAATTTCCCAAGTGAAATTCCATCTTCTCTCTTCTGTTATTTTTCTGGATCCAGTTTACTATCTATGTGCAGTGTCTGTTTACACGCTTAAGATATATTGATCTGGTTTACTGAAGAATCTCATTTGTGAAAGCCCACTTGTTCTCTTACCATATTTTATATTCTTTCAATGTATATGTAGATTAATTATTCCTCATGATTTTAAAGAGGTGAGAAATTAGGCATATGGGTCACTAGTTAATGATGTCCTTTTCATTGCCTTGTTGATCCCATCTGTGCTCTTTTCCCCCTTCATCAGTGTTTTTCCCGCTTTCAGACATCTTGAGAACTAGTCCTTTCAATGCTTCACAATTCTATCAGCTCCAGCCCAGATTTCCTCTCTTAGTGGGCCTGGTCCAGGTGCTCTTCCTGTCATTCTCAACCTTACTGTTATTTCTGCCTTTTCACATGGCACATCAGGACGTAAAGATGTTAAAAAAAAAAAATCTACAGGTGGTAGTTCTGCTGTTATGATGAGGGGGAAAAGATCCATTTTAGAAAAGGTGAAAGAATGCTTTCTTTTTTGTTTGCATGTTGTCCTTCTTACAGTTTCATCTTTGAATATTTTAGCCTGAACTAGTCTAATTGGGCCTCACACGTCACTGCAAATTTGTTTTTTTCCTTCACTTCTCATTGTTTTTCAGGTGATACTATGTATAATTTTTCACCATCTTCCTTTTTGCAGATACAAATGTATTTTCTGAACCACTGTTGCCTTGGTTTCTTTCTGTCTCCACTCTTCAGGGAGATCAAATAACTTGTTGCTTTAGGCTAATTCTGGGCCCTTTGGGTGCCTGATTTTGGCAATTGCTTTACATCCATTAAACTTTTATAGGAAATGGTGGTAGGCCATAGTGAATGACTTCTTTATTCTCTTCCCATTTCTCAGCATTCGTAGTTTGTTTGAATAGTTGAAGGTAAGAATGGTTGGGATGTCAAAACCACATCCTTTTTATTCTTTTTATCTTTTCGCAATTTGTTGTCGAATCCTGTGGTCTAACAAAATGCAGTGCAGTTCAGATAGCTTTGGTGTATGTTTATGGAATTAGCACCTGCACAAATCCTAGACTTGCCTAACAGCATAATGAACCTGATTTGACCTTTTGAAGACTGTTGTCATTATGAATATTTGATTATTAAGCTGTGCCTTTTACAGTGGATGGTGATACCTTTAATGAGATTATTGATGTATACAAAAAATGATTCAGGCCTCTGTGCTTTTGTGAATATTTGCTTTATTTAATTCTACTTGCTATTTTGCTCGCATGACACCATCTCCTGTCTCCAAGCTCTTCTTCCCAACCTCTGACTCTTGGAATCCTTGGCTTTAAGACACAGCTCAGAACCATGTCCAGGGATGCTTTTCTGGTCCTTGACACCCTGCACACATACACTAGTTACTAATTCTCCAAGGTTACATTCCATCCACTGTATTTATCCTGTGTGTTCTGATTAATACATGTTGCTTTTCCCATTAGAATGTAAACTGAGGGCAGTGACTTTTCACTTCTCTTTGTATCCTTCACACTT
Source organism: Dromiciops gliroides (assembly GCF_019393635.1). Classification (NCBI taxonomy): domain Eukaryota; kingdom Metazoa; phylum Chordata; class Mammalia; order Microbiotheria; family Microbiotheriidae; genus Dromiciops; species Dromiciops gliroides. Next base: position 185,746,178 of record NC_057863.1, on the reverse strand, counting down.
CCTTAGCACAGTACCTGACATCATAATCACTTAATGCCTCTGGATTGATTAATTGAATTCCCTTTTCTAGTACTCTGTCAGACTGCTATCAGTCTTTTATGTTCTTACAGTGCCACTTTTCCCACCCTTCACCCCCTTTAAAATGCATTATCTAATCAATTGCCATAACCAAACCTGTTAGAATTGTATGTAATATTTCAAGTTGGGAGGCTGTGAGAGCAAAAAAGTCTCTACTGTGAAGTTAAGTGTAGAGCCCTTGTGCTATTTATTTCTGCTTTTTTTAGATTACCCTTCACCCTCCCACCCTCAGTTACTTTGAGGTTAAGTTCCCTTCCAGCTCTTTTCCCAACTTCCTCTTGGCTTTAGAACTGCTTCAGAATGTTGCTTAAGACCCAGGGCCTCCTTCCTCTGGCACAGCCTTCCACTCCTATGGCCTGCTTACCATGGAATATCCCTCTGTAAAGTCTGCCCTCCTTCTGCCATGCTTGAGTTTCTCTTGCAATTTAAGGGAGGAGCCCAGGCTAGCCTGCCTTCATTCCCCTTCCTGTGCCTGACTTTTTCTGAACTTCAAACCTTCATCCTCAAACCATCCCCTCTACCTGCCCCACTCCCCGCAGCCATTTTCCAACTCTTTTCTGTGTTTCTTCCTATTTTTAGAATGGAAGTGTCCTTGAGGGCAAGGGTTGCTTTCTTTTTGCTGGCATTTATATTCTCAGCTCTTAGAAAATGACGTGGTATAGTAGTAAGTACTATATAATTCTTGTTTCTGTTCCTCAGGACTGTTTCCCACATAATTGTTAGCCATCCAAGCAAAACATGTTATTGTAGGTTGTTATGGCTAAACTTGTGTGGCAGTGGCCATGATCTAACTAAATAGTGTGACATCCAGTAGAAATTATGACTAAATAAAAACATGAAGATGAAAAATTTTGAAAGTCCTTCATTAAAAAGCAAAACTATCAGGAAGGAGTTACTTATGATTAACTATACCTTTCAAAAATATTTTTAGAGATTTGATCCATAGAATTCTCACTTTGCTCTCAGCTTGAGTAAAACAGATTATAAAGAAGCAAATTTCTTTATATATCAATGGTTGTTTTTATTTTTTGGTTAAACTTTAATTTATTTATTTAAATTTTCCCTCACCAGCATCCTGCTCATCTTTTTTTAAATAGCAAAACTACATTTGTATGGTACTTTAAAGAGAAATTTCCTTACGAACATCCATGAGATTGATTATTGCAACAACACAATAGCTAAGATTTATTTAGTACCTTATACCTGACAAAGAATTTTCTTCACAATAGCCCAGCAAAGTAAGTACCATTATCATCCTCATCATCCATCATCTTATATTTTGCTCTTGCCTCTGCTTCATATTTTTTTCCCAGTTACTGGGAAACTGTTTCCCTCCATCCTGTTTGTTTACCCATGATATTTTACTCTATTTTTCTATCTTCTTTTACCCATAATCTCCTCAAGTGTTTTGCTTCTGACTTGCCCCATCCCCCAATCTGCCCTCCCCCTTATCCCCTTTTCCTCCCACTTCCCTGCAGGGCAAGATATATTACTATACCACTTGACTATATTATTATTCATTCTTTGAGCAATTCTGATGAGAGTAAGGCTCATTCACTTCTCCGCCCCCCTCCCACCTTCCCCTCCACTCTATAAGCTTTTTCTTGCTTCTTTTATGTGAGATACTCTACTCCATTACACCTCTCCCTTTCCCTTTCTCCCAGTGCAATCCTTTCACCCTGTAATTTTATTTTAAAGATGTCATCATGGGGCAGCTAGGTGACACAGTGGAAAAAGCACCTGCCCTGGACCCAGGAGGACCCAAGCCCAAATTCAGCCTTAGACACAAGACATTCACCAGCTGCTCGACCCTGGGCATGCTACCCCAACCCTGACTGCCCTGCAAAAAAAAAAAAGATAAACAAAAAATAAATTCTTTACAGATATAATCCCTTCATAATTAATTCCCACCTGTTCCCTCTGTCTAAATTTATTCCTTTCAGCTGCCCTAATATTGAGAAAGTTCTTATGAGTTAGAAGTATCATCTTTCCATGTAGGAATGTTAACAGTTTATCAATGGTTGTTTTTAAAGCTATTATGGTGTCTTTCATAGTACTCTATTAACTTGTAGATATTTGAGGATCATATTTCCCAGGAGCATAGATTTAAAATCATAAGGGAACTCAGAAAGGATCTAATGTAGTCCACTGCTTCATTTTACAGATAAGGAAACAGGTCTAGGGAGGTTAAGATAATTACTTACCTTGGTCACACAGGGAGTAAGGGTCAATTAATCAGCAAGTTATTTATTAAGCTTCTATTATGTGCCAGTTACAAAGACAAAAAAACGAAAGTCTCTGCTCTCAAGGAGCTACATATTGTATGGTATGTGGTGTGTGGTGGTGATAGGGGTGTGGTGTGTGTTGTGTGTGTGTGTGTGTGTGTGTGTGTGTGTGTGTGTGTGTGTGTGTGTGTAAGTATAAGAGAATAGCAACATGTATTTATATAAGCAGATACAAATAAATACAACATAATGGGGTGAGGGGGCAGCTAGGTGGCACCGTGGATAGAGCACCGGCCCTGGAGTCAGGAGTACCTGAGTTCAAATCTGGCCTCAGACACTTAACACTTACTAGCTGTGTGACCCTGGGCAAGTCACTTAACCCCAATTGCTTCACTAAAAAACAACAAAAAACAACATAATGGGGTGAAAGACACCTTCATGTAAAAGGTGACATTTGAGCTGAGTTTGGAAAGAAACCAAGGGATTCTAAGTGGCAAGTGAAGGAGGGATTGTGTTCCAAGCATGGAGTGCAGGCAATACAAAGACATATAAATTGGAGATAAAGTTTTGTGTGTGAGGAATAGTGAGAACAATTTGGCTGGACCTCTGAATGAAGACCCAGGTCTCTGAGAAGATTTAATAAGAGAACAAGTAGAATATTACAGGGTCTATGTCTTATGTCTACCAGTTATTTAGTTTTTCCACTTATAGTCAGATGCTGAGAAATATTTTAAGGACAAACTAGTATTATGCTATATATAATTAAATTTCTGTTTTAAAATTTATAAAAGTGAATTAGCACAATGGGTAGCAGAATTATCAGGCTTTATACTTCGAACAGTATATATTCTTCATTATGCCTATGTACCATTCCATGTCATTGTGGGTAATAAGTTATTCAAAACATTTTAGAAATAGGCCTAAATGTGTCCTTGCTTGTTTTTTGTATATTAAACACATATAGATTTGAATTTTTAAACTACTGCTGGTTTAAGATAGTAGTTAAAGACATTTCAGTTCATGTTGACCATTCGTGACTATAGAATTATACTAATGTTTATATTTGGGAATTAAAGTTTCAGCTGTACATTACTTTTTGAATTTCAGGGAAAAGCCAGCAAATTGATATATAACTGCAGAAGTCTACCAATTACTTTTAATTGGTATATAGACCTTGCTCTGAAACCAGAATGTTTTATTCTCCTAAGTGTGAATATGCTGTATGAAGTTTCTCTAATTGATTTGCTGTGCCCATTCCATTTGATGTATCATTTTTCACAAATATTTCATAATTTTGTGCCATTTCTAATGAACAGAGTCGTTAGGACAGGCATGTCTAAGTACAACTGACAGCTAACATTAGGTGCCAGATGCAGTTTATAAAGCTATGTAGAAACTGCAGAGAACAGTTTAAATAAATTAGCACCTGTACATTAGTCTCACTTGCTGGTAATTATATAAGCCGAATCAGTAGAGATGACATTTAGGTAAGTCATTGATCAAGTAACAGCTGCATACCCACTGCCAGCTGGGATACCTAATTAATAGAGATTGCAGTCTTGACCCAGTGCTTCTCCCCATTTGAGTCTGTAATCTTTTTTTAGTTCTCAATTTAAGCTTAAGGATGTAGTAAATACTTTGCCTTCCTTTCAGCAAACACTCAAGACCATTGATGTTCTAGTTTAATTCTGAAAATGTAACTAATATTTTTATAATCAAAGATTACCTTAAACATCATGATCTATTTAGATTAACTTTTATTATTATCCACTTTTTTGTATATATAGCTGTTTGTTCAACTTAAGAATCTGTATTGCATAGTATTTTCAGAAAACTAGAAAAGTCATTTTCTGATCTTGTAGTTTTAGAAAAGGCACTTTTAAAATGATTAGCTAACTATTGACGCCAAATTATTATGTAGAATACTTTTTAGAAAGTGGCTTCACTTAGAAACACAATAATTTTGCCAAGTTACTCCATAGGTAATATTATGGTCACTGAATGTCTATTGAATATATCTGTGGTGTCAAAATATCCAGGAAAAATTAATTTTTTAGCTTTCTGGTTGTATATAGTCTCAGATGTATTTTTAAATAAGGAATTAATACTAATTAAATATTTTACTTACATGGAAAAAAAAAAGTTTCTCCTCCCCAGAATATTGAAAAAAAATAGGGTGAACATATAATTTCAGTCTGTTTCTTTGTGGGGGGTTTTTTTGGGTTTTTTTGGGGGTGTGGGGGTTGTTTGTTTTGCGGGGCAATGAGTGTTAAGTGACTTGCCCAGAGCAAGTGTCTGAGGCTGGATTTGAACTCAGGTCCTCCTGAATCCAAGGCTAATGCTTTATCCACTGCGCCACCTAGCTGCCCCTCAGGATGTTTCTTTAAGAAGAAATTGTAGTTTTATTCAAAGGATCTGTATTCTATATTTCATCATAGTAGAAATATATCTTAGGGATATTCAATTAGCATTCAACCTAAAATGTACTTTTATTTTATTTGACTCAAAGGAGAAGTCTTTTTCAGTATTTTAAAAGTGTTAAAGGAAGTAATTTTTTAATTTAAAAGCTATTTCATCAGAATATTTTCTTTTTTGTCCCTTTTATAATATCTACCATCCAAAAGTGGATAGGCTAAGAGCTTTATTCTACTTGATTTTTCACTTCAGATTGTGTTCTTGTACTAGTTTTTGGCTTTAAAATTTTCTCCTGTTTTCTATTTACTTGTTTAAGTGCTTATGAAGTAATTTAAGAAGTATTCTTTATGTGTTATCTATTTATGAAAAAGTTCTCACTATACAATGGTCTCTGTTTTGTTGATTAAGCTTTCTTTTCTATTGATTCTGTTCCTTCTTCTTTGAATCTTCCTGTTATATAGTTGACAGTCTTTTATTGCTGATATTCAGTTTGAAATTAATTTTCATCCTGGTTAATTACAGCATGCAGTGGAAGGTAAGGAAAATAAATTTGTTAGTGGTTTGTAGACTAATGCTGAAGAGGAAATCCTCAGCAAGAGTCATAAGATCATACATCTAGAGTTGGAAGAAACTTTAGACACCATCTCATTCAACACTTTGATTTTAGAGATGAGAAAACTGAAAGCCAGAAAGGTTTATGGCTTCTTCAAGATTATGCATTAAATGACAAAGGCTTGAACCCATCTTTTCTGACTCCAAATCCAGAATTCTAGGATGTGGGGACTTATGCCAAGAACAAAATCCTTTAGGGCAGGAGTTCTTAACATTTTTTTATGTCATATACCCATCTGGACCTCTTCTCATAGATAATAGTTCTTTTTAAAGTTCATATAATTGAGGTTAAGAGTGCTTGCTCAGTGGAAGTTAGTTGAGATTTAGTAGATGGGGTTACTGGGAGTTAGAGAGGTTGCTTTAGTGCTTAGTGTCTGTCTTATACAAGGCTTGAGTCCATTGAAATTTGTATGAAAGGATCACTTGTCACTAGGAGCTTCCCCCCCACCCTCACCCCCCGGGGAATGAGAGTTAAGTGACTTGCCCAGGGCCATACAACTAGTACGTGTCAAGTGTCTGAGGTTGGATTTGAACTCAGGTCCTCCTGAATCCAGGGCTGGTGCTTAATTAATTCACTGTGCCACCTAGCTGCCCCCTTTACATTTTATTTTGATAAAACCACACAGATTAAGAAATTGCTAAAATGTGAGTTCCTTGGAGTGAGGAACTATTTCATTTTTATCTTCGTGTGTCCTTTGCTTACCACAATACCTGGCACATAGTAGGTACTTAAAGATTTTTGTCAAATTACTTACAAAATAAAAAAGTAACACTGCAAAATGTGTTCTGGTCAAAGCTATACTTAAAAGACCAATGTTTTGTCTTTCGGTATTGGGTAATACTTGATTAATAAAACAATATAAACATTTGTACTTAGAGGGAATTGAAATCACATAAATATATGAATAAGGAGAAGACTAATTCTATTTTGGTTGCTTGTATTTTTCAAATTAATTTTTTCATCACTTTAATTCCAAAAATATCCCTATTTTTTTACCCAGGCTTCTGTCTTGTAACAAAGAATAAAAAAAGAGGGGGAGGAGACATTTTAAAAAAACTAACCAACACACCTGCCAGCTTATTTAGTGTTCCACACCAGTATTCTTCAACTTCTATAAAAGAGAGAAATACCACTTCCTCCATAAAGCTAACCCTCTTCCCTCTAACCAGGCCTGATCTCTCTCATTGTCTATAATTTGTCTGAACTGTTAACTCCTTCTACCATTTGGTTGCAGCCATATCCATGACTTAATAAATCAGTCATAGGGAGTTGATTGAAGCATTAAATGCAGTGACTTGCATAGTCACACAGGTAGTAAATATCAGAGTAAGAATTGGAATTCATCTCTTCTTAAATTCAAATCCAACACTTTTCTTGCTAGATTCCTCTTATTTGTACTTACACAGTTCCATAATAGACTGTAAGCTTCTTGAAGTGAATATTTTTTTTACAAATATTTTTTTTTTATTCTGAACTTGGAAAAATCAAGAATTCATATATATTTTCTGTATTTTGCCATCTGCCTACTTCTGTGCCCTCCTGCACATCGGGCCTTACTGTTTACCCCGAGGTTGCTCCCTCCTATATGTTTTATCTCCCCCTTTTAATATACTAAGCTTCTGAAGACAAGGACTATCTTATTCTTTTTTTTGTATACCCCCATGCTTAGCACTGTTCTTGCAGCATAAAAACACTTAATAGATCCTGTTTTGTTCACCCTAGTTTGTACCCTCATCACTTCTTGCATGGACTCTTGTAATCACCTCCTACCTGATCTCCCTGATTTCAGTGTTTCTCCTCTCCAAACCATCCTCCACACTGCTGCCAAATTAATTTTTCCTTAAATTAAGTTCAGACCATATAACTTCCTTCTTTTAGAATCCTTCACTGATTCCTTCTGGTCTCTTCCCCCCCCCCCCTTAAGTGACTTGCCCAGGGTCACACAGCTAGTAAGTGTCAAGTGTCTGAGGTCGAATTTGAACCCAGGTCCTCCTGAATCCAGGGCCATTGCTTTATCCACTGCGTCACCTAGCTGCCTCCCTGGTTTTCATGATAAAATAGGAATTTGGCTTTTAAATCTCATCACAATATGACTCTAGTTTACTGTTTCAGGATTCTTGAATGTTGCTTTTCCCAACAAACTGTGTTCCTGCCCAAAATGACTTTCTTGCTCTTCCCTGACCACGGCATTTTATTTCCTGCCTCTATGTCCTTGCATAAGCTGACCCCAATACCTGGAATGTTATTCTTTGCCACCACTTTTTAGAACGCCTAGATTCCTTCACAGCTTAGTTCACATGCCACCCCATACAGGAACCCTATTCTTATCCCTTTATTCCCTAGTACCTTCCCCTAGAAATTACTTTTAGATGCATATATATATAATATGTATATAATATATACACACACAAATGTGTATGTATACAACATATAGATGTTGGTTTTTCCTCAGTAAAATATAAGCTCCTTTAGGTTAGGGTCTATTTGGGGTTTGGGCCTTTTTGGTTGGATTTTTTTTTTCTTTTTTTGGGGTGAAGTGTGTGTGTGTGTGTGTGTGTGTGTGTATACACACACACACACATATACATTTAATCTGGCAGCTAGCATTGTTGAATGGGCTTGCTCAAAGCCACACGGGCAGAGCTGAAATCTAACCAGGCATTCACATTCTATGTTGCAGATTATTTACACCATACCATTTGTGCTCTAATCAGGATCATTTCCAAAAGAAGCTTTTTTTTTTTTACTAGTGTAAGAATTTGTAGAAAATCTTTCTCCTGGGCTTTGAGAGCATGGTCTGGTCCTCAGAGTACTCTTTTTTTAAAGTTTATTTGTTACAAATATTCTACTAAATTAAATGTGTGTGTGTGTGTGTGTGTGTGTGTGCTCGTGTGTACGTGCGTGCATGGTATATGCATACTGCGTGCATGTATATGCATACTACGTGCTAGATACAAAAGTAAAAATCTGTAAAATGTCTAAGTTTATAGGGGCACATACAGTGTACACAGATAAGTATATTAAGCAATGAAGGCAACAAAAGAAAGATCCAGACAATATGGATATTGGGTGGGGTGGGGGTGTGGAACAGAGGAGTTTGAGAGAGGTGGGGAACAGGAAAGAGATTTTGACCTTCATTTGGGCTTTGAAGGAATCTGAAAGGCCCAAGCATGGGGGTTCATATCAAAGTCTTATAATTACAGAATTAGAAGGTATTATACAGGTCAAGAATTCCGGGGCAGCTAGGTGGCGCAATGGATAGAGCACCGGCCCTGGAGTCAGGAGGACCTGAGTTCAAATCCAGCCTCAGACACTTAACACTTACTAGCTGTGTGACCCTGGGCAAGTCACTTAACCCCAATTGCCTCACTAAAAAAAAAAAAGAATTCCCTGAAGTGGTCATCCAGCCTTCATTTGAAGATCTCTAATGATAAACTCCTAAGCTTAGCAGGCCAATTTGATAACTCTTCCTTAAATGGAGACAAACAAAATAAGAATCAAAGAGTTCTGTCTTCTCTCCCTTATCCATTATTTTCATCTCATTCATCCTAAACCTTAGTATCTTCCTATTTTCTCCACTATTATTTTAAATTAGCATTTTTTGTCAACCGTAACTGATTTTTAGCTTTATTTCTCTTAGTCCTATTTTATTCACATACTCTGTTTATATCACTTTCATTTTCAAACATATTCCTCCCCCAAAGATAAAATATAAACTCCAATGGCTCCTATTATAGAATACAAACTCCTGTATGGCATTAAAAACCTTTCACAATCCAGCTCCAATTTATCTTTCCAGAAATAGTTTAATTGTACACTCTCTCAGTTTCTCTGCATTTTAGCCAAACTGTCCTGTTTGCTGTTCGCCCTATATATAATACTCCATCACCTGCCCCCCCATTCCTGGAACACATCTCCTCTTCTCCTGCTTCTTGTCATTCAGTCAGTAAATAAACATTTATTAAGTTCTTCCTATGTGCTTGTACTTAATCTTATAATCCATAGTCCTTTTCAAAGCTCAGTTTATGTGCCATAATCTATTTCCATCAAAAGACTATGCCTGATTCTTTCAGTTGTTAGTTCCTGTCCTTTTCACCTCCCCTTCCCCCCATTACTTTGTATTTATTTCATATTTACTTAGACACATAGTTTCCCCCAGTAGTTTGTAAATTCCTTGAAAGCAGTAACTATATGGCTTTTTTATCTCTGTATCCCTAAGCACATTGCCCATGACTGTATAATCCTTCAGAAATATTTTCTGCCAATGTTAATCAGGGGAGGTTGGAAGTGGCTAAGGATCATTTGGTCATTGAGGCTTTGTCATACCTCCAATATGTGCATTACCTCTCTGTTGTTTGTCAGACTGACACATAACTACATTGGTGCTTTTTCCCCTCTTAATAGCATTTTATTTTTTTCCAGCTATGTGTAAGGATAGTTTTCAACATTAATTTTTATAAGATTTTGAGTTCCAAATTTTTCCCTCCCTCCCTAAGACAGCATGCAGTCTGATAAAGCTTATATATATATATACAGTCACATTAAACTTATTTCCACATTAGTCATGTTGTAAAAGAACAAAATGGAAAAACCTCAAGGAAGAAAAAAAGAAAAGAAAAAGTAAAATTAATATGTTCGATCTGCGGATTCCATTGTTTCTTTTTTTTGCATTTGGAGAGCATTTCCCATCATGAGTCCTTTGGAAATGTATCATTGTATTGCTGAGAAAAGGAAAGTCTGTCATAGCTGATCATCACACAATGTTGCTGTTACTGTGTACAATGCTCTGATTCTACTCACTTCACTCAGCATCAGTCTACTTAAGTCTTTCTAGGCTTTTCTGAAATTCGCCTGCTTACCATTTCTTATAGTACAATAGTATTCCATTACATTTATATGTCACAAAATTTTCAGCCATTCCTCAATTGATTGGCATTCCCTCAATTTCCAGTTCTTTGCTACCACAAAGAGAGCTGCTATAAATATTTTTGTACAGGTGGGTCTTTTTCCCTTTTTTATGATCTCCTTGGGATACAGACCTAGTAGTGGTATTTCTGGATCAAAGGGTATGCACAGTTCCATAGCCCTTTGGGCATAGTTCCATATTGCTCTCCAGAATGGTTGGATCAGTTCACAATTCCACCAACAATACATTAGTGTTCCAGTTTTTCCACAGCTTCTCCAACATTTATTATTTTCCTTTTTTGTCATATTAGCCAATCTGAGAGGTGTGAGATGGTACCTCAGAGTTGTTTTAATGTCCATTTCTTTAATCAGTAGTGATTTAGAGGATTTTTTTTTTCATATGACAACAGATAGCTTTGATTTCTTCATCTGAAAACTGCCTGTTCATATCCTTTGACCATTTCTCAATTGGGGAATGCATGTTATTCTTATAAATTTGATTCAGTTCTCTATATATTTTAGAAATTAGGCCTTTATCAGAAACACTGGCTGTAAAATTGTTGCTTTCTGCTTTTTTTCTAATCTTGGCTGCATTGCCTCTGTTTGTACAAAACCTTTTTAATTTAATGTAATCAAAACCATCCATTTTGCATTTCATGATATTCTCTATCTCTTGTTTGGTTATAAATTCCTCTCCTCTCCATAGATCTGAGAGGTAAACTATTCCTTCCTTTCCTTAATTTGCCTATATTATTACCCTTTATGTCTAAATCATGTACCCATTTTAACCTTATTTTGGTATATGGTATAAGATGTTGGCCTATGCCTAGTTTCTGCCATACTATCTTCCAGTTTTCCCAGCAGTTTTTGTCAAATAGTGAGTTCGTATCCCAGAAACTGAGGTCTTTGGGTTTATCAAACAGTAGATTACTATAGTCATTTACTACTGTCTCCTGTGCCTAACCTATTCCACTGATCCACCACTCTATTTCTTAGCCAGTACCAAATAGTTTTGATGTCTGCCACTTTATAGTAAAGCTTCAGATTTGGTATAGCTAGCCTACCTTTCTGTGCATTTTTTTTCATTAGTTCCCTTGATATTCTTGACTTTTTGTTCTTCCAGATGAATTTTCTTTTTATTTTTTCTGGCTCTATAAAATAATTTTTAGGTATTTTGATTGGTATGGCACTGCATAAGTAAATTAATTTAGGTAGAATTGTCATTTTTATTATATTAGCTCGGCCTATCCGTGAGCAATTGAAAATTTTCCAGTTATTTAGATCTGATTTTATTTGTGTGAAAAGTGTTTTGTAATTGTATTCGTATAGTTCCTGGGTTTGTCTTGGCAGGTAGACACCCATATATTTTATATGTCTACAGTTATTTTAAATGGAATTTCTCTTTCCATCTCTTGCTGCTGGGCTTTGTTGGTCATATATAGAAATGCTGATGATTTATGTGAATTTATTTTATAAAGTTAATTGTTTCTAGTATTTTTTTAGTTGATTCTCTAAATATACCATCACATCATCTGCAAAGAGTGAAAGTTTTGTTTCCTCCTTGCCTATTCTGATTCTTTCAATTTCTTTTTCTTATTGATAAAGCTAACATTTCTAGTACAATATTGAATAATAGTGGTGATAATGGACATTACATTGGTACTCTTTAGGAAGAATTACAACCACCACCACTGATTTCTTTTTCCTCTTACCCTTAGTGAATGATCTCTCTTATAACACCACATATTGATTCATATGTATTCCTTAGAGATTTGGAATTGCTAGAAGTCCATTTTGCCTGTCCCATGGAATGTGTAAAGACTAGAAAGGTAGGTTAGCGCCTATGTGCATTTTTGTTTTTCTCAGATTTTTCAAACTTGAGAGGAGAAATGCTTATATAACTATGTTATATTTAAAACATTGCATCCTGTTTGCAGCATTTTTAGGGCAACTAAACAATATAGATATTGTTTTGGAGTTATTATTTTTAGCATTTTAATTTAGGGAAGAAAACATTTCAAATTCACTGCTACTTCCTATGGTAGGCCCTGACCCCAAACTATTGAAGCTCAAGTTAGAATGGCATAATCTGCTCAGATAAGAATCAATTTCTTTGTCCTTTCACAGACTAGCAAAGTCACAGTACTGTCAAGATAGGGCCAATGCCAAGAAAAGCAAATAATTACCAGCCTTACCACAAAAGCTTTCCTTTCAGAAATTGTCTTCTTGTACTCTCACCTCCCCATCCTCTGTGGATTTTATGCACACACGCACATATGCACACGCCCAAGCATGCACACACAGTTGTTGTTTAAACAGAATTTTCTTTCCCTTTTCCCCTTTGTTAGAGTTACCATAATTTCATTTTTTTAAAAATTTCACTTCTGTGCAGCACCTTAACTTTAGTGACATTTCACTATGACAAGTTTTCACTATTGTTGGTAAGGGAGCTGCTTCTTATTGCAGAATATTTATGTTTCACACTTTTGCTCAATGTATTTATTACTCTGCATGCTTACAAGGAAGAAAAACACTGATGTATTGTCAATAATACAATAGCTTAAAATGCAATTTGATTTTGTCCTTTAATCCTTAAGGAATTAATTTTGAAGAGTGTATGAAATAATGTGTGATAGAAAATAGAAAATTTCAAGTATAGATAACAGCAACTATTGTCTGAATTTGAAACAGGATTGGTCTGTGAAACTGGAGTTGGCAAGTACTAGATTGGAGAGTAGCCAGGTTCCATAAAAGGCAGAGGAAGGAAGAAAAGGTTGGAGATAGTCTTAGGATTTAAAGTGACAGGAAAAAAAACGATCATGTTCAAAAAATCCACATGGAGATTTTTGATGGAGACGTAAGTGGGTGGATGGTAATTTCTGCAGTAGATCACACGAATTAGAGGTTTTAGGAAGAGCGCTGTCAACTCTACCCGCTATAATAATTTTTAGGCATGTATAGCTAGCTTGCAGAGGTCCCAAAAGGGTTCATGACACAAAAAATGGTTAAGAGCTCCTGACTTACTGCCTTTTGTTGGTTGTTGTTGTTCAGTCACATCCAGCTCTTCATGAACCTTTGGAGTTTTCTTGGCAAAGATACTGGAGTGGTTTGCTATTTCCTTCTCCAGTGGATTAAGGCAAAGAGAGGTTGAGTGACTTGCCCAGATTTGAGCTCAGGTCTTTCCTGACCTGCTCTATCCACTGCGCCACCTAGCTGCCCTATTGTTGGCATTACAGTATGACAGAAAGCATTGTGGGGTATAATGGCAAACACTAGAATTAATCAGATGATAGGGGTTTAAGTCCCAGTTGTATACTGTAACTTTATGACTATAAACAGAAGAGCACTGGTTCTAGAATCAGGATTTATGTCCACATCCCACCTGTGATGCTTTGTTTTGTTTTGTTTTTGCAGGGCAATGAGGGTTAAGTGACTTGCCCAGGGTCACACAGCTTCATGTCTGAGGTCGGATTTGAACTCAGGTCCTCCTGAATCTAGGGCTGGTTCTCTATCCACTGCGCCACCTAACCCCCCACCCCCCCCACCCCCCAGTGATGCTTACTATCTATGTGACTTTTGACAAGTCACTTAACTTCTTTGGGCCTCAGTTTTCTCCTTTGTAAAGTTAGATGGTTGAGTTAGATGGCTTTTGAGGACCCTTCTACCTCTAGAAATGTGATCCCATTATCTTAAGATGAAGGAGTCGTACCAGATGACCTTTAATCCCCATCCCCCTCTCCCAATCTCCTTGTAATTTTAAATGTTGAGCCTAAATCGCACAAATTTCCTGACCCTTAGTTTCCTTATCTGTAAAATGGTGATAGTAATCCTATAATGGTATTAGTAATCTTACCTTGTATAATGTTGAGGGCTATGCTTCGGAAACTGTTAAACCCTACATAGAAGTAAAGTATTGTTTTTCAGGATTCTTAAAAGATTGTGATTTCATTAATATGAATATTTTATCCATTGATGCAGATTTAAACTTTTCCTTGCCTTGTTTTTCATAAAGTCCTACAGCAAAAATAAAACAAAGTTGGTAGCATTTTGGTAAGTAGAGTGAAAGCATTCCAGGATGGGCATTCTCCACAGACTCTAAAACAGCCTTTTCATGAGTCCATCCTTGCTGGCTTTCTAGGTAGTGTAGTATCTAAGATCCAAGGTTGTGCCTCTAGAATGAGGCACAAAAGTCTACTACCTTTATCCCCCTGTTACCAGCAAAAAGAGGAGAAAAGAGTGGAGTTTACCATAGAGCAGCCATCTATACTTTATACTGTGCTCCAAAACATGCCTGTTTAATGATTTACAGCATGCTCTGTTTATGATTTTGTGAATTTTTATCCTGATTATTTCTCACTTACCCAAATGGAGCATTCATCTATTTGAGTTTCAGGTGGTTTGTCTATTCTATAGATACAGAAAGAAACCAAATTACATTTCATAAATCAAGGTAATCCTTTGTTTACCTTGAGAATTCTTAAAATTCTGTTCAGAATGCCAGTAGGAGATTAATGAAAGTAACAGGTTAAGATCTTGTTGGTCACACACTATGCATATTAAGTAGTTGATATCGCTGTCAAGATTACTTATTCTTTGTCAACATTTCAGTTGGCAAGTATTTTTTTTAATTGTTAATTTACTATTTTCTTTCATGTCTGTTCCCATCCTTCACAATCCCCTCCTCATGTGTTATTATTCTTGCTGAATTTGTAATTACTGCCATCAGTGAATCTTTATGTTACAGTGCTGTACACATTTTTTTCATTCTTGAATTGAATTTCACAGAATCACAGAACATGGATTGTAAAGGACCTCAAAGGCCAACTCGGCCAGCTTGTATTTAACAAGAATTACCTCTGTAATATCCCCAACTGATGGGCATCCAGCCTTTGCAGGTTATACTACATCTTTAGCAACAGGAGTCTGGAGGAGAAAGACACAGGCATGGCTGATAGTTACATTTTAGGCCCTGAGTATGACAGTGAAAGCCTTCAGTACAGGTAGACTGATAGTCCACATCTCTCCCCCCACCCCCAGCACTACTACTAACCTAAAAGGAGAACAAATAATCCCATTTCCTCCTCCATAATCTCCACAATGAGAAGGATTGTTGTCCTGTATAAACTCGGGGTCCCTCTTCAGTGTCAATACAAGATTGGACGGTTTAATGATGCTCTCCAAGATATCGTATAGGTGGGGATGGAGTTGCTCTTTTAGGCAAGTTGACATGTAAGTGTGATAAGAACAATGAGAAAACTTGAATTCAGGATCTATATTCTTTGTGACCGTAGGAAGCCACTCAGTTTACACTCCCAATTTCTCATCTGCAAATTGAGGAGTCTTGGATTTGATAATCTTTCTTGCGCCTTCTAGCTGTATATCATTTAAGGGGAATACGTGGACCTCTTCTTCCATTCATTGGAGTTTCAGAAAGCAACAGACAACTTTATTTCTCTTTTACTTGTCCCATACTTCAAGCAAGAGGTTAGTTAGAACTTTTATAATAATGCTCAATTTGAGCTCTAGTAGTTAATTTCCTGATGGCTTGACCAGATAGAGTTTTATCATTCAGCTTAAAAAATCCTGGTTCTAAAATGCTCCCCCTCCCCCCCAGGGGTTAGCTAGCCCACCATAATTTGAAAGATGATTCGTTATAATTGTTCAATGATCAGCTTAGTCAGATATGATGTATTACACATCCTATATGAATACTGATCCTGTAGTCCATTTGTTAATTGAACATTTTTAAAGATTTCTGCAGCAGTGATGAGTTTTTTGTTGGACTTTAGAGGGGTTGGAGAAAGCTCCTATAGAAGGTGGGCTTTTTAGCTGGGGCTTAAAGAAGCAAGAGAGGTCAATAGTCTTATCAGAGGAAGGAAAGCATTCCTAGCATGGGGGACAGCCAGAAAAAATGCCCAGATTCAGGAGAAAGTGTGTCTTGTTTGTTATGGAACAGCAAAAGAGGCCAGTTCACTGGGTTGAAGATTCTGTGTCCGGGGAGTAGAAGGGAGCTAGGTAATGAATGAGCTTCCAATGCTGAACAGAGCATTTAGTATTTGCTCCTGGGGGCCGTGGGAAGCCACTAGAGCTTATTGAGGAAGATGACGTGATCAGACCTACATTTGAGGAAAATCACTTTAGAACCAGAATGAGGATGAATTGGAGGGGGGAAACACTTGAGACAGGTAGACCCTCCAGCAGGCTATTCCAATAATGCTGTAATGAAGTGGTAAGGCCTACATTAGAGTAATTGGCAGTAGAAAGAACATAGGAATAGAGTAAATATCATGGGGAGCGAATAGAGATGGAGGGAAACACAGCAATAGTAACTGGGGAAAAATTTGAAGCGAGAGACAAGAGCAATGTAAATGAGGAGGATGATGATACTTTGCTGGGCCAATTGTGAAGAGATTATTTGTCAGGTATAAAGTACTCATATAAAATGTAAGCTATTATTTTTGTTGCATAATCAACCTTATGGGTGTTTTGCAAGGAAATCTCCCTTTAAAGTACTATATAAATGTAATTTACTATTAAAAAAAAGATGAGCAGGATGCTATCAGAAAAACCTGGAAAGATTTACATGAGCTGATGCAAAGTGAAATGTACTGTGTACAAAATATACAGCAATATTGTAGAATGATCTGCTACGAATGACTTAGTTATTTTTAGCAATGCAATGAGCCAAGACAACTCTGAAGGACCTATGAAGAATACAGTTTCATCTACAGAGAAAGAACTGATGGTACTGAATGAACAATGAAAGTATATTTTGTTTGTTGTTGTTAGTTCCTTTTCTAAAGTTGTTTTTTTTTTGTCTGCTATGGTTTTACATGACTGCACATATATAACATATTGAATTCCTTGGAGGGGGAATAGGGAAGAAGGAAGAGAATTTGGGAAACACGAAGTTTTTTTGGTTTGTTTTGTTTTGTTTTTTGGTAAGGCAATTGACGTCAGGTGATTTGCCCAAGGTCACACAGCTAGTGTCAAGTGTCTGAGGGTCAGATTTGAACTCAGGTCCTCCTGACTCCAGGGCTCGTGCTCCATCCACTGCACCACTACTAGCGCCCAGGAACACGAAGTTTTTAAAATCGATGTTACAGATGTGTCTGTTACATGTAAGGGTGGGGAAAATTCTAACAAACAAAATAAATATGGGTTTTTTTGTTGTTTTTTAAAGAGTATATGGCAGGGGCAGCTAGATGGCACAGTGGTTTAAGCACCGCCCTGGATTCAGGAGTACTGAGTTCAAATCCAGCCGTCAGACACTTGACACTTACTAAGCTGTGTGACCCTGGGGCAAGTCACTTAACCCCCATTGCCTTAAAAAAAAAAAGAGTAATGGCAGTGTCAGAGAGAGAAAGGGACACATTCAAGAGCTGTTGCAAAAGTGAAAATCAATAGACCTTGGCACAGTTTGTATATGGCGGGGGTGAGAGATGATGAGAAATCCAGGATGGACTCCTAGATTGTGAGACCGGGCAACTGTGAGGATGGTGTTGCCATCTACAGTAATATGGAAGGTAGGAGGCAGGGAGAAAGATGAGTTCCATTTTACACATATGATGTTTAAGATATCTACTGGACGTCAGATTTTAATGTCTGAAAGGCAATTGGAGATGTGAGATTGCATGTCAGCAGAGAGTTTGGGGCAGGAGAGATAGAGTTGAAAACCATTAGCATAGAGATGGTAATTAAATCCATAGGAGTTGATGAGATACCAAACAAAGGAGTTATGAAGGAGAAGAAAAGACCCAGAATTAAACTCTGAGGGAGACCAACAGTTAGAGGGTATGGAAAAGGATCCAGCAAAGGAGACAGAAGGAATGGTCAGATAGGTAATAGGAAAACCAGGAGAGAGTGGTTTTCCAAAAACCCAGAAGGAAGAGATTATCAAGGAGAAATGACCAACAGTGTCAGAGGCTACAGAGTGGTCAAGGTGAATGAGGATTTGGCAACTTAAGAGATTGGTGGTAACTTTGAAGAAAACAGTTTCAGTAGGATAAGTTCAGAAGAAGGGATAAGGGGTTAAGGAGAAAGTGAGAGAAGAGAGAGTGGGGGTACCATTTTAGACGTCCTTTTCAAGGATTTTAGCTTTAAAGGTCACAGTAAGAGATATAGAATGATAGTGGAGAATGGAAGAATCAGGACGAGAGTTTTTCAGTTAGGGGGAGACATGGGAAAGTTTGTAAGTAGTAGGAAATGAGCCAGTAGATAAAGGAAAGATTGAAATTAAATGGAGGAGAATTATGAATGGGGGGAGGGGGGACCAATCTGTTGGAAGAAAGAGGATGGAATGGTGGGATCACCTGAACAAATAGAGGGATTAACCTTGGTAAGGAGTATAGCGCCGGTTCATCAGTTTGAGAAGACGGGTTTGTGAAGAAGGAGGGTAGTATCTGAAGATATCTGAGTGATAGGAAATGAGGAATGAGAGAGGAAAGAGGGAGTTCACAGTGGAGGGCTTCAATTTGAAGAGAGAGAGAAAAAATTTTGGAAAAAACCAAAAACTATCAATAGTCACATAAAAATGCTGTTAAATTACTTTTGTTTAGAGAAATGCAATTAAAATATAACTTCTGAGATACCATCTCACACCTATCATATTGGCTAACATGACAAAAAAAAAGAAAATGATGTGAAAAAATAGTCACACGAATGCACCTGCACAAGCATGCACACACATTTGTTGTTTAAACAAAGATTTTCTTTCCCTTTCCCCCTTTGTTAGAGGGAAGCTAAGGTCCTTGGTTCCTTGCCAAGACTTTGTATTCCTTCACAGTTTTTCTAGATTCCTTCTGGCCTCTGTAAATCACTAGCAGTGGGTCCTAGTTAACAGATTAAGAAAGTCTTGGTATCTTCTGTTTCATAACTAGATACTGAGTGCAGTTACCTCTTTTTCATATCATCTACATTAAGAGTTGACATCCTACATGTAACTACATGACTAGAATCAGAGTATATCAGCTCTACTACCCACCTTCTTTTCATCCCTTGTGTCCCAGGATTTCACAATGAGTAAAATTAATTCAGTAAATATTAAGTTCAAAGCACTGGCCCATGTCCTATGGACATTATGTTAGGCATGAAGTATATAATTCCACATGTAGGTAACTTGTTTAACAAAACCACCTTGATATGTTGATAATATTAATATGATTCTCCCCCTTGAAAAACAAGGAAATTAAAACTCAGAGATGCTAAAAGACTTAGCTGTGGATCACACATAAGGGTAGAGCTGGAATTTAGACTCAGTTCTTTTTGACTCATTATTTCTACTGCACTGTGCTTCATCTCCAGAAGTCAGGAAGAAACAAATATAGAAAAAAAATCAATTTCTTTGGTGAAGAGTACCGAGAATATATTGTATGGTACCAGTTTTTTTTCATCAAATGATGTTACTTGCAAAGGTTATATCCCCAATTTCTGGTTTTCTATGTTCACATTAAAATCACAGGTTCGGGGCATCAGGTTCTGTCTAAATAACTGTTTTTTCCTTCAACCACTGTCCTTAAATGAAGGTCATATTTCAGTGCTTCAATTGTGCCATGGAAATGACCCTGGGTTCTTGATTGCAAGTGTCATTTGAGTTTGGACCTAATGAAGGACTCTCTGTTCTCTGAAGACGCATCTAGCTAAGTTCAGAGAAGCCCTATTGTTAGGTTATGATTTTTCCTACTATAAGGGCTTATTGAAATCTATGGGTTTCTGTGGCTATCTGGAGAACATTTAATCATGGAGGCATTGTATTATGTTGTTAGAGAGAATACCCCACTTAGATGGAAAGACAAACTTAATCAACTTATTACTCTAGATGGAAATTCTCTCTCCTTCCTATATCCTTTTTTTTTTTGAAAGGTGCAGTGAGGGTTAAGTGACTTGCCAGGGTCACACAGCTAGTAAGTGTCAAATGTCTGAGGGTGGATTCTGAACTCAGGTCCTCCTGATCCAGGGGCCGGTGCTTTATCCACTGCGCACCTAGCTGCCCTCCTGTATTCTTTTTAATAACACAATGGAATTCTTCTAGTGCCCATCATATTCTAAATTATGTTAATATATTATTTGCATTTCTATTTAAAATATCCTTCTAGATTTTAGGCACATGAGCTCAGGTCTTTTTGTACCATTGCGTATAGTAGCCATTTATAATGCTTTTTGAAAAATTTGGATTGAATTGATCATTTAAATGCTTTGTTTATTTCTAGAGAGCTATTGCCTATCTCTTCCCAAGTGGCTTATTTGAGAAAGGGCCAGACCAATTATGAAGGTATATTGATTTTATTTACTATTTAAAATTTTTTTCATTATGGTTTTCTTGTTATATCCAGTGATTAATGCATCTTTTACTTGTTTCACAGCATCCTGAAGACATTTTTTCCAAAGCGTAGAGGTGAGTATGTTCACAATAGGCACCTGATTTGTTTTCTCTTTTTTTCCTACCAAAAAAGGTTACCTGTTACTATGTCAGTATAATAGAATCTTTCTTTCTGTCTTTACTTAATTTTATACTCAAATAGTAGGATCACTACATCAGAAGGTAAAAACCAGTTTAGTGATTTTCTTGTTTAATTCTAAATTGTCTTCCAGAACATTTGAACCATAATCAGAAGTATACCAGCAGTATAGTGTGCCTGTCTTCTCACAGTCCCTCCAATATTGATAGGTTTTTAAAAATATTTTGTCAACTTCATGAGTTTGCAGTTATAATTTGCATTTAATTTGAAGATTTGCTTGTTTTCTTTTCTTTTTAATGATCTTAGACAATTTTATGTGATAATTAATAGTTTACATGCTTAGAAAATTTTATTTATATCCTTTGACCATTTGTATTAGGAAATGCTTCTTAGTTTTAGATTTTTATGTCAGTTCCTATATAGTTTAGATATATAATTTTAGTAGAGGTTTTTGATGTCAAGTTGTTGGGGGGTTTTTTCCCACTCAGCAGTTTCTCTTCTTCTAGCCATATTGATTGTGATTTACAAGAGCTTTCTAATTTTATGTAGTCACAATTATCTTTTATCTTTTGTGAGCTTTCTCCCATTGTTATGAGCTTTAATATGTTGGGCTACTTATCCATTTGGAGCTATGTGTAATATGTTGGGTAAGATCCTAATTTAGACTTAATTTTTGCTAAGCTACTTTCCACATAGATTTATTTTATTTTATTTATTTTTTTAGGGCAATGAGGGTTAAGTGACTTGCCCAGGGTCACACAGCTAATGTCAAGTGTCTGAGGACTGGATTTGAACTGAGGTCCCTCCTGAATCCAAGGCCAGTGCTTTATCTGTGCACCTAGCTGCCCCTCCACATAGATTTTAAAGGTCAAATTTTAATAAGTCTTAAAAGTTTCAGAATTTCTGCCCAAGATTTTCCCTACCTCTACCATGCAAAGGGGAAAATACTCTATGATTTGTAGACTTTTTTTTAACCTTTTGCTACAATAACTTGCATTGGTTTATTTAATATTCTCCTACATTCATGATTTTATCAATGCAGGTACTTTATCAGTATAGATCACCTTTGCCTTTTCAATCTGTGTGATTCGTTTCCATTTTTTTTTTCATATGCCCTTCATAGAAATATTTAAAGTCTTCTGAGTTTTTTTCATTTTGGTTTGGATTTTTTGAGAGAGGCAGTATGTATAGTGGAAAGAGCACTGAAACTTTTAAGTCATGAGACATGAATTTAAGTCTTTCTGATATTTACTAGTGTAAACATTGGACAAATACTTAACCTCTCTAAACCTCAGTTTTTTTGGTTTTTTGTTTTTTAATTGAGGCATTGGGGTTAAGTGACTTGCCCAAGGTCACACAGCTAGTAAGTGTTAATTGTCTGAGGCCGGATTGAACTCAGGTCCTCCTGACTCCAGAGCTGGTGCTCTATCGACTGCGCCACCTTATAGCTGCCCCATTTTTGGTGGGCAATGGGGGTTAGTGACTTGCCCAGGGTCACACAGCTAGTAAATGTCAAATGTCAGAGGCCAGATTTGAACTCAGGTACTCCTGAATCCAGGGCCGGGTGCTTTATCCACTGCGCCATCTAGCTGCCCCAGTTTCTTGATCTATAAAAGTGGGCATGAATTTTTTAAATGATAATAAATAATGTATATTTATCTTGCAAAGGTTTGAGAATTAAATGAGAATGTATTTTAAATGCTTTATAAAACTCAAAAGTGCTACATTAATTTTGTCTGTTGATAATAGTAACAATAACGATAATAAGCTTTAAAAAATATAAAATTGTGGCAGAGGAAATCAAAATGATGAAGGAGCAGAGACTGTACATGCCCTCCCTGTTGATTTGTCTGCTGCAGTAGAATGCTTTTATTTAGAAATAAAATGGATTTCCATATACGTAGTATTTCAGAAGAATAGTATTGTACATGAAACTGTGAATTTCTTTTAGCTATAGTTTTTTTTTCGTTTCTAATTTATTTATGACACAGCCTTTTTAAGAGTACCCATCTTCCTTGACTTTTCCTTATCATTAAAACTTATGTTGTTTCTTATTTTTTTAAACATTTATTTTATTTTCCATTTACATGTAAGGGTAGTTTTCAACATTCCTTTTCATAAAATTTAGAGTTCCAAATTTTTCTCCCTCCCTCCCTTTCCTCCCCCCTCCACAAGATCACATCAGGTTAATATGTACAATCCACAAGTGCTCTTTTTATCAGTTCTTTCTAATAGGCGGTGCATAGTAAAACTTCCTCATTAGTTCCTTGGGATTTCTTGGATCATTCCACTACTGATTGTAGTTAAGTCATTCACAATTGCTCATTGAACAATAATGCTGTCACATATGCACAAGTCCTCCCAGCTCTGCTCACTTCACTATACATCGATGTTCATTAGTCTTTCAAGGTTTTTCGGGGATCTCCTGTTTGTCATTTCCTGTAGTACAAGACCATTCCCTACAATCATATAACACAGCTTTTTCCATCATTCCTCAATTGATGGACATTCCCTTGGTTCTCAATTCTTAGCCTCCACCAAGAGTTGCTATAAATATTTTATGTACAATTTTTCCCCCTTTCTCTTTTTCATGATTACTGTTGTTAACTGTTTTCCCTTCCATCCTATTCCTTTCCCCATGATAATTTATTCTATTTCCATCTTCTTTCATCCTGTCTCTCTTCAAAAGGGATTTGCTTCTGTCTGTCCCCTTCCCCACTCTGCCCTTCCTTCTTTTGCCCTCTCTCTTTATCCCCTTCCCCTCCTATTTTCCTGCCGGATTAGAGAGATTACTCCACCCAATTGCGTGTGTACATTATTCCCTCCTTGAGCCAATTCTAATGAGAATTGTGGTCTTTGAGCCAATTTTGATGAGTGTTAGGCTCATTTACAGCCCAGATTAAATAGATTACTCCACCCAGTTAGGTGTGTCTGTTAGTCCCTCCTTGAGGCAGCTCTGATAAATTTAAGGTCTTTGAGCCTTTTCTGATGAGTGTAAAATTCATTTACTGCCCTGGCTCCTCTCCCATCTCTTCCCCAACTCCATAAGCCTTTTCCTGTTACTTTCATGTAGGATTTCACTTCTGCCCTTCCCCCTCCCCCAGTGAATTCCCTTCACCCTCAATTTAACCCTAAAGATGTTATCATCTAGCTAAATGACACAGTGGACAGAATCATCCCCCTGGACCCAAGGGGATCCCAGCCAAAACCTGGCCTCAGACACAAGACAGTCGCCCACTGTACGACCCCAGGTATGTCTCCCAGCTCCAATTTTTTATGGTTCTCTAGGGTCTTGTATTTGAAAGTCAGATTTGCCGTTCAGTTCAGGTCTTTTCATCACAAATATCTGAAAGTCTTTTTTCTCATTAAAGTCCCATTTTTTCCGCTGAAAGATTATGCTGAGTTTTGCTGGGTAGGTGATTCTTGGTTGTAATCCCATTTCCTTTGCCCTTTGGAATATCATATTCCATGCCCTCCGGTCCTTTAATGTAGAAGCTGCTAGATCTTGTGCTATCCTGATTGGGGCTCCACAGTACTTGAATTCTTTCTTTTTGGCAGCTTGCAATATTTTCTCCTTGACCTGAGAGCTCTGGAATTTGGCTATAATATTCCTAGGAGTTTTCCTTTTGGGATCTCTTTCTGGAGGTGATCGGTGGATTCTTTCAATTTCTATTTTAGCTTCTTCTTCGAGAATTTCAGAGGCAATTTTCCTGAGAATATCTTGAAGATGGTGTTGAAGCTCTTTCCTTGATCATGGTTTTCAGGTAGATCAATAATTTTCAAATTATCTCTCCTGGACCTATTTTTTCCAGGTCAGCAGTTTTTCCCAGAAGATATTTCACATTGCCTTCTATTTTTTTATTCATTTGGATTGGCTTTGTTGTGTCTTGGTTTCTCATAAAGTCACTAGCTTCCATTTGTTCAATTCTAATTCTTAGCAATTATTTCTTCAGAGAGCTTTTGTACATCCTTTTCCATTTGGCCTATTTGACCTTTCAAGCTGTTGACTTTTTCTCATGTCTTTCCTGCATCACCCTCATTTCTCTTTCCATTTTTTCTTCTACCTCTCTAACTTTATCTTCAAGTCCTATTTGAGCACCTTCTTTGGCCTGAGACCAATTCGTATTTTCTTGGAAGCTTTAGATATAGGGGCCCTGATGTTGACCATCTTCCTCTGAGAGTGCCCCTTGGTCTTCTTGTTACTGAAGAAACTTTCTATGGTCCTCACCTTTCTCTGTCTGCTCATCTTGCCTTTCTTTTACTTGACTTTTAGCTCCTTAAAGTGGGGCACTGTTTCTAGGCTGCAGTATTCCAAGCCTTAAGAAGTCCCAGGTGGTATGATTTAAGGAGAATCAGGTTCTTCCCTTGCCCCAGCCTGTTCCCTGGTTCTTAGATGACCCCAGACCAACTTGCTAATCAACCAGCTTTGTTTGTTGTGGTTGTTAGCTCCCACAAGCCTGTGCACCTCCCCGACCTGGGCCACTGCTACTCAAGCCTACCACCTGGTTCTCAGCAGGGGTGTAAAATCCAAGTTCTGCCTTATTAGCACCAGCATAGACCCTGTAGTCTCCCCCCCTGCCCGAGGGCTACAGCCCACTCACCAGACTGTGCGCTTAGTTCCAGACAACACTGGCACTTCAGCTGATTCATGAGGGCTCTGGGGTCTACTTCTCTGGTGAGGCCTTCTTGGTTATCCAAAGCAAAATAATGCAAAGTCCTGGGACTGGATCTGTGTCAGGGGTGACTCTGGGGTTGTGGCTCGACTCCTGTATCAGCACAGCAGCTCCCTCCTTCTGACCTTCCAAGGTGTCTTGGTTAGAATATGATTTCAGCACATTCTTCTGTGAGTTTTGCTGCTCCAGGCATTTAACCTATTGTGTTATTGGATGCTTTTTGGAGTGATTGTGTCATGAGTTCGGGAGCTCACTGCCTTTCCTCTGCCATCTTGGCTCCACCCTGGAAGTCTCTTAGCTATAGTTAATAATAAATTGCTGTGGGTCTTTGGGCCTCATTTTTTCCTCTGCTAGGGATTATAATAGCACCCATCCCAGGTTTGTTGTGAGAATTAAATGAGATATTATTTTTAAAGCATTTAACACAGTAGCTGGCACGTAATTGGCACTTAAATGCTTGTTTCCTTTCCCTTCCTTTCTCCCTTTCCTTTCTTCCCTGTGACACCGTTCTTTTCTCTTCTCTGCATTTTTTTAAAAATTAGATGTTTAGGGGGCAGCTAGGTGGCACAGTGGATAGAGCACCGGCCCTGGATTCAGGAGGACCTGAGTTCAAATCTGGCCTTAGACCTTAACTAGCTGTGTGACCCTGGGCAAGTCACTTAATCCCCACTGCCCCCCCCCAATTAGATTTTTAAGTGACCCTTTTATTTTCCTGCCTTCCTTTTTTCCCCCATCCCTCCTCGGCCCCCACCCCCACCCCCACCCCCCTCTAGGCTCTCTCCCTCTCTCACTTTCTCTTCCTTCCCCCTCACTACCCTATCTATCCCCTCTCTTCTTTCCATCCTTATGACTCCATTGGAAAAGAAAAAAGGATGATCATAAACCCTTGTAAAAATATACACAAACAAGGGGGCAACGAGGTGGCGTAGTGGATAGAGCACCAGCCCTGGAATCAGGAGTACCTGAGTTCAGCCCTGGAATCAGGAGTACCTGAGTTCAAATCCGGCCTCAGACACTTAACATTGGCTGTGTGACCCTGGGCAAGTCACTTAACCCCAGTTGCCTCACTTAAAAGAAAAAAATACACACAAACAACAAATTCCGGACCTTACCACATTCCAAAATGTTTATCTTATTCTACAACTTGAATCCATCACCTCTCGCAGTAGGTTGGTAACATACTTCATCACCATTTCTCTGGAATCTTGTTTAATTATTGCACTGATCAGAATTCTTAAGTCTTCAAATTATGCTAATTGAACCTACAAAAGATTAACTTACATCCTAATACTTTTACTTATCTACCTTTTGTTATTCTACTGTTCAGTCACCCATAGGATATTGAATATGAAAGAATGATAGAGGGGCAGCTAGGTAGCACAGTGGATAAAACACCAGCCCTGGATTCAGGAGGACCTGAGTTCAAATCTGGGCTCTGACACTTGACACTTGACACTTACTTGCTTGGGCAAGTCACTTAACCCTCATTGCCCTGAAGGGAAAAAAAAAAGAGAATGATAGGCAGTATAGCAACTTGTTCCAGAACCATTTATATCTGAGCTCCATTGAAAAAAGATAAGAACAAGGTAGTGTGTGTGTATTTTATATTTCAGCGATACCAAGTGAAGTCTCTGGGCATTCTATCAGTTATCCTTCACTCTTGCTTCATGTTCACAGCTCTCCTTTCTGGTGATAAGCATCAATAGCTACTACCATATTTGCCATCTAAAGTTCTTATAACACAGCAAGAAGTGATGGAGTTTTACCTAACTGTCCACACAAGAAAAATGAAGTCAATAAAGAATGCCTGTGGTTGGGACTATGATAAGAAATTAACTAGACTGCATTAAAGAAAGCTTGTCAATATCCTTGATGAAGCTTTTTTTATGTCACTTTGCATGCAAGTAATTTTTTATTATAAACTTCAGCTCTTATGTTTGTATCCATTGCCCTACAGTTGTCCACCTACAACTGATTTTTCCTCTGAAAAATATTCAGTTATTCCATACTCATATGAATCTGTGATATCAATGCAGATACTTTCACTGATGATGCATATTACAACTCATTCATGCCAGTTCATCCTGTCCATGCCTATGCACTCTTGTATTCTGCATGCTTTGATAAAAAATCTATATAAAACCCTTTGTCATTCAAACCAAGAGGTTCTATTCAGATCTCTAGGATTGGGTTTTTGGTTTTTTTCCTGCCCTGAGATACACTGAGCTGTTATCAAGCCAAAGTACAATTGTAGCATCAAAATTACTTTTTTCCTACTTCTTCTGGATTCCTTTGACCCCTCTACCTACTTGGTAGATTCTGAGACTTGAATCACAGGACTTGACTGAAAAATATTACTATTAATTATTTACATATAGTCTCAGTTCTTTAAGAACTTACCTCCCTCTTCTTATTCTACAACTGATGTTAATGGATAGGTTGCACTTATTCTTCTTGTGGTCCTAAAAGACCAAATATCCCATGCAGTTGTTTCCTTTTGTCTTTGGTTGCATGATAAAACCACCTCATTAACTTTATTTATGGGTTAAGAGTACCTGTGAGCCATTCTTCAATTTAACTTCAACTCGCTTCTGTCTCCTACTTTTGTTTATATTAAGAGCCTTCAGAATGATTCTTTGATTCAGTGATTCAGTTCTTAGGGTAGTGTAGTATGTTCTTGCATTGGTGATTGAATAAGGATTTCACTTTTAGAGGACCAGGTGCCATTAGTGTTTATGGATGGTGTAAGTCACTGTGGGTTTTGGTTCCTTTGTCTACCATCATACTACAGAATTTCAACATATTCAAAGGAGTCAAGGCCATTTTGTGCAATGCTTTTTGTTTGTTTCATAAATTGATATCATTGGATAAATTACTAAGGGGCCAGCCATCCTGTTCTTGTGTTTTAAAGATGGACTTTGGGACAGCTAGGTGGTGCAGTGGATAGAGCAACGGCCCTGAAGTCAGGAGTACTTGAGTTCAAATCCGGCCTCAGACATTTAACACTTACTAGCTGTGTGACCTTGGGCAAGTCACTTAACCCCCAATTGCCTCACTTTAAAAAAAATGGACTTTGACTGCATTTTAGTATGATTTAAATTGCTGTACACCTTATGTATGCCTGATATGTACGTGATAAACTTAGCTGTACAATTCTCGGTCTAGCTTATTGTCTATGGGTAGCAACTGTCTAAGCTTGCATATGTAGTGGTGAACTAATTCAATGGTCTAACTATATTTCAACATCTTCTAAGCAATATGCATTATTAATCCATGTTGTTTTTCTTGCATGGATGGCTAGACCTTTCTTTTGGTCAACCATAAATCTTTTTTATGAGGTCTTAAAGTGTTTACAGAACCATACATTGTTATTCCTCCTTATATTAGTATAATTTACCTTTCCATCTGTGAAGATGGGGATTGTGGGATGGTGAAGTTTATATAAACTAATAGTAAGTGTCTGGTAAATGCTTGTTTTGTTATTGATTTATTTCTTTCTTTGCTCCTGCTTACCATCATGTACTGTATGAAGCTTCCACCCCTAAATTGGCTGGTGCTCTGATTTCTGCCTCTTTATCTAACCCATCTATACTTGTTGCATCACTCACTATCCATTACTTTTCATTCAGACTTTTTTTTTTTTTAAGCTCCTGTTATGTGCAAAGGATTGGACTTAAGGTTCTTTGTTTTCATCTATTAATGTCTCCCGGACTCAAGTACTTTTTTTTTTTCACATTACATTGGGACTAGATTTCATGACAAAAGCCCCATTGCAACCATTGGCTGGAATGTTTCTCAGGGGACCAAGGCTTGAATCCTGGCTCTGACCCTTCTTTTTTCTTTTTCTTTTCCTTTTTTTTTGGTGAGGCAATTGGGGTTAAGTGACTTGCCCACGGTCACACAGCTAGTAAGTCCTGAATCCAGGGCTGGTGCTCTATCCACTGCGCCACCTAGCTGCCCCTCTGACCCTTCTTTGTGTGACCTTTCTAATTATTTTGCTTCTCTTGGCTTCACTTTCCTCATCTATAGTTGTACTAAATGACCCCTGAGTTCCCTTCTGGCTCTAAATTTATGATTTTTTGATCCTTTTTACTTCAGTCGGTCCATCAACAAGTGTTTATTAAATGTCTACTAAGTGCCAGTCACTTGAAGGCAGCTAGGTGGTTCAGTGGAATGAGCACTGGGTGAACTCAGGAAGATCTGAGTTCAAATTTGACTTCAGACACTCACTAGCTATGTGACCCTGGGCAAATCACCTTTGTTTGCTTAATCCACTGGAGAAGGAAATGGCAAACCACTCCAATATCTCTGCCAAGAAAATCCCACATGGAGTCAAGAAGAATCAGACACAACTGAGCGAGTGCCAGTCACTGGAGATACAGATAGAAAGAATGAAACAATCTTTACTCTGAAGGAGCTTGGATTCTAAGAGGGGAAACAAACATTCATATATAAGTGTATAATCAATGCACACTTCCTTTTATCTTTAACCTCCTCCTTCATTCCTTGTATCTGGTTCCCACTCACACATGACTCACCTTCTGTTGTCACTACTTTTTCCTTGCCATTTTTTTTCCAGTCTTGGCTATGCTTTCATACCCCCAACTCACTGGTCATGAGGTAATAGAGGTGCAATTGAAACACTCCTTTCACTCCATTACCACTACTCCCTCCACTAAGGAACTCTCCTCCTTCATGTTCCACCAATGACATTTAGCATCCTGTCTAGATCCTGGTGTCTGTTTTCTAGAGATTTGCTCCAAGATGTTCTCCTTTCCTTAATGAGTCACTGCCTGACTCAGTCTTTCTTTCCTCCCTAGTTCCTGCCTTTATACTAGAGAATTTCCATATATACATTGATATACTCTAAAGTACTCTAACCTCCCAGTTTTTCAGTATATTTAATTCCTATGACATATTTGCTCCTTTGCTCCACCTCAACTGTTCCATTTCTTTGTAAATGATTCTCTGATGATAATCTTCTACCATTTCATCTTTCCCTTTGTTTTATTCTCCCTAACATTATTCCATCTTCTTCACCATCACCATTCCTTCCACTCCTCTGTTCTTTTCCAGGCCATTATCTCTGTACCTCTATACTCTCATGTTCTGTGAGGGCCAAAATTTGATATACAGAACGTTATTTGGGTGACTAGCCTTAATATTGGGGTCCCGGAAATATGAGGGACCCGTTTAGGTTTAACCTTCCCCTCTGAACTGCCCTTTTTAGATATTTCTCCCAGGCCAATAAGAAAGGAACCTGTAAAGCAGCTAGATGGCGCAGTGGATTCAGGAGGACCTGAGTTCAAATTTGGCCTCAGACACTTTACACACTTACTAGCTGTGTGACCCTGGGCAAGTCACTTAACCCCAATTGCCTCACCAAAAAAACAAAACAAACAACAACAAAGAAAGGAGCCTCTAAGCTTTAGTTCACAAAAGGATCAGATTTTATTACTTGGGAATTAATTAAACAACAAAGGTGAAACTAATAAAAATCAAAGATAAGGAAATAGGAAAATAGAAATACAGAGAAATGCTCTTAACTCTAAACTTAGCTTAAGCTGGTTCAAAGGAATTTAGGGTTTTCAGTAAGTAACTCACCAACCTGAACAGCCCGCCAGTCTAAGGTTGCTCGTGTGCCACCAGGACCTCAGTCACCAGCCAGAGAGAGTGAACTCGAGTTCTGGAAGTCACTCTAGAGTTGGTGTTCCAGAAGTGCCCTTTAACCTCCCTTCAGGGAGCATTCAATCTTTTCTCCCCCCAAAGGGCAGGTCCTTCAAAAGCTGCCTATACCACAAATACTTTTTCCACATTCCCCTTCCTTCCTTGGCCACCCCCCCACGCCAACCCCTGTTGGCTATCTGTTATGGCTAGAGTGCTCTGACCCCCTTACCTCTGTCTCTTGCTTTCTTTGACTTCCTTCAAGGCTCTGCTAGAATCTCATTTTTTTGCAAAAGGCCATCCCCCAGATCCTAGTGCCTTTCCCTCAGATTACCTTCCACCTGCACTGTCTATATCTTGTCTCTACCTAAGTTGTTTACATGTTATCTCTCATTAGAATGTATATTCCTTGGGGCAGCTAGGTGGCGCAGTGGATAGAGCACTGGCCAGAATGTATATTCCTTGAAGACAGATACTGTTTTTTGCCTTTGGTATCCCTAGCATTTAGTGTCTTTCACACAGTAATCACTTAATAAATGTTTGTCAATTAATAATGCTTTTAAAAAACTTGTTAAATAGCATCAGGAATATTTCATTGCAACTATTTTGGTCTATTTAAAAAGTATGAAAACTGAAACCAAATACCTAAAAATAAACATGGTTTATTTCTCTGCATCTGGTAGCAATAAATAGCCTTCCATAGTAGTAGCAGGGAGTGTAGGAAAAAAACAGCATGGTGACACTGGCTCTGTGACCCTGAGCAAATCATTTACTCTTCTGGTGCTTGAGGCAATTCTCTGAGTTAGAGTAACAGTGCCTCCTCTGAGGGTGCTCTATTGTGTGTTTTTTTGTTTGTTTTGGTTTGGTGAGGCAATGAGGGTTAAGTGACTTGCCCAGGGTCACACAGCTAGTAAGCATCAAGTGTCTGAGGCTGGATTTGAACTCAGGTCCTCTTATCCACTGTGCCACCTAGAACCCCAGGGTGCGCTATTGTAATTAAATCACAGGTCCAGTCTCTATCTCTAGCCTTTTTAGGCCATTTTAACAACAATACCCAAATGGTCTGTTCTCTCATAATTTTAGAGTTCCAAGAGTTAGGGTTAGAAATCATGTAGGCCACCCCCTCATTTAACAAATGACAAAACACAGAAGCCCAGAGGAGTAAGTGATTTTTTCCTAAGTCACTCAGCAGTTTAGTGGTAGAACTGGAACTAGAATCTAGGTCTCTTTAATAGGAGTCCAGTGTTCTTAGCAGTATATCACAACGCCCCAAAGTCATTAAAACGGGATTCTACCTACAGTTTAGTAATGAAAGCATTTGAACTAAAATATTTTATCAAAATGCAAAGTTTCTGCCACTGACTGTGGCAGAATCTACCTGTGGTTGAATCTACAAGGAAAAAAAGCTCAGTGGAAACGTGCTCTTAAGTTCTGGGCCAGCAATTCAGGTAGATGCAACAAGATGGGCCAGGCCCAAATAGTTAGCCATAGTGTCATGAGGCGCTGTTAAAGGGAATAGCTGAATAAGATGGGAAAGCTCATAATTCAGAATTCTGTGTCTTTTTTTCCTGTTAAATATATCTCTTGATTTTTTGTAGTAGATGGATGCAACTATAGAGACATAGAATATCTAAATTATTTTCAGCCTAAATTTTAATTATCAGAATGTAAAGTTATTTCTGAGCTCTGGAACATAGTTTCCTGGGCAAGTAATTGTTTCCCATTTTGGGCACAGCCACAAAGTTTTATCTTTTTTTTGGCAGGGCAATGGGTGTTAAGTGACTTGCCCAGGGTCACACAGCTAGTAAGTGTCAAGTGTCTGAGGCCGGATTTGAACTCAGGTACTCCTGAATCCAGGGCCAGTGCTCTATACACTGTGCCACCTAGCTGCCCAGCCACAAAGTTTTTATAAGTGGCTATCTTATTTTTCTTTGTCTGCTTGCTTTTGTTTTTTCCTTTTCTAATTTACTTATGATTAATGAAGAAAAGCATAGAAGACAACATGACCACCATTCCAGGCCCATCCCCAGTCAGGATTCTTGGTGTCTGTGTTACTAACCCAGTAATGCCAAGTGAATTAGGCTTACTTAACTTTCATAGAAGATGTCTTTCTTCCTGAAGTCTGTTCACTTTCCTGCTGTGCCCTTCTTTCAGTGGATTTGCCCCACTTCCATTCTGCATCTTTGAGATACATTTAAATAGGACTGTTTTTAAACATAGACTCACTCATGGAGAGAGCTTCATGACAAACTTTTTAACAGTATAATTTCGCATGTAAACCAGTGACCTCTAAAGTTCCTTAAGGTTCTGATTAGTGGTCTAACTAAAATCTCACCTTCTACAAGAAGCCTTCCCCAACCCCTCTTAATTCCAGTGTCTTCCCTCTGTAAATCATTTCCTATTTATACTTTATAAAGCTTGATTTCTATATATTTGTATGTTTTCTCCTCCATTAGATTATTTTGCTCCTCAAAGTTAGGAACCCATGTTTTGCTTCATTTTGTATCGTTAGCACTTGGTGCAGTGCCTGGCATATAGTAGGTGCTAACTAGATGTTTATTGATTGATTGATTATACTCTTAATATGTATTTATTGATTGATTCTTTAAGCAATATTGTCCCATTCTACAATTTTATTTCTTTAGCCATATTTTTCAACATAGAAGCATATTGCAAATTAGGCTATAGTTTAATTTTTATTTAATAGAATTTTTAAGAGTTCTAGAACTAGTATAGTTTGCCTAAATTAGAACTTAAAGGAGCTGATAGTGTTTTAGTGTAATAAATATTGCAAATGAATAGCCCTACATGAATTTCTCCAGACATCAACAATGTTCTAGATTCTCTAAATTAGGGAACTATTATGTTAGACACAAATACCTTTTTTGACGTGTTTTTTTAATTAAATATTTTTAAAAATTTTCAATTCCATATTAATTTCCCCATATTAGAACTTAGTATATCAAATTATTTGGGAATAATTTGTCATTACAGACATAATTTCTAATTAATACCTTTAGACCCTGTATTTGACAAGTGAATAAACTGGGAGGTTTGTAGATTGACAAAACAGCACTGAGGTAAATAGTAGTTACAAAAGCATGTACAAGAATAAAACCTACAAGTCAAAAATTTTAGATTTCTGTATTGTTTCAGTTTTCAAAGCTTTTTCCACATAAATTCCTACATTTGATTATAATGGTTTCTGTTGCTAAGAATATATTATGTAGCACTTAGTATGTTTAGTCATTTTAGGGTGCATTTAGACTAATAAATTCACATTTAATATTTCTGTTTGTAAAAATGTGATAGTACCCATTTCTTAAACTTTTATTTAAGACATAACAAGAATCTATCATATGTTGAGATATATTAGATTATATTAGAATATTGCCATTTCTCATAATAAAATTTAAATGAGATATGTTCTAAATTATCAAACATCTAACTGAATATCCATAATATTTCTTTTTAGCTTTGTATTTTAAATATTAGCATTATACAAGTGGTTTAAAACTGCACTTCAGTACAGCTGATATACATTTTTCTCTCTTTTTTTCTGTCTCATCTGGCTTTTCATTTAGCAATCCAATGGGGAGAAGATGGCCGTCCATTTCACTTTCTATTTTATACTGGCAAGCCATCATATTACTCATTAATGCACGTAAGTACATGATATTCTATGATAAATAACATTAGCTACAATCTAAGTTAACTAATTACATCAGAGCTTTCAGAAGCTTCAGAATTTATCTACTCATTTTCAT
The DNA here is from genome assembly GCF_019393635.1 of Dromiciops gliroides. Classification (NCBI taxonomy): domain Eukaryota; kingdom Metazoa; phylum Chordata; class Mammalia; order Microbiotheria; family Microbiotheriidae; genus Dromiciops; species Dromiciops gliroides. The sequence goes on along the minus strand of NC_057863.1, from coordinate 185,711,381 downwards.
AATGGACAATGATAAGACCCCTAGAGGTTTGATTTTAGACTTATTAGATAAAGTTTAACATTCCTACCATTAATTTAAATAAATGTGCCTTTTATTGAATTTCTAATTGAATGGCTTGTTTTCTTTCTAAATATTTTCTCTTAATAAATAATTTGAAATTTGTTATGCCAGTTTTCTTATTTTATATTATGATTTGCTTAGAGAGTTAGGGTTTTGTTTTTTTAAGGCATTATATAAAATGTCTGGTAAAGCAATAAGGCAGAAAAAAAGGGATATAGTATAACATAAAGCTGTTAGTTTCAGTGAGGCATTTGACATGAGGGAAATATAGACAGTTACATCTAATTATGTATTTAAATTGTTCATCTAAGGTTTTCATACTCCTGGACAAAAATGAGTATGAATCTGAAATTTTAGCCCATTTACCTTTATAATAATGCTATCTCAGATATTGGCTTATTACACTCTGACTTCCAGCTTCATTTTGCTGTGTTATGAACAGTTCTTTCACAGCCATGGATGTTGATAGTGTACAAATTCTTTAATTTCCCAGAATTATCCTGTAGAAAGAAGGCCACTTATAAATGGAAGAAACTATTGAACATTTTAAAAAGAAGTTGATTCTGTTAAGTTTTATTTCACCCATTTCATGCTTCTACAAAAGTTACTCAAGTATTTATCAGACATCCTCCATCCTCTCCTCCCCAATCTGATATCAGATTTCAAGCATTCCTATTCCATACAAAGCTTTCCTGTCCTTAGATTTTCTGGTGTTTATTTGTGCTCTACAAACCCAAAGGACAAAATCCCACTTGTCAGGTGCATTCATTTCTTGTGGGGGGGGGGGGGGAAGAACAACCCTTTTTTCATTTTTTGTTGACCTTGGGCAAATGAGCTTCTTGCCCTGGCAGAAATGAAATGAATGATAAATGTAGAGGGTGTCTTTGCTGAGTAATGGAGCTGCAGCCGAGGCTTTCCACAGAGGTTTTCTCCTGCACAGCCTGAGGCAGCCCGAGGACCCCTGCTGTTCATTTAAATAGGTATGTCAAATCTGCCTCGAAACGCCGCTGGTTTGATCTGTGGTAATATTTGTGAAGGTTCCATATGGACTTGAGCCCCCTGCAGTGCTAAGAAATAATGTACAACGCTTCATGGTGCAGACGCAAATTTTCTCTGAAAAGGGATGCAATGCTGCGTTTTAGCTGTCGGAGAGGATGATGGAGCTGACGCGCTAGGCCTGTCAACTTGTTACACGGATGGGTTGCACGCAGCGAAGCTGTGGAAAATCTGTGCCTTTTAACTTTTCTACTTAATCACGGTTGTAGCATTGCCTTTAGACTGTATGCTACATTAATTCTCTTCCTGCCTTCTGCCTTTCATCCCAAGTTTCACGGAAAAAAGTAAAGCATGCAGGTCTTGTAGAGGAGCCTTATCAAACAGCTGTCATCCGACAAGCCATTTGCATTTGTTTTGGCTGAAACAGAGCAACCCAAGGGCAAGATGTTTTGTTGCATTCCATCATAATGAAGAAATTACACATTTTACAAGGAGTATAACTTTGCTTTTAATTCTTTGTATTGTTTTAAGACACATAAGATTGTCCAGGAACCATGCCAGCTTCTCAAAGGGTCAGATGTTTCCCTATCACTTGACTGGTACTTCAAACTATCTGATTGGCATTAATTTTATATGTTCAGTGGAAAGAATACCAAATCTGAAGTCAGAGGACCTGGGTTTGAAACCCAGTTCTGCCATTTTATTAGCTGTGTCACTTTGGGAAAGCCATAACTTCTTGGTCTCTGTATCTCTAAAATGGGGGTAATAATACTTGTACCTATCTGTGGAGCTAAGGCTGTTGTGAGGATCAAATAAGATATGCAGAATCACTTGAAAATTTTTAAATTATAGAAATGTTTGTTGAAATTATTAGGAGACAGCATAATGTAGTGGAAAAACCTGACCTTCAAGTACAAAGTATTAAACCTGTCATTTACTAGCTATATCACCAGGAGCATCTAATTCACTTAACCCTAGGAGTTTCAATTTCATTGCTTATAAAGTGATATTTTGGGAAATTTGGGAGAGAAATACTATAAAATAGGAATTTGTAGTAGTAATAATAGTAGTGGTATTGGTAATAGCAGTAGTGGAAGAAGAATATTAACTATTGGAGAGTTCTTTATGCCTTATGTTTTCATTAAACAAAATGTTGAGGTCATTTTGTTTTGCAAGGTGTTATCAGGTCCAATTAAACAGTTGTAGAAAACTTGATGGTTACCATTTGATCTCTAATCAAGTTGATTTACATTTTTTAAAATTACAAATGTATTTGTTAAACCAGAAAAACCATAATTTAGAATTAATAAAAATATGTTAATATGTTTGAGACTTCTTTGGTGGAATTTTTTTTTTTTGAGGCAGTTGGGGTTAAGTGACTTGCCATGGGTCACACAGCTAGTAAGTGTTAAAAGTGTCTGAGGCTGTATTTGAACTCAGATCTTCCTGACTCCACGGCCAGTGCTCTATCCACTGCGCCACCTAGCTGCCCCCTGGTGGAATTTTTAAAGTAATTACTGTGGCTCAGAAATTTGAATAAATACTAATCCAGATAGGTGCCAACTGAATATAATGCATCACACATTTTATTCAGTTTGTAGGTCATTTCTTTTGCTTATGAACTCTACAGCTTACAAAATGTCTTTTATTTTTAATTCTGCCTTTTATACACAAAGTAAGCCTTGCTAATACAACTTGAATATCTTTTGTATTAATTTGTCCTTTTTGTTCCCATCCTTAGCTCTGGCTTGGGGAAAGTGTATGTAAGAGTCATCAGTGTACAGTTAAAAGAATTAGTCCCTTTCACATTGTGACTTATTAAACAGAACTGAAGTTAATAAATTTTTTTGTGATGTTTGTGTTGACATAGCTCCTTTCCTGGTCTCAGAATTCGATATATAAAACTAATAGTGTTTTTCCCACACCCACATTGTAGACTCAGAACGTGTAATTTGTGTGAGATGTAGCAGGCCAACAAACCTTTTAGCAAGAAGGATTTAGATCAATCACATTTTAGATCACTATAGTGATGTCCATGTTCTGCTAGGAGGTTTTTCCAAGACAAGAATGCAGTTTGCTTATTTCTTGACTTAGTTATGCAGTAATAAATCTGTGCTGAAAATAATGCTTCCTTCTCTAAACTGAAAAAAAAATTTTTTTAATTTAAACCTTATTTTCATTTTATGTTGATACTTGGGCATAGCAGCAAATGTTTTGATATGCAACCCTGTAATTAAGGGAAGTCCTTAAGTGACTTGTATTTGTTGTTAGCCTCTCAATGTCTAACCTTTACCAACTGCAGATTAAGTAGACATGATTGTGAGCCTTATTTTGGTGGGGGCTGAGGGAGAGTGAAAAGATAGCAGGTAGAGTACTACTTTATACAGTTATATTTTTTCTTGGGTTGTTAAATCCATCATTTCTGTTTTGTTTTGTTTTGGGTTTTTTTGAGACTGACAAAGGATTGTTATGAGGAGTACGGAAATGAGTTCAGAAATATAAATTAATTAGGATGCTGCTTATGTAAGAAGTCTAATTTATAAATGGGTTTATTTTCTAAAAGTGAATTGTTATTTTGTTGTTGGTTTTTTTAGGGAACTGCTGTTATAAGTGGTGGTGAAGCTCCAAGCCTATTTAACTTACCATATACCTGAAATACTATGATGTGGAAAAAATAGTAGAAAACACTACTATTGCACTATTAGTAATTAATATTTTTAAAAAATAGAATTGAAATCTTGAAGACTAGTGATTAAGGAAAAAATTGATGGCTAAAAGATGATGAGGAAACTTTTGGGAATTCTAAAGATCTGTGAATTTTGAAGTACTTTTGAGGTTGACAACACTAGTTTTTTTCTTTCATTTCAAAACTTATAGTTTTCTGTTTTCTTGAAACAAATATATAACTTTCGTTGCTTTTATGCTTTCTGGGCATCATTTGAGTCAATTGGAAGTTAAAAAATAAACTGAGGTTAATGAAAGGGAATTAGAAATTTTCCTGAGATCAGTGAAGAAGGGTTTTGGATAAAGGATTTATGAAGATATACATGCACACAGTTGCTCTAAGAGGATGGTGGATAAGAGATAAAATCATAGATTCACAGAAACTCTTAGTTGGGATAGATCCGAGACGTTATCTAATCTAACCTGTACCCAGATAGATGCCAGAATATATAACCTGCAGGAAAATATTAATTTCTGCTGTTTAAGAAAAGTTAAAAATGTATTAGACCTATCATAGAGTAGGTCCATCCTTTATACCATCTCTGACAAGTGGTTGATCATTCACCTTCTGCTTGAAGATCTTCAGTCAAGGGGAGCTGGCTTCTTTCTGGAGGATGCCCTTCAGTTTTAGGACAACCTTAATTATAAGGAAACTGTTCCTCACACTGACCAGTATAAGGTACTTTTGGCTAAAACAGTTTGGTTGTTGAACATGTTTTGTATGGAAGCAGAGGAATATTGGAGTTGGGGGAGGAAGATAGTACAAGAAGTATAAGACTTTGGTAACTTTATAACTTTGAAAAGTGCTAGTATTTGAATTTTAATAAAAATATCAGTACGCAAAATTTTTTCTGGAAAAAAAATTTGCTAGTAGTCAGAGAGGAAAAGGGGAACCAAAAGACACATATAATTTTTTTTAAATTACTTTAGGAGCTGAGAAAAATGAGAAAATGTTATTTTATGACGTACATATTAACTGTACAAACAGAATCTCATACATGATGTACATCATCATACACATATTGCAAGGCTGCTTATACCTGCTCACATTTTTGCTAAGGAAAAAAAAAATGGTAGTAAGGGAGATTTTATAACAAGGTCAAGGGAAGAAGGAGAATGCTTATCTAAAATTGTAGAGAGGTGCATTCTACCTTCAGGCTGGGTTTTTTGCCTCAAGGTTACAATAGACAGTGTATTAACAGCACACTTTGAGAGGTTTGCCAATATGCATCAATTGGTGCCAATGTCCATGCTCACACATGGTTGCTGGAAAAAAAAATGCTGAATTATATTTTTTTTCAGATAAATTCCTAAAAGTTGTGTTCAGTGAATTTTTTGCAAGTTGAATTACATTTTAAATTTACTTAAGAGAGTTTGTTGTTTGAAGATTAACTTACCGTAAGTGTAGTTACTTTCACTTTAAACAAGTTACTTGTGTTATACTAGGGCAACTGTTAATGTAGTAAACAATTAGCCTTTAATTTAAGAAATAAAAATATATGAGGCCTGAATTAAAAACATATTATTCCTAGTGGGTATATCATTCCCCAGAGTATTTTTATTTTTGTAATATGAGCTACATAACAGGTTTTATTTGTTTTGTGATGTCTCAGCCAGTGCTAAATAGTTAGCAATTTATAGTTCATAAAATGATAATAATGGCCGCCAGTAGAATTTAGAGCTTTTAGTACTTAACTAAACCCTTACTGATTTTGTGATAAATGGATTTTATTTGTTCTCACATTTTTTCATTTTATGTGAGTACTACCACTGACCAAAACCTTGAGGAATTCAGTATATTGCTTTGAAACCACATAGCATTTCTAGAACCTCTTCTGTAAGTAATCTTTAAATTTTAAATCTGATTTTTCTGTTTATTTTTGGAAGATATTATCTCCAAAATGTTAATGTGCTGCTTAAGTATAAAAATACAGCTAGCTTTATTTCTCCTCCCATCTAATGTTGCTTGTTTATTCTTTCTAAACTATAATTTCCATATGATTAATATTTTTTTTATTTAAACTGTAAAGTTAAATAATGCTCTGTTCTTGGGTATAGTTTTTGAGCATTCCTTTTTTGCAACCTGAGCATCTGGTATTTTCAAATCAGACATCTTCTAAATTTGATTCATACATTATGGAAATATGATGACACTAGGGGTGGATAGGCTTGCTTTGATTTTATGAAATATTAATCATGACTGTGATTAATGATTCAGCATTTCACATCTGGGTTATTTCTGTCATATTTGAAAATTATACTACTAAATACAGTATATAAACTTATTGTAAGAGTATTCATACTAATTCTCTAGTGTCCCTGTAAAACTAAGTGGAAACCAAATGATGTAGGAGAAATTGCCGGTGAAATTTTTTGATTTTTATACTTCCTGACATATTTTATCCTCTCAAGGATCTTTTGATGTAGATTAGGACATCTCTTTGGGGACTTGAGGTTATATAATTTACTCTTTAGTGTATGGTGTCCTCTAACCAAGTAAAATTTGAGAAAAAATTCAGTATATAAAAAGGAAAAATAGCTATAATATGTTGTATCACATCCAGAATACAAAACCCATATCTTACAAGTTCCAGAATCATATCGGTAGTTAGTAAATATTAAATTAATTTCAGTGAAATAGTCATCTGAATGTTTCTCAAATGTATAATATTTTAGAATGTAAGTAAAAATCAAGATGCACACATTGTTCTACCATCCTTATTCTTGGCAAATTGGCAAATGTCAAATTCACACATTCTTTCTCTCTCTCTCTCTCTCTCTCTCTCTCTCTCTCTCTCTCTCTCTCTCTCTCTCTCTCTCTCTCCCCTTCCAAAATACAGCAGTGGAAAGAAAATTTAAGAACATGCTGGCTTTTACATAGCAATCACATAGATAAAATGTGTATTTCAGATAATTCTGTCAAAAGGAACTTGAATTTTCAGATTCTAGTAGAACAAATTAAATTCTTGCTTTTCCTATTATACCTCCCTCAAGAAAAATATGATAAAGTTCTAAAAATAATGGAGAGTATAATACTTCTCTAGTTGGTATTAGATAATGCACTAATAATGCACTTAGCACAGCACTTGACACAGAGTAGGCTCTTAATATGTATTGATTGATTGATGTATATCTCTTTGATTGCTAAATTGTTTCCAGTTTCCTAAACTGATATTTGGAAGGCCATTTGATGGCTCTAACTTCTATAACCCCACAAAGTCGAAGGGCTTTGGATTTTTTTTTTTTAAGATATTATCAAAATCTCTCTACCTCCTACCATAAAAGCTGTAGAGAATTAGTTGGGGTCTTCCAGGCTGACGGGATGTCCTTAGGCAAACAATCTCTAGCTATAAAGTACTTTTTGCACTTTTCCAACCTCAAAGATGTGGGATTATATAACTATACATTTTATCTTTATCTGGTTCTTTACTTTATCAGAACATTTGAGAATTAATCCCTTTATATTTTTCAGAGGTACATAGAATTTTTTTTGGCATACTGTTCCAGTTGGATTTGTAAGGTTGAAAGCTTCTTTACATCCTTTGAAAATTAAAAGCATATTAAACATAAAAATAAACTCAGTTAGACCTCAGCCATCTAGCACCTTTAGGGAATTAATGGTTCTGGAAAAGTTAGTGTTACTGATTGCTGTATTTTTTGTTTTATGGAAATCATTTAAAATATTCATTCTCCACCTTCAGTTATTATACTGTGTTACTGCAGCTATAGATGCAGATGTAAAGTGGTAATGGTGTGGAACAGAGTAGAAAAAGTAGTGGACTGAGGCTCAGTCAGAAGATAGAACTGAGAAACTATGAATTAGTTACTTCAAATCTCTTAAGGTTCAGTTTCTTCAAGTGCAGAGTGGTAACAGTAATGCTTCTATGTGCCTACATCCTGGAGTTGTGAGGATCAGATGTGCTGATGGGAGTCATAATTATTTATATTTACATGGCACTTTACGGTTTGCAAAGTGCTTTTCTCAAAAGGCTGCTGTTAGTATTCCCATTTTATGGATAAGGACACTAAGACCTTAAGAGGCTAAGTGACACGCCTGCTCATTGTTACGGAGCAAGTATATTTCTGCCGTTGTTGTCAAGTCCAGGCCTCTGATTATGACCTCTTTTCACTGTATCATGCTTTATAATTTTAGGTTATGACCATTACACTTTTGTGCCCTCGATGTTCTTCCAAACTGATCACAGTTTTCCTGCTTAAAAAGCTTTAGCAGTTTCCTATAGCTCACTGAATACAATACAGACTCCTAAGTCTGATGTTGAAGACCCACCTATGACTATCTGACCCTAGACTATCTTTCTTTCCTTATTTCATACTATTCTCCTTCCTAAAAATCTATGGTTCAGCTAGTGGAGTTGGTAAATTCCCCTGATGATACTGGAACAGACTTTGCTCACTTGCATTGCCCCCATCTGAAACACTTCTCAACCTTTAAAGTCTACTTCAGATTGTAACTTCAGAAGTTGCTTGCCCTTTAGACATTTCATTCCCAGCTAGAAGAAATCCCTCTCCCTTGGATATCTTATGCCACTATGTTGACCTTAATCATGCCTATGCAATAATCATATTTTTAACACATACAAATAATGATGGTATGAACCATCCTATCCTTATCCAAATGCTTTATCCCTCTAGATTTAGTTCTTTGTTGGTGGAGGCTGACATTTTTCTACTCTTTGTATCCCTAGTAATTAGCAATCTGCACTACATGTAAGTAGATCATTAGTGAACGTTTCTTGAATTTGCCCTCCAGAATAAAGAGGTATTATTCTAAATTATATGTTTGTCTCTTTCTCTGTCATTGTTTATACCTTATCACTGCTGTTATTTCTGCTATCACCTCCAGTATTTTTCTCTTCCTTCTATTTCTTTCTGCTCTTTTGTTTTTCTGTCTTTTCAGTCTCCTTTGACTTTTTGTACCTATTGGTAGGCCTTTTATGAACATCACCAGACAATTAGAATACTCTTTTCCTTCTTTACCAGAAATAAATAAATCAGAGCTTATAGGGCATAATATTCTGATCTTAGTTCTTTGGGAGAGGCAATGTAGGATAATTGAAAGAGCCCTGGATTCAGTCAGGGATTCCCAGTTGTTATAATTATCATGGTTATACATATTTGTTATTGATGGATGTTCAAAGATTAGAAATGTGGGGAAAGTGGTGCTATTTTAGGGTTCAGAGTTGAACCAAAAAGCTGAATGTTTTACTATATTGTGGAAGTAGATATGTTAGTTCTAATTGAAATTTAATAAATGAACATTTATATCTTGATCTGTGTTTTAAGACAAGGACAGATTTTTCTGGTTAAATATCGGAAAGTTGACTTTTAAAATTCTCTACAGAAAATTTTCCTTGAGGAATTAAGAACCAACTAATTATAACTCTTAAATTTACCAACATTTTTGTTCAGTGTGTTTCTGCACGTGACTGTTCCAAATAAGCATATCAGATAATCCAAGAAAGTTTTATTATCATATTATCTTCATGTTGGCAAACATTACCTTATTTAAGTATAGTTTTAAGCTGTTATGGCTTAATTAACCTGTTGAGCCCTAAAACTGCACAAAGAGTTTTGGAACACCCTGTATATGTAGTTTAGGTGTCTTGCATCCAAAATGTAGCAGTAAAATACAGAGCAAAATGGAAAACACATTTAACGGAAAATGCCCTTTTTTTAGATATAAATTGTGCAAGTCAAAATATATACTTGTAGTCTATCAAACTTTCTTTTGATAAATTCTTCTGTTAAAATTAATTTAGTTTTGTATTTTTTATTTAAGACCTGCAACCACTTCTCTTCCAAAGAATATATATCCTTGTATAGATTTACAGTTTTAATGGTTTAGGCTGACACATAACTTGTTCATAGGGATCATGGAAAACAATTAGATTTGTTCCATATAAAAACTTATTGAAATAAAAGCTAGAGAATATTTTTACATGACTTTAAAAACAAGTCATGGTAAGTGCAAGTGTATATTAAGTCCTCTTTAATGGTGAAGGCTAGCCTCCTCATTTAAACCAAAAATAATGTATTTTTACTTTGAATGAACCTTTAGTTTTACCCTTCAGTATCTAGGTTATGGCTAAAGGATGCTCCATTTAAATATAGCATATATAGGGAAATATGGAATATAATGTATTAAAAAACTGTTAAAATAGTACACATTTTAACCTGGTCCTTTCTCATGTTCTAGGAAGTATATGGAATGAAATTAGACCTGGAAAAACACTCAGATCAGCTGAGAGCCAAAGGTCTATTGCCTCAGAAAAATAAACAGTAAGTTTCTCTCTTGAGGTAAGATACATACTTTTAAATAAAACTTGTAGTTTTTCTAAAGTTTAAAAATTATGTATTACTGAAAAATTTATCATCATTTGAGTCCAAAATGGTAGGTGATTTTTATGTAGAAAGATATTACAATATTGATTTGATTCTGACTTTTAATACTCGTATCCTTGATCTGATTGTATTTTGTAGTTAAGATTTGGGCTTCATAATACTTTGTTTTAATGTCTTCAATGAACATAATATACATTTTTAAAAGTCATGTGCTTTTTTTCTTACTCTGGGTTTATCTTTTGATGTAGAGATTGATCAGCTGTGGTAGACCACCTCCGTAAATGTTAGAGTTTTAAATCTGCCTCCTCTTTTGGTATTTTTGTGCATAAAGTCTTTGAACATACCTTCCTTTGATTTTTCATGCCATTAATGGTCTTTATTGTCAATGGCACTGCTATTATTTTTTTTTTAGCATTTGCTAAATAAACTTAATTTTTCTTAATTTCTCAGAACTTTTTTGTCCATTTATGTTTTTAATTTGATCCTAAAGTACATTTTGGGAGGGGGGGGCGGGGCAGTGAGGGTTAAGTGACTTGCCCAGGGTCACACAGCTAGTAAGTGTCAAGTGCCTGAGGCTGGATTTGAACTCAGGTCCTCCTGAATCCAGGGCCAGTGCTTTATCCACTGTGCTACCTAGCTGTCTCTAAAGTACATTTTTAATTATAAAACAAGCAAAAATGAATTTTTAAGAATTTAGGATAGCCTTTAATTACCAATATGTTCCTTATTTGATTCTTGATACAGTGAAATCACTAAAGGTATGAATATCTTTTTCTAAAAAAGTACATTGACAAAACAGTAAAATGTGCCTTAAACTAATGTAAGTTGCCTGATGTTTGAATGAAGTCATACTCTTTTATGGTATAAAAATGTTTTTCTGAATCATGCATGACTGTATGTGTGGTCCTTTGTGATATAACTCTAATTGCATGGTTAATTAAAATGAGAATATATGTGATATTTTAACAGAGACCTGATTGGCAGCAGATGGCTGATTAAGGAGGAACTAGAAGAAATGTTAGTGGAAAAACTGTCAGATCAAGATGTGAGTAATTAATCTTTTTAATTTAAGGGGACCTGTGTCATAAGAAAGCAGACACATGCGGTATTTAGGAACCCAATAGAAATATTCCTCAGAGGCAGGTGCTCCTAACAAAATGTTCCTCTTTTTTACCATTAGTTTGTGCCTTGATAATATCTTGTCTGTGGTTAGGAAAATGGTATGGGTATTCTCCAGCTACTCCCTTCATCAGTACCCCCAACATTATCTAATAACTTTGGTGAATTCAGCAGATGGAATTATTCATATATAAATAAGCCTATTTATAGGCTTACATTAGCTAGTTTGTGCTGGCTAGCAGTACATAAAAAGGTACTATTATATGCAGTAGATAAGTTAAATTAAGGATATAGGGGAAGTAACATTGTGCTATCTATGCTCTATACTACTCTATTTTTTTATTATTTCTATCTATTACATGCTGTTATCTTTCCATAGCTATATGTAACTGTAAGAAAACTTATACTTTAAATACTCTATAGTTAATAATTCATGTTGCTTCCACACTCAAATCTATCAGAAGGAATGCTACAATTCATAAACTGAAAGAGGACTGGACCTCAAATTTAGCCATCTAGCTCTATGGCTCTGTACAAAACAAATGAAATGAAAAAGTACCATTAACACATAGCCTTCCCAGCACACAATATATGTATTATTATATTTTTACTTTAGGTTGAATCATTATTATCCATATTTGGTAAATTGAATAAAGGAATAGAGAGAGTTTGGTGTTAAAGCTAGACCCCGTTTTCCTTAACCAAAATTACAATTCAGTTCTGGTACTCTCAGAGCTTTCTTTAAGAAAAAATCTGCATTTCCTTATTCTTTCAGGGAATCATTTCAATGTTAGTTGCATTTTCTTGCTGCCTCTCGTTTTATGAGTAAATGTTTTCTATTTTTAAACATTCTAAGAAGGTATACCAGTGTGACTTCTTCACCTTCTAGTGTGTGAGAGGTGGGACAGACTAAAATGTGGGAGGCCCAGCAACTATGCTATGCTTTAGTCTCACTAGCAGGATTAAGTAATCTCTGCAGATGCCAGGCATAGACAAAAAAGAAGGAAAAGGGAAAGAAATAAATGATAAGAATTAAGAGCATAGAAGAGGAAATAGAGTTAAATCCAACGAGAAAAGGGATGACATGTTGATTATCATAACACTCTTGGTTGTCTACCTTTGACATTATTGGCATTATTTCTTTTTTTTTTTTTTTTTTGGTGAGGCAATTGGGGTTAAGTGACTTGCCCAGGGTCACACAGCTAGTAAGTGTTAAGTGTCTGAGGCCGGATTTGAACTCAGGTACTCCTGAATCCAGGGCTGGTGCTCTATCCACTGTGCCATCTAGCTGCCCCTGTGCCATCTAGCTGCCCCTGTGCCATCTAGCTGCCCCTGGCATTATTTCATACATCACAAGAATATTGGCTCTTATGGAAATGCTTTTGGTAATAATTTTTCTATGTAAATTAATGAAATTTTTAAGTTTGAAAAATTTTTGTAAGAATTTTTTGAATATATATATATATATAACCTATATCTTATTGTTTACCACCTTGGGGAGGGGAGCTAGGAGGGAGGGAAGGAGGGATAAAATTTGGAATTCAAAACTTTAAACAAAATTATTTATTAATTTTTCTTTTAATTTGAGTAGAGCAGAGTTACCCATATTTTAGAGAGCTCATGTAACATTTGTTTGATTTTTGCATTAACACTTTAGAGGTAAATTATTTTGGCTTCCATTCGTAAAGGGTTAATATCAAGTTGTTTACTTTCTAATCACATGTTCAAGAACTATTAAAAAAAACCTCACAGAGTAGCAGGGATAATTTATTTCAAGAGGTTGCCCTTTAAGTCAAGTATCTCTTGAATTTTTAAATAGCTTGATTGTTCAGTTTTAAAGGAAATCATAAACATTAAAGGAACACAGCTTGAAAGGCAAAGATATATTTGCCAAGTGTATTATAAAATATAATTTAAGAGGTACATTTTCATGAAATCAAACTATTTCCATTTCAATGTACATAACTTATTGGAGAAGACTTGCAAAGCTTTTCTTGATGCAATTCTAATAAAAGAATTAGAATCACATTTAAGATCACCCATATGTTTTCTTTTAAAATTAATAGAAACATCAATCTTATATTATAATGCTGTATTACTAAGAGGTTGTCTTTTTTCTTTGAGTGGAAGACTTCATTGTTTGTTAAAGAAAGGATTCAGTATTTTCAGACCCTTAGAATAAGATGCATCTGTGTGCAGCTTTAAAAGCAGCATGCGGATGCAAAAGTGTCATCCTGTCACAATTCATCAAGAAAAGCAACATAGGAAAGATCAAGGATATAAAAATAGAAAATTTTAGCAAATGCAATTACACTTGCATCTTCTAATGAATTTTTATTGTCTACAGCATATGCGGTTCATTCAGCTGCTCGAAAGGTTATTGACATTGCCATGTGGTAGCACTGAAGAAGAATACATACACAAGTTTCGCAGAGCTATACCTATTCAGTCCAAAAAAAAGCTGATTGAGCCTCTACAATATGATGAGCAAGGAATGGCCTACAGCAGTGGGGAAGGTAGTGACAAGAAGATAATCTCAGATAGAAAAATAAAATTTTCATTTGTTGTCCATCCCTGATTATTTTAACATTTACCAAGTTCCTAAGATTGTACTGAAGGTAGTATCTCTGGAAAAATATATGTAATAATATCTCAAAGGAAATATGGACATGTGCATATAGTATTATATGAATCTGTTAATGTTGCACACATCTCTTTTTCAGCTGACAGAGCAAAGAAAATATTTTTTAAAAAATTTATCTTCTGTGAAATGACTCTGCATAGTGAATCCACATGACCACTGTGGTGAAACTTATTTACTATAAATTTACAGTAAACTTACTAACTTTAATTTTATCCTAGATGTTTTTTCTTCATGTATGCAGACATTTGAACACAAAGTAACTTTCCAGAGTTCATTAAGCACTAGATAGCAGAAATTTATAATTTTAACTTTGTCCTGCTAATTCTTTCCATTTTTACAGATGGTTTTCTGAAAGACATTATTTCACTAAACACAGTTTTACTTTGATAATTTTAAGTTTGTAAACACAAATCTCTTAATTTGTTAACCGTAAAATATCTGAAAAAAGATGTACAGAAAACAGAAGACTCTACCCTTTTTTTCCCAAGTGATGATTTCAGGGATGAAAAATATAAATATAGCTCCTTAGATAATTTAGAAAACTTTCAGGGTAATTTGCCCTCTTCTAGTTGGATTTTAATGCAAGGATTATTCAGCAGTATATGTTACTCTAAAAATATTTATTTGTATTTTTAAATACTCCAAGGTGAACTTAAGATCCCACTCATAAGAGCTTTCTGTCTTTAAGGCAAAAGAAAAACTGCAAAAGCAAAAGTAATAGTTTATGAACATGGAAGTGGAAGAGTAAAAGTGAATGGAGTAGATTATTTGCTTTACTTTCCAGTAACACAGGACAGGTAAGTTCTAGTTTCGGCTTGCTTTTTAATGTGAAGCTTCTTTTGATCACTTTCATTGTAAGTTCCCATCTCATGCTCCTGTGTCATTGGGGTTTTTTTGTTTTTGTTTTAAAGAAAGATGATTTCATTAAGCTGGAGAGGGAGATTTTCCTACGCACAATTAACATTTTTATACAGTTAGCTACCTAGAATTCTTCATTAGATATTATTAGGATTTAGGTATTGTTAGAAGCTGTCATTTTCCTTTTCTTATGCTAAATCAACGTCCACAAAAAAATATTTTTCTCCCTTTCTTAGTTCCGGAGAAACTTTGGCTGTTTTAACTTGGCAGCAGTGAATTTCTTGCTGTTTATTTCTCAGGATGCATTCTTTTGATTCCCCCAAATGTTAGAAAATATAGGGGCTTTTCTTATTCACTGTGGAAAATTGATTATGTGTTGAGCTGGCAAAGCAATTTTCCCTTAGTGGCTTGAGGTGATAGCAAAATCTTATGCAATAATTAGTGTTGTTTTTTTCTGTAACCATTATATTTTTTCAGTTGTATATAATCTAAAAGGAAATAAATACAAATAATAAACAATGTTGCTTTGCTTAAGACACATCATAGTTGATTAGAAGGAACACTAGATTTAGAGTCCGGAAAACTTGAGTTTGGATTCCTTCTGATTCCTACTAGTTTTATGATGGATGTTGACATGTTATTTAACCCCCGGAACCTCTTTCCTCATCAGTAAAATGGAGGTAATAATACCTGCACTCCCTGTTTCACAAGGTTGGTGTGTAAAGATTAAATGCTCATAAAGCAAACACTAGAGCATGATATAAATTAAATTCAAGAAGCATTTTATTAATAACTCATCTTGGACAAATTCTTTTTGAACAAATCACTGTGTATGAGGACCTTTTCTTCAGCCACTTAACATTTTTTCATTAGCTACCTTTCTAAACTCTTACATAAGACATCCGAGGGAAAGTGAGGTTATTCACTAGAATAGAAGTTCTGATTGATTGTTCCCATATGTCCTAACCCTTTGTCTCCTCTCTTTTTTAAAGCGTCTTGGGCTGTAAAGGCAAATGAGAATGTCAGGCATCTGTTCCTAATGCTTACATAAGGGTATTACCCTTTTAATCCTCTATAAATTTCTCAGCAGGACTTAAGTTCAATAAAGATTTCATTACTTTGTATTCTATATCAAAAAACAATGACCTACCCTAAATTCCATTGAAAATAGATATATGAATGGAAATAGGTTTTTAGGCAGTCCTTTTCTTAGGCTGCTTCTTTAAGGTTAAATAAATCTCAAACAGATTTTAAGTTTTGTCAAATACGTTGCTTTCACATCAGCCACTACAGAGCTTTTGTAAATTGTTATAAAAGTCACTAAAGACTATTTTTTGATGCATTCAGTCGTGACAGCCAAATTTCCATAGAATGTCTCCTGACCACCCTCTAGCACCTGAGTAAATTACACAAACCAAATGTTCCTTCAGTCAGTCCTTTTGATTCAGTTAGTCAAATAAGCCAGAACTTATTTGAGCACTTCCCATGTACAGAAGATTCTGCCAATGTGCCAAGTTTGGAATTTTTTAAAAGGCAACTTGAGATATAGTTGTCAGGGGGGGAAAAATTTGAGGTCCTGAGTTTCCATCCTGGCTTTGCCACTTAATAGTTATATGATCTAGGAGTTACTTCATTTTTCTGATCTTCAGTTCTCTCTCTCTCTCTCTCTCTCTCTCTCTCTCTCTCTCTCTCTCTCTCTCTCTCTCTCTCTCTCTCTCTCTCTTTTTGGTGAGGCAACTGGGATTAAATGTGAGGTCGGATTTGAACTCAAGTCCTCCTGAATCCAGGGCCAGTGCTCTATCCACTGCACTACCTAGCTGCCCCAGTTTTCTCATTTTTAATAAGAAGATAAGAAAAGCACCTACCTCACAGGTTTTTTTGTGATGAACATCGCTTGTAAAATAGGTTATAAATATGAGTTACTGCTCAATATGATACTTTACCCAAAAAAGGCAGTTTCCAAATAAATACACTAGGCCTAAACCTCATTTGCACATAACCTAGGAGCCTCCCAACATCTTCACAGTCAACTCATATCATATTTTGACTCTGGAGTCCTTGGTGCTGCAGGTTTGATTTTTGTGATGGTGGCAGTTTTTTATATTTAGTTTTTTTAAGTTCTGAACTTAAATGCACCCAAAATATACTCATTTCCATTATATACAACAAAACACAAAAGGGATTGTAAATGAAATCATTAATCTTCATTTTATGATGCTTTTCATAAGTAATAAAGTGAATAAATTACTTAAAAAACTGTTCTTATCTATACTTCCTTCTGAACTTCCCCTTCTCTTTACTGTGTATTTTAAAACATACCTCCAATGACTTGCTTTTTGTCAGTTTAGATGCTAATATCCTTTCCCTCTCCCTCTCCCTGTTCCTGTTCCTCTCCAGATCCTGCCCTCCTTTTCTCTCCCTTTCTCCCTGGAATAATGGAAATTGACAATCTTTGTTTGCCAGCAAACAAGACAAAATTATTAGCAACTCATTGTTTATAACCATATTTCCATTTGTTTTCAATTATAATTGCAGTAGGGTATTCTTAATTTTATTACAGTCATTTTATATTTCACAACTATATATAAATTGCATAGGTATTTTGTTCCTAAAACTCGGCCTTCTTTCAAGTATTTTTTTCTTTTTACCAAAGGACAGCTAAAAACAAGTCTGAAGGTATTACTTAGGTTAGTACATTTTTTGAAATAAAACTGTAAGTAACACCCAAATTAATTTCCCGTAAGAGGCAGCAAAGAGTCACAGATCTAGAGTTTAAAGAAATCTTAAAGGACCTGTTGTCCAATCTCCTCATTTTACAGATTTGGAAAGTAAGGACCTGAGAGATCCCAAAGTCACATAATCATTGGCAAAGCTGTTATTTGGTTTGGTCCCGGGCCTCCTAATTCTAAAGCCATCATTTAAAAGTATTCTGAAAGGGCCAGCTAGGTGACTCAGTGGATAAAGCACTGACCCTGGATTCAGGAGGACCTGAGTTCAAATCCAACCTCAGGCACTTGACACTAGCTGTGTGACCCTGGGCAAGTCACTTAATCCTCATTGCCCACCCCTCCCCCCCCAAAAAAAAAATTAAAAAAAATAAAAATAAAAGCATTCTGGAAATATCACTGGACTTGTGTTTAGTCAAGAACTGGGTTCATATACTGCCTCTTTGAGCTTTCTTTATCTGTAAAATGGGAATAATAATACTTGTAGTACCTATCTCATTCGTTTGTTGTAAGAATCAACAGGCGTAGTATATATAAAGTTCTGTCAGAGCTGGTGTGACCCTGTGGATAGTGAGCCAGCCACAAAATCAGGAGGACCTGGGTTCAAGCCCTATTTCTGATATATCTTGGCTGTATGACCTTGGGTAAGTCATTTAACCCCTCAGAGCTCTAGACAACTCTGTAAGATGGACTTTACTTACCTGGGAGTTCCTTATCCCTATGTAAAGTGCTATATAAATGTGAGCTCTTCATATCGATAATGATAATAATAGTTCGTTCCTCTTCAGACTGATTCACTTAAATTTTGTTAGCCAGAAAATACAAATCTAAATCATGTAAGAAAATCTAGTAAATGTCAAGCCAGCAGTGTGGTCTAGGGACGGACCTCTAGGGATTCCCTAAATCGTTTCTGGGGGGCTATGCAATGAAAACTATTTTAATAATAATATTAAGACATTTTAAGTATATCTTTTATAAAGAAAAGCTCTTGGGGGGAGGCCTCAATTTTTAAGACTGTAAAGGAGTTCTGTGACCAAAAAGTTTGGGAGTTGATCATCTAAACCATCCAGAACAAATGGTCTTTTATCTTCCTGAAGAAATTTCCTTATGCCTGTTTACATGCTCATGGATGCAATAGTGAATATGTTTCACTCACTCTCTGACTATACTGTTTTTGCAGCCTGTTACATTTTTAGCTCTTCCATTTTATCTAAAAATTTATCCTAAAGCTTTTGTTGGGGAGAAAAAGAGCAGTCTGTTCCTTATCAATGCCTGTCTACTTTGGTCTTCTGTCATCCAACATGTACCCATAGTTGTTTGGTAATAAGCAGTGCTTCCATTCCGGAAAGCAAGACTGACAGAGAGAGTAACCTATCTAGCCTGTAGCAATTAGGAATGATATTGCTCCGTGTAAATAAAAATGTTGAGTGGATTTTGAAGCAAAGTGAAAAAATGTTGAAAGTGTCATGTTCATTATGAGCTGACTTGTCTAACTCTTTTACCTATTCTTGACCCGAGCACAGTGCTTTAAGGTATAGTAGGTGCTTAATTAATGCTTATTAAATTGAATTGAGCTGTTTTCTTTATTTTGTAATCTCATTTAGACAAATACTAATTGAAATGGTATACCCAAAGGTTGTGCATTGAGTCACTTAAACCAAAAGATAATGCTAATAAAAAGGCTATAGTTTCTTCATTTTAAAAAGCTTATTAAGGTTGTTAGCTTAGGCTAAAGGTAAGTAAAATGAGATCTAATACATAAGAAAATTGAGTGTCATTAGTAATTGTGCAAACTAATCATAGCAAGATTATGATTATAGAAACAAACGATGGTTTACACAGCTCAAAGCATTTTATAGTCAAAGCATAAATATAGTCACGTAGTATAAAGTAATTGTATTAACCTTATTCATTTTTTCATTTAGTAAGTCTAAAGGGTTTTTTTTTATTCTTAGAAAATTCCTGTGGGATAAGAAAGAAGCAAGTTTTAGTGACTTTATACTATTTACATTTTAAGCACAGAAAAGTCAGGTATTTTGACAGTACTTAGAAGAACCAGCAATAGAGTTTCAGTTGTGTGCCATTATTCTGTACCATACTTCTCCCTGTCATGTTAGCAGTTTTATATCTCACTTTTATGTGTTAAAGAATAGTCATTTTTTTAAAAAGATAAAGTATTGATGTGCATTTATTTTGTGTAGATCTAACCTGTACTTATTTTAAAATATATTTTCATCTCTGTGTGTGTGTGTATGTATGTATATATATATATATATAATATTGACAGAGAACAGCTGATGTTCCCGTTCCATTTCCTCGACTGTCTTGGAAAGCATGACATGGATTGCACAGTCTCGGGTGGAGGGAGATCTGCACAAGCAGGAGCAATTCGTTTAGCTACAGCAAACGCATTATGTAGTTTTGTCACTGAAAATGAAGTAGAATGGATGAGACAAGGTATGCACTTAAGAAAGTATATTTTCACAGTAATATCAGCTTACCTAACTTTACTAATAATTGCCTGAGATTAATAAGAAAATAATATTTTTAAATATTTAATTTTACTGACAGGAACTTTTACACTTCAAAGTTATAATAGTAATTTTTGGTCTTGATTTCTGTCATAGTAAATTTAAATTAGTAGAAAACTATCAGTTAAGCATTGTTGAATGTTCCTTTTCCTGAAGGTTTTAGAACTATATTTTAGCCTTGAGATATTCCCATTTGCCCCTGTGTATCAAGCAGGTATCTCAGCTGTATTTCTGAGACTGTATTTGGTTGTTTCCCATCTTATTGTGATAAAATTTTCTGTTGATTAATTATCTTTGTAAAAATTGTATCATCATCATTCTTTTAAAAAGTAGCAAACATTTTCATCTTATCATTATGATAGTAGCTGGAATTTAATTTTCTTCCCCTGCTTCTACATATTGCTTGAACTTTGATTACCAGGGCTGTAGATCTAGGAATCCTTGTACATTGTAGAAAAATTACACAGATTGAACAACCTCATTTATTACAATCTTTGGAATTTATGGCAAACTTATTTGGACCTAAGGCAAAGGTAGTCTATACTGTCTTTGAAAATGATTTATTAAATAAGTGATAGTGTATTGCAAGCAATCTACTCTATGTTTAACCTATTTAATTTTATTATAAGTATCTTAGAATATCCATTTGAATATAATCAATTAATGTGTTAACCATACACATTCAACAATAGACTATCAGTTCATGAATACTTTTTTAGTCAGTTGATTTTATTTCTTATCAAATGACAATATATTTAAGCTCACTTAGCACAGGACTTGGCACATAGTGGGCACTACATAAATGCTTAGTCCTTTTCCCTTATCAAATATTCTTTTGGTGGGGTGGGGAGGCAATTGTGGTTAAGTGACTTGCCCAGGGTCACACAGCTAGTAAGCATCAAGTGTCTGAGGCCAGATTTGAACTTAGGTCCTCCTGACTCTAGGGCTGGTGCTCTATCCACTGTTCCACTTAGCTGTCCCGCCCCCTTTTTTTTCCTTCTTTTGAATCAGATCTGTGATTTCATTTGGGAACTCAATATGAGGAAATTCCGTTTGTCAGTGTAGCTCAGCATGGTATTGTTTTAGAGTTGTCTGAAATGCTGAGAAGTCATAGAGAGTGAGGATAATGGAGAGGGCTACCTGCTAGAAAAGAGAAGATGAAATGTGATCATTTGTGCAAGGAGAAAGAGCCACCTCTTCATGTGAGAAAGGAGTGAAGGAAGAAGTGGTACAAGGAATTTGATTGGAATAAGATGAGAAGGTAGTGATAAGAGGGAGCTCTTGGCGAGTGGCCTCAGTGTTCTCTGCTGAGAGGGTTGCACGGTGAAGGAGGCTTTGGAAGATTTGAGGAGGGATGGAAAGGTTTGGAGAGTCTGCTAGAGTGAATGGCATCATGAATCAATTAGGCAGGATACCTTTCTGGCTATTTCACCAGCAGTTAGGAGCCAGTTGAGAATATGTACCATCAATTTCTAGTAGATCAGTCAGCTTGGTTTCATGATTTTCTAAAGCTTTATGCAGCAGGACATGAGTAGAAGTTACTGAGTCCAAGGCTTAGGCTTGACACAGAAGGATCAGTGATAGGATAAGAGGGCAGAGGATTAAAAAAAAGAAGATGCTCTTCTCAGCAATACAATAATCCAAGATAATTCCAAAGGACTCATGATGAAAAATGCTCTCCACATCCAGAAAAAAGAATTGTGGAATCTGGATGCAGATTGAACCATACTATTTCTACTTTTGTTGTTGTTTTTTTTTCTTTTTTGAGGTTTTTCCCTTTGTTTTGATTCTTCTTTCACAACATGACTAATGCAGAAATATGTTTAATGTGATTGTACATATATAACCTATATCAGATTACTTGCTGTCTTGGGGAGGGGGAAGGGAGAAAAACTTGGAACTAGAAATCTTATGAAGACAAATGTTGAAAGCTATCTCTACATGTAACTGGAAAATAATAAAATACTTTTATGATAAAAAATAATTAAACAGGTTCACCAAGAGGTTAAGATGGGAAAGGAAAAATATAGCCAATGGTTGATTAATAGCTTGAGAAAGAACTGAGGGGTAAAGAGATTGGAGGTAACAATGAGAACCAAAGACAAAAGGGCTAGGGATTGCAGGACAGTGGGAGAATTGGAATGACAACAAATTATAATCAGATAAAGGAATTTCAGAGTTCTCAAACATAAATGTGGAACATTTGTGGATGTTGGCAAGGTCAAGAATATGATCATCTATTTCTTTGTATAATTGAGATGGGGTGGATGAGTAGTTATAGAAATTAAACTGAAGAACTGGGAGGTTAAGGTTGAGAGATAGTTACTATGTATGTTGAAGTCCCCTAACAGGAGTTGGAAAGGAGAGAAAGCCTATGAGCAAGGCACTGAACTCATTGAGCAAAGGAGAGTGTCGTAGAGGTCACTAGATACCAGAGTCTTGATTGGGAGATATAGAGGGTTTGAATGAACCTCTAAAGTTGAGAGTTTTCCAAG
The DNA here is from genome assembly GCF_019393635.1 of Dromiciops gliroides. Classification (NCBI taxonomy): domain Eukaryota; kingdom Metazoa; phylum Chordata; class Mammalia; order Microbiotheria; family Microbiotheriidae; genus Dromiciops; species Dromiciops gliroides. The sequence continues at coordinate 185,688,865 of NC_057863.1, read as the reverse complement.
TTATGGTAGGAGAGAGCTTGGAAATGACAGTGGAGAGCCATGAGTGCTTCCATCAGATCCAGTGAGTTATGGAGAAAGAGTGAAAGGACAACCAGGGCTGGAAAGGGTAGCCAGAGAAGCCATGTCATGGGGGGGAGGGTCATCTGGGGGGCAGGGCAGGGAGGAGCCAGGTCTCGGTGAGTAGAAGAAGATAGAAAGATCAAGAAAGAAACAAGTTTAAGATGAACCAACTTTGTTACCTATGGAAGAAGTGTTCTAGAGAGCACAATGGAAGAGGTGGATAGCATTAGGGGAGAATATAAGGGCAAGGGGGAGGGGTAGTCAAGGAGGATACTTTTCTGTCCATGGAGACAGAAAATAGAAATTGGACAATGATAGCTGGTTTGAACAAAATCACTGACATGGGGACGGTGGCTGGGTGAGATTGAAGATTCAGTTCAGGTAGGTTATTATTACTCCTAGGGGTTTAGCCTCAGGATAGAGCCTTCCCAGGATGGAGGCAGCAATGTGTTGCTGGAATAGGGGCAAGGGGAAGGTGGGCAAGGCAAACATTGTATGGTTGTAAGAATAAGTTTTACCCTGGGCCACAGCTTTGTCAGACAAGTCTTGAACCAGGCCCTTCTGACTCCAAAGACAGCTCTCTATTTAGTTTAACATGCTACCTCTCATCAAAAATTCTCATTCAGATTTTCTTTAAGATGACAAAGTGGTAGGAATAGAACAGCCCAACTCTCACAATTAATCCAACAAAGGGAAAAAAAAAAAGAACATCAGATTGAATAATAAGCAACAAACCCAAAGAGTAACCACAGTGAATGTATTCTTCTAGCCCAGGTCCACACAAAGATATAGCCAGAAGTCTGCAGATAATAGAGAAGGCATTGAACCAGAGCAGCTTGACCCAAAAGATTAGCTCATTGAAACCTGCCAGCTCAGGGACCAGGGACTAGTGAGAGGCACCTGGAGCCTACAAGCAGCATCACTCTGACCCAGAACTGAGGCCCAGGGGCCTCTTGGGCTTGGAGCAGAAGGACAATAATGAGCACTTTCTTTGAGTAACACTTCTCCCCTACACAAGTCACTGGCCAGAGCTACTTCTGAGGTCATTAATGAACACAAGTATACATCATCCAGACCCCAGATAATTCAAATCACAATGAAATAAAGCCCCACTATTCCTTTCAAAAGTGCAACCCAGGGGGCAGCTAGGCGGCACAGTAGATAAAGCACTGGCCCTGGATTCAGGAGGACCTGAGTTCAAATCTGGCCTCAGATATTTGACACTTACTAGCTATGTGACCCTGGGCAAGTCACTTAACCCTTATTGCCCTGATGGGAAAAACCGTGTAACCTGCCCATGATACCAAGTCCCAGTTCAGAAAGTAAGGCAGAGGACAGAAGGACATTTAGAAGGAAATACAAACAAACAAGACAACTTTGAATGTTGAATTATTATATGCTTTTATGTACTAAGAGATTTGCAGTTTCACATTCCAGAAGTAGTTAGAATGGAACAAAAAAATGGAAAGAGGAAAAAAAAATACCTATCCAGTTTTAAAAACTAAGTACCAGGGCAGCTAGTTGGCACAGTGGATAGAGCACTGCCCCTGGATTCAGGAGGTCCTGAGTTCAAGTCCGACCTCAGACGCTTGATACTTACTAGCTGTGTGACCCCGGGCAAGTCACTTAACCCCAATTGCCCCACCAAAAACCAAACAAACAAAAGCTAAATACCAATGCAACAGAATGTCCTTCTGATCTGTTGGCTGTGTATTTAGTATAGCTGCGTTTATATAGCTGATAATCTAATCAAGAATTTCATATTAATTAAATTTCTATTTTAATAAACTTAAGTGATCCCTGAGAAGTAGAATCCAAAAAAAAAATTTTTAATCTGAGATAAAATATCAAGGGAAAACATATACATATATTACCATGATAAGTGAAATAAACTTTTCAAATATAAATACACCATGGTATTATTGGTGATATATAGACATATCTATATGTATGTATACCCTTGGTATATTGTGTTTAATACTTTAAATTGTTCTTAGACTATACCAAGCCTTTTTTTACTTCTCATTTCTAGAGGTCAAGAGAGAGACATAGTCCAATATCACTAATGGTTTGCTAGATATATGCACCTGAGTTTCTTATAGGTATCTCAAACTTATGCCCAAAACTGAATTCATTATGCTTCTAGTCATCCAGATTCACAACAGCAGAATTAGCCTTGGCTCTTCACTCATCCTCAACCCACATATCTAATCTGTTACCAAGTATTGTCAATTTTGCCTCTGCAACATCTCTCATATCCATATACTTCTCTTCACTCATGTGGCCACCATCTTAATTTAGGCCCTCATCATCTCTTTTCTGGATATTTTTCCCCTTACCAATTCATCTTCCACACATGCCAAAAGTTTTTCTAAAGAACAGACTATGATGCTTTCCCACTTAGAAGAATTTAATGGCACTTTTGTCTAGGACAGAATAGCAAACATTTCAACTTGGCTTTGAAAGCTCATTACAGTTCTCTTCCACCCTATTGTTACAGTCTTTTTTTCACATTACTCCCCTTCATGTATGTATGTGTGTGTGTGTGTGTGTGTGTGTGTGTGTATTTATACACACACATACACACACACGCCAAACTAACCTACTTAGCATTGCCTTAATTTGGCCCTTCAAAATGAATTGGAAATTGAGGGGATACCCATCAATTGGGAGGTGGCTGAACAAGTTGTATATAACTGTAATAGCATACTATTTTGCTATAAGAAATGATGAACAGGCTGATTTCAGAAAAACCTGGAAAGATACAAACTGATGCAAAGTGAAATGAACAGAACCAGGAAAACATTGTCCACAGTAACGGCAGTATTATATGATGATCCAAGACAGTTCCAAGGGATTCATGATAAAAATGCTCTCCATATCCAAAGAAAGAAATGATGGAGTCTGAATGCAGATGAGGGCATTCTATTTTTCACTTTATTATTTTCATGATTTTTCTTTTCTTTTGATCTGTCATTTTTCACAACATGAAAGATGCTGCACATATTCCACACCTGTTATCCTAAATCAATTACACTGAGATTTATGTATCTTTATTAATAGTTAGTTATAGTTTTTGAATGGCAGCTCACAAATACAGTTTTATTACATATTCAGGTGGAGGGGGTTTGAAAGTGTTTACTGATTGAACCTTCGGATACCCCAGGTGACTTTTTAAAACTAGGAGTTTCAGAACAGTTGCAAATTTGTATTAGTGGAAGGAGTTTCCTCAATGGAAGTTTTCTGTACCAACTGAAATCCTAAGTACATCTGGTCCCCACTCCCCACAAAAAGAATAACTTACCAGTGATCTGAATTTGTCTCTCTTCATTATCTTTCTCCCCAACACTTATAAGTTGCATATCATTCACATTCTTCCCTATTTAGGCAACATGTAAATCCCATGACTCATTAATTTTCATCTTGTGTTACAGCTGGTCTACTGACTCCTGATCCTCGTGTAAGAGAACGAAAGAAACCAGGCCAAGAGGGAGCCCGCAGGAAATTCACCTGGAAGAAACGCTAAGTCTTATTCAAAGAAAAAGATTGACTCTGCTGGGCAGCACTTTTAGAAATGTTTTGATCTTTGTAATTTATTTTCAGACTGATATCAATATATTTGAAAATTAACAATAAATATACATAGATATGTATATACACATAAACACACATGCATAGATAAATATTTCTATCCAGCCTATTTTTCTTTATTTTTAAAATTGTCTTGGAAGATCATTTTAGAAACATTTTATAGAATATTAGAACTGAAAGAAATTTTAGAAAATATCTAATCCAACTCCCTCATTTTGCAAATGAGGAAATTGAAACCAAATAAAAATTTTTTTTTCATTACTTCATTCCTTCCTGCTACCTCTCTCTTAAAAAAGTTCATTGCTGGGGGCAGCTAGATGGCGCAGTGGATAAGCACCGGCCCTGGATTCAGGAGTACCTGAGTTCAAATCCTGCCTCAGACACTTACTAGCTGTGTGACCCTGGGCAAGTCACTTAACCCCAATTGCCTCACCCAAAAAAAAAAAAAGTTCATTGCTTGCTGGAAAACTTGAGTAGTGAGTATATCTCCTTGAACAGGGCTGGTCTTCAGGTGCAGGCTATCATCAGGGCCATATTTGAATCTTGTTAAACTTTATAAAATATGCCCAAAGAACTTACATTCTGGTGGCATAGGCTTTGATAATTCCACATGAATAGGACTTGTGGAGAAGCCTCTAACTACAATGTTTGGAAAACTTTCTGCTTTAATGGAGTGAATGAATGGAGAGCATTTATTAAGCACTTACTATGTGCCAAACACTGTGCTTTAAGCCCTGGAGATACAAATGCAAAAGTGAAATCATCTCTGTCCTCAGAAAGCTTATATTTTAATAGAGGAGAGTAGTGGCCAGGGAAGAGAATTGTGCTCTGGGAAATCAGAAGTCATGGGAAGATGGTAAGTGGAACATGCTCTTTCAGAGGCTATGAGAGTGATGATTTAATTACAGCTCTCAGGGAAAGTTAGAAGGGAAGGAATAGAAAAGTGTGGAAAATGGCTAAAGGTAAGGATTCATGGTCCCAGGGAGTGCAGGGAGGCTGCATGGCCTCTGGTGTAAAATAAGAGCATCAGGACAGAAAAGGCCAGGGTGAAGATAAACATGTGTGGTCCCAGGAAGGACAGAGCTGAGTAGCCCAGGAAGAGTACTTGGAGTCAGGACCTGCATTCAGACCCTGGCTTTTCCACTTACTATCTGTATAACCTTGAACAAGTCCTTTAATTTCTCCCAGTCTCACTTTCCTCATTTGTAAAACAATGGTGTTGAACAAGATGACATTTGGCATTTCTTCTAACTCTTAGTCTATAATTTAAAAAATAAAATTCCATTACACTGAAGAGATAGTCATTATAATATTTTTTTTCCTGTAGGTAATCCAAAAGCATAGTTCTGTCCATGCCATCTTCTTACAATTTATTCTAGGGGCTCACTTTTGCCACTGGAATCAAACACAAGCTTGCCCATCACAACCTGGCTCAATTCCAGTCTTAAGTACACATTACTCCCCTTCATTCACACATTGTGGTCCAGCAAAACTGGTCGCCTTTACTGTTTCTCATACCTAGCACTCCATATCCCATCTCCCTGCTTTTACACTAGCTAACCCCCATGCCTGAGATTAACACCCACCTCATTTCTGCTTAGAACCCCCAGTTAACTTCAAAGTGCATGTTGTTAAGTGTTTCTTTCTTTTTTGTTTTTTTTTTTTTTTTTTTTTTTAAGTGAGGCAGTTGGGGTTAAGTGACTTGCCCAGAGTCACACAGCTAGTAAGTATTAAGTGTCTGAGGCTGGATTTGAACTCAGGTACTCCTGACTCCAGGGCCGGTGCTCTATCCACTGTGCCACCTAGCTGCCCCTATTAAGTGTTTCTTAATTCTACTTCATTTCCTCCCAACCTCATTGTGCCTTCCAAATTTTTTTAAATTTACATATATATAAATACATACGTACACATGTCATCTCCTCTGGCTAAATTAGAAGCTTCTTAAAGAAAGGGACTTTTTCATTTTTGTTTTCATACATCCAACACATCACTCATAGTAAATGCTTAATAAATACTGTTGATTGAATGACCTAAAACACTTGTCAGGGAGCTGTGCTGCATACTGTGGGGAATACAAAGGTAACTAAGCTACATAGTTTCTGCACTAAAGGAATTTACAGTCTATCGGATATTGGAAAAATCTAACCTCTTAAAGCAGAAGTCACATTTAATATTTCCCTCAAATTATGCACATAGATAGACTTCTCTATTCAGAAGCTTCACCAATGTTTAATGTAGACTACATATGACACAGCCATTAGATGGCACTCTCTGAGTAGTGTACGCTTCTGTACAAAGGCTCAGCATGCTAACTGCTATACAAATACTAAGAATATGCGACCACAATAAAGAAAGACTATGACCGAACTCTCTTTTGAGGTGATACAAAATACGTGCCAGAGAAATTGTGGGTTTCTGTGTGAAAAAATCATAAAAACCAGGAGATTGTAAAGCAAAGGGAGGTGAGTCTTAGAAAAGTCAAGTGAGTTATGTGCAAGCCTACAAGTGAAGTAAAATCTTTTTATGAAGACAATCCAGCAGTGGAGTATTCCTTTTTTTGTTTGTTTTCCTTGAACTCTATTTTAATCTAAAAAAGATTGAATCCTCTCCAGAGAAGGTTTCATAGTGTGAACTACATCAGCCCATGTCAAATAGAAAAAATATAGAGAGATCTTTCCATAGTTTCATCTAATTTTCATGGAAATTTGCTTCCCTAAGTTTGCTATCATTACTTCTTGAGGCTCCTTAAAAGTTTTCTTCAGTACCAACCTGGATTTCATTTTTTGAAATTGCAAAATATCCTTTGGGGTGAAAAGGTATGTTTTGCCATAGGTGGCATTTGGGGATACCCTTTGTGAAGGTAGTATTAATATTCCAAATAAATTCTTCAGTAATAAAACTAAATTACTAAGCATTGGAGACTCATGCAAGTATAAATGTTAATACTCTTTCTGCCATCCATTCATTGGGTGACCTTGGGTAAGATATCTTCCTGTTTCAGTTCTTTATGGAAGAAATGTTGATAATAAATTCTCATTACCTACTTCTTAGAGATGTAATGATTACTGTATGCCCATAGCTGTCCTAGGTACTGTGAGGGCCAGCTTTCATAGAACTTTATAATCTAGTTGGGGAGACAAGATTAAGACACAATAATAGCTTATTACTGTAGTTGTAGTAGTAGTAGTAGTAGTAGTAGGCCTCCACCAGTCACGGACAACCATGGATCAGCGCCTTGAAGAGCCACAGGCCACAGTGTGGCTGTGCAGTCCAATATGGGAGCCGCAGCTCCTGAGTGACTTATAACCAGTAATTGCCACATCCCATGTTGTATCTACCCCATGAGGAGTAGCTGGAGTGTCCTCTCCAGGGCTCTGGCCTGGGCAGATCAATATGGAAAACAAGCTGTTGCCCATGCAGCAGGTTTTCCCTCTCCGCGACACTGGTGGATCCAAAGGAGAGGCAGAACCAATATAGTTTGGCACCAGTGCCTCCGCAGGAGTTGCCAGAGGGATGTGATGTCCAACATCCAACTGCCTAAGGGACTCTGACTCCTGATTTTTCCTCTGGGTTAACTCCCGAAGCCTTTCCCATATATGGGTATAGCCGCAAGGCAGCAGAGGTTTAAAATCAGGGTTTCCTTCCCCTAGGCGGGTTGCCTGCCAAAGCTAATGAGCCCCACCTGCCCGAAGCGACTGGTTTTTAAGGCGCCAGTGACTCACCTTCGCCCCTTCTCCTGTTAGTGGAAACAGTTCCGCCAAGAGAAGGCCAGGAGTTGGGTTTCAGTTGTCAGAGGCTATTTGAGACACACTACTGGAGCATTTTATAGAGAGTGGGAGCTTATCCCCACTCCCACTCCGGCATCACAAACCTTTGGAACTTGTTACTGTAATGATTTCTTTAACCAAAATACTATGAGGGACTTGATGCAAGAATTCCTCACGACACAATTAGAGAGTAAGTCCTAAGTCATATGATACAGAAAAAAAATTTCATGGGAATTCAGAGAATGAACAGGTTAGTCTGGGCTAAAGTATTTAAACTTTCACAGAGGAAGTAGAACTTTGGATAAGCCAGTGATATTAATATTGATACCTAGTTTCTCTTCTACATCTTTCTCACCCACAATTTTTAGATCTTGTTTCTACTCACACAAACTTAGTATTATTGCAATACTAAATTGAGATTATACTAGTTTAAGTCTTGATTGTTTATCTATAAACGAGATTATGTTTAATACTTTCTTTGGTTTGCTGTAGAAATTTGTTTGCAAAGCCTGTGTTTCCTCCTGTATTTCCTTTTATCAAGGATACTCTCAATATAATGTAGCTCATTCTCTTAAAAGATTTTATGGAGATGAGAAAGTAAGCATGAGGCTTTCTAGTTAGAAATGTTTTCAGTAACCATCTTTTGTCATTTTTTGTTTGTTTTGTTTTGTTTTTTGCGGGGCAATAAGGATTAAGTGACTTGCCCAGGGTCACACAGCTAGTAAGTGTCAAGTGTCTGTGGTCGAATTTGAAATCAGGTCTTCCTGAATCCAGGGCTGCTGCTCTTTCCACTAAGCCAGCTAGCTGCCCCCATTCTCTCAGGTCTTAATGATCATAAAACATGTATGGGAAGGAAAGAAGGATCCAAGCATTCATTAAGCACCTGCTACCTACCTATATACATGCCTATATAAACACACATGTGACAGTTTAAGCACTATGTGTATCTATCTATAGAGAGACAGAGACAGAGAATATGAATGATCCTCAAAACAACCCTAGGAGGTAGGTGCTTTTATTATCTCTATTTTACAGTTGAGGAAACTGAGGCAGACAGATTAAGTGACTTGCCCTGAGTCACAGTTTCTGAGACTGGATTTTAACTCAGGCCTTCCAAACTCCAGGTCCAGTCCTCTATCCGCTGTACCACCTTTTGCTGGGGGAAGAGGGGAAGAAATTATAGTTAGGGGGAAGGAGGAAGTGGGGGAGGAAAGAAAGATTAGGCATTTGCACCATATAATTGGGTACACAAGTAGAAGTCTATAGACAAGAAGGAAGAGAGGAGAGGAGTAGTTGACATTTGAACTTCACTCTCATCTTCACTATTAAAAGGAGGGAATAATATACACACATACTTGGGTATAACAATACATTTCATTCAACAGGGAGACGGAAAGAGGAGAACAAAAGGGAGGATAGTTTAAGGGAGGGATTAGTGCTAAGCAAAACAAACTTAGGGGGTCTATTAAAATATAGTTCTTTTTGAGGTGCAAAGAATTGGAATCTGAGGAAGTGCCTTCACTTGGGGAATGGTTGATCGGTCTGTGGTGTATGGAGGTGATCAATAAGTAAACGTTTATTAAGCACCTTCTGTGTGTCAATCACTGTGCTACATGCTAGGGATACAAAAAGAGGGGAAAGAGTCCATTTCCCCAGTTCACTTTTCCTGCTGTTGGGTAAGAAATTAAGGGTACAGTTTCAGAGGAAGACTGGGGAGACTGGTTTGAACTGATACCGAGTGAATAGAGAATTGAGAGAAAAATTTGTAGAGGTAAATAGCTTTGAAAGACTTAGAAGCTCTGATCATTGTAATGACCAATCACAATATCAGAGGATTAATGAGACATGCTGATATTTGTTTTGCTTGACTCTGTATGTTTGTAACTTATTTTTCTTTCATCCTTAGTTGGTAGGGGTGCGGAAAGGATGGAGATAGAAGGGACAAATTTTTCCTAGTTGAAAAAAACAGTTATTTTTTAAAAAATAAATACAGGATGTATAGTATGTTTGATTATCTACAGAGAATCATGGGAATTATATGAATGGTACTGCAAAATACCCTAGAAAAATAAATACAGATTTAAATTAATAATTACTGAAATATTAATTGCTTATAGGTAGGCTAAGACAATATAATAATACAGTAATACCTAGTTTATATCAGTGTTATGTTAATCAAACTACTCAGGCATTCCAAATAAATATACAACATAAAGGAAAAATTGACACAATAGCCTAGTGTCTGATAAACCCAAAGACCTCAGCTGCTGGGGTGTGAACTCACTATTTGACAAAAACCACTAGTGAAACTAGAAAGCGGTCCAGCAGAAACTAAATATAGATCAAGCTTAAAGCAAGCTAAGTTCCAAATGAGTACATGATTTAAAGAATAAGGATGATGTCACACACAAGTTTGAAGAGCAAGAAATTCTCTTTCAAAACTATTGATAGGGTAACAATTCATGATGAATTGAGGGATAAGAAGTATCACAAGAGAGAAAATGGACAATTTTGATTGCATAAAATTAAGTTTTTTCACAAACAAAACCAACAGAGCTAAAATTAGGAGGGAAGCATGAAACTAGAGGGGGAAATCTTTACATCAAATTTCCCTGATAATATGTATATATATAAAGGGACTGATTTAAATTTATAATAACCATTCCCCAAATGAAAAATGGTCAGGTTATAAATGGACTGCTTTCTGTAAGCATATGGGGAAAATGCTTCAAGTAACCAATAATTAAAAACATCCAATTAAAGCAACTCTGAGATTTCACCTCACATCCATAAGATTGGCAAAGCTGACTTTAAAAAAAAGAAAATAACAAACATCGGAGAGTACTCTAATGCATATCTTTTCTTGGTAGAACTATGAATTGATACAACCATTCTAGAGAACTACAAAGCAAAGAAAGAGGAAAAAGACCCATTTCTTTAAAAACATTGTGTGTGTGTGTGTGTGTGTGTGTGTGTTGACATAGAACTAGAAATTAAAGGAGTGTCCATCAATTGGGGAATTGCTGAATGAATTATGATATATGAATGAAACAAAATGCCATCGCCTTGAGAAATTATGATGGGGATGGTTTCAGAGAAATCTGTGAAGAATTGTATGAAGTGATGCTGAATGAAGTGAGCAGAACCAGAACAATTTATTTGATACGAACAATGCATACTTTAAAAACAAGTAAGTCTGAAAGTTGATTCCAGAGAACTGATGACGAATTATTTTACTTACCATGTGACAGAGAGGTAGTGGACTCAGGATGAGGAATGAGACATAGCTTTTCTATATGTGGCTAATGTGGGAATTTGTTTTGCTTGACTACGTATTACAAGAACTTTGTTTTTCTTTTTCTCTTCAATGTCCCCTTCCCCCACAGGAGACAGAAAATAGGTTTTTATTAATTGAAGTGTATTTGCATATCAGTTTTACCCTCCAATTTGTTCAAATGCCTTGGACTTGATTGAGAACAGGGCCCAAAATCCTTATGCCTAGAATGGATTTAAAGCTTTGTGGACACATTTAGTATGGGGTACATAAGTTTCTCCAAGGAATCACCAAACATTTTGTAACTTCATTGATTTGAAACCAATTGACAAGATCAATTTGCTCATCTTTTACTGGGTTATTGTCACTGCTTTTTTTTCTAGCTCAATGTGAAATGCAAATTGCATTTGGTTGATGTCGGTAGAAATTATCTCTTTCCAATTTTTTAGGTGTGCTTATAGCATTTCCCACCTTATTCTTCCTCATTACCTCCCTCACTAATCTTCCAGTCTCAAGACTGACTCAACTCTCTCTGGATTTTTTCATGTTCTAACCAGCTGTCTTGCCCAGGCTTTCCAGTTCCTTTTTTTTTTTTTTTTTTTTGCGGGGCAATGGGGGTTAAGTGACTTGCCCAGGGTCACACAGCTAGTTAAGTGTCAAGTGTCTGAGGCCAGATTTGAACTCAGGTACTCCTGAATCCAGGGCCGGTGCTTTATCTACTGCGCCACCTAGCCACCCCCTTTCCAGTTCCTTTTAATGTATTGTCTTCACCCATTAGAATGTAAACTTCTTGTTTGTATCTACTGGCACATAATAAGCACTTAGTAAATGCTCTGTCACTTCAATCCACTTCTTTTCATTAATATTACTACTTTGGGGTTAATTTAATAGGATAATGTACATATTTACCAAATATTCCCCATGTCCTGGTGTGTGGTTAGAAGCCTTTGTTCTGAAGGAAAGCCCTTTGGCATGTTTGATAGATACTTTTTTTTTTTAAGTTATACGCATACAATCATGTTAAACATATTTTCACATTAATCATGTTCTGAAAGAAAAATCAGAACAAAAGGGAAACATCATGAGAAAGAAAAAATGAACAAAAAAATGAAAATAGTCTGCTTCTATCTGCATTCAGACTACCTGCTTCTTTCTCTGGATGTGGAGAGCAGTTTCCATCATGAGTCTTTTGGAATTATCTTGGATCATTGTATTACTGAGAAGAGTTAAGTCAATCATAGTTGATCATTGCACAGTGTTGCTGTTACTATGTACAGTGTCCTCCTGGTTCTACTCAGCATCAGTTCATGTAAGTCTTTCCAGGCTTTTCTGAAATCTGCCTGCTCATCATTTCTTATAGCACAGTAGTATTCCATCACATCATATACCACAACTTGTTAAGCCATTTCCCACCTGATGGCCATACCTTCAATTTCCAGTTCTTTACCACAGCAAAAAGAGCTACTATAGATATTTTTGTACATGTGGGTCCTTTTCCCTTTTTTTATTATGTTTACTTTGGGATATAGACCCAGTAGTGATATTTCTAGATCAAAGTTTTATGACCCCTTGGACATAGTTCCAAATTGCTCTCCAGAATGGTTGAATCAATTCACAAGTTCACCAACAATGCATTAGTGTTCCAATTTTCCCACATCTCCAACATTTATCATTTTCCTTTTCTGTCATGTTAGCCAATTAGGTATGAGGTAGTACCTTAAAGTTGTTTTAATTTGCATTTCCATTATCCAGAACCTGGGCAAGCATTCTGTTATGAAATTGGCATACGATACTTATGAACTTCTCCAGGCAACCAGATATTAACATAATTTTCCATAAGCCTTCACAACTGACCATATCAAAGGCCTTGGTCAGGTATACAAATGTTGTTTGTGTATAGACCTCTATTTGACTCCTGGTACTTCTCCTGGAGTTGTCAGGCAGCAAACACCATATCAACCATTCCTCGACCCTTTCTGAAGCCACACTGGCTCTCAGGTAGATGACCATCTTCTAGGTGAAGGATTAGCCTACCAAGGAGAATTCTGGCAAGAATCTTGCCAGCAATGACTAAGAGAGAGACTCTCTTGTGATTGTCACAGGACAATCTATTTTCTTTATAGAGATGGACAATGAAGGTGTCCTTGAACTTCTGGGGGATAACCTCCTCTTGCCACATAAGCAAAAAGATTTTCAGTCAATTTTTGTATGAGCAATGCATCCCCAACCTTGTAAATCTCAACTGGAATAGAATTAGCACCAGGTGCTTTGCCACAGGAGAGGAGCCTTAATGACATTCAAAACCTCTTTTTCAGTTGGAAATTTGTCTAGAGAGGGGTTGAGTTCAACCTGAAGTAAACAGTCAGTGGCCTGAGCTTTGATTGATAATGTTTGTTGAGAACACTATGAGAGTGTCCCATCTCTCCAGGATCATGTCCTTGTCACTAATCAATGTGGCTCCATCTGCAATGAGTAGTTGAGATGCACCATATGTTTTTGGCCCATAAATAGCCTTCAGGGCATCATAAAAGCACTTCGGAGTGTTACTATCAGCATAAAACTAAATTTCATCTGCCTTCTTACTGAGATTCAAGAATCCTGCATCTCTCTAAGCTTCGCTTGTATGTTACATTTGATGGCGTTAAATGCTGCCATCTTAGACACAGATGAACTATCCTGCTGGTAAACCCTGTGGAGTTCTTGTTTTTCATTTAGCAGCTTCTGAATTTCCCCATAATTTTCCTCAAACCAATCTTGATGTTTGCAAGTGTTCTGACCCAGATGAGCAAATGTAATGCTGTACATCATATCTCTGAAAGCTGCCCACTCCTTTTCTGCTCCACTGTTGCCCACTGTGTGGTGTTTCAACTTTCGCTCCAAGTTAGCAACAAACTTCCCTCTCAGAGAAGCACTCTAATCTTTTGACATTAAGTGTTCTGGTAGTCATTTTGCCTTGGGGCACTGCTTTTGTTGTATCTTGTAGAGGATAGATCTATGATCAGTCCAACACTCAGCACCACACATTGCTTTCATCATTCACATCCTCTCTGTCTCTTCTCCTTAAAACAATATAGTGTATTTTTTTTTTTGGTGGGGCAGTGAGGGTTAAGTGACTTGCCCAGGGTCACACAGCTAGTAAGTATCAAGTGTCTGAAGCCACATTTGAACTCAGGTCCTTCTGACTCCAGGGCCGGTGCTTTACACCTAGCTTCCCCCAACAATATAGTGTATTAAATGCCAATGTTTTCTGCAGGAGTGCATCCAGGAGGGAATAGCATTCATACCCGATTGGGAGGAACAATCTATTTAACCCTGCAGGAAAGTAGGAGGGGAAGAGGATAAGGAAGGAAGGGTGAAAAAAGGGAGTGCAGAGCTGGGGAGAGGATAGTCAGAAGTAAAACACTTTTGAGGAGGCATAGGTAAAAAGAAGATGGAGTAAATGTCATGGGAAGGGAGTGAGATGGAGGGAAATAAGTTATGATGATTGATTATAATGGCAAAACATATGGTACCTACTTTGCTGGACTTTTGTGAAGAAAATTCTGTCAAGCTTAAGGTATTATATATAGGTTATGATGAACAGGATACTATCAGAAAAACCTGGAAAGACCTACATGAACTGAAGCAGAGTGAAATGTACTGTATACAAAATAACAGTAATAGTGGGGGATGATCTGCTGGGAAGCATGTGGTTATTTTCAGCAAGGCAGTGATCCAATATAACCCTGAAGGACTTATGAAGATTGCATCCCATCTGCAGAGAAAGAACTGATAGTATCTGAAAACAGATGGAAACATTAAAAAAAATTTTCTTTTCTTCTTTGACAATTCCTTAATCTAAAGTTTTGGGTTTTTGGGGGGGTTTTTTGGGGTTTTTACTGTTTTCTCTCACAACTTGCTAATGTGGGAATTTTTCCATGACTACTCATGTATAACTTCTTTTGAATTGCTTGAGTTCTTGTGGGTGGGGGGTGGGAATGGAGGGAGGAAGAGAAGTTGGAACACAAAGTTTTTAAAAATTGATGTTAAAATTTGTTTTTACGTATATTTTGGAAAATAAAATTCTATTCAAAGCAAAAAAAAAAAAGAGTGCATCCATGTAGTTTTATTGCACTTAGGCATATGGAAGACACTGTTGGTGATGAGGTCATGAGATGCACAATTTTTCAGTTGTAAGTGACCATTGCTGTTGTTGTTGCCAACTCCATTCCTCCCAAGGACACCCTGCCATGTCTGGTAGTCTAAGCCTACTCTAGCATTGAAGGCACCCAGAATTATAAGCTTTTTCTTTGGCCTCATCAGGGTTTGGCATCGTGGAAGCATAGGCACTGATGATGGTAACATGGCATTTTCCTGCAAGTGACAATCACATTGTCATGGGCCTGTCATTCACTCCTTGGTAGGCATAGAAGCTTGTTGACTACATTAGTTTTGATCACAAAACCTATACCATTCATGGTGCTCCCCTTCACTGTGGCCACTCTGGAAAAACGTGTATCCTGCTCCAAGCTGACCTTCCTTTGCCAGTCTTGTTTCACTCAGGGCTGATATTTGGATACAATAGCTTCTGAGTTCTCTTGCTGTTCATCTTTCAGGTCCACTGGATTTTGTTGTGTCTCTAAGTGTGCATACATTCCATGTACCAATGGTGAGTGGAATCATCTTTGCTGAAGTTTCTGTACATTTTTTTGTGTTTCAACCACATGGTGGGATCCTCAGCTGCCACAGTAATCAGGCCAGGGTTGGGTAAGCAGACAATTTTAGGGCACTTTTTCTAGCTCCTTCCTCACACCAGGAGGTGAGCAGTGTAGTCTTTAAAAGGCTGCTCAGACACGCAGGGGGCTGCCGAATCCCACTGCTGCTTCCAGCAAGAAGACAACTCTATGGCCTGGACCACCTGTGTGCAGGGTTGTGACAACAGCTCCCAATGTATCTGTACCTGTCACTTCATCACTTGCCTATTACCGCAGAAGGTAAGAATAGTAAAATAGGTAAGAATGGTAAAATGGTAATGGGTGATGTCTTTCGACTCATGCATAAATTGGATTTAAGTGAGGCAGAGTTTCACAAAGTCATCATCCATACTCTCTTCCAGAGTCATCACAATCCAGTAGCAGGACAGAGTCAAGATGCCTGGTGATGGCTCAAGATACAGTCATTTGCTTGTGGCAGACACCCCCCAACTCACCAATGGGTTTGAGACTCCTTGCTTACCCTCAGCCTGGTTTAGCCTGCCTCCCAAAACAGTTTACCAGGGTGTGACCGCTAGGCATGCTACAGCTTCTTGGAGTTAGTTGGATCAGATAAACACCAAAGGTGAAAAACAACTCTCGCACCAGAGGTACTAGTCTTCCCTGAACACCCTCCTGTGCTTTCCCAGTGAAACAATCTAGTGAAACAAGACTGTGCTTGCTCACATGCTTTTTAGCATAATGTTTCTAGCCATGTTGGACAAACTTAGCATCAAGGTCAGCTACCACACTGATAGTAAATTCTTCATCTTGAAAAGGCTACAAGCCCAGACTAAAGTGGAGGGAGTGTCGATGCATGATTTTTTTGTTTGCAGATGATTGTGCACTTAGTGAGTCTCTGAAACAGAGATGCAACAAAGTATAGGTCAATTCTTTGCTGCTTGTGCATCGATTCTTTGCTGCTTGTGCTAATTTTGGCCTAAGGATTAACACCAAGAAAACACAGGTGTTTCATCAGCCAGCACCACACCATCCATACGTGGAAACTTCAGTTACAGCAAATGGAGAAGTTTTGAAAACTGGACAAGTTCACTTACTTTAGCAATATACTTTCCAGGGATGTGCATATTGATAATGAGGTTGATGACATACACATTAATAGAGCTAGCTCAGTGTTTGGGAGGCTCTGAAGGAGAGTGTAGGAGAGAAGAACTATTAGACTGACTACCAAACTGAAGATCTACAGAGATAGTGTGCTGACCTCATTGTTGTGTGCTTGGAAAACCTGGATGATATACCAGTAGTACCATGTCAGAAAAATAAATCACTTCCATTTGAATTGTCTTCAGAAGATTCTGAAGATCACCTGGCATTATAAGATACCAGACACTGAGGTCCTCTCTTGAATTAAACTGCCAAGCCTTCAAACTCTCCTGCAGAAACTCCAAGGGGCTGGCCACATTGTTCAAATACCAAACATAGGATTGCCTAAAAGACTATTTTATGGAGAACTCACAGGAGACAAGCACTCACATGGTGGTCAGAAAAAGCAATATAAGGACACTCTCAAGGTCTCTCTTAAGAACTTTGGAATTGATTGCATGACATGGGAGACACTGGCACTGGACTGCCCAGCATGGCGTGCCCTTTTCAGAGAAGGTGCTGTGCTCTATGAGCAAAGCAGAATTGAAGTAGCTCGAAAACATGAGATGTACAAATTTAGAGAATCCAACCCAAATGTTCACATGGATTATTTGTGCCTGACCTGCGTTAGAGCATTCTGAGGTCATAATTGGTCAGACCCAGTGTAATTTGACTCTAACATAGTGATGTCATTTTGGTCCTCTTTGAGAACGAAGGACAGCAACCATCACCACCAACCAATTTGCATTTCTCTAATCACTAGTGGTTTAGAACATTTTTTCATATGACTATAGATAGCTTTAATTTATTAGTCTGAAAACTGCCTGTTCATATCCTTTGACCATTTCTCAATTGGTGAATGACTTGTATTCTTATAAATTTGACTCACTTCTCTATATTCTTGAAAAATGAGGCCTTTATTAGAAACACTAACTGTAAAAAATGTGTCCTGGCTTTCTGCTTTCTAACCTTGGTTGCATTGATTTTGTTTGTGCAAAACCTTTTTAACTTCATGTCATCAGAGTTATCCATTTTGCATTTCATAATGTTTTCTATCTCTTTTTTGGTTATAAATTCTTCCCCTCTCCATGGATCTGACAGGTAAACCATTCCTTCCTCTCCTAATTTGCCTATGGTATCACTTTTTATGTATAACAATTTCATTCTTTTGAGCTTCCCATCACTCTTGGCCCCTAGTTGTCCTGCCCACTTACAGAAAATGAACAATGAGCTTTATTCCACATTCTCTTGTCCACAAGTAAGAGTAGAAGTAAAGCTAAAAGGTCTCTGCTTTCCAGGCTGTTAGGTGAAGAGAACAGATGTAAGAAGCCCCTGCTCTTCAGCACATCAAGGAGTGAAAGAGAGTAAAAACAGGATTTAAAAGCCTCTGCTTTCTTGCCTGCTGGGTAGACAAACCAATAGAATTGGGGGGGGGGAAAGCTTACATTATACACAAAGTTCCACACCTGTGGACCTAGCCCACCCCACCCACCTCCACATTTGCAGTTAGGAAAACTTTTATTTTTGAATAATCTTATTGATAGTTTTTATTTTTACATTGCCCAAATTTCCTCCTGGATTCTTCTCACTCCCTAAAGAGCCATTCTGTATAATAATCAGTATTTTAAAAGAAAAAGAGTTAAGGGGGAAAAAATAGCAAAACTGATTAGTCCATAGGGGAAGAAAAATTCTGGAAATATATAATATTCCATACCTGCGGACCTCTCATTCTTGTAAAGCAATTGTGGGGGAAGATAGAGAAAGGGAAGGGTGAGGAAAGATGAGAAGACATTTTAAAGTTTTGCCTATTTTCATTCTAATTAGTTCACTTGCTAGAGTCCCCCACTCTGCTCAGCTCCTTGGGGTTTAGAAACAACACAGTATCATCTTCTCTTTTCCAAGCTCTGAGGGCAAGCTCTTCCTTGTACATGAGGAACTTTGTACTTCTTCCTTAGCTCCAAATCTTCAATGCTCTTTCCTTTCTTTCTCTGTGTCACATTCTTCACCCCCTTCCCTAACCTCCTGGCATAGGATAGAGTCCCCTTCTGTCTCTACATTATCTTTTTTGTTTTCTTCTTGGAAGTATTTCTTTCATTTCATTCTCTCTCATAGCCTGGAGAATAGAGACTTAATAATTACTAGCATTTAGACTTAGTCTACCAGCTTTTATTTTTTTTTTCCTCTAGAACAGACCAATTTGGTTTTTTTATTTTGTATTTAATATTTTATTTTTCTCCAAGTAAATATAAAAACAATTTTTAACATTCATTTTAAAAAATATTGAGTTCCTAATTCTCTCCTTCCCTTCCCTTCCCTCTCATTGATAAGGCAAGCATTTTGATGTGTAGTCCTGCAAGACATTTAAATTAAATGAGTCATGTTGTGAAAGAAGATACACACACACACACACACAAAACAAGAAAAAGAAAGTTTTAAAAAGTATGCTTCAATCTGTATTCAGACTCCATCAGTTCTTTCAGTGGAGATGGATGACATTTTTCATCATAAGTCGTTCAGAATTGTCTTGGATTGTTGTATTGCTGAGAATAGCACAATTGATCATCCTTTGATTATTACTGTTACTGTGTACAATGTTCTCCTGTTTCTGCTCACTTCACTTTGAATCAGTTTATGTAAGTCTTTACAAGTTTTTCTGAGATTATCCTGCTAGTCATTTCTTATAGTACAATAATATTACTTCACAATCATATACCACAACTTGTTCAGCCATTTTCCAATTGAAGGGTAACCCCTCAATTTCCAATTCTTTACCACTACTAAAAAAACTTACAAATATTTGTGTACATATAAGTCTTTTTACTTTTTTTTTTTTTTTAGTGAGGCAATTGGGGTTAAGTGACTTGCCCGGGGTCACACAGCTAGTAAGTGTGTGTTAAGTGTCTGAGGCCGGATTTGAACTCAGGTATTCCTGACTCCAGGGCCGGTGCTCTATCCACTGCGCCACCTAGCTGCCCCAGTCTTTTTACTTAAAAAAAAAATCTCTGGGATTCAGACCTAGTAATGCTATTGATAAATCAAAGGGTATGTGCAGTTTTATAGTCCTTTTGGCATAGTTACACATTGTTCTTGAGAGTGATTGAATCAGTTCATAACCCCACCAACAATGCATTAGTGAGAGTAAGGTTCAAGCTCCCCCAACTTCCCTCATCTTCCCTTCCACTGCAAAAGCTCTTTTCTGCCTCTTTTCTGGGTGATAATTTACCCCCATTCTGCCTCTTCCTTTCCCCTTTTCTTAAGTGTATTCCTCTTTCTCAACCCTTAATTTCATTTTTTAGATATCATTCCATCATATTCAACTTTACACCCATGTCCTCTGTCTATATATACTCCTTCCAACTGCCTAATAATGAGAAAATTCTTAGGAGTTACAAGTATCATCTTCCCATATAGGAATGTAAACAGAGTTTAATCTTACTGAATTCTTTAATGATTCCTCGTGCCTGTTTACCTCTTTATGCCTCACTTGAGTCTCATTTTTGAAACTCACATTTTCTATTTAGCTCTGGTCTTTTCATCAGGAATGCTTCAATATCCATTTTTTCCCCTTGAAGGATGATACTCAGTTTTGCTAAATAGAAAATTCTTTTTTTTTTTCAAAGCCCAGAACCTTTGTGGTTTTTAATCTGGGCAGGAAGGGGGGGTTCTAGGGTGGGCATCCTCCTTTCCGGGTATTTCCTGGTCTCCTCAGCTCAGGGTGACTGCTGTGGAGTGGGCCAATCACACCATTTCAACAACTCCAGGGTTCGGCTCCCCAGCTCAGGATTCCAGGGCTTTAATGATCGCTTCATTGGCTTCTATCCGGATCTGAACTTCAGCCCAGGCAGCCTCGTCTGACACTCCTGAAATCCAAGTGCGCCTTTTCCAGGTTGGATTTGGCAGCCACCAGGTCCAGCATGTCCAGAGCCACGGCTTCTTCTGCCAGCAGCTGCACTGAAGAATCTCATTTACCGTGACAGTACCGCTGCTCCCAAAATACTTGGTGGTGGTGCCATCCTTGGCATGCACGGTCACCACGCCAGGCTTCAGCACCTGCAGGGTGGGGACATGGGCGTCGAGGATCCCAAAGGCCCCACCCTGGGTTAGGATGTCCACCTGCTTCACATTGGCTTCATTGAAATATACCTGCGTTGGGGAGGCGAAGGTGAAGGACATCAGGCCCAGGGCAGCCTCCGTGTAAGCACAGGCTGGAGGAGCCAGAGGGGCTGGGATCCAGGCTTGGCACAGCAGGAGGGGACCACAAGGGCAGAGCAGGGCGGCGGGCAGCATGGTGGTGGTGGCAGACAGTTCGGGTAGCAGGAGCAGAGGAGCTGGCTGCCAGGTCAAGGACAGAGAGGTGGGCTGGATAGGTAATTCTTGCTTTTAATCCTAGCTCCTTTGCCCTTCAGACTCATTTTCAAAGCACTCCAAACCCTTAATGTAGAAGCTTCTAAATCTTGTGTGATCCTGACTATGGGCCTATAATATTTGAATGGTTCCTTTCTGGCTGCTTTCAATATTTTCTCCTTGACCTGGGAGCTCTAGAATTTGGCTATAATATTCCTGGGAGTTTTCATTTTGAAATCTCAGGAGGTGATCAGTGGATTTTTTCAATATCTATTTTGCCCTTTGGTTCTAGAATATCAGGACAGTTTTCTTTGATAATTTCTTGAAAGATGATGTCCTTTTTAAAATCATGGCTTTCAGATAGTCCAATAATCCTTTTTGTTTTTTTAAACAGTCCCTGCTTTCAAGGAGCTTTTTTTTTTTTTTTTGGCAGGGCAGTGAGGGTTAAGTGACCTGCCCAGGGTCACACAACTAGTAAGTGTCAAGTGTCTGAGACCAGATTTGAACTCAAGTTCTCCTGAATCCAGGGCCAGTGCTTTATCCACTGCACCACCTAGCTGCCCCGTGTCCAATAATTCTTAAATGTTCTCCCCTCAATCTATTTTCCAGGTCAGTTTTTCTGATGAGATATATTTTACATTTTCTTCTATTTTCTTTCATTCTTTTGACATTGTTTTATCATTTCTTGGTGTCTCATGAAGTCATTAGCTTCTACTTGCCCAATTCTAATTTTTAAGGAATCAGTTTCTTCCTCTTTTTTGGACCTCCTTTTCCACTTAGCCAATTCTACTTTTTAAGGAGTTCATTTTTTCAGTGAATTTTTGTATCTCTTTTTCCATTTGGTCAATTCTGCTTTTTAAGGAATGTTCTTCAGTGGGGTTTTTGTGCCTCTTTTGCCATTTGGCCTTAAGGTTTTTTAAGGTATTCTTTTTTCAGTATTTTTTGTGCCCCTTTTACCAAGCTGTTGACTCTTTTTTTATGATTTTCTTGCATCACTCTCATTTGTTTTCCCAATTCTCCTCTACCTCACTTTTTCGAGTTTTAAAATCCTTTTTGAGCTCTTCGAGGAATTCATTTTTGGGCCTAAGATCACTCAAATTTTTCTTTGAAACTCTTGATGTAGTAGTTTTGACTCTGTCTTCTTCTGAATTTGTGTTTTGATGTTCACTGTCATCATAGTAATCACGTTCTTTCTGTTGTGGGTTGCCCATTTTCCCAGCCTATTTCTTTCTTTTTTTTTTTTTTTTGCGGGGCAATGGGGGTTAAGCGACTTGCCCAGGGTCACACAGCTAGCAAGTGTCAAGTGTCTGAGGCCGGATTTGAACTCAGGCACTCCTGAATCCAGGGCCAGCGCCTCATCCACTGCGCCACCTAGCTGCCCCCCATTTTCCCAGCCTATTTCTTAACGTTTAACTTTTTGTTAAAGTTGGGCTCTGCTTCCAGGGTTGAAGGGGCAGGGTCCCAAGCTTCAGGTGTTGTTGCAGCTGTTTTCAGAGCTAGTCCTCAGAGCTTAGCTTAGTTTGTAAATTTTCAGTTCTTACAAAATAGTATGATCTAAGGACAAGTGTGGTCACTCACTGATCTCCTAGCTTATACTCTATTCTTTGAGCAACTACAAGCACTCTTTTCCACCCTGGAACTGTGACCAGGGTCCCTGCACCCCTACTGTCGCAGGCCCTAGTATGTTTGTGCTCCTCCTCACCTTGGAACTATCACCCAGGACTGCAACCTGGATCCACATATTGGCAATGCAACGGAGTCCTGCACCCATTGCCAGCAAAGGGATTCCTGTAATCTCCTTCTGACCAGTTGTCCAGTCCCCTTACTATCTGTGGACTGAAAACTCTGGAAGCTGCTGCTGCTGCCACTGCTGATTCAGTTGCCCCCAAGGCCTGCTGCTGGTTAGCTGGGACTGGGCCTGTGTCTTACCTCTCATCCCAATGGGACAAACCCTTTCTGCTGACCTTCTACATTGTTTTAGGCTGGAAAATTGTTTTACCTCTTCCTTTTGTGGGTTCTGCTACTCCAGAATTCATTTTGAGTTATTATTTAAAGTTTTTTGGAGGGAAATTTGGGAGAGCTCAGGTGAGTCCATACCTTTTCTCTATCATCTTGGCTCTGTCACCACCTACGAACTTGTATTTTGTGCATAATAATGATGATGATAGAATTTTAAGATTTGCAAAGTGTTTTGCATATATATTTAATTTTTACAAGTCTTTTGAGGTATTTTTACATTTTACATTATTATTTTACAGGTGAATAAACTAAAGAATCATATAGCTAGTGTCTGAAGCAATATTTGAAGTCAGGTCTTCCTGATTCCAAATTCCCCCTACTCCATCTACTATGTCTTAACTGACTACGCAAATATTAATTACTTGGAATTTGTAGAATAACAAATATAAAACACTCCTGAAGGTCACTGAAAAAATTCAGCATACTCTTCAGATTTTGTTATAATGATTTTCACAGTCCTTTGTCTCCTTTTTTGTAACTACTTGGCCAATTCTTCTGATTAATTTCTGGGGCGATTTAGCTGCTGGAACAAATTGCCTGTTTGCCACACTTTTTTGTTTCATGTACTAAAGGCTTGGTAGTCTAAGTAAGGTTTAATTTATATAGTGCTTACCTCTTGGTTTTATTTATTTTTTTGGTGAGGCAATTGGGGTTAAGTGACTTGCCCAGGGTCACACAGCTAGTAAGTGTCAAGTATCTGAGACTGGATTTGAACTCAGGACTTCCTGAATCCAGCGCCAGTGCTTTATCCACTGAGCCACCTAGCTGCCCCTCCTCTTGCTTTTAATTGGCAGTTAGCCTACTCATGACGTACCAGAATGCAGGTTGAAGAGAACAGAAGCAGCAGGCCCAAATATTTAATTATCTACTATGTACCTTTGTGGTACTCTTTTCATATCTGTTTTCTTTGCCTACTCATCTCGACCCAGAAGCAGATGTCTGATTGAAGTCCGATTCTCTATGGTCGGAAGCTTGGCATGCCTGTGCCCCTCCCCCACTGGGCCCCCACCAATCAAGTCAGCCCACTGGTTCAGAACCAGGGCACTTTGCCCCAACTCCAGCAGATACTGCATCCACTTCACCCCAGTCAACCACCAAACCCCCTCACTGGTCTGTGAGCCGAGCCTCAGAAGAAGCTACTGGCACCAAAGACTCCAAGGCCCTGGAGGCGCCGTCTGTTCTGGGGTGGGTCCACACCACTCACTGAGCTCCTCTCTTAGCCCGCACAGCAGGTGATCCCAGTTGCCATCTTTGGCTGGAAAATAGTCTCACTCTGTTCTTATGTGGGTTAGGCTACTCTGGGAGTTGTCTTATGGCATTATTTTGGAGTGTGTGGATGGATTTATTGGGAGCTTGGGGGAGTCACAGCCTTTCTTCCACCATCTTGGCTCCACCCCTCTTGGTCTTTTTGCTCTTTCCATGTCTGTAAAAATGTGTATTGGAGATGGAGATGGTCTTTGAGGATCTTTTCTGTCTGATGGTCTCTTCTGTCCCTATGATCCTAGGATCTTTCTGTTCTTCTAGATTTCTCAGCTATTAAATTCTACCCCAACAACAGGAGCAAGTTTTGATTTATTTAGCCAACAGCAAACATAAGGTTTAAACACATTTATCTGATTAGATATCCCCACCTTTTTAAATTTTGCTTCTGCTCCCCAAATAGGTTCCAGTATTTTTCTGGCCTACTTAATAGTGGGGAAGAGGGATGAGACTTAATTTTAGCACTAGCATGTGCGTACGCATGCACACACGCCCACACACACACAAAACAGGTTACCAGATCAATTCTACCCAGATTACTTTACCTTACTCATGATTTCCAGATATCTCCCTTTACTTTCCTGGATGCTTGGTTCTCTACAACTTTGATTCCAACCTCTCATACTTGAAGGAAGAATCCTTTCTATGATATCTCTAATGAGTGACCATCTAGCTTCTACATGAAGATCTTCAGGAATGGGGATTTCATTATTTCTTTGAACCCATGAATTTGGGTGTTCCATTCAATGATACAAATCATAACCCATCCATACCTTCTCATAATTCATGATTCTTATACATGCCTTCCCATAAGTTGACCTACCAGTCAGTTGGGATCATTACTCTAGGATCTGAATTCTTTAATATTCCAAGGATGCCCATTCTTCCATTTGAATTCTACAAGAATATCAGTGTTTAGCACAGTTTATTGACTGACTGATAATGGCAAACACCTTTACAGATAATGAACCATTCTTAGGCAATTATTTTCTTCAGAGAGCTTTTCCATTTGGCTTTTCAAGCTGTTGACTTTTGTTCATGACTTGCCTGTATCACTCTCATTTTTTCCTCTACCTCTCTTACTTTATTTTCAAAGTCCTTTTTGAAAACCTCTATGGCCTGAAACCAATTCATATTTTTCTTGGGAACTTTGTATGTAGGAGCCCTGACATTGCTATCCTCTTCTGAGGGTGCACCTCCATCTTCCTTGTCACTAAAGAAACTTTCTATGGTCCTCATCTTTCTCTGTCTTCTCATCTTGCCCACTTATTTCTTGACTTTTAACTCCTTAAAGTGGGGCGCTGCTTCCAGTCTGGACTGTCCCAAGCTTCAGGGGGTCCAAGGTGATATGATTTGAGGAAGGGCAGGTTTTTTACTTGTCTGGCCTGTGCTCTGGTCTATAAATAACCTCAAGCCTAATTGCTATTCAACCAGGCAACGAAATTTTGTTGGCTTTAGTTGATAGCTCCAGTGAGTCTTCACCCCTCCCCCACCTGGGCCACCACTCAAGATTGCTTCCTGGTTCTCAGCTGAGGCAGAACAACCAAATTCCACCTTGGTTCCAGCAGAGAACCAGTTCCGTGTAATCTCCTCCCAGCAAACTACTCAACCCTTTCACCAGACCATGAGCTTAGTTCCAGAAGATGCAGGTGCTGCAGCCAATTCAAAGGCTCTGGGGGTGGGGGTAGGGGGCTAATTTATCTGGTGTGGCCAGCCTGGGGCTGGATCTGTGTTGGCAGGACCACAGGGTTGAGTTCTACTTCCACCCCAGCACAGCAGCCCCCTCCTGCCAACTTTCTAAGCTGTCTTTGGTTGGAAAATTATTTCAGTCCATCCTTTTGTGGGTTCTGCTGCTCCAGGAATCATCTTATGGCATTATTTGAAGGTTTTGGAGAGATTGTGTCAGGAGCTCTGAGAAGTTCCTGCCTTTCCTCCACCATTTTGGCTCTGCCCAGTTAATGAACCATTAAACAGTTATCACTGTGGTTCTCTGTCTCAAAGGGTCTTATGTGATCTTAACATAAACATGAGTTTTGGTTAGAAGACAACCTTTGACTGCTTTATTCTACTGAAGCAAATGCTTTTTCATCATCAAACACACACACAATGAAGCCTTGGATTCTCTGTACCTCTTAGTCAGTTGTCAATTTCACTGGCAACTGAAAACAGGAGCAGTAAGGAAGCCGATCTCTTTGACCTCTCTTAGGAGGCACAGGATTCTCTAGCTCAAAAAGAGAGACCTTCCCCAGGCCTCCACAGGACTTCTTATCCTTCAGATGTTGGCCTTCAGAATCCCATGTATGGGGTGTTCAAGGAAAACTAGCATCTCTGGTGTGAGGACTTGCAGAACCTATTTCAGGGCTTCTCATCCACCTGGCATTCAGTTCTCACCTGTAGCTCCAAGAAGCCGTGTATGTGTAGTGGCTGTACTCTAGTGAACTGTCCCATCAGACAGGCTAAACCAGCCTGAAGGTAACCAACTGGCCTCAAACTCAGTAAGTTGGGAGTTGTCTACCCCAATCATGTGAATACTTCCCTCGTGGAATGGGCAGATGAGAACAATTTGTTCCAATGGCCACAAAGGTGGCTGAAGCAGGCACTGTGGAGCTTTCAGAACTTGGTCAGCATCGAAGACGCCAAGGTCATCTACTGCATCCCCAGCCATCACCAGTCATCTTGACTTTTGTCTTGTAGTTGGACTTTGATGACTCTGAAAGAGAGAGTGAGTCTAATGACTTTGTGCAACTCTTCCTCATTTAAATCCAATTTTTTTTTGGGGGGGGTGAGGCAATTGGGGTTAAGTGACTTGCCCAGGGTCACACAGCTAGTAAGTGTCAAGTGTCTGAGGCCAGACTTGAACTCAGGTACTCCTGAATCCAGGACCGGTGCTCTATCCACTTTGCCACCTAGCTGCCCCTTAAATCCAATTTTTGTGCATGTCAAAACACCACCCCATGATGTCATCGGTCCTCTTTGAAAACGAAGGACAAAACAAGTCTCAAGCCCACACACCATCCTGGATGTCATTGTCCATCTTTCAATGAGATGCCTAAAACTGAGTAACATATTCCAATATCTCCTCCAAAGCTGAATAACAACATCCTGGTCTACCCAGAAAATGGGAAAGGTAAAGGAAAGGAACAAACACTATCATCCTCAAAAGAACTCTGTGAGGTAGGGGCTATGTTACCCAGGATCACACAGCTAGTAAATGTCTGAGGCCAGATGTGAGCTTCGGTTTTCCCGATGTCAGGCACCACAAGCTGACAATAATCTCCTTCCAATAGACTGTGAACTCTTTGAGCGCAAGGACTATCTTTTGCCTTAGTATCCCCTGTGCTTCTCACAGGCCCCGGTACATAGGAGGCATTTAATAAATGCTTATTGACTGACTTTGTCCTGAATGCAGCCTTTCTGTTAATGCAGCCCAATTATATTTCTTTACTACAATCTCACACTCATTGAGCTTGTCATCCACCACAACTTCCTTTTACAGTTTTGTTTAGCCTTATTTCCCATTCCTGAATTTATAGACTTGCGTTTTTTAACCTAAGGGTAAGCCTTTACATTTACCCCTGTTGGGGCAGCTAGGTGGCACAGTGGATAAAGTACTGGGCCTGGATTCAGGAGGACCTGAGTTCATATCTGGCCTCAGACACTTGACACTAGCTGTGTGACCCTGGGCAAGTCACTTAACCCTCATTGCCCTGCGAAAACCCCAAAAGAAACAAACAAAAAACATCTAGCCCAACCCCTTCATTTAACATGTAATAGGTATGACTGACGTACGTGGCCAATGTTACCTATAGAACAGGCATCTAAGGTTAAATGATTGGCCTAGAATCACATGGCCAGTAAGTTGAAAAGCCAGGACTTGCTGGTCTTCTGTCTCCTAAGTTAGTATACCTTTCCTAGTACTCCAAACTAATACAAAGTCAGATGATTCACATATGTAAAACAAATTCCAAACACAGATGGAAATGACTCGGATGATCTCTTTTGGAGTTTTAATTTTTGACTTTGGCATTGCTCACAGGCTGCTTCTCTAGATCACATTAACTATTCCACGGAGAATCCAAATGCAATTCTGATTTCTGTTGTGATCATCTCTGTTCTGAGCCTGATAAAATGTAAAGGACAGAAAAGGAAACAGGAAAATTTGAAAATGAAAAAATGACTTTGAAAAGGAGAGGGAGGAGCAGAGTATTTTAGCTGAAAGCCACAGAAATATTCAAAAGGAATGAAATTTTATTTTTATTACACATACTTGACAAAAATTTATATGTATGTCATTTTTGGAAGTGGCTGTGTGTTGGTTGGCTCAATCATTTAAAATCCTAAGGAACCTTGTCTGGTCATTTTATTCTGTTTTAAAGCCCAGTGAAGCTTTCTGTTCTGCATTATTTAGCCACAAGATGGAGTACTTTACAACCTAATGAAATTAGGAACTGCACTTGAAAGTCAACCTTGAAGAAATAAGACAGGAAATGGAGTTTTTTCCTTTCCTGATTTTAATCTAGATTCATATTTTTTTTAACACCTATTGAAAGCACCATAAGTACTGATCACATTTTTTGGAAATCCTCTTCTGCAGATGATTAATCTCTAAATTCTGCGTTAATGATTTTCTACATGCAATTTTCTGAATTGTGGCGATCATAGTTTCACTACCTATTGAATTCCTTCCTTTTGTCAAAGATGTAAACTGGCATGAGAGAGATCATAAGCAAAAGTTGTAATACTGTGTGTCGCCATTTTCAGTGAGGAAGAATTTGTGAACTCCAAAGCCCCAAGGATTGAATTAATGTGTTTAGAGCTGTGTTCCTGTATCCCAGGAGCCATATCCCCCACTGCCAGATTTTTTAAATGAAATTGTCATTTCGGTGTTGATGATCAGGTCTATATTCAGAACAATGAACTAATAATACTAATCTTGTGACTGAATTATGAGTGTTAGGACTGGGCAGTGAAGCTTGTTTTAAGCAGCTATGATTGAGTAGTTACACTGCTATATTAGTAGTATTGCCATTAAGCATTTAGATAATAACTAGGTGATAATATACAGAGAAGCTTCATTTTCCGCAAGGAGGGAGGAAAGCTATAATAACAGCTAGCCCTTATGTAGCACTGTTTAATGGTTGAAAAGCACTTTACAAACATCTCATTTAATCCTACAGTAACCTTGGGAGGTAGGTATTATCTCTCTTTTACAGACGAGAAAACTGAGGCAGACACAAGTCTGACTTGACCAGGATGACACATCTAATAAGAGTCTGAGGCAAGATTTGAACTCAGGTTTTCCTGACTCCAGGGCCAGTGCTCTCTCCATTGTGCCCTCTAGTTGCCTCTGTAGTCTACAAAGGTTTGTCATTATGTTTTAGAAAGATGCACAGGTTATGCTAATTTTGCCTATTGGATTGGACAACTAAGCTCAATTACAGTGGCTTGATTGAGCAGATATAGTATATACACAAATGAATAAGTCCAGAATAGTTTTTTTGTTTTTTTGGTGAGGCAATTGGGGTTAAGTGACTTGCCCAGGGTCACACAGCTAGTGTCAAGTATTTTAGGCTGGATTTGAACCTAGGTCCTCCTGACTCTAGAGCCAGTACTCCATCCACTGTGCCACCTAGCTGCCCCAGTCCAGAATAGTTTTTTTGGGTTTTTGTTTTTTGTTTTGGGGTTTTTTTGCAGGGCAATGGGGGTTAAGTGACTTGCCCAGGGTCACACAGCCAGTAAGTGTCAAGTGTCTGAGGCTGGATTTGAACTCAGGTATTCCTGAATCTAGGGCCAGTGCTTTATCCACTGCAACACCTAGCCGCCCCTTAGTCCAGAATAGTTTTAAGAAGAAAAGGGTATAAATTATTTGGAAGATGACAAATTTTCATTCAGAAAGTGGCATTTGAGCTGTGCTTTGGAGTAAAGTAGGGATTCTGAAAAGTAGAGATGAAAAGAAGTTACTTTCCAGACATGGGGCACCACTTGTACAAAGACACAATTTTTGGTAAAAATTTTGCCAGATTTTGCCAATTACATACGCATTGAGGGCATCCATGGAAAAGGTACAATTAAGAGAACAGGCAGTCTTCAACAAATGATATTTTTGTTGTTTTGTTTTTAATAAATGACATTTCACAAAATTGATTAAAAGATGTAGATGATACAAGATCTTACTGTGCTCATTGTTTGTTAACTTCAAAAAAGCATGTGATTCAGCAGGTAAAATGTCACCTCAAACAAATTGTCTCTCATGCCTATGTCAAAACCATGTAAGATACCTTAAGAGGTCATAGGAACATAGAGTTGAAATCGAAGAGGGAATTTCTTCATGCCTGGACAGCATTGGTGAAGGAAAAATCCCATCTTCCCCAATACTGACCATAATTGCCTCAGAAGGATATAAAACTGTGCTCATCTGAAATGTTTTCTAACTTATATTCCTATCAAACCTGTGCTTTCAACTTCATAATTCTTCCCTTTTAATTTTTGTTTATTTTTATATAGCACTTTAAGGCTAGCATCTGCTCAGTCAGCAACAGTTTTATACCCTGCCAGGGATTGAGGACATAAGGACATGAGGATTTTGATGCTACCTACCCAAAAGAGATAGAAGAAAGAAAAGAGGAAGAGGATTCTCCCTACTGAGACGTGGAGAATGCCTGAATGTAGCTGTAGTTCTTATTATAGTTACTTGATTTTATTATGTGATTCTACTTAAAACATAGTTACTCTAGAGTAACTGGGATGCACATTTGGAACCATTGAAACTATTAAATCCAGTAGTGAAATCCTTTGCAACATGAAATGCTGGAAGAGCAACCCTTTTTCTAGAGCATTCATTATATATGGCTCCCCAGAAGCAATAAGACCATAAAGCCAACTGAGCTGACAATAGTAAAAAAAAAATCTTTAAGGTAAATGGAAAGCCAATGAGCTACTCTGAACTTCAATTTTATTCGACCTGTTTTCAGAGGAAAATACTGTGTCTAAAGCTTCCTACCCTGATTCCTCAATCGCAGCATAGAGGTGATCCTGAGATTATCAAAGCATAAGCACTAGCAGGTTCTTCTAACCAGAAAAGGCTTTGACTAGAGGTCCATTGATATGAGAACCATCACAGATAAATTTGGAGAGACTTATCACCTAAAGAGTTGTTACACTTGTGCTTGTTCTTTGCTGATGTAAGCTGAATGAGTATGAGAGATAGAATGGACCAGCTCATAACCTTGTGGACTTTGAAAGGTCAGAGGAGCCATCAAAAGTCCCCTCACCAACAAGATCTGGTAGTCCCAGTAGCTGAATCAAATTAGGAGCCAACTCTGAAGAATAACCTAGTCCAACAGTGAATCAACACAGAAGCCACAACGCCATGTCCTGCAAACAAGAGAGAGACTTAAAAACATCTAGAGGTGAACTAAGTAAACTGGGTAGGGAAAATATTCTGGAGCATTCACTTTAGGGTTGAGCCTGTTCTCCCTAGGGACTCATATTTAGAGGGAAGTGTCTGTTCCTGGTTTTCTGTCCTTGCTATTTCTCAATAAATATCCTTTTGTAAAAGATAATTGATGTTTATCGGTGAATTTATATTAGGAAGATGTTAAGTGGCTGCATGGGGGCACATGACAATGTTAGTCTAGACAGTACTAGAAACTATCCCTCACTCCTCAAGGCCTGCTCTAGCACTCCTCAGAGGGAGGTAGTAGCCCTGCTCTGTAGTTCAAGTACTGGATAGGGAGATGCCCTCAGAGTCTCCCTTACTTTATTATACTGTGCCATACCCTATCATGCCACAATAGCTTAGATATCCTACTGTCAGCTATCCTGTGTTCACACATCCAGTTAGCAGTAGCAATAAACAGAAAGAGTTCCTTTAAATTCTAACAGTAGCTCCAGTCCTAGTAGATGACATTCTTTGGATATTTTAAGGGTATCATATTGTCTCTTGGTTAAATTTGAGAGGCATCCAAGTTTCAAGGCAATGGCTAGAGCAGGATTTTAGTTAACAAAGGATTTAGATGAATTTTCAACAGTTGATGTATGATAAAGATGATGATGATAAAGAACAATGAACATCCAATAATTAAAAGTATATTTTGTATGCAAATTGGTTAATAATGTGTTTTTAATTATCCCATACATAGTTCTAACTAATGAGAGAAGCATAAAATAAAGCCCAATACTAATTTTTTCCAATTCATCTAAATGATAAGAACATCAGAAGCTTTGTTAAAGGCTTAAGTTTATTAACATTGGTAGGGAGTTGGAAGAGATTCAGAATTTAACTGACAGTTGTTTATGTATTGCTTTCTCTCATACAGTATGTTTTTAGGTGTGGGGAGTGGAGATGGGAAGATTTCTATTTTTGTTGTGGGGAGTGGAGATGGGAAGATTTCTATTCTCATCAAAATAGACCTCTTCCTGTATGTTTAGTAATATTGCACACTCCATACAGAGGAGAAAAAAATTGGACAAACATACTCTTTGATATAGTGATTTTCTTTACAGGAGGAAGAAAAAAGTACCATGTTTACATTTCTAAACTTTTATTTTTTTCTAAATAAGCTGATATTTTTCTTTCAGACAAAACCATCCTCTATGTTCAGTGTGGGCAAGAAATCATTTCCTTTGTTTTATTCCCCCTTCTTCCCATTCCCTAATATAGATTATGTTCTGTTGAGCTTTAAGTATATGCTAAATCATACTGCATCCAAGCCAACTAAGAATTTTTCCTAACCTAAATCTAATAACAGTGTCATAGAATGTTAAAGTCACAAGGAACCAGAGAAGACCATTGAGTCCATTCACTTTATTGTACAGATGAAGTAACTGACCCCCACCCTACACCCGCAACAGGTCAAATGGTTTGCCCAAGGTGAGATATTATTATTGACATAGCCAAGAGAAGAACACAGGTCTTTTGCCTTCCATTACTTATGTCTACTCACTCCCCCTCCAAAAAAAAAAAAAAATCAGATTTGAGAGCCTCCTGAGAGTCCTATAACTCTGAAAATGATGAGCTTAACTTTTCTCTCTTGGAGGAAAGGGGTCCAAATTTGTGATTTGGTCCAGGGGGCCAGCTCACAAAAAATTAGAGGTTCACTGCAAATCTTGTAAGATAAAAAGATTTATTAGGAGAGAGAGGAATATATGGCCAGGAGACAGAATCACTATGGAGACTGTCTCTATGAGTAAGAGAAGAACTGGCTTTTTTATATGTTTACAAAACAAAAAAAGTAAAACTATTGGAGAAGGAATTACGGAGCAACTGGGAGGGAAATGTAAAACAACTGGGAAGGAGGGGATTTTGGAATAATGGGGCGTCAGTAAGACATGCAGCACCCCTCCATATCTGTATATCATCTCGCAGACCTTGCTATTGCTTATCAGCATAGGAGGGTCATGCTTGACCACTCCTGAGGTGGGAGACAGAGCTGTTTTTCCCTTGGGAAAGTTTAAGGATTCCTTAGGGGTTGGGTTCTTTGGGTTACTTGGGGTTCCACTACAATTTCATCAGTCATCCAATCAGCAAGTGTTTATTAACTATTAAATGTCAAGCACTGTACTATGTTCTAGGTATACATATTTTTTAAAAAATTAAATATAAAAATAAATATTAAATTAATTTTAGGTCTGGATCTGCCAAGAGAAACATTTAAATTAATTTAGCATTAATCTAAATTCAAGTATTGTTCTGCTTGAGGAAAAAATTCCAAACTGACAGAGTCCCCTCATACCCTCATATACATGTCATTTTGAGGTAACATTTATAGGAATCTTGAATGAGGAAAAGTACATAATTTAGGATTAACATTCTAATTCATCTAATTGCCCACTAGTCAGTCTTTCTGAACCACTCCAAAAGAATCATTCTTACAAAACCATTCTATCTCTCAGGTGTCCTCAGTAAGCATGGCACCAATATAGTGACCGCCGCCGCCCCCCCTCCCTTACCCCCCTCCTCCAGGGCAGGAGTGGGCAGGTATGGAAATAGGTCGGGGGCAGGGGGCGGGGGGAGCAGACTACCTAAGGACCTAAGGAGAGGCAAACTAGCCTAGGCCAGAAAACAGATCAAAGCACCCTGCTCTCATCTGCAGTGGGATCTAGCCCATGAGTGGCTGCTGCACTTCTAGCCTAGGAAAAATAAGGAGACCTAGTCTATAACAACAACATTAATAATAATGACCTAAAAAAAGCCTGATAGGTGTTACTCTCTTTCAGATGAGCAGAAGGGCTGCAGACTATGTTAGTTTTTAAATGCTTCCTTACTATTTCTAAAAGGGGGAATCACAATCAGAACCCCATGCAGAAAGGCAAATCCTGCAAAAAGTCCCCCTTTTTGAGAGGTGTCTGAGAACTTATGACTTTTCCAGGGTCACCTAGCTAGAATGTGACAAAGGCAGCACTGGAACCCAGGTCTTCCAGACTCCAAACTTGGCCCTTTATATGCTTTGCTTCATTGCCTGTAGGTAATACTAACATTTATATATCACTTTGAGGTTGGCAAATAACTTTATGCACATTATTTTGTTTGATTCTCAAATCTACCCTGGGAGGTCAGTGCTATAGATTTCACTATCTCCATTGTATAGGTAAAGAAACAGAAAGTTTTAATGTAACCAAATATTGAAATTATGAAATACATGGTGTCAAAGAAAACCATGGGAGATCCATATGAAATACTGCAGGGCGAAATGATTGGAGCTAGAACAATTTATAAAGAAAAAGAACATTGAAAGTCTTGATAATTCTAATCAATGGGATAACAGATGATTCCATTATCATTAATGATGAAATATACTGGGGCAGCTAGGTGGTGAGGTGGATAAAGCACCGGCCCTGGATTCAGGAGGACCTGAGTTCAAATCCCGCCTCAGACACTTGATACTTACTAGCTGTGTGACCCTGGGCAAGTTACTTAACCCCAATTGCCTCACACACACACAAAAAAAAAGATACCAGAAATGATGAAATATACTACTTACTTCTTGACAAAGAGGAGATTTGCCAATACAGGGATGTACTTTGCTTAATCATACATATTTGTTACAAGGGATTTTTTTTTCTCTCCCCTGTGTATGTAGGAAGTTGACAGGGGATATGAATAAGTGGAGATGTGAAGGGGGGGGACAGGAAGAGAAGTGGGGGAGAAGGAGGAGGAGAACAAGTAAGTCATTTTTTTAATGCAGAGAAGAGAGCAGAAGGAAGGCTAGAAAGAAGCATAGTCAAGCGGGACAGCTTTGAAAGCTGCAGATTGAACCCATTATATACTTAAAAAAAAAAAGCAACCTATGATGGAGGACAAAAGGGTTAACAGATAAGCTAAGATCAACAATAGCCGAAAGGGTTAACAGAGAAACTAAGATCTAAGTTCTTATTAACCAGAGGGTTCCAGTCCCTATTAACCAACACTATCAACAGAGAGGCTTAAGGAAACAAGCCAGGGGCCATAAACCACTAATATCCATTAATATTCCTAGATAACAGGAAACAGAAACTATACCCAGAAACCAGATCTTAAAGTAAAGAGATAAGCCAAACAGAGAGACCCTTGGTGTCTGACAAGTCTAAACATGTTTTAGGAACATGTGCATAAGGTCCAAATGTGTCCTTAAGTTCACCTTATGACATTTAAACCCCCAAAACACACCCCTAGTAAAAAAGGTACCTGCCTTGGGGGACGTCTTAGCACCCTAAGATTTCCAAAATAGGATGTGAACCTCCCACAAATAACCTATATTTCCACTATATAATATAACCATTTCCATCTCCCAAACTGAGACACTTCTCCCTGGTGTTCTCTCTGTGGTTATCACAGTCTTTTTTTTTTTTTTTTTGTGGTGGGGCAATGAGGTTAAGTGACTTGCCCAGGGTCACACACCTAGTAAGTGGTCAAGTGTCTGAGGCCGGGTTTGAACTCAGGTACTTTTGAATCCTAGGGCCGGCGCTTAATCCACTGTGCCACCTAGCTGCCCCTATCACAGTCTTTTTTTTTTTTCAGTATTTTAAATATTCCTTTATTTTTTAAACTTACAATACCAAAGAATCATATATACGGATATATGTGCATATATATGAAATTTATCTCATACATGACCAAAAAAAAATAATTTTTCAAAAAGTTGTGAAAAACATTGTGACTTTGGGCCCACCCTGTAGCTACAGTCTTTCAGAATCCTCCTTTTTCAGATACTATATAGAGTTTGCATTGGCTCATTCAAGCTTTTAGCTAGCTCTGTGTAAATTCCCAGAGTGATAGATGTTATACTGACTGGCCTCTACAGATTCACAAGATACCTGTTCAGCTCCTTAATGCCCTCTACTAAGCCAAGAACTAGGCTCCAATATGGTATGTGCCAGTTCAGTGCCAGCAATTACTAAAATAATATGAGTTTCTCACCTTCCTAAGGTGATTTTTAATATTAAAATAGAAACTTTCTTTTCTAGAATTTGGAGTTTTGGAAGTAAAATGGATAAAACTTTAGCAAGACTAT
This sequence comes from Dromiciops gliroides, assembly GCF_019393635.1. Lineage (NCBI taxonomy): Eukaryota > Metazoa > Chordata > Mammalia > Microbiotheria > Microbiotheriidae > Dromiciops > Dromiciops gliroides. Next base: position 185,652,225 of record NC_057863.1, on the reverse strand, counting down.
GAAATCCAGAAGTACCTAAGTTGCTGGTGTCTACACGGTGAAGCTGCAGCCTGGGCTCCATTGAAGTGATTATCACAGTCGTTTAATAAAACTTAGAAACTGAGTCACTGAGGTCTGGTAATTCTTTGGGACAGCCTCACAATCATTTGATCAATTAAAAACCATCCCTACATCCCTATACTTTTAGAGACCTGCAGTTTTCATGTATAATCTTCCCTATTTTACTTTGCATATAGGAAATACTCATTTTTAGTAAGTTCAGAATACAAATAAAACAATTTTTTTAAAAAAGTTAACTTGTGGTGACTCTGTATCTGCCAGTCATTACTCAAGTTGTTTTTCGGAGCTCTTCTTTTGAATTAGTTCAAGGGCAGTTTATCACCACATGAAACAATTAGTGTTTTTTTCTTATAGTCACAATCATTTCATTTTGGACTGAAAGCAGAATTACCCAGCTTGCTCTTCCACCTTATTCACCACACTTAAATCCAAATTACTTTTGGCTGTTTCCAAAAATCCAATCCATCCTCTAAAGGATTAATACATAACACAGGTTCCAAATGTTCTGAGCAATGGTAGCAGTTTTATAATATATATAGCTTCCCCACATGACTACTTTGAAGGGGAAAATGCATAATTTCTAGTAAGCTTGCTTTTAAAAAAAAAAAGACATTTTCTAGCTTACCTCATGACAAGTTGTGTTTACTAAGTATTTACAAATGTTATGTCAATATGTAAGTGCCTACTATGTGCAAATGTATTAGTCATTAGAGAAACAACAGTTAGAAATGACACAGCCCCCACCCTTCAATGAGCTTGGAGTCCAAGGGGAATATGCCATGTGCATAAATAAAAGGTAATGGGGCAGCAGGAGAGGTTTATACAAAATACTATGAGATTTGAGGAGAAAGATCATTTTCAGCTGGAGGGCTTGGGAGGTTTGGGGGAGGATAGAACGTTATAAAGCCTCACTGGCTTCAGCCAGGTTTGGGTGAAGACAAGAATTTCACCAGTAGGGATGTGGGGAGAATGAGGGATGGGGACAACTAACTAGGAGTCTGGTTAGTTAGGGTAGAGAATTCATGAAGTGGAATGGTGTTTATACTACTTTAAGCCAGTTAAAGCCAGGTTGTGAAGGGTTTTTAAATGTCAGGCCTGAGCAATTTGTATCTTGTCCTAGAGGCAATAGAGAATCCACTGAAATTTTTTTGAGGCAGAGGGATTGCCGGGTGCAGAAGATTCTTTGGAGCTAAATTGAAGAGAACTGAAGAGGAAAGAAACTGAAGCCAAGGAATTTCACTAGACCAGATAGAAGCAACTGTAAGTCTTGGTGGTAAGAACCTGAACTAGGTAGGGTAAGGTTGTATGAGTAGAAAGGGAAAATATTACAAGAGGAGTATGTATTTAGTATATGTATGTAAATACATATAATAAAAAGGACTTAGCAACTAGAAGATAGTAACTTAGTAAAATAAAGCAACTGATTACATGATGTTGGCCCAAAGCAGCAAGGGTTGGGGGGGGTGGAGTGCAGGGGGAGTGGGGGGGAGGTGGGGGGAGAGAAGAAAGAATTAAAGATGACTCCAGAAGTTTCAAGATTCATTAACTGGGAGCGGGTGATATCACTAAGGAAAAACAATATAGTTTGGGGAAAGAGGGCCAGTTTTAAGGGTAAGTTACATTTCGTTCAGTTTTGGACATTTGACTTTGAAATACTGGGAAGTGGTGTGCAGCTAAAGATGGTTAGTTTAGGTAGTTGAAAATGTAGAGATAGAGGAGCAAGAGAAGGATTGGGGTCTGGGTCTATATTTTGGGAGTCATCTACATTCAACCTATGTGAAGAGAGAAAAAGCACAAATCGAAATGAGGGAGCATCCACATTTAAGACACAGGAAGCAAAAGATGAACCAAAGTACATGTAACCCAAGGCTCAAAGTCCATTTTCACAAGACTTTTTTTCATTATTGAAGATCAATGCTCCCATGCCTCCTGGAGGGGAGGAGTTGGCCAGACTTTGGAATAGAGAATTATTGGTCTTCTGGTTTCCAGCTGTTGTGGGGGGGCGGGGCTCGGCTCGGAGAGAGGAAGAATGTCAGATTCCTATAGTCTCTTCATAGAGAGGGCCCAGAAGGGGGAGAAGGACTTTAGAGAAGAAACTGACTTAAATAGTGGTTGCTTTTAGTGACACATAGATAGAGCCCTGAGGCAAAATCATATCAAGTGGAGTCAAGGCTGTCAAAAATATGTTCTAGTGGATAAAAAACCCTTAACATAGTTTAATAACATAATTCATCAAATATTTATCTTGTTTATTATGTGCCTAATCTATGCAAGGCACTGGGGATACAAAAGTCCTTGCCCTCAAGGAGCTTACATAGGAATATGATATGTGAATGTCTCTGTATCCATTTAGATGTAAACACAAGATAATTTCTGGTGAGAGATCATTAGCAATTAGAGGGAATGAGATAAGGCAGGGAGGAAGCTAAGGAGCGTGAGGGCGTGCAGGTAGAATATTCTAGCACTGGGAGGGATAGCCTGCCACAAAACCATGGATATAGGAGGTGGTATTCCAAGTTGAATTAACAGTCATGGCCCAGTTTGCTAAAATGTAAAGGGTGCAGAAGAGAGGAATATGAAATGTCTGGAAAGGTAGGTTAGAGGCAGATTGTAATGTGATTTTCAATCCCAAACTGAAGAGAATAGCACTTTAGCTAGAGACAATGAGGAGGTCAGCTCTGAAGATTTGGAGGCAGAGAGTAACCTGGTCAGACCTATGCTTTAGAAAGATTATTTTATTATAATTTTATTTTTTCCCAAATTACATGTAAAATACAATTTTGACTCCAAATTTTTTAAAACTTTGTGTTCCAAATTCTCTTCCTCCCTTCCCCTCCCCAAAACTCAAGCAATTCAATATAAGTTATACATGAAGAATCATGTAAAAACATTTCCACATTAGCCAGGTTGTGAAAGAAAACAGACAAAAACAAAACTTCAGATAAGGAACTAACAAAAAGAATTATGCTTCAATCTGTATTGAGACACCATCAGTTCTCTCTCTCTCGGCATTTTTCATAAGACCTTTAGAAGATTATTTTGAGAGCTTTTTGTGGAATGGATGGGAGAGACAAGAGACTAAAGCAGGAATGCCAGATAGGAAGCTGTTGCAATATTCTAAGCAAGTAATGATGAGGGCTTGAATGAGGGTAGGGGACAAAATACAGGAGATAATGTACAAGTTGAAGAGACAAGACTTGAAAATTGATTGGATATGTGAAACTATAAACCTGGTTGCCTGAAAGGCAACCTCAACAGAAATATGGCACTTTAGGTGTAAGTCAGGTTTTGGGGGAAGATTAATTCCATCTTGAACATGTTGAGTTTAGTTGCTTTTGTGGCATCCATGTAGAGATGTCTTATCAGGCATCTGACAGTCCAGTATTGCAGCTCATGAAAGAGTTTAGTGCCATATGTAGATATCTGAGAGTTATCTCCTTATGCCTACTAATTGAAACCCATGGGAATGGATGAGATCAAAAAGATATAGAGAAAGAAGAGAAGAGGACCCAGAACAGAGGCTAAGGAGCAGTCAGACAGGAAGAAGTGTCACCAAGACTAAAAGAGAATAGTCAAGAGGAGAGAGTGGTCAACAGTGTCAGAAGTTAGAAAGAGGTCAAGTAGGATGAGGCCTGAGAAACCACCTTGAAATTTAGAGGTTAAGGTAAGCATCAAAGTTGTATAGGGAATTGGAGTTGTCAGAAAGACTTGAGTTCAAATCCTGACCCAGGCAGTTTTTTAAATCAGTATGACCCTGGGCAAGTCACTGAACTTCTAGTTGCCTCAGTTTCCTCAAATTTAAAATTGGGGTAATAACCCCAGGGTTGTTGTAAGGATCAAATGAAATATGTGCAAAGCATCTTGCAAACTTTACTACCTACTCTACCTAAATGGTACATATTTTTATTAAGTCAAAGAAGGAAAGAATAGGTATGAGCAAACATAGGAAAAGGCTTTGCAAAAAGTTTTTCAAAAAGAGTTTTAAAATGTGCTTTCTGCAAAGGCAAGATGAAATATCCAAAGATAAACATCCTTAGAGTAAGTTTCCCATATTCTCATTTCAAATTATTACATCTTATTTTAAATTTTAGAAAATACCCATGCTAGGAAAATACTTTTTAAAATTGGAAAAATGAGAATATAGAATATATGGGGAATCACCTTTATTTGAATTAACACACAACTAACTTAGTCTTAAGTGGATTGGTTTCTCAAGCGTCCTCTGAAAATATTAATTAAGTTATCAAAAGAAACATGATTTTCCTGAAAAGATAATTTGATTAGGAACTCGAGGAGAATTGATTAAAGTCTAATCTAATGCATTTGCAGTTCATATTAAGAACTCCAGCAGAGTTGTGAGGGGTCTAATTGGTCAGAATCATCTTTTACTTTTTGCTTCTTTCTCCTCTAGAAGATGAAGTGCCTCCCTATCATTAGCTAATGGAAACCAAACTGAACAATATAAATGAAACAAAGCCTGACAGACTTTATTTCCCTGAGTACAACTCTTGGACTGAACACTATTCACATTTAAACCTTGACTCTACTACCCCTGCCCATTGCACATAGTGTGGACCCTTTCCCCTCTCTATAAAATCTTTTCATAAAGCTGGTTCTCGGTAATGGATATTTCACACTATGGAGGTAAGTAAGAAGCCTAGGTAATTCAAAGCAGCAGAATCCTAAAACTCTTTCTCTACATTTGGCCTTAGAATGCATTTTTTATTTTGTATTTGAATGTAAGTGGGTTTGAAAGCACTTCAAGCAACAAAATGAAGCTATACAGAGGAAGGAGTTCTTACTCAGAAGGAACAGTTTCCTCAAATTAACAAGTGAGAAAACAGAAAGTTTAAGGTCTACTCCATTCCTACATTCCTAGAGTCAGGTAGTCTGTCCAGTTGTTTTGTTGTGTTGTTGTTGTTGTTGTTTTTCCAAGAGTAACTTGCCCAGGGTCATGCAGCTAGTATGTGTCTACGGTTGAATTGAACTTGTCTTCTAGATTCCTGGTCCAGAGTTCTAGATACTGTGCTATCTAGGTGAACTTTCCCTTGGCTTCCCTGGGCCCCTCCCCAAAATGGAAATCCTAGGAGAAATTCATTAGGAGAAAAGGGTCCTAAACGGTAAAAAGTTGTCAGGGTGAGAAGGCAGCTGATATATGAGGGTAAGTATAGGGCAGTAAGAATCAGAGCTCTTATTAAGAGTAATTATTAAACACTTTAAGTGAAAATATTCCCCCCCCCCTTCAAAAAGCTTACATTCTAATGGTCAGCATATATGAAAATGGTATAGATAAGATACATACAAATAGATACTAGGTAACTTTGGAGAGACTAGCAGCCTGGGGGATTGGGAAAAGGGCGGGATGAATTTGGGTCTGACAACTCTCAATCTGTCCACCATGTTCATTGAGCTTCCATGGTCTGTAGAATATTGGCTCCCTACTCCTAGCTCTCTCTTCCTGTGTCCCCTATATTTGACAAATCTCATCATCACATAATTTCATAGGTGGAAAGGACCTTAGAGGCCACAAAGTCCAGCCTGTACCTGAATAATAGCCCCCTCCATAGGGTCTCAGATAAATGGTCATCTAACCTTCCCTCTGGTGATGAGCAGAATACAGGTTTCCAAGGCATTGTCTTCTATTGAGCCTTAACTAATCTCCCTGCAAATGCTCCTAGCTCTGCCTTCTGGGATCAGGTAGAATTCATCTATTTCTACATGAAAGCCCTTTAGATATTTGAAGACAACGAAAATTCTCCCTTCCCAAGACTTTGCTTCTCCAGGTTAAATATCACCAGTTCCTTCAGCCAGTCCTTACACGACATAACCTCTGGTCCCCTGACCTTCATGACATTTCTTCCTCAGAACCCAGTGTAATACTCTAGATGCAGTCTTTCCTGGGCAGAGTACCGTGAGACTACCACCTACTCTGGTCATCTCAAAAATTTTTGTAATTGTAATTTTTTTAATTTGTGTCAACTTTTGTTGTTATACTGCTTTATTTTCCCTTTAATCTCTACTCAATAGATGATCAATTTAACAAATATGAACAAAGAAAATGCAGGGGGTTGGGGGAGGGGCTGGGGGGTGCAGAGTGGGAGGGATGAGAAGAGAAACCTGGTCAATAAAGTAAATCAAACATGTACCATATCTCATGATATATTCAGCAGTCTGCACCTATGAAGGAGGTAGGTGGCCTTCTGAACTCTTCTCCTGGGCCAATCTCCACATGTTTTTTTTTTATTTTTTTGTAGGACAATGAGGGTTAATGTGACTTGTCCAGGGTCACACAGCTAGTAAAGTTTCAAGTGTTTGAGGCTTGGAATTGAACTTAGGTCCTCGTGATTCCAGGGCCAGTGCTTTATTTACTGTGCCCCAATCTCTATACAGTTTTTGGGGGGTGGGGCAATTGGGGTTAAGTGACTTGCCCAGGGTCACACAACTAATAAGTGTCAAGTGTCTGAGGCCGAATTTGAACTCAGGACCTCCTGAATCCAGGGCCAGTGCTCTATCCACTACACCCCGCTGCTGCTCTGTTATGTGTATCTGGCACAAAAATTTGACCTTCTGACCTTTTGTATCCTTTGTACAAAGGGAAACCAGCTAGCAAAGAGAATAGGGTTTGTTTTTTTTATGAGATTAGAACTTTAATACTGTTTCTGTCATTACCTGATTCCCCTCCTGTAACAAATTTCCTAGAAGTACAATTTCTGAATTATGTATCTCTGTGTCTGTTACTTTGGTATATCTGGAAAGGTCTCCTTGATGCCATTCTGTCAAACATTTAAATTAAAGATACATCAGCTTAAATATCACCAATCACCACCATGACCACACAATAAGATAAATGCTTAATTTATACGGATTTGTATTTCCATTAATTACAGCACTGGATTCATGTGCCTTCATCTTTTTTGGCCATACCCAATCACCAGAGGGTGCTGTGTCTCATCAAATCAACTCTATCAATGTCATTACTTTATCAAATTGATAAATATAACACACTAATATACACTATCTTAACTCACTGCGCATTGCCTAAACCAACCTCCTCCCCCCATATCCCATTCAGCCTCTTGTATTGTCTCTAGTAATGAAAAGGCAAAACTTGGAAGTTCATTTCTCAACCCAAGTTGGGGGAGGGAAGATTTATAGAGGGGTAAAGAGCACAGTCCCAACTTTCACTACACGAGGAACCACCAAAAATCTTTCCTTCCGTGCCCAACTCGGGTGCCACTTTACATCCCATAAATTCTGATATTCTGTATTTGTTGTTTGATACAGGTATTGCTTCTAGAATTTGTTCTTTAACTCAAGCTTTATTCACCAAGGCATTTTTCAGTCTCCACTTAAGCTTGCCGATTATTATTTTGATTTCATTGTGATCCATGAATGTAGTACTTAAATTTTCTGCTTTTCTGAATCTATTTATAACTTATTTATGCCTGGGAATGTAATGAAATTTGGCCTTTTTGGTATATTCTGTATTTATGGGGGTTAGGGGAAAGAAAGCATTATTTTCTACTCTTCCTATTCAACTCTTTCAATATTTAATATCAAATTCAGTTTCTTCAGGAAACTTGGATTCAAATTTTGTCTCTGATATTATGTGAGCAAGGGCAAGTCACTTAACCTCTCTGAGTTCCAACAGGTTATAATCTACAATCAAAGGAGAGAGTTCCCATTCTCACCAAATCAAAGGTATGGACATGTTGGCATAGTTATTTACTAGTGTCATTTTGTGGCTTTGTAAATATTTATCCATTTCTTTTTTATTTATTCATGCTTCTGATGAAATGTATTCATTTTCTAATTTCTTTAATTCTAAACTCGACTATTTTTTTTTCCTTTTCTCTCTTAAAGAGAAAATTAAATTTAAGCATTCAGGGACATAAATATATCTCTTAATAAATGAATTTTTTCAGTTGCTTTTAAAACAAATTATTGAAGCAATAACTGATTAAATATGACAACATAAGTATAGCATATCAAAATTTATGAGATCCTGTCAAAGCAATATTTAGGAGTAATTCAAAAAGCATTTATAAACAGGTAAATTCCTGACTCCAAGTCCAATATGTTATCCACTAGGCCATCCTGCCTGTCATGAAAAACTGATGCAAAAATGTTATATGAAATATTAGAAAATTGGATTATAACAATATGTCTTAAAATTACTTGTAATGATCAAATGTGACATATAAAGAATATAAAGATGGTTCCATTTTAGGAAAACTATCTGTATGGTGAATTATGTTCATAAGAAAAACCATGAAAATCATGATTCTATAAAGCACTTTGACCAAAAACAAACAAACCTATCTATTTAATTAAAACACATGTGCGTGCATGCGTTCATACACACACATATAGGATTAAGACATGACCTGGTGGCCAGATTTAAACATTAAAATCTTGCTGGTTTTTTTATAAACTAAGAGGCAACAAATCTCTGTACTAAAATTCAAATCTCAAAATATTCTTGAGAATTCAACAGATAAATTCTAGTGGAATTGAAACACAATCACAAGTGAAACTGTTGACTATAATCACCCATATATAGTATTTATCCATAAAAATGTAAAAACATGGGAGCAGCTAGATGGCACAGTGGATAAAGTACTAGCCTGGATTCAGGAGATCCTGAGTTCAAATCCGGCCTCAGACACTTGACACTTACTAGCTGTGTGACCCTGGGCAAGTCACTTAACCCTCATTGACCCACTCAAAAAAAAATGTAAAAACATTTGAATGTTCTATATTTACTATGCCAAATTTCAAAATATGGAGTCTTAATGGAAGAAGTCAAAGCTGACAAGTAAATAAGTAATCAATGGATATGAGCAAGCAGTTCTTGAATAAATTGTACAAATTGCTGATTGACCCCCTGAAATTATTCAAATACTTTAATAATCAAAGAAATGCAGTTTTAAACAACTCTGAGGCAACAACCATTCCATTGAAAAAGATAGTTAAAATGATCAGATTCAGGGGTTTGGCTCATGGGGAGTGGGAAGGATGGTGAGGGAAGGGCTACTATTATACCTCTGCAAGAGCTATGACTTGTATTCCTTTTAGAAATCATGTGTATCACACAATGAATTTCCAAAACTATTTGTACACTTTGACCCAGTGATCTTACTACTATGGCTTCACCTTAAGATGTGAGAAGAGGAAAGATCTGTTTATATAAAAATATTTGAAATATCAAAAATTTGCAATGGTACATCCATTCAACAAATAGTTGGACAAATTATAGTACATGAGTATAATGGAATATTATCACTTGGTAAGACATGAAAAATATGATGAATACAAAGAAGTATGGGAAGAATAAGGATAGAGACTGGGCCTATGATTTCATTGATATAGGGAACTCCAAGGTAATATAATGATAAATATAACACACTAATATACACTATCTTAACTCACTGCACATAACCTAAAACAACCTCCTCCCCCCATACCCCATTCAGCCTTCTTGTATTGTCTAGCAGTGAAAAGGCAAAATTTGGAGGTTCATTTCTTAACCCAAGTTGGGGGAGGGAAGATTTATAGAGGGGTAAAGATCACAGCCCCAACCTTCACTACACAAGGGACCACCAAAAATCTTTCCTTCCATGCCCAACTCGGGTGCCACTTTACATCCCATAAACTCTTTCTACCAATGCAAATTTGCACTGAAATATGAGAAGACAAATGAAATGATGAAGAGTAAAGAAAGAAAAATCAAAATAACAATTTTATATACTGACTACATAAGAATAATGGCAATAAAATTTAGAAAAGTGCATAGGAGGGAAAGAGTTTAGAAGGGGACACAAGCAAAAAAGGATATTTTGTTACCATCTTCTTAAAATTAATAGCTTTTAGATAGTATTTTAAACTTTCCAAAACATTTTTATAAATCCTGGAATGGAAATTAGCCTCCAATTGAATGAGAATATGATCTCTCATGATTTATACTCAGAAAATGATCTATGACCTTAAGTCTAAGCTCTGCTTTCTAGTAACACCTCTTCCAGGAAACCTTCTTTGATTAATACTATTCCTTTCTCTTGGACCTTCTTAGCATTTCTATGCCATCTGAAAATACTGCTTGTATTTTTGAACTATGTCATTTTGTCATTTTCTTTACTCATTTCTGGAGTGCTAGGGTTTTGTGGGTTTTTGTTTTTGTTTTGTTTTTTGTTGTTGTTGTTTTCCAGCTACCATACGTTCCTAGAAGGCAAGGTCTGGTTCTTTTCTTTCATAGATTTTGTTTCACCTTGTTTTGTCCTAACCCATAATTTCATGGGTATTCTCCTGCAAAGTACATAATTCTGTATGATGCTCTGTAAATGGTGTCAGATTGATATACTAGACATTTTATAGCTCTATGACCAAATCCATTTTTTTTTCTTGCTCCAGAGCAGCGCAGCAGGGAACCAGATCCCCAGGTTAGCACCAGAACAGATATTAGTTCCTCTCAAGCCAGGTGAAATAAAGGGTACCAAATTTCCTCGGCCCCATTATACATTTCATTAAAAGACATGATTGGCTCCCTGGTTCTTTGGAAAGTGGGAGTACAAAGACGTGGATTTGAATCCAGGTTCTCACAATTTGGATAAGGCACTTAAACTCTGTGGACCTCCGTTTCCTCACCTATAAAATAGGAATACTAACATTTGTACTAAACATTTTTCTGCTGGATTAAAAAAATAGTTCTGGAACGGAAATAGTTGTTTATTAATTGAGGAATGGCTAAACAAATTGTTATATGTGACTTCAATGAAATGTTACTTTGCTACATGACAGGATGACTATAAAGACAGAGAAGTGGGATAAAGATTTTTCTATGTATTGATGCAGAGTATATTAAGTAGACAAGAAAACAATATGAATGCAAGAATGGAAATGGAAAGAACAAAAAGCAAAACTGAACACTGTAACTCTAATGACCAAGCCTCACCCTTCACTTTGTAAATATAATGACCAATCTTATCCCTGGAGAAGAGACAAGAAAATGCATTTCTCTCTGTTTTGTGGGAGGAACTTGACTTGTGGGACATGGCATCTACTTTCAGATATGGTGTATGTGTTAGGTAACTTTTCCAAACCCTTATTCTTTTCTTATTCCTTATTACCAGAGATGATATGCTGAATAGAGGAGGGAGAAATGTCACATAAAAATACAAGATATTGATAGCTTTTGGGGGGTGGGGAAATGAGGGCAATGAGTGACTTGCCCAGGGTCACACAGCTAGTAAGTGTCAAGTGTCTGAGGTCAGATTTGAATTCAGGTCCTCCTGAATCCAGGGCCAGTGCTTTATCAACTTTGCCACCTAGCTGCCCCCAATAAAGTTTTAAAAATGCTTTTCCTACCCACCTCATAGGATTGTTATAAAGACAATCACCTTGTAACCTATAAAGCACTAAATAGATGAGAGGAGTGATTTCCCTGACTAGTTGTTGGGTTGTGCCTGACTCTTCCTGACTGGTGTTCTTCACAAAGATACTGGAGTAGTTGCCATTTCCTTCTGCAGTTCATTTTACGGATGAGGAAACTCAGGCAAACATAGTTAAGCAACTTGCCCAGGGTCACTTAGCTAGTATCTGAGACTGGATTTAAAATTAGGTCCCTCTCCACTGCGCCACCTAGCGACCCATTTGTAATAGTAGTAAATATTTATATGAAGCTTTAAGATGTGCAAAATGTTTTACAGATATTGTCACTTGATTCTCACAACACTGCAAAATATGTGTTATTATCCCCATTTTATAGATGAGTAACTGAGCCCAAGGTTAAGTGACTTGTCCAGGGTCACACAGCTCATTCGCGTTTAGGAAAGGATTTGAACTCAAGGCATCTTCACTACAAGCCCAGTGGTCTGTCCACTGCTTCCCTTCTGAGTGTAAGGGAATAGCAGGTAAGGTGAACTAATGAACATTTGGTGCTATGAGAAATCTTTTGCCTTCTCTAATAAAAAAGAATCATATAGAAGGTCTCCTCTTTGACATTCTTAAAATATTACCTTTCGGGGCAGCTAGGTGGCGCAGTGGATAGAGCACTAGCCCTGGAGTCAGGAGTACCTCAGTTCAAATCCAGCCTCAGACACTTAACACTTACTAGCTGTGTGACCCTGGGCAAGTCACTTAACCCCAATTGCCTCATTAAAAAACAAAAACAAAAAAACAAACAAAAAAAATTACCTTTCTAGGACAGGTTTAATGAGGAAGCCACAGTATTTAGGGGAGGAATTCACATCAATCTGTCAATAAACATTTTAACTGTATGCTGTGCCAGAGAGACAGGTAGCAGCTTTATCACACCCTCTCACCCACCCCTTGCTTCTCCTATTGTGAGGAAAAATGAGAGAACTTGGCTCTGTCTGCCTAAAATAAGACTGACTCCCAATCTCCCTCTTGACACATACAATTGCTGGGTCTGACACTTACGTGACCATAAGAAAGTCAATCTGTCTCACTGCCCCCTAGGATATTCATCTGTAAAATGAGGAAAATCATGTTTTCCCTGCCTATCTCACAGGATTATTATGAAGAAAAAACACTGTAAACCTTCTAGTACTACCTAAGGATGAACCATTCATTACTCTATGGAACCTCTGCTTTTGAATTATAATGCATTATAGTGGAAGTACCAAGGCAAGACATATTCTTCTAACCCCTGGTAATTCCCATAAATAACAAATATGTCCTGTAAATATGAGTTACTTTATTATCGTTATTATAGCTAGGTAACTTTCATATACACATGCTTAGAAATGCCTCAGCTGTTTTGTCTGGATCAAGTGAGGATCCAGGGGCTCCTTAAGCCAGTCTTTTGTTCTTATAAGGATGAAGAGATACTCTACTGGAATGTGGAGAATAGATTTGTTTCAGGATTTGTCACTTTCACATTCTAGAGATGCCTTGGTCCCTATGGTCCTCTCCTCTGACTGGTGAGTCCCTGGCAGAAACTGCTATTTCATGAAGTACCTGGGCCATTATCCAAGCTCACTTTGCTTCTGTCTCTACTCTTGACTCTCGATTATGAAAAATGCATCCCTCTCTCCACCCTTTACAGCGTTCTTTTTCATGTTGTCTTACTCCAATAGACAGTAAGCTCCTTAAGGGCAGGGACTGGGTTTGTTTTTTTTTTTTTTTTTTGCCTGCGCTTGGACTCCTAGTATTTAGCACAATGCCTGTCACATAGAAAGTGTTCTATCTATCATCTATCATCAACATATTTTGCAAACCTTAAAACACTATATAAATGTAAGCTCCTAGTAGTGGTGGTGGTAGTAGTAGTAGTAGTAGTAGTAGTAGTAGTAGTAGTAGTAGTAATGAACATCAATAGTTAATATTTCTACTACTGTGATTTTAAGTCTCAGCAGAATATGTCATAAGAAAAGGTTTCTTTTTAGATTTCTTTGATCACTTACCTCACCCTTTAGCCCTTATAGTCATACCATCATCCTTGTTTTTCCTACCTCAGAACTACATTAGAAGGCAGACCACATTAATCAGTTCAACTACAAGCATTTCTTAAGTGCCTCCTATGTGCCAAGCACTGTGCAACATTCTGGGGAATGCCAAACAAAGATAGCCCTTGTTCCCAAGAAGCTTATGTTCTACTGTAACCTGGGATTCTATGTTATAACAGGGGCCTCTGGCTATGACACCTTTGTGGAAGGTCCAAGGCAGCCATATTATGCCATGTTTTAAATTCTGAAGTGACATTTATTGCGGCTGACAATATAATTGCACGCTCATGCCCCACAGAGCCCCTTTTCTAGAGCTCTATGCTTCCCCCAGGCCCTCCACAGCATCTTCTCTTGGTATGCTTCTGCTTGCCAACAAGGACCTGGCTGAGAGAAGATGCAGGCTGGTAGAGTCAGTGAACAGGATCAGGGCAGTACTAGTGTTGTAGCATAGCAGTGGACCTTACTTGGAGTAATTCTGGATAAATCATACAATGAATGAACATCCTAGAATCACCCACTGTTAGGGTTGAAAGAGATCATCCCATCCAAATTGTCCATTTCACACATAAAAAACTGAGACCCAGAGAAGTGACTGTAGTTCTGAGGTAGGAAAAACAAGGATGATGGTATGACTATAAGGGCTAAAGGGTGGGTAACTTAGTATTCAAGGTCTTCCACAATCTAGTGTTACCCTGCCTTTCGGGGCTCTTTCCCTTGTGACTCATGCTCTGTGTGTTCCTGCCTCTCTTCCTTTGCTAACAAGGTTGCCAATTCCTATGATGTCCACCCCCATCCCTCTCCAGCTATCGAAGTCTTTCTTACCCTTTAAAGTTCAATTCAAAATACCACATCCTCCGAGAAGCCTTACCTGATTTCCCCAGTTGGTAATGACCTCTACCACTCAAATCATTTTCACTTCTGTTAAGAGCTCATCATGTTAGGGACTAGGGACTGATATAATAAGTGCACTTAATTTAGAATTTATTTACAGAATATTAAATGTCTACTGTGTACAGAGAGCACTAGTTCCTGGGTGAGACACAAAGACAGAGTTTTGCATGACCTAGCTGCCCTGCCCACCCCAAAATTGGCGTGACAAGTAAAATGATAGGTATGAAAGTGCTTTGAAAATTGTAAAGTATTATGCACGTTTTCGTTATTATTACTGCTTTCACCATAGGTTTGCAATTTAATTAGATTGGTGCAGGAAAATCAAGCTATAAGGATAAGTTCCATAATAAAATAATCAGGATGTTTTACCTTTTCCTATTCCTACTCTCCTTCTGCCCCCTTCCCCAAACTGCCAGGATGTTGTCTCCCTTTAGTTCCCCACTGGGGATGTGACTAAGTTTCAGAATAAGGGAGGGGGAAATACCTTAAAGGAAGGGGCTTTGTGGGGGAAGGAGGGAGGAAATTGGGGGTGGAGAAGGGCAAGGGAGCAAAGAAGTGGCTGCAATTGTGGAATGTAGCTAATATTACAGCTGCTGTCACCAACTAAGGTGGTGGGGGTGGCTTTCCTGTCCTCCTCCTCTTCCTTCGTTTCCTTCTCCTCCCCCCTCCCCTCTAAGTCCCAGGCAGCAGCCGCGGTAGCAACCACCACCAAAGAAGCTGCCGGCTGTATAAACAGCACTCTTTGTCTCCTGATCCTGGACAACCCCCACCCCCCCTCCCACCTTCGCTGATATCCTGTACATGTAAGTGTCATTTGCCCTGGGCTTGGGTTTGAAGACAAATGGGAAGTAGGGGCAGGACACAGGTACTTTAAATTGGACCCCAGCCCCCAGCCATCTGCTGCTCCATCTTGTCCCCCAAGCCCTACAAGTGTGTGTTTGTGTGTTTATGCGCGTGTGTGTGTGTGTGTATGTGTGTGTGCAGGGGTGGGGGTGTTTTGCCGTCTCCTTCCTTATTCTGGTGGGTCTTTGTGCACCTGCACCTTCCCTCACCCCCAAGGCATTCTTCCTCCCACACTGCCCCTTCAAGTACTTCTTTCCCAGGCTCCAATACTCTGGTGTCTTGGATGCGGGTTGGGCATAGGGAGCTTTCAGCTCACCTCTGCTGAGATTTGTTGAGGCTTGGGGGTGGGGTGGGGGGTTCTGTGGATAATGCCCAGAAGGAACAGAGGATCACACTGCAGCATTTTGCTGGTTGACGTATGGCTTGAATGCAGGTCTGTGTATTTCTCTAGGCAGAGGCAATGGCATAAGGCAACTGTACAAACGGAAAACAATCAGAAAATGGGAAATTCTTAATGACTTCGTTTACGGGAGGTAGACAGAACCTGTAGCAGCAGACAATAATGTTCACATCCTCCTGCTTCTCCCATTTTATTCTCCTTCCTCCCTTCATTTTTTCCCTATCCATCTCCAACTTTTTAAATGGATCTGTTATTTGGAGAATAGTTTGAAAAGCACCAAAGAGCTCTTAAGTGTAAGCTCACGGAAGCCGCAGCGGAAAGTTAACCGGGCACAGTGTCGCATTTAGTCCAGGTTATTGGAGATGCCAAGGAGAATAAATAGATGGCTTGGGATTTTTTCCAAATTACAATACCTCAATTTGTCCATCTGAAAAAGTAGAACAACAAACTCTTCTAGCTCTACAGCTTGGAAAGATAGGCAAAGTAGAGTAGAGAATTGTAGTGGATCGCGCACCGCGGTGGATCGCCATAAAGTGCGGTGGATCGCCATAAAGTGCGGTGGATCGCCATAAAGTGCGGTGGATCGCTGTGTAGTAGTGCCTTTCTTAATCTAAGGGTGACCTAGGTTCAAGTTTCAAAATTTGAGTCAAAGTCCCATGGCTGGTACATTCTAACTATGTTATAGGAAGACCATGCGTCGACCCGCATTGGTCCTGAGAGATCTTTATACCAAAGAAGTCACAGGTCCGATTCATATCCGTCACGTATTATTATTAACTGTCTACCTTCCATTGGAAGTACTGTTGGAAAGGCCACACACTTCCCTTTTAGTAAACTGGAAAACGTATATTAAAGTGAATGATGACAGTTTCACGTCACGGAGGAAAGTCATTTAGAAAAAAGAAATGTTATAGAAAAAAGAGAGACCATGATGGACTTGTACCTTGCCACTGTCTGGCCGTGGACAAAGTGTGAAGTTTTTAAAGGGGAGGAGCAAGCGTTTTAAGCGCTTCAGTGCAGGTGGCTGCGCTCAGCAGCGCCGCTTTACAGATATTTACTCGTTTGATCTCTACAATTGTTTTATGTTCCTAAGAAGAAATAACAAGTACGTGGTGAAATACAGGCAGCATGGTACAGCGGGAAGAGTGCTGCATTTGAAGTCAAAGGGCTTACCTTCAAAACCGAACTCTGCCACTTCGTACCCATGTGATCTTGGGCAAGTCACTTGATCTTTTGGGTTCTCAGTTTCCTCATCTGGATTGAGTCATAGAATTACAGATGGAAAGCCCGAAAAGACCTTAAAAGGACCTAAGGGGCGTAACCTCTTTATGTTACAGATGAGGAAACTGAGGCCCAGATAAGGCAAAGTGATTTTCTCAAGACCATACAGGTAATAAGTAGTAAAACAGAATTGGAACCCAGGTCCTCCAACTTCAGGGCAAATGCTCTTTCTACCATACTGTGCTAACCTCTAAGGTCCTTTCCAACTCTGAATCTATGATCCTATGAGCAAAAACGGACCAGTTATTATACAGCCAACAAATCAAAGCGTTTTACCATATGCACTCTGGGACTTCACAAATAGGAATAATAATTTTTATTTAGCACCTAATTCAATGCAATGTGCTTTCCTCACAACTTCACTGTCCATACAAGTTTTATCATGTTCACTTAACAGATGAGGAAGATGAGGGTCACCAGGGTTTATCCAGAGTCACAAGGTTAGTAATTATTAGAGGCAGAATCCACACCCAAGTCTTTGGAATCAGAGTATAAGGTGGGGGGGCAGAAGTGAGTAGACTGCGGCGGCGGGGGGGGGGGGGGGGGGGGGGGGGGGGGGGGGGGGGGGCGGGGCGGCGGGAGGAGACAACAGGTACTTAACTGCCTATTGGAATCCATCTGTTAACAACTAGACCTTCAGCTCAAAAACAAGCCAGAAATTGATTAAAAAAAAAAAAAACCAATCTGCTTCCCAGGTGTGAACTCTGGCTGTGGTAGCAGGACCAAGGCAGTTCCTGAACAGAGTCCATCAGTAATGGGTGAGTGTTATATTTATGTGAAATAGCAGGAGAGCCTTTTTTTTTTAATTGAGGAATTTTCCTTTGCCCTCTGGAATATCATATTCCATAAAAAATTTTTTTTAAATTGAGGAATTCCTGAAAAATAGCGGGTTCTCAGCCATTAAAATAGTCCTTACCACAAGTCTGGTCCTTCAAGGGATGCACAGGAGGAAAATAACTGTAATGAAATTATTCCTCATTCCTTCTTAATCTGAAGTTAACACGTCATTTTGTGGGAAGGTCTTGAGTTGAAACATATAAAAGAAACTAAAATATACATCTGATACCACAGGAATGTGGCTTTTCGCCGCTGCAAGTGGGAGGCTAAAATAATCAGGGCTACTGGTGATGAGATTAGTCATGTAGCTTTTACTCTTTAGTGATTAGATCTGGATTGTTTTTTGGTGTTTGCTGTAGAAATACCACACCCAGGTAGAGTGCTGCCATTTGTCCCTCTAGTCCCCAGAGAAACTGAAATTCAGAGAGATTAAATTACTTGCCCCAGGTTACAGATTAATGTCGGAGGCAAGATTTGAACCTTTGTCCTCTGACTGCAGAGTCAATGCTCTTTCCTCTGTGCCATGTTCCATCTTATTTAAGTTTGATTTCTGTTTGCAGTAAATGGATATGGTATGAGTAGCTGAGGATCAATCTGGACTTTTCTATACCCTTCCACTAACTTTTTCAATCATAACAATGACAGATGATAAGACTCTGAAGCTACTACTGTTTTCACTAAATCAATCATACTGCCTTAATCTTCTCTTTTCTTTTCTTTTCCTTCTTTCTTTCTTTTTCTTTTTCTTTTTCTTTTCTTTTTTTTTTTGGCAGGGCAATGAGGGTTAAGTGACTTGCCCTGGGTCACATAGCTAGTAAGTGTCAAGTATCTGAGGCTGGATTTGAATTTAGGTCCTCCTGAATCCAGGGCTGGTGCGCCACCTAGATGCCCCTGCCTTAATCTTTGAACCAGGGACATTAAGCTCTTATTCTACCATCTCCAGCATCATCTTAACCTTCTATAGAGACAGTCACAGAGTTGAAGAGACAGGGGGTAAGAGTATGTATGATAATACTTGTGTTGTAATATGTGACTCTCACATATGCACACATATTTCGGTGAGTTAAAATGTGTACACACAAAAGAATGAGTCCAGCCCTAATTATGTGCCTAATGATTTAGGTCTGAGCTTCAAGTCAGATTGAGAAGGAGAGTTGTTTGTTAGCTTAAGACCCAAATGACTTGATTACAGGTGTCAGCAGCATAAAAATATTAACTGGATCTGGATCTCCATTGTAAAGAACAAAACTGAGAAATGCAAACATCCTCAAGGGAAAATTTCATTTATTGATGGCTACTCATGGTCTTCCTACAGTCAGAAAGGCTCTCACTTAAAAGCAATAAAGACTGACAATAAAATTAAGCAAAACCTTTAAAATCACAAACCTGCTAATTGTTCTTATAGCAAAGTTGGCCTTTAGCCATGACAAACTCGAGATAACCAAGAAAAGATAACCAGGAAAAGCCCAGGGTCAACCCAACCAAGTAAAAAAATTTAAGCCCTGTTGATATTAAAATGCCTGTTCACTTTGAGACAGTATGAAGTTAAAAGAACTCCAAGCTTTGACATGCACGCTTCTCTTGGAGTCTACATAGATATGTTTTGTCTGACAAAGATTCTTTGTCCTAAAGAAAACTTTTTAAAATCTGAGGGTTTTTTCCCTGGAGTTTCCCTCCTTCCGGAGTTGCATCTCCTCTCTTATTTCTCTTTATGTAATATCTAACCATCTATTTGTTAACCATATGCCGTGGCCATAATTAACCTGCCACTGATCAGTATACTGTGGAGAAGAATAAAGTCACCCTATTTGTGTTAAATTACTTCATTATTTAGGAGGGAGGGAGTTAGCTCTCTGCATGAATGTGGTCTATTAGATTATAGTTTTCTTTTGCCCTATATTATTGATCAATATGTACAAGAGAATCCAAGCACAGATTTTATTTTTCACATGTACAATTCTATATCCTACACATCCTTAGACCAGGCAGCTCCTTCAGGAGAGCTTAGAACTTCTATCCAGTTCATGCTCTGGGGAGCTCAGATGTAACTGAAAGAAAATTCAGGGTTCATTCAATAAATATTTCTTAAATTATACAACACTGTGTTAGAGACTAAGGAAGGACCAAAATTTAGATGATACCTAGCCCCTGCCCTCATGGTACTTATATTATAGTAGGGAGCTAAAACAGACTCAAGTTGTCCTAATGCATAATATTACATGATGGGTATGTTGGAGAAGTAGAATGCAAAGTGCTAAGTGAGGTCCATGGGAAAAAGTTGCTATTGACAGAGGGGTTCAAGGAAGGCTGAATGGAAAAGGTGACATTAGGGTCAAATATTCAGTGGGCAAAGAGGTGGTGGAAGGACGTTCTAGGTGGCATGTACAAAAACATGGAAAAGTTGTCAGTCCAAGAATCAGATCACAATAGGCATTTCTTAAGTGCAAACTATGTGAAAGGCTTTGAGATAGGCTAGAAGAAAACAGATGTAGAAGCTGTAGACAGTTGTTGCTCTCAAAGAGTTCCCATTCTACAACCAGGATATAGCATATATATAAATAACTACCTACAGGATATAGCATACAAAATAAATACACAGTAAAGTGGGAGAAGACACTAATATCTATGGAAATCAAGAAAGGCTTCTTGGGGACAGCTAGGTGGCGCAGTGAATAGAGCACCAGCCCTGGAGTCAGGAGGACCTGAGTTCGAATTTGACCTCAGACACTTAATACTTGCTAGCTGTGTGACCCTGGGAAAGTTGCTTAACCCCAATTGCCTCACCAAAAAAAAAAAAAAAAAAAAGGCTTCTTGAAGGAGGTTCCATTTTTGCCACGGTTGAAGACAGCAAGGCGTTCCAAGAAGTGGAGGCAAGGAAGAAAGGATTCCAAGTATGGGGGACAGATAGTGTTAAGGCTTGGGAGTAGGAGATGGCTAGAATATAAAGTGCTTGACGGGGAATACTGTGGAATCAGGGTGGAAAGAGGATAAAGACAAACTGCAAAGCTAGTCTAAAAGCCAAATTCTTTCCATTGACAAATAGAGGAGAGTTGGGTTATTTTTTATTCTAAAGGAAGTGGGGAGCCAGTGAGTGGTCACTGGGTAAAGTGGTATAGTTTGGCAGATTCATAGAATGCATATAAGACAGTAATATTAAGTAAGGCTATAAACAAAGGGCAACACTAGGTTGTGGAGGGCTTAGGGAGCCAGGTAAGACAGCTCAAACTTATCTTTTTGTTTGTTTGTTTGTTTGTTTGGTTTTTTGCAGGGCAATGGGGGTTAAGTGACTTGCCCAGGGTCACACAGCTAGTAAGTGTCAAGTGTCTGAGGCCCGATTTGAACTCAGGTACTCCTGAATCCAGGGCCAGTGCTCTATCCACTGTGCCACCTAGCTGCCCCCCAAACTTATCTTAGTAGGCAGTAGAGAGTTGCTGGAGGTTTTTAAGGAGACAAGTGACAAGACTAAATCTAAGTGCAATGAAGATATTTTTGGCATTGGTATAAAGATGGCGGGAACAGAGACAAGAATCAAGAAAACCTGTTAAGAAACTATTGCTATAATTAGGATCTGTACTGGAATGGTAACAGTGAAAGTAGAGTGGAGAGGAAATCAACTCCAGTTGAAGGACTGATTAATGAGTTGGGAGGATGGGGGTGAGAAGGTAGCTTCCTACATCCAGAAAAGCCATTGGCAGAGCCACCTATCAATACACCAGAGACCTCTTAGCTAGCCTGACTCTACAGTGTCTAGTCAAGTAACCAATAATAACAATAGCTCACCGTTATATAGTACTTTTAAGTTTATACAACTCTTTTCTTACAATAACTCACTGTGGTAGGTAATATTGGAAGAGATTTAACTAAGAATTTTTCCACTTGGGTTAAATTCAGCTGAGTCAGAGAATTATAAAACAAATACCAACCAGGCCCACTGTGGCATAGGTTATCACAATATTTCTCAAAATATACTATTTAGAAAAATATATAAACTACTTAATTCCCCAAACATACTTTGGGAAGAGAATTGTGAACACTAATAGGACCATATACAAAATCTCCAGTTTATGAAAAGCCTACAAATCACCTTTCAAAGAGAATACTTTACTGGGGCAGGCTGCTCTCTGTACTGCTTTTCCTCCTTCTCCCCATCCTATACCTGAATTTATGCCCTGAATGTGAGAATGAGGGGGTGTTGTAGTACGGGGAAGGTAGACTTTGGAAGTGGCAGCCTCCAGTTGGGCAAGGGAGTAGGGATAGTGATATCCCTGCCTTTTGCCAAAGTTACCATAAATGAGATGTTACTGCGCACATTTTTAAAATCTGGAAAATGAGACTTAGAGGAGTTAATTACTTGCCCAGGATCACATAGCTAGTAAATGTCAGAGCCTGGATTCAAAGCTATGTGGGCCTTAGTCAGGAAGTTTCATTTCTTCTCAGAGACTTTTCAAGGGGAGCAACTAGGTGGTTCAGTGGATGAAGTGCTTGGTCTCAAGTCAGGAAGACCTCAGTCCAAATCCAGCCTCAGATACTAGCTATGTGACCCTAGGCAAGTCAGTTAACTGTTTTGCCTCATTTTCTTCAACTGTAAAATAGAGATAATGATAGCACCTGCCTCCCAGGATTGTTGTGAGGAGAATTGAGGTAATATTTGTAAAGTACTTTGCTAACCTGAAAGTTCTATATGAGTGCTAGTAATTCATTTCATTGTTTTTTTTTACCTTTCTAGCTCCAATTCAGGAACTGGATCAAGATGAATCTTATGTAATCTATAGAGGTTTTTTGCTTCGCTTTTTGAAAATGTGCCCTGTTCTGTTTCAGTGTCTTTTAACATGTATGTCTGGGAAATCAGACGTGGTCCCTTTAAAGAATAATCAGAAGCATGTTTATAAGAGAGCTTAGAAATTTGCTAGAGCCATTAGAAAGGGAGCTGCATTTTCAGATTTGCCTATGCTTCCAAGGACAGAGCTGGAGAGAACAGTCATCAAATGGAGGAAAATCCTATGATTGAGAGTAAGAAGGAAGTCACACTGGGAAAGCTGGTAGTCAGCACTGATCTTTTTCTTCCTGCCAAACATCTTGGAATGACAAGGTTAGAGTTCTATAGAGAAGAATGTGGAAAACCCTTAGGAGAATTATCTCCATAAAATGAGGGTGAACCTGGCATAGAAGACAATCCGTAAGGTGAGAAAAGCTTCAGGGAGACTTTGACTCCAAGCCAGAAAGGTTGGGAAGTGTCAGGGATGGGAGTGTAGAGAAAAGGGATCGTGTGTAAGTAAAGGGCTTTAAAGTACTGCAAGCAAGGGAAAGGACTTATTTCTTTAGCCTTTGTGCAAGATAGATTTATTGATTGACTGTTATGAGCAAAGTTCTATGCTGTACCTTGAGTAGGATGAAAAGATGAATCAGACATGTTCACATCTCCAAAGGAGTTTACAATCTAGTAGTATCTAGCAGATAAGAATAGAACCTAAGTTACTGGAACATAAGCCAGAATGGAATAAGCACATTGTAGGAGTTCAGAGGAGGAAAAAAGACCATTCCCATGTCTGACTCAGAAGGATCAGGGAAGAAGCAGCATTTGAATTGAGTCTTCAAGAATGAATAGAATCTTTATACCTAGAGATAGAGAGAGGACATTTTAGGCAGAAATGGCACAGGCAAAAGCATGAACATGGTTTACATAAAGGGAAATTGTGGTTGTTAAGCCTGGAAAAGTAGTTTCATGCAATATTATAGAAGTCTTTAATGACAAGCTAAAGAGTTTGGATTTCATGCGGTAGATAAAAGAGAGCCATTGATAGTTTTTGATCAGGGGCATCAGGAAAATTAATCGAGTAATCTTATATAAGACAGGTTAAAGGTAAATTAAAACTGACTGCAAGAAAACCAATTAGGAGCCTGTTGCAATAGTCCATGTGAGAGGTAATAAAATAAAATCATGAACTAGAATTGGTGGTAATGACAAAAGAAAGAAGAATATGAATATGTGAGAGATTATAGAAGTAGCATTATAGTGATATACCACATATGGGTGACAGATAAGAGGGAAGAATCAAGAATGATAACTGAGTTATTTAACCTGGGTGCCATTAACTGATATAGAAGAATTGGGAGCTGATTTGAGGGGTAAAGAGAGTAGAAGAGAGGCAGATGATAATTTTAGTTTTAATCAATATGCATGGGGTACCAAGAGGGTATTGAGGTAGAGATATCCAGGAGAGAACTGGACATTCATAATTTTAGCTTGAAAGGGAGTTTGGGAATCTAGATATAGGACTGGGGTATGTCAACATAAAGGTAATAATCGAGTTATGGAAGTATATGACAGCATCAAGGAAAAAAGTATGTAGATAAATGAGAAGATAACTGAGGACTGAACTTTGAGGAATATCTACATTTTTAGGAGATAGGTGTAAAAGGAGATGAAAAACGAATGAATGAATGAATGAGTATTTATTAATTACTTTTTATTTGCCCCTATGCTAAGTTCTGGGGACTTTTTTTTTTTTGCAGGGCAATGAGGGTTAAGTGACTTGCCCAGGGTCACACAGCTAGTAAGTGTCAAATGTCTGAGGCTGGATTTGAACTCAGATCCTCCTGAATCCAGGGCCGGTGCTTTATCCATTGTGCCACCTAGCTTCCCCCACTCTGGGGACTTTAAAAAAAATAAAGATACTCTCTGTCCTTAAGAAGCTTATAGAGAGGTTGAGGAGGAGGTTTAAAAAAGAGATGGAAGAAAAAATTCCCCTCTTGTAACTATTGTTTAGTCACTGTAATTTTGGGGGGTGGGAAGGGGAAGACAAGAGAGAAAGAGTATCAATAGTCCATGTGTCCCTGTCATCCATTCAGAGTAATATGCAGAGGGTAACACTTTTTTGTAAGAAAGGTTTTATGGGTTTTTAAAAATGAATTTAGTGAACTTAAAAAAGAAAGAGCATCTAGTAGTGTCAAAAGGCTACAGAAAACGCATAGAAGATGGAGACCAATAAAAGCCCAGAGGATTTGACAATTGCAAAGTAATTGTGGACCATAGGAGCAATGTAAGAAAAGTATGGCTAGGTATATATATTTTATTTCTTTAAATCTTGCTCTGGTTTTATTGTTGTATCCACTAAGGTTCTACCTAAATGGTTTATTGGTTTTTGTTTTTTTGTTTATTTGTTTGTTTTGCAAGGCAATGAGGGTTAAGTGACTTGCCCAGGGTCACACAGCAGTGTCAAGTGTCTGAGGTCGAATTTGAACTCAGGTCCTCCTAAATCGAGGGCCGGTGCTTTATCCACTTCACCACCTGGCTGCCCCTAAATGCCTTATAATAGTATGGACTTGACCCCTGGTTCTCAAAGGCTATGCCAACAGTGTGTAAACTCTATTAGGTCTTGCCTAGCTGTATAGAATTCAGTATTAGCCAAGAGTACTTTGTATGTTGGCTGAGAACCAACTTAGTTAAATTTGAGTGGCTCATCATCAAAAGGTTGACTACCAGGAAATGATTGTTTTAGGCCACCACAACTAATGAAACCACATATTAAAAGAGAGGAACTGCAATTTCTGTTTGTAGAAGGCATTCCCATACAGATTAAATCATTGATCCTTGAAGACTGTTAGGCTAATATCAGTAAATTCCTTTTTTTGTTGTTGATTTAATAAAGAGTTATGTTTTCATAGAAAAAAAAGCATAGTTGAGTAAAAAAGAATGCTATGTCTTGATTCAGTTAATCATAGTTATGAGAAACCAGGGCTATTCTTACCACAAGATTAACAGCCTGATGCATTAGAAGAGGCTTCACTGGAAACTAAGTGACCTGAGTTCTAATTTCAATTCATTTAATATTAGTAAACCTCCATTTTCTCATTTGTGAAATGAGATAATTAAACTAGTGTTCCTGTTCCTACTAACTTTATGATTCAAAAAGCTCCAGAGGACTAAATGAGTACTCTTTTTTTTTTTTTTTTTGGTGAGGCAATTGGGGTTAAGTGACTTGCCCAGGGTCACACAGCTATTAAGTGTTAAGTGTCTGAGGCCAGATTTGAACTCAGGTCCTCCTGACTCCAGGACCGGTGTTCTATCCACTGCACCACCTAGCTGCCCCAAATGAGTACTCTTTTAAAATTTTTATTTTGTGAACACAAAAACAAAAGTTAGAAATTTGTCTCCTACAAGGCATGGAGGATGTAGAAATGGTGAGGAATGGTATTTGGTTTATAAATATACACACACCCATATAGACAGATATAAAGAAAGATATATGTATATGTACATATAGATATAAATATCATATATATGTATACAAATACTGCACAAAAATAACATTGATCCACAAGCATTTAAGAACATGTTAATAGCTTTCACATACCAAATATTTATTATATATATTAATAAATATTCCTGAACTGTGTCTAATAAAAAACTCTCAAAATACAAGTATCAAAAGAGAAGAAATAAAAAGTACGTGGTAATAGGAAGAAGTAAGTATCTCCCCCAGCTTCCTGCCTGCAACTGGAGGTTTCCCCAAAGATGATTCCAGAGTATCTTTAGAGGATAAGTTTGCATCCCTGTATTTTCATTCACTTGCAAAAAGCCGTAATTTGATTCTGCCTGCACAATAGTATATTGGACATTAAACATAAAAGAAAAAAATAGTAGGATAGTGACTTGTTCCAGGACTATTTCTATCTGAACTCCATTGGATATAAGATGAGAACAACAGTAACACTCCCAATAAAAAACTTATCTAGCACTTTACAATACACAAAGTACTCTCATCACAGCTCTGTGAGGTAGGAAGTACAAATATTAGCTCCCTGTTATCGATAAGGAAGAGAGGCAGTGTGGTGTCTTAGACAGATATAATTGGGTTTAAGTCATGCCAATGACCACATATATACTCCTTGTGTAACCTAGGACTAATCACTTACCCTCTCATGATTCCAGACACTTTTCTAAAGCTTTGGTTGACCTTAGGCGTTGACCTTCATGAGTCAGAAGGAATTTACTTACTGGGAAGTTCTAATGCCAATGAAATCATAAATTCAGTCATATCCAGCCTGTATATGAACAAAAAGAGGCTCCCAACAGCTAGGTATGGCTAACAAACTCAGGTATTCTGATGTTTCTTCAATTGTAAAGTGAGGGAATTGGAGTAGATCAGAGTTTCTTAACTAGAGTTTGTGAACTTAAAAAAAAATTCAATAATTGTATTACTAGATAATTAATAATAATGAAAATAATATATAATATTTATAGAGTGCTTTAAAACTCACCAAGTATTTTATAAATATCATGTCATAATATTTATCCTCCTAACAATTATGGGAAGTAGGTGCTACTACTACCATTTTAAAGATGAGGAAACTGAGAGAGACAGAGTAACCTGCCCAGGGTCACATAGGTAGTAAATGTCTAAAGTTGGATTTGAATTCAGGTTCAAAGATACTTCTAGTATCTGTTTTTCTAAGAAAACCTCAAATGAACATAGGGGCAGCTAGGTGGCACAGTGGATAAAGCACTGGCCCTGGATTCAGGAGGACCTGAGTTCAAATCTGGCCTCAGACACTTAACACTTACTAGCTGTGTGACCCTGGGCAAGTCACTTAACCCTCATTGCCCTGCAACCCCCCCCAAAAAAACCCCCAAAACAAAGCAAAAAAACCTTGAACATAACTGAAAAATTACTGAAATTCTAAACCCCAAGTCCAGTGTGCTACCTACCATGCCACCCACATAAAATTGCATAGTTCTATGGATTTTATTTTATTCATTTAAAAACATTCTGAGAAAGGGTTCATAGGCTTCTCCAGACTGCCAAAGAGGTCCATTACATACAACAAAAGGTTAAATAGACTCCCAGACTAAATGATCTTTAATGTTCCTCCCTACTCTAAATCCCAGGATTCCAAGAATAGTGTTCTTTGTATTATACCACATTCACTACTTTCATCTCTATCTCTTCTTTTCTCACAGTAATTTGGGAAAGTGAAATCTGGACTTTCAGACCAATTTTCTCTGCTGTCCTTGAATCTGTTTCATAGGCTTTCAGGGTGCTAAGGGGCATGCTGGAGTTTCATTTTACACCTGTCAGGATCCAGCAGAGAGTCCATCAAAGATGCTGGGACCTGCTGAGCAAAAGCTTCAAGTTAGAGCAAATTGGTATCTGATTTGGGTGTGGGATATGGAGAAGGAGGAAGAAAGAGTGGGAATGGGAAGGATCCAAAGTCACTTTTGTTAGAGGTATGTGTGTGTGTGTGTGTGTGTGTGTGTGTGTGTGTGTGTGTGTGTGTTGGGGCGTGGGTATTGGTAAACAACAAAGCAATATTTTTGGCAGAGGAGTAAGCTTTAACTTAGGCCAATGTTTCTAACATAAAGATTTGTGTGTGCTTGTGTGTGTTTGTGTTTGCACGCATGTGTATGTGTGTTTTTCTAAATTCTGGGCTTGAGATCCAGGCTGTACTTACATTTGCTGAGCTGATTTGCTTTCCTTTCTAAGACAGGTTTGGGTTGACCTTGTGGATTTTCTGAAAGAGAATTGATATTGCTAATGAGCCCAGTTCTAGAAGGTAACTCAATGTTAGTCTAATTTAGGGGAGAGGATAATGGTTTTAGAGTCTGGAGTGACCCTTGCATGTACCTGGATTAGACTGAGGCTCTACTTATTCTAGGAAACCTACAAGAATGTAATTTTGGAAGCAACATGGGGGCTATGAGTCTGCATTTGGTTCAATATACTTAGGAGTATCTTAGATCAATGATTATGCTCAAAGTACAATACCTCAATTTGTCCATCTCTAAAAGAGGAATCACAAAATCTCCTACTTCTATGGCTTAGAAAGATGGTGAGACAAAGGTAGAACAGAGAATTGTGGTGAATCACACATTGCAGTGAATCATAGTGTAGTAGTGCATCCCTTAGCTAAGGGTGACCTGGGTTGAAGTTTTAAGATAAGATGGATTTGACTTAAAAAAAAAACACAACTTAACATTAGCTATGTTGTATTTTGTTGTTGTTGAACATTTCCCAATTACATTTTAATCTAGTTTAGGCAGTACTTGGGAGTAAGTTTTTCAGACCTCAGAAGTACAAGACCTCTCTACTAGCAAAAACCTACTTATTAAAACTGAAGCTGCTGGGGCAGCTAGGTGGCGCAGTGGATAGAGCACCGGCCCTGGAGTCAGGAGTACCGGAGTTCAAATCTGGCTCAGACACTTAACACTTACTAGCTGTGTGACCCTGGGCAAGTCACTTAACCCCAATTGCCTCACAAAAAAACCCCCAAAACTGAAGCTGCCATGGCCACCTGGACATCCCCCAAGCTACAGTGGGAAAAAAATAATGAATTTGTAGTCAAAGGTCCTGGCTTCAAATTTCAGTTTACATAGCTTTTTATCTGTGGGACTGTAGACAAGGCAATTCCCCTTCAGGCTTCAGTTTCCTCTTCTGTAAAATGGGCATGTTGTAGAGTAGATGATCTCCAAGCTTTCCACTCTATGAATCTCAGGGTGGCTAGATGGACCAGTGGATGGAGCACTGGCTCTGAAGTTGGAAGTACCTGAGTTCAAATCTCACCTTAGATCCTTACTAGCTGTGTGACCCTGAGCAAATCACTTAACCCCAATTGCCTTAGACATCAGGGGCCATCTCCAGTTATCCTAATATATATCTTGCCACTGGACCCAGATGGCTCTGGAGGAGAGATTGAGGCTGGTGACTTTGCACAGCCCTTCCTCACTTAAATCCAATTCAGTGCAAGTCATTTCATCACCATGATGTCATGGTCTTCTTCAAGGACAAACAACAATAACTCCATGAATCTTATAAATAAACCAGATTACCTTATTGATAGTCTAGCTTGGTAAACCTACTGGATTCACTTCAGCCCAAGTGGGACTACATTCCAGAGAAAGATCCCTTTGCCTGGCAAAGGATAATTTCTTCTTAAATTGACCAATTCACTGTCTTATAGGATGAGGGGTCCTTTTTTAGAGGGGAAAGTAGCATTCTAGTTTTTCTGGAATTATAGGTATAGAATGATGACCTTTATCTTCTACAGTGTGCAAACATAATATTTCTGTCCAATTCCAAGCTCAAGGACCTCTTTCCTCAAGTAGATGACTCTCCATTCTCCTTTCTATCTACCCAATCCTTACCTATTCTTTGACTGCAGTCCTGTGTCATCCCCCCACACTCATCCATGAGGTCCAGAAAAACCATCCCAGGCCACAGTGGTCCCTTTCTTCTCTGAAATTCCTTAGCCCTTCAAGTCTATTGTAGAACTTAATTATTTGCCTCCTTGGTTGGTTACTTAACTATTTCATGGGAGTATGTCTTATTTCTCCTGCTAATCTCCTGAAGGTCAAAGACTTTGACTTAGGATCATGAGATCATCAAATTAGAGCCAGAAGAAACCTTATAGATCATCAAATCCAACCCCCTTATTTTTTTAGATGAGGATAGTGATGTCCAAAGCAGAGAAGTCATATGACTTGTCTAGGATCACACAGCCAGTAGGCATCTGAAGTAGGATTTGAACTCTGGTCTTCTTGATTTCAAGTCTAGCACTCCATTCATCACACTATGTTTATGCTTGACCTCAATTTCCTCTTTTGTAAAATTAGGGAGTCTGGATTAGATAATTTAATTTTTCTGAACTCTAACCTTTTATGATTTTCTAATTTTTCTTATTTGCCTCATTGCATTGCACTATACATAAATGCTACCAGCAGCTAAGTGACTCAGTGGATAGAGAAGTGGGCCTGGAGTCAGGAAAACTCACCTTCATGAGTTCAAATCTGGCTTCAGACATTAGCCTGTATGACCCTGGTCAAGTCATCTAACCCTGTTTACTTCAATTTCCTCATCTATAAAATGAGATAGAGAAGGAAATGGCAAACCACCCCAGTATCTTTGCCAAGAAAATCCCAAGTGTAGTCATGAAAAGTTGTGCATAATTGAAAAATTACTGAACAAATACATAACTGCTATATACATGGGGTAGTGGGGTTTGGGATTCCAAATCTGTGATTGCAAATATAGGGACCTCTCCATGAGGAACTCCCTTTACTAATGAGGTTCAGCACCTATCCTATTAAAGAGCTACCTCAGAGTAGATTTGTTGCTCAGTCATTTCAGTTGTGTCCAACTCTTCAGGACCCCTTTTGGGGTTTTCTTGGCAAAGGTACTGGAATGGTTTGTCATTTCCTTCTCCATTTCATTTTACAGATGAGGAAAATGAGGCAAACAGGTTTAAATGACTTACCCAGGTCACCCAGCTAGTGACTTTCTAAGGCCAGATTTGAACTCACAAAGATGAACCTTCCTGATCTCAAGCCCAGCTCTCTAGCCACCTAGCTGCCCTAACTATCCACAGAGTGGGTAAAGAACCGACTTCTAAGTGAGGAAAACATGGGTTCAGGTGCTGTCTCTGCCATACTGGTTAGCAAGTCCCTTCAACTTGTGGTGTCTTGGGCATTCTGTAAGGCTGAGCTTATGGTAGATATTTAATACTTGCTGAATGAATAAAGGGGGGTCGGGTGGGGTAGGAGTCTTCTCAGCAGTACTGGGAAGCCTCTAGCCATTTTGTTTCCAGGGCTTAGATAATAAAATCTTCCATAGCTGAACCAAGCTTTTCCATAATGGTACTTGGCATCACAAGATAGCCCCATAGTTCTAAAGAAGCTCCCTTAATTCCATCCTTCTTTAATAAAGGGGATGTGATTTCTGTTTGAAATCAGTCATTTCGAGTCTGAGGATTGTTTCCACCCCTAATAGAAGCCAATAAGACAAGCTACTGCCTAAAGGAGAGGGGAAGGAAATATCTGGCTACTCCTGAGTAGTAAATGAATGTAATCACTCATAGTGTATGCTTGCTAATTTGTAGCTATATTCAGGACAGTTGGTTCAATCCTTTGTTCTCTGCCCTCCTGCTGCACAATGCCAGTAGAAGGATGGATGGCCCCCCTCAGGGCAGCATGTTCAAATCCTTTTTTAATATACTTCATATATTAAACTCCTTTCTGAGGTCAGGCGACTTTGGAATAGCTAACTAAGATAATGTTATAGAAAGAGATACCATCAACCTTGTTACATAGAGCTGATAATCCAGTTTGGAGACTAGCTAGTTGCTTAACTTTTCTCTATCAAATTTCATTCATTTATTTAGCAAATATGTATCAAATGCCTATTGTATGCATAGTCCTGCATTAAGCGCTCAAAGTGGGGGTACAAGAAGTACAGAGCAGGTTTGACGGTCTAGTTGAGGAAAACATAGAGATGAAATGCAAGGAAATATATAAACAAGGGTACATAAGAGGTATATAAAAGGGTATATAAAGGTAATATAGCCTGGTACAAATTCTGTTCAATTCAGCCAAAATATACTAACTGCCTAATAGGTATCCTTAAGGCACTATGCTAGGTACTGGGGATATCAGTGTGAAAAAATAACAGTCGAATTTACTAAAGGGAAAGAGACATAAATACAGATAATTATCATAGAACATTAATTAAATATATTAGAAAAGTAAAAAGTGACCTCTTTATAGGACGGAATCCATCTATATACTCAACTAGATCTATGATCTCAATGATGTGGATATTCTCTCTAATTATGCATATTGCAACCCATCTGTATACTTTGTCCTGTGTTACTTTCATTTAAATTTTCTCATGATTTTTCCATAAGATGGGAGGCTATCCAATGTGCTAGTGGCCTTCCATTTCTCTCTCTCTTTTTTTTTTTTGCTTTGAATAGAATTTTATTTTCCAAAATATATGTAAAAACAAATTTTAACATCAATTTTTAAAAACTTTGTGTTCCAACTTCTCTTCCTCCCTCCATTCCCACCCCCCCCACAAGAACTCAAGCAATTCAAAATAAATTTTACATGAGTAGTCATGGAAAAATTCCCACATTAGCAAGTTGTGAGAGAAAACAGTGAAAAAAACCCTTCAGATTAAGGAATTGTCAAAGAGGAAAAGAAAAAAAAGAATTTAAAAAACGTGTTTCCATCTGTTTTCAGGTACTATCAGTTCTTTCTCTGCAGATGGGATGCAATATTCATAAGTCCTTCAGGGTTATATTGGATCATTGCCTTGCTGAAAATAACCATATGCTTCCCAGCAGATCATCCCCCACTATTGTTGTTATTCTGTATACAGCACACTTCACTCTGCTTCAGTTCATGTAGGTCTTTCTAGGTTTTTCTGATAGTATCCTGTTCATCATAACCTGTATATAGTACCTTAAGCTTGACAGAGAATTTTCTTCATAATAGCCCAGCAAAGTAGGTACTGTATGTTTTGCCATTATAATCAATCATCATAACTATTTCCCTCCATCTCACTCCCTTCCCATGACATTTACTCTATCTTCTTTTTATCTATTCCTCCTCAAAAGTGTTTTACTTCTGACTATCCTCTCCCCAGCTCTGCACTCCCTTTTTTTCACCCTTCCTTCCTTATCCTCCTCCCCTCCTACTTTCCTGCAGGGTTAAATAGATTACTCCTCCCAATTGGGTATGAATGCTATTCCTTCTATGAGCCCACTCCAATGAACTAATTCTGTGTTCTAAATTTTTCTTCCTCCCTCCCTCCTCAACCCTCCCTATGAGATCAAGCAATTCAACGTGTCATACTTGTGCAGTAATGCAGAACATCTTCATCTTCCTTGAAAGTGTTTTGCTTTTTACTGCTTTCCCCCCCAATCTGCCCTTCCCTCCTTCCCTTCTCCCCCCTCCCCTTATCTCCCTCCCCTCCCTCAGGGCAAAATATATTACTATACCTACTTGAGTATGTATGTTAGTCCTTCTTTGAGCCAATTCTGATGATATTAAGGTTCACTCACTCCGCAACTCCTTCCCCCTCTTCTCCTCCCCTCCATAAGCTTTTTTCTTGTTTCCTTCATGTGAACTACCTCTCCCCAGACCATCTCTCCCCTTCTCCCTCCCCCACCTCAACCCTATTTTAAAGATGTCATCATGGGTTAGTTAGGTGGCACAGTGGACAAAACACCAGCCCTGGACCCAGGAGACCCCAAGCCCAAATCCGGCCCCAGACATAAGACACCCCACCCTTTTTGCCCCACAAAGAACAAAACATAACAAGAGTCCTAGTGAAGTACATTAGCCACCTAATGATTTTCCCTCACTCTAATCACTTGACTAACCCATAGAAGAATTAAATAATAGGCCAAAAGGGATCTTATATATTGTTGTGCAGTCATTTTAATCATGTCTAACTCTTTGTGACCTAATTTGGGGTATTCTTGGCAAAGATACTGGAGTGGTTTGCCATTTCCTTCTCCAGCTCATTTCACAATGAGGAAACTGAGGCAAATAGGGTTAAGTGACTTGCCCAGGGTCACACAGCTAGTTAAGTGTCTGAGGCCAGAT
This sequence comes from Dromiciops gliroides, assembly GCF_019393635.1. Lineage (NCBI taxonomy): Eukaryota > Metazoa > Chordata > Mammalia > Microbiotheria > Microbiotheriidae > Dromiciops > Dromiciops gliroides. The sequence goes on along the minus strand of NC_057863.1, from coordinate 185,618,063 downwards.
TTGAACTCATGAAGATGAGTCTTCTTGATTCTAGGCCCTGCTTTCTATCTGCTGTGTTACCTAGCTAATATTATCTAGTTGTAAATCTTCATTTTTTTTTAATTCAGAAAACAAAAGCCAAGAAGAGTGAAATGATTTGCCCAATGTAGTATGGAGAGTTAGCAGCAGAGCTGGTTCTAGAACATAACTAGAAAAGTTTGTGCCTTGGGCAGAGAAATGGATAGGATAGGTAGGAGAAGCAGGAAGAAAAACTAACAACTGGTCAGTACTAGGGAAAGGTAGGGCCAAGGTTAGGGAGTTTGACAACTGCTGGGGTGGAAATCCACCCTCTAGATGGGATTGTTGACACCCTCTAAATCTCAATGCCCTAGGGGCAGCTAGGTGGCACAGTGGATGGAGCACCAGCCCTGGAGTCAGGAGTACCTGAGTTCAAATCCAGCCTCAGACACTTAACTAGCTGTGTGACCCTGGGCAAGTCACTTAACCCCAATTGCCTCACTAAAAAAAAAAAATCTCAATGCCCTAAAGTAAAGTTACCCACCCCACCTAGTTATTCTCTGCTTCTGACTTCCTGTCTCATGTTCTTTCTGTTGCCCGATACTACTGCTTCTAATAACATGTTGTGCTAGTTTCAGCCAATGTTATCTATACTGCCTACCCAGTAAATAACATTTAATATCTAATACCGTTTCCTATTTTTCAGAGTCCATTTCTGAAAATATTTAGTGGCAGAGAGAACATGAAATTTGATAGAGTCTGACTCATTTATTTCATTGTGGAAGGGAAAAAACCTGCTTTTTCTATATGCTTCTAGCCTCACCCTCCCACCAAAAAAGCAAGGAGCAGAGGAAAATGGTGAACTATTTGCAAAGAACTTTCCAGTGAGGTGAGGGTTCGAAGAAGATTGTAAACACACTTCCATGTAGAGCCTGTGGGCAAGTAAGGATAATTGAAATCCTGTTCAAAGAAGACATTTGCAGCTTTTTATCACAAATTTCTACTTGATTTTCCCCCTACTGACAGATCTATCTCCACAGATATTTATAGTTCATGCTCCCAGAGGGTTGAAACCTTTCTATCTTTGCTGCTCACAAGTTTTCTTCTCCTGACAGAACAGAGCTGACCCTTTCCAAAGCAGTAATGCTAAGGTTAAACAGGCCAGACAGCTGATGATCTGTCAGCATGGATCCAGCAGAGGTGCCTTTAGGCTTTCAGTCAGATGAAGGGAGTTTCTACTTCTTCTTATGGGAAAAAAAAAAGCCACAGTCGGGTAATTTTAGCTGTCTCTTCCCGTATATAGCATATGCTATACAACAGCCATGGTTTTCCTTCCAGAAATACATTTCCCCCAAATAAGGGTGCAAGTCATTCCATACCCAAAGATTCTTTTAGGACTATTATTAAGCACAGGTGGTGGCATAGTGGATAGAGTTGCTGCATCTGGAGTCAGGAAGATCAGAGTTTGAATCCTGCCTCAGATATTAGGTATATGACCTTAGGACCTTCCTCAGCCTCAGTTTTTTTCATCTGTCAAATGGAGATAACAACAACACCTGCCTCAGAAGGTTGCTGTGAAGATCAAATAAGATGATATGTGCAAAGTGCTTAGTAGACCTTAAAAAGCTATTTGAAAGCTGTCATTATTATATGAGTGATGACCATCTTTGTGAGCTTCAGTTCACTAAAGAGGAAACATCTGGGCTTTATTATCTTATTTATCTAAGTTAGGAGTATAAGATTCTCCATTAAAGGTATACTCTGATGGTATTATGGTGCAAGCGTGAGGCTGGATTCTTGAAGGCTTTGGAGACTGAGTCATATCATATATAGGGGCTTAATGACTGTCATCTTGGGATTTATAGTGTGGTGTAAGACATGCAGTCCCAGGTAAGCATCTCCCTCTGAGCCCTGAAAAATGATTAGGGACCACTTTGATCTTTGAGCCAGAAGGTGCAACTGAGTCATGTCACAGAATGATTAAAAATATACACATAGTCTGAGAGAGACAGACTGAGAAAGTCGTGGAGGTCTGAAGAGCTGAAAAGCAGCAGCAAAGGGGTCAGCTTCCCAGCTCCAGATTTAATGAGGTGAACCAGAAAGAATCATTGACATGGGGGTGATCAGGAAAAGGTGAAAGAAAAAACAGGTCTGAGCTATGGTCATAAGAGAGAGACTGAGAAGGGCTATTAGCCCCCAAAGGCATCTTAAAGCTACTAGGATCACTTTTTTTTCCTGGAAAGATGTGCTCTTTCGCAGAATCAGGAGAACATTGTACACAGTATCAACAGCATTGTGTGATGATCAACTATGATAGACTTAATTAACTCTTCCCAGCAATACAATGATCCAAGATAATTCCAAAGGACTCATGAGGGAAAATGCTCTCCACACCCAGAAAAAAGAACTATGGAATCTAGATGCAGATTGAACCATACTGTTTCTACGTTTTTGTTTTTTTCTTTTTTTGAGGTTTTCCCTTTTGTTCTGATTCTTCTTTCACAACATGACTAATGCAGAAATATGTTTAATGCGATTGTACATATATAACCTATGTCTGATTGCTTGCTGTCTTGAGGAAGGGGAAAGGAAGGGAGGGAGGGAAAAAATTTGGAACTAGAAATCTTATAAAAACAAATGTTGAAAACTATCTCTACATGTAACTGGAAAATAATAAAATACTTTTATGATTAAAAAAAACTATAAAAAAGATGTGCTCTTTCCTCAACTTCTCTCTCCACTTCCTGCCCATTAACAGACACTGTAACACACTCTCCAGAATTTTCTAGTAACCCAAATTTTACTTCAACTATAAAGAGACCAGACTAGAGAAAAACAATGTCAAATGAGGATGAGAGCCAAATCTCTGCCTAAAGGTTAGGAAAATTCTTAACTGGGGACTCTAAGCAATTGTGACTATACTCCTAACTTTTCACATTGTATTAATAATCTCCATAAAGGAATAGAGGGTAGGACTATGTGGAATTATGAGTCTACTATATCGCTCTATCCATTATGCCACCTAGCTGCCCCTGACTTTGAGCATAAACGGAAGTATAAGCTGTATATTTATTATCTGAGGACCAATTTAGCTAATCACAGAGAGGTTCATCACATGAAGGCTGGTTTCTAGGTAATGCCTGTATGGCCCTGGCAGCTTTTAAGGGGCTGCAATCTATTTCAATGGAGGAGACCACCATTTACCACAGGAGAAAATTATCTCCCTCACCTCATATTTCTTATAGTGCCCTCTCCTTTGCAAAGGAGGAAATAAGTGTGGATGCAAGATTATAAAATCATAGACTTAGAGCTAGCATGGATTTTGGAGTTATTCAAATGCAACCTACTTATTTGACAGGTGAGAAAACTGAGGCTGAGGATGGTTGAAGTAACTTTAAAAATATGTCAAATTTGAGCAGCAGAGCTGGGGTTTGAACCCAAGTCCTCTAACTCCCAATCTCCTCAAATTTGTCTGTGAGTTAGGGGAATGTCTACCCCAAGCATGTGAAGACTTCTCCCAGCAGAATGGGTGGATGAGAACAATTTGTTCCAATGGCATAGAGGTGGTCAGACATCAAAGACACCAAAATCATCCATGGCATCCTGGGCCACTGCCAGTCATCTTGACTTCTGTCCTACCACTGGACTTCAATGATTCTAGAAGAGAGAGTGAGGCTGATGACTGAACACTGAATTTTAGCCCCAGCATCATGATGTCATTGGTCTTCTTCAAAAACAAAGGACAGGGGCAGCTAGGTGGCACAGTGGATAGAGCACCGGCCCTGGAGTCAGGAGTACCTGAGTTCAAATCCAGTCTCAGACACTTAACACTTACTAGCTGTGTGACCCTGGGCAAGTCACTTAACCCCAATTGCCTCACTAAAAAAAAAACAACCCAAAAACAAAGGACAAGTGATGCCCTTTTTCTGTTGCTTATGTGCATATCTTATTCTGCCCCTATTATATTATAAACTCCTTTTGGGTTGGGACTATGTTATTTTTCATCTTTGTATCCTTAGCATTTAGCATAGTACCTTACACAAAAAAGTTCTTAATATATGTTTGTTGGCTTAAGCTAATGAAATTCCAAATTTTTCAAAGCAGCAAGGTCTTATAAGTTTAGTAAGGAGGGAAGATGGCTTCCCTCTCCTTCACCCTGGATGGTATTCTGCTTCAACTATAGACAAAATGGACCAAGTATACTGGGTGTCCTCAAGAGGATGATCTGTCCGTCTCTGGTTTTCCAAAAGCCAAAGGTTTTAGGACTGGTCTTGAGCAATAGTAGTGGCACCATGGTTTGGGATTACCCCACACCCTTGAGAAATGAATCTCTGCCCTAGTAACAATTCTCAGGTCCTTTCTATTGGGACTTGGAGGATGGCATGTTCTTACCCATTTTTCTCACTGAAGCACTTTACCCGGGGGTTTTAATCTTTTTTTTTTAATCCTGAATCCCTTTGGCAGACTGGTAAAGCCCATGGAGCCCTTCTCAAAATATTTTTAAATGCAAGAAACAACATACATAGAATTGTAAAGGAGAACAATTATATCGAAATATACTTATTAAGATTTTTTTTAGTTCATAGACCCCAGGTTAAGAACCCCTGCCCTATACTGTAGAATGTAAAGGCTCTCTCACTGCCTTCTAACTTCTCCAAATAGACCAAAGTTTATCCCAAGCAATGCACAAATCATGAAATAGTGATTGTGTCTGGACACAAACAAAGCGTTGCTGGTGGACCTTTCCTCTGAAGCCCACTAGCTTCGTGAGAAAATCTATAATCCTGATAAAGGTGGCCCTTCTCACCCCCACTTTTTTTCCTTATCCAGAGTCTCTGCTTCAACAGGGGTTGTGTGGTATAGTGGGACGAACATTAGAATTATTCAGAGAACTTCACTTGAATCCAACTCTGCTGTTTACTATGGGTAGCTACGTGACTTGAGCCTGAAGTCAAGAAAACTCTGAGTTCAAACCTGGCCTCAGACATTTACTAGCTGTGTGCCCCTGGGGAAGTCACTTAACCCTATTTAACCTCAGTTCCTCATATGTAAAATGAGCTGGAGAAAGAAATGGTAAAATACTCCAGTATCTTTGCCAAGAAAACCCCAAATGGAGTCACGAAGAGTTGGATACAACTGAATAACATACCTGCTATTTACTAATTGTGTGACTTTCAGTCAGTCACCAACCGTCTCTGGGTTTTAGTTTCTTTAGTTGCAAGATGAAAACATCAGACTAAATTACTTCTAAAGTCTCTTCCATGATAAATCCTATGATCTTTTGCACAGGCAAAGAATTACTGACCTGCATGGACTTCCATAGCTTCCATAAATAATGTTTCCTAACTCATTTCAAGAGCCACCTGGGTTGCCATCAGGCATGTGGAAGATACAGCTAGGAGTCTAGGTGAATGTTCTGGACCCTGTGCTTCAGGTATCATGCTCCAAAGTGGTGTTCCACAGGTGCTGGCACATTCACATGGAGCTGCTGGGTAGATTCACAATACTTCAGTACCTAAAAGAGAGATGTTCCTTTTTCCACCCCACCCTTCACTTCCTACACTACACTCCCCGATACCTATACACACCCCCCAGTAAGCCCTTAAAAGACTTCCCTCAACAGGTTTATTGCATCCCATACTCTGCCTTCCTGGGGGGGGGCAGGGGGGAACACAGATTTATTAAAGAGGAAATCAACATAATTAGCTGTGTAGTCCTGAACTGTAGTCAATCAACTAAATCTGATCACATGTACAAATGAAAAATATATAAGCAATGACTGTTTTAGCTTGATCCCAAGCTAAAAGAGTGGGTAACTTTTCTAGATGAATGTCTATCACTGATTCTGCATATTTTCAGGGCCTTATCTTATATCACCTAGTTCCATACACTTGTCTATTTATTTGTTTGTTTTGTGAGGCAGTTGGGGTTAAGTGACTTGCCCAGGGTTACACAGCTAGTAAGTGTCAAGTGTCTGAGGCTGGATTTGAACTCAGGTCCTCCTGACTCCAGGGCCAGTGCTCTATCCACTGTACCACCTAACTGCCCCGTCTATTTATGGTGGTCTGCCAGGAGGGAGCTGAGTAGAGGGAGATTAGCAAGCCACAAAAGTTCTCCCACCTGACTCCACAGAAGGTTAGAGTAGGGAGGCAGTGTATTTCTTCGAATGATCCATCATCTTAAGAGGCAAATGTGGCAGATCCTTCATCTCAGCTGGAATTTAGTTTCCCTAGGAGCAATTTTGCCAACTTCACAGGTAATTTCCATGAGTCATAAAATCATAGGATTTCAGAGTTGGAAACAATTTATCCCTTCATCTTATAGATAATATGGCCTGGCCTTATTTAACAATAAGATGTGTCCCCCTCGAGGTAGGTTTTGCTCTTTGATCTATTGTATTTACTGAAAGTATAAGAAAATAAGAGTGACTCATTCCAAGAAAGGCGAATCTCAAAGAGTTCAAATGACTTATTTAGAGTACAAAAGCAATTAATGCTCTTTCTTTTTCTTTTCAACTTAATGAACATAGAAAATCACTTTCATATGTGGTATGGAACAGGAAAGGATTGTACATGAAACTATAAATTGCTTTTCGTTTTCAGCATATAACAAATTCAGTACACAATGTTCAAAGCTGTCCTGCATTTGTGAACATCCTTTTCTTCTCTTCTCATTTTTCTCCTATCCCTATTGTCCCTCTCCAATTCACCTGCTCCCCTAAATTGAAAAAAAAAGAAAAGGAAAAACCCAACATCCTTGTAACTAATATATGCAAACAAAACAAATTCGTATATTGGCCACGTACAGATGTATATTTCATTTTCTGTATTGAATCCATCACCTTTCTGATGGTGGATAGCATGCATCATCATTGGTCCTCTGGACAAAATGTAGTCTTTACATTATAATTTGATGCCTCCCCTTCCCTGATCCTAAACCAACCTCATAAATAGATATGCCCTTTAAATGTTTTTATATCGACTATATACATTGTCCAAGAGTGATTTGTTGGCTTGACTTGGTGAAGAGAATTAAAGTCTGTAAGAATCTTGATGGGAAACCAGTCCTGACCTCTTGGGCTTCTTTGGGACACTGCTATTCATTTTTGTCATGGAGGTTATAGTTAAAAATGTAGAAAAATTAGAAAGTCTAGACTGAGTTTGTAAAAACATAGAAACACATAATATCGAATTGGAAAGATCCTCACTAGCTATTTAGTTCAACCAATGCCAGAGAAATAATCCTTACTATGATGTTCTCAGTAACTAGTTGACCAATGGCCCTGACCTTCCTGTGTGGCTAGGTAGAGGAGTGTATGGAAGAATATGTTACCTAAGGTATTGGGAGGAAAATGTACATTTGTTATTGCTATAGCTTTGAGGCAAATATCCCATTATAAAAAGTTGAATTATATAAAGTGAACCACTTACATTTGTATGGGGCCATTAGTCACTATTTATATAGGATGAAACTGGGGCACTAGTCACTAGCCTGGGTGTGAGAGTCTAGGCCCTTTTGAAGGCTAATAGTTTTTGGTTAGATGCCTATTTATTATAGAGCTATAGCTGTGAGAAATGAGGATAAAGTATCATGGGAGGACTCTCAGAAAGATGCCCTGCCTAGGGGATGGTACTATGTGCTCTCATCTCTTCTATTCCTAAAACTGAATGTACATGAATTGTATTAACCCATGAAAAAGCATATAAAGAGTTGGCCTCAAAACCACATTTTGAATAGTGTCTGGGAGAGTAGGCTTGAAACTTATCTCAGTTCTTACATAGTGTAAGTCCCACTAAATTCAGATCCAAAGGTTAAATATGGATGGTAAAAAAACCTCAGTGAATCCTTGTCTCAATTACAGTGGGTCTGGGGTTACTCCCAAAGGTCATTCCTTGCTTCTTTGCTCCTTGTGTTATTGATGCACTGGCTTTGAAATTATCCCTGGAGTCTTATTGCTAGATTCCTGCAGCTCATCCTCCTGACCTTTCAAAACTCCCAAGGTTGACATGGTCTTTCACCAGATATAATGAGCAGCGGAGTAACTAAGTGAAGCCAGAAGTTTAGCCAAAGAAGGAAAAGAGAAAGTTGAAAGGCCTTTTTGAATACTTCTGCAGATAATCAAAGATCTTCCTCTTCAAAATACAGTTAGCTGAGGGACAGCTAGATGGCGCAGTGGTTAAAGCACCAGCCTTGGATTCAGGAGTACCTGAGTTCAAATCCGGCCTCAGACACTTGACACTTACTAGCTGTGTGAACCTGGGCAAGTCACTTAACCCCCCATTGCCTGCAAAAAAACAAAACAAAAAACAAAATACAGTTAGCTGACCAGGACCATATATACATGCTCCACAGTCTTTCCAAGGCACTTACACATTAGAATTTTCCCAAATCATGCATCATCCCATATTCTCTATGCGAAGAGATGCTGTCCTAGGTACTTTACTCATACACCAGACCCCCATTACATAGCAAGATGCTAAGAAAGAACAAGACAGGGATTTGATCTATCAAATAACAATTAGTAAGGACTAGTAATGCCCTAGAGCAAAACAAGACCAGGAGAAAAGAAAAAATTGATCTTTTCCAGGGTGGGTGTGGTAAGTTGTGGTTGCCCAGACTGTGGACTCCACTTTGGAGTCACAAAAGATTTAACATGTGTGAGGATGGGCTCACACAAAAACATGAGTTTTCTTTTCCTGAGGCCAGTTAAGGTAACATTTGATAGTTCTGTTTCCCAAATGTCCATAGTGGGTGGGAGTGTGGGGGAGGGGTAGCAGAGGGATTGAAATATTATGTGATGCTGGGAAGTTCTTCTTCACCCACTCTCCATAGTATTCACCATATTTTAATTATTGAAACTGAATGTGACTGATGAATCCTTATTCTAGCGAGCCCTCCATCCTCTTGGGAATCCTTTGTGTAAAAACCAGAGCAAGCCAGTGATTATGAATGTAATTTTCTTTTCTTTTCTTCCTTTTTTCTTAGTAAAAATTGGAAAAAAGCCAAAGTGCCTAGTATCTTTCTCATTCCCAGATGTATTTTCCATTCTGGGAACTCCCTGCCCAGTGAAAACAATTTTTCTGTATCTTCTTAATGCCTTCCACCCCCTGAAATATCTTTTATCTTGTTTGCTTGTGGCTTACATGCCAACCATCTGTAACACAACACAGTATCTGGACTGTGTTTATTGCGGGGAAAAGCCCACACCTTTTTTATCATGTTTATAAGAGAAGTGATTTTTCACTGCAGAGGTTTTCTCTTTGAATTATTTTGTGCTTTCTTTTGTTTCTTGACCCATGATAGTTTAGAATAAAGGCTCTTAACATGTGCTAGTGTGTGTGTGTGTGTGTGTGTGTGTGTGTGTGTGTGTGTGTGTGCGTGTGAGAGAGAGAGAGACAGAGAGAGAGAGAGAGAGAGGAAGGGAGGGAGAGAGAGGGGGAGGAGGGAGAGAGAGAGTGAGGGAAAGAGGGAGGGAGGGAGCAAGGGAGAGAGATGGGGGAGGGAGGGAGGGAGAGAGGGGGGAGGGAGGAAGGGAGAGAGAGACAGAGGAAGGGAGAGAGAGACAGAGGGAGGGGGGGAAAGAGAGAGTGAGAGAGGGAGGGAAAGAGAGAGATGGAGGAAGGGAGAGAGAGAGACAGAGGGAGGGAGGGAGAAAGAGAGGGACTGAGGGAGGGAGGGAGAGAGAGAGTGAGAGAGGGAGGGAAAGAGAGGGGGAGGGAGGGGGAGAGAGAGGGAAGGAGGGAGAGAAAGAGAGAGAGGGAGGGAGGGAGAGAGAGGGGGAGGAGGTAGGGAGCGAGGGAGAGAGAGAGGGACAGAGGGAAAGAGAGGGGGAGGGAGGGGGAGAGAGAGAGGGAAGGAGGGAGAGAAAGAGAGAGAGAAGGAGGGAGGGAGAGAGAGGGGGAGGAGGGAGGGAGAGGAAGGGAGAGGAAGGGAGGGAGAGAGGGAGGGAGAGAAAGAAGGCCCTTTTGACAGTCTGGTAGAGCCTGTGGAACCCTTCTCAGAATAATGTTTTTAAATGCATAAAATAAAATACAATGGATTACAAAAGAAACCAATGATATTGAAATACAATTAGAAAAATATTTTCAAACCAAGTACACAATACTCAAATTAAGGACACCTGGTCTAGAAGGCATTATGGCGGAGACAACTAACCTTTAACTTAGAGTCAGGAACCTAAACTAATTTTCTTTCTAAAGCTGTCACTGGATGGCCTTAAAGCATATCACTACCCCCATTCTCTTCTAGAAACTGAAGGGATGGGATTAAATAACTTTTAGTGTCCCTTCTAGCTCCTATTTGTTCTTATACATACTATTTGTTAAAGTAGTAGAAAGGAAAGATGAAGCATACCTTTGCTGATGATACCTTTGCTGTTGAAAATCCAAAATAAGGAGCTTCAGGTTTTTTTTTTTGTTTGGTTGGTTTTTTTTAGTGAGGCAATTGGGGTTAAGTGACTTGCCCATGGTCACACAGCTAGTAAGTGTCAAGTGTCTGAGGCCGGATTTGAACTCAGGTACTCCTGAATCCAGGGCCGGTGCTTTAACCACTGCGTCATCTAGGTGCCCCAGAGCTTCAGTTTTGAACATCTTCCTTTTCTTCTATTCCCTCTTCCACCGTGCCCCACTCCCCATCTCCTTCCCCTTGTGAAAAAAATTCAAGCTTAGACACTTGTCAAGGATGAAAAATTCATGGCATCATGGACTTAGAGCCAAAAGGAATCATTGAGGTTATTAAGTATGACCCCCTCATACTATAGATGAGGAAATAGAGGCCTACAGTGGGAAAATGACGTGTACAGGGTGACATAGCTAATTAGTATCTGTTACTATTATTTTTGTCATCCATTTGTTTCAGTTGTGTCTAGCTCTTCATGACGCCATTTGTGGTTTTCTTGGCAAAGATACTGGAGTAGTTTGCCATTTCCTCATCCAGCTCATTTGACAGATGAAGAAACTGAGGGAAACAGGATAGCGTTAGTTGCCTAGGGTCACATAGCTAGTAAGTATCTGAGTCCATTTGATAAAATACAGCACCCATTCTTATTAAAAACACTAGAAAGCACAGGAATAAATGGAAATTACCTTAAAATGATGAGTAATATTTATCTGAAATCATTAGCAAGAAGTATCTGCAATGGGGATAAGCCGAGAAGCCTTCCCAGTACAATCAAGGGTGAAGCAAGGATGCCCATTATCACCTCTATTATATAATATAGTAGTAGAAATGTTAGCTATAACAATAAAAGAAGAAAAAGAAATTAAAAGGGGGAGCTAGATGGTGCAGTGGATAAAGTACTGGTCCTGGATTCAGCGGGACCTGAGTTCAAATCCTGATTCAAACACTTGACACTTACTAGCTGTGTGACCCTGGGCAGGTCACTTAACCCTCATAGCCCCACTAAAAAATAAAATAAAATAAAGAAATTAGAATAGGTAGTGAGGAAACAAAACTATTATTCTTTGCAGATGACATGATATACTTAGAAAATACTAGAGAATAAACTAAGAAACTACTTGAAATTATTAGCTTTAGCAAAGTTGCAAGATATAAACCATCAGCATTTCTATATATTACCAACAAAATCCAGCAACAACAGATAGAAAGAGAAATTCCATTTAAAATAACTGTGGCCAATTTAAAATATTTGAGAGTCTACCTGCCAGGACAAACCCAGGAACTATATGACCAGAACCATAAAACACTTTTTACACAAATAAAGTCAGATCTAAACAATCAGAAAAATATTAATTGCTCATGGGTAGCCTGAGCCAATATAATAAAAATGACAATCCTACCTAAGTCAATTTATTTATTTAGTGCTAGACCAATCAAGCTATCAAATATTTTATATATAGAGAAAAAATAATAACAAAATTCATCTGGAAGAACAAAAACTCAAGGATATCAAGGGAAATCAATGAAAAAATGCAAAAGAAGGTGAGCTAGCAGTACCAGATCTCAAACTGTATTATAAAGTGGTAATTATCAAAACAATCTGGTTCTGGCTAAGAAATAGAGAGGGGGGGGGCAGCTAGGTGGTACAGTGGATAAAGCACCGGCCCTGGATTCAGGAGGACCTGAGTTCAAATCCAGCCTCAGACCCTTGACATTACTAGCTGTGTGACCCTGGGCAAGTCACTTAACCCTAATTGCCTCACCAAAAAAAGAAAGAAAGAAAGAAATAGAGAGATGGCTCAGTGGAATAGGATAGGTACAAATTAAACTATAGTAAATGACTATAGCAATCAAATATATGATAAACCCAAAGATCCAAGCTTTTGGAACAAAAACTCATTATTTGACAAAAACTTCGGTAAGGGGGGCAGCTAGGTGGCACAGTGGATAATGTACCAGCCCTGGATTCAGGAGGACCTGAGTTAAAATCCAGCCTCAGACACTTGACACTTACTAGCTGTGTGACCCTGGGCAAGTCACTTAACCTCCATTCCCCCGCAAAATAAATAAATAAATAAATAAATAAAGTTTAAAACTTCATTAAAAATGGAAAACAGTATGGCAGAAACTAAATATAGACCAACATATACTGAAATAAGGTCAAAATGTGTACATGATTTACACATAAAGGGCGATACCATAAGCAAATTAAGAGAACATGAAATCTGTAAGATTTATAGACAGAGGAGAAATTTAGGACCAAAGAAGATATAGAGAGTAATACAAAATGTAAAATAGATAATTTTGATTATATAAAATTTAAAAGTTTCTGCACAAACAAAACTAAAATATCCAAGATTATAAGGAATGCAGAAAACTAGGAAAGAATTTTTGAAATAGGTATCTCTGATAAAGGTCTCATTTCTCAATTATTTAGAGAACTGAGTTAAATTTATAAAAATACAAGTCATTCCCCAAATGATAAATGGTCAAAGGATATGAACAGGCAATTTTCAGAAAAAGAAATCAAAGCTATCTATAGCTTTTTTATTTATTATTTATTTATATATCTATATATGAAAAAATGCTCTAGATCACTATTGATCAGAGAAATACAAATTAAAACAACTCTAACCTCACACCTATCAGAGTGACAAATATAAGAAAAAAGGAAAATATTGGATGTCAGAGGGGATATGGGAAAACTGGGATGCTAATCCACTATTGGTGGAGTTGTGAAAAGATCTAACCACTCTGGAGAACAATTTGTAATTATGCCCAAAGGCATATGAAACTGTGCATACCCTTTGATCCAGCAATACTTCTGCTAGGTTTATATCCCAAAGACATCCCAAAAAAGAGTAAAAGACCTATTTGTACAAAATTATTTATAGTAGCTCTTTTTGTGGTGGCTAAGATTTGAAAATCAAAGGAATGCCCATCAGTTGGGTAGTGGCTAAACAAGCTATGGTATATAATGGTGATGGAATATTATTGTGCTATAAGAAATGACAAGCAGGATGACTTCAAAAAGGCCTGGAAAGACTTGTATGAACTGATGTATAGTGAAGTGAGCAGAACCAGGAGAACATTGTGCACAGTGACAGCAATATTGTTTGATGAAGAACTGTGATTGACTTAACTATTCTCAGTAATACAATGATCCAAGACAATCCCAAAAGAGTAATGATGAAGCATACTATCCACCTCCAAAGAAAGAACTGATATTGATTAAACAGAAACTGAAGCATGCTGCTTTTCACTTTCTTTCATTTTTTCTTTTATTTAAATTTTCTTTTACAAAATTACCAATATGGTAATGTTTTACATAACTGCACATGTATAACCTATATCCGATTGCTTACCACCTCAGGGAAAGGGAAAGGGAAGGAGGGAAGGAGGTATAGAATTTGTAACTAAAAACTTTAAATAAACATGTTTATTATATTTTTTTAATTGCCTGAGGCCAGATTTTAACTCAGGTCTTCCTGACTCCAGTCCCAGCATTCTATGCACTGTGTCACATAACTGCCTACCCTTTAGCGTCAGAGGCACTTCAAATTCAGGACTTCCTAATTCCCAGTTCAGTCCTCTCTCTACTACACCTCCCTACCTCCCATAAGGAACAGATCTGAGAAGACCTTGAATACCTTGGCTGACAACTCAAAGGCCTTGTAATCATGGGTTTACTGGATAAAAAAGGTATATTTCATAGTCTAACTCATCATCCAGACCATGGATTAGTAGAATCAGACCCACAGTGGGATGAATGGAGCTTTGCCTCAGGGTGGCAGGATTGGGGGAAGGGTCAATTCTTTACCTTGACTTTCTTTATTGGTCCCACTCTCTGGTCCCTTCCCTTGCCCTGGTTCACTCCACCAGAGTCCCACCACTGAAGTTCCCCTTCCTCCTCCAACACTGCCCTCCCATTATTGCCCCAAGGGTAGATTGAGTTGCCAACATTGGTGGGAGGACATGCAGAGGATACTTGACCCCAATAAGATAATTATATTTATTTTATCTTTTTTAGAAATTGTTACATAGGCTTCCCATTAGCTGATGATTTTATTTGTTGCCTTGTTAATGAAGATAGTCTTTCATTTTAACAATGTGGGGTTATAATACATCCTTTGCTGAAAAGAAGATCTGGCTGGTGTCCAGTTCATAAACCCCTCCCCCTTCCCCAAGCTGAATTTGCCCATGACACAAAAATTCCTAAGTATGGCTCTTAGAGTCAATAATTTTCAATACTTATTCAGGGGAGAGGAGAAAACAGTTCTGATCAATAACTGATATATCTGTTTCTGGCCACCTTTTTATAATGTCATTTGAATGCTACTAGTCTTTACTGTCCTTGCTTCTTTTGTGTGTCAGTGTCCTGACCTCATGGGAATTGATGGTTTGGATGTAAATGAAATCTCAGGCAGCTTACCAGAGACCCTAAAAAGGGTCTAGTTCTATTCGGCCCACAGTTGAAAAAATAGCACCCTCATTGCCTCAGATAATGGAATGAGTTCAGAGGAACTTTCAGAAAGAGAGATACAGCATCGGCATTAGGAAGTGTAATGTTTTTAGAAGCAGCCACAGAAGGCTCCCGCTGGTTCTTAGTGTGTTTTGGTTCCAGGTCATTGAGACTTCCCAGAAGTGTCTGGAGCTGATGCTATCAAATCTCCCCCCCGCTAAATGCTGACATGGCCCAATACCCTGCCTGGGCCTTAAACCTGAAGAACCCTCAAGTGTTATTGAAGCTTAACCAACTCTGCTCTTCTTTCTCCTGGGAATTTTGTTCATAGAAATTATGTGGTAGAGTTTCCCTTCAAAGCATGGGTAGAGGATAGAGCAGATCTAGTTCTGGCTCTGTCACTTACTAGCAGAGTAACTTTGGCCAAATTACTTGACCTCTCTGGGCCTTGGTTTCTTCACCTGTAAAATGAGAAAGTTGGACTAGGTGACCTCTAAGATCTCTCCCAGCAATAAAATGCTATGCTAGGGAAAATGGTTTGGGGTGGGGGATCTGGGAGTGAGATATGGTTGTGTGTATTTTAAAATCTTAATATGAGAATTGGAAAAGATCAGGGAGCTTCATCCTGAACCCTTCAGAATCACCAAGCTATTGGTTTCTTGAAAATATCATTTTTTAGGATCATAGGTGTTCAAAGTAGAAGCATCATTAAAGATCATGTAGTCCAGCTCCCTAGTTATGCATATAGGAAACCGAGGTCTGGAGGGTTAAAGGGAATTGCTCAAACATTTAGTTTATAAATAGATTTTGGAATCAGGCCCCATTGTTTAAAAATTATGTGCCATGTTACCAGGAGCCACTCTAGGCTTCCCAGGCCATTTGTTTAATAGGCAAGCCCCTTCCCAATAAGTTAACATTTACTGATCAATTAAATGTGGTCACATTGCCTCCAATAAGTGATGCCTCATGCTATTTACTCTGAGAGAGTTTTATAGCCCACTCAGCATGAAACCAAAGTAGTAAAGTCAGCTTAGTGACGAAAAGCTGAGTCATGTGGGGATGGAATATAACCAACTGTGGCTCTAATCCAGGGAACATCAAGGAGAAGGCTGTTTTACCTCAGGGGAGCAGAGTATTTATAAGAAAAGCAATATTCCAGGGCAATCTTTGCCCAGAACATAACTAGCAATTCTGGTACCTGGGCCAGGGAGCAAAAAACAAACTCTCAAAGTCAACTTGAGAAATTCAAATGGGGTGGGTTGAGGAGACAACTTTGGAGAAAGATCCCGTACCTCAGGACAGGAGGCCCCTTGTGGTGAGAGACCCCAGAATAGATACCATCAGCCATGGGCAGGGAAGTGGAGAGAATAGGGTTGGGTGATGCTGGAGAAGAGCTCACCTAGAGCAGGGCTTCTTAAACTTTTTCCCCTCATGAACCCTTTTTGCAAGATAATTTTTTTATTCGACCCCAGGTATACAGGTACAAAAAATAGGTACACATAACCTTTTATTGTTGCCAAATTCTCACAACCCCCACATTTGCAACAATCATATATGGGGTTGTGACTCACAGTTTAAGAAGTTTTGACCTAGAGTGTACTAGGTCTACAAAATGGCATGATCATTCTGCATGGGGCACCCATTATTCTAGGAGACATAATTGTTTACTGGAAATGGGACTAGAGTCAGACAATCTGGGGTTTGAGCCTTGATTCCAAAGTGTGGGACCCTGAGAAAATTATTTAATGTCTCTGGGGTTCAGTTCCCTCACATACAAAATAAGACCAATAATAATTCTGCTAACTACCTCACTATGGGGCAGCTAGGCGGCTCGGTGGATAGAGTGCTGGGCCTTGAGTCAGGAGGACTCAAATTCCTGAATTCAAATTTGGTTTCAGACACTTATGAGCTGTGTGACTATTGTCAAGGCACTTAACCCTATTTGTCTCAGTTTCCTCATCTGTAAAATGAGCTGAAGAAGGAAATGGCAAACCACTCCAGTTGTTTTGTGCTTCTCAAAGAGGACCATGATATCAAAATGATGTCATGACTTACATTGAATTGGATTTAAGTGAGGGAGGGCTGTGCAAAGTCACCAGTCTCATTCTCTCCTCCAAAGCCATCTGGGTCCAGTGGCAAAATATATATCAGGACAACTGGAGATGGCCCTGGATATTTAAGGCAATTGAGGTTAAGTGACTTGCCAAAGGTGACACAGCTGGTATGTCTGAGATGAGATCTGAACTCAGGTCCTCCTGACTTCAGGGCCAGTGCTCTATCCACTGCACCACCAACCACTCCAGTATCTTTGCCAAGAAAACCCCAAATGGGGTCATCAAGAGTTAGACACGACTGAAATGACTCAACACCTACCACCTCACAGGGTCATTGTGAGTTTCAAATGAAATAATGTATGTAAAGAACATGGTAACCATAAAGTGCTGTATGAATAGTTAGTATTATTCACTGCTTAATGGGGAGTCATTGAAAATTTTGAGTGGCAGGATCAGAGCTATACATTAAGTTTGGCAGTGTTATATCTCCTCATCAAATCCCCCTCCTCCTTTCTCCCCCCCAGCCTTTCAGTGCTTTCTGGCTATGTGGTAGCTAGATGACTCAGTGGATAGAGTCAGGAGGAGCTGAGTTTAAATCCAGCCTCAGATACTTGTTAGCTATCTGGCCACAGGTCACTTAACCTCAGTCTTCCTCTCCTCAACTGTCAAATGGGACTAATAATAGCATCTACTTCCCAGGGTTTTCAAGCACTTAGTAAGTCCTATATAAATGCTGGCTATTGTTACTATAAATTAATCCTGAGGGCCTCTGAGCACTGGTGCCCAATCCAAATCCAACCTCCCTAGGAAACTTCCTATGTGTCACAAATCCAAATATAAAAATTTGTCTTGTGTACCCCCTCCATTCTTAGCCAACTACTTTTATTATACATGCACACACATGCATGCATGCATACTGTTCAGTGTTCAATGAGTCTTAAGAAGTTAGTACAATCTATCCCTTAGGTAGACTATTTTCATAGACCATGATTTAACCCAAAGAAATGGAATTCGTGATTAATATTTCCAAATGGTGGGGAAGATTTTTCAGAGAAGCAGAACTCTTGGTGCCCCTAAAATTGTACCACATAGGCAGACTAAGTGCCTAGCCCAGCTATAACTTATGGTCCATTTTGTATAAGAGGCTTTCCATTTTCTGCTATGGTTTCATGGTTAGATGTTGTCTACCTTTCAGATATATTGTCAATTCATACCATCTGTTTGGAGGTTTTCCAGCAGCAGCCCAAACACAATGCTCTACAGAGTAAATACATAATGAATGCTAGGGATGTAATGTAAGGATCCCTGGACTTGATATCAGAAGACCTGGGTTCCAGTCCTAGCTTAGATTCTAGCTTTAATGAATAAAGGCAAGTCATTTAACTACCTTGCGATCTGAATTTCCTCATCTATAAAATGGGAATGGTAATACTTGTTCACCTTTCTTATATGGTTTCTATGAGGAAAATACCTCAGAAATGACATATAACTGTGAGTCATGATACAATTTACTCTTTTGGACTCAGGGTAGAGTAGGAAAGATGATTCATTTATGAGAAAAGTACTTTCCTAAATTCTCCAGAACTACCAATACCTATTATTCACCCATAGTAAGCTACATTGTCTTCCTTTTTTGTAAGGAGGTAGCTTTACCCATTTTTCCATTGCTTTTTTTCTCTTTGGCCTCCTATCTTCTGATTGTGAAGATCTGAGGTTGCTTTTTATAACCTCCTTGTTTTGGCAGATTTAGCTATTATTAGACCATTTTTATCTCTTTCTAATGTATTCAAACTTAATTACATGTTTTTCTTTTTCTTTTGGTTCGATTGTACTAATTATGTGGTATTAAGTCTGACTCAAGTATATTAATAGACATTTCATTGTCCCTCCATTTACTAAATTGCCCAGGATTTGCACTTTTAGAGTTCTTGCCATTCATATTATCTTCATTTGTGTAAAAAAAATTTTTTAATAGTGCAGGCTAAATCCTATATGTTTGATTCTTTATGTAAAATTGTACTCTTAAAGGAGGACTAGATGCAGTCTAAGAGCTATAGCTATATGTGAGTGTAATTGAAGTCAGGCAGTCTTATTGTCAAGCAATCAATAAGAATTATTTTTAAATAAAGTTTGCTTTTTATTGGTTTCCCTGATAAATAATGATTGAACATTTTAGATATTTGAGACGCCAAAATATTGTTTTCAAAGTGATATTTTTCAGTCTCACTCAAACTCTGAACAGAGCCAGAGCCACTACAATGATAGGCCAATGGTTCCTCTATAGGTCATAGCAGTAAGTCAATTTTCAAATTTGACCTATACTGGCTATACGCTGGCAGCAGACATTGTCCCCTTTTCTATTCTCGTAGGTATTTCTAGCAGGAAATGGGCATAATTAAAACATGGCCATCCATATTCCTCTCCTGGTGTCTCTCTGGCATTTCTTGCAGGAACATGGGAATGGTCACCCATGCCATCAAAAGCTCTTCAACTGTCCAGAAAGCACCACTCACAAACTCTCCTCCCTAAACCTAGTCTTATACTGTTGATGCATTTCCCCAGTGAAGGAAAATAAAAACAACATTATCTGCTGAAAAGGGTTAATGATTCCTCATCTATATAATTTTAATAGATAGCCAGTACCTAGAATAATGTTTCTCATTGAATAAATGCAGTTTAGCAGCTCTTATAACAGGTACTATTCATTTCTCTAGAAAGTAGAATTTTATTTGTGAGCTCTCCTAGGCAGCATGGTCAGGTGGAATAAAAATTGCAAGTAGGATAAAGGATCCAACTTCATATCCTGGATCTTCCACTAACTTGTTGCTATGTCACTTCAAGCAAATCATGTTTCTTCTCTTTGCCTTATATTCTTCATCTGTGAAAAAACACAATTGGACTAGATTATCTCAACCATCCTATCACCATAATAGTATAGAGCTGGAGGGGGCTTCAGAATCCAATCCTAGTTCAACCCCTTTATTTTACAAATGAGGAAACCAGGACTCAGAGATGTGAAATGATTTGTCACAGATGACACCATTAGTCTCCATTCAAGAAACCTAGGTTATTGGATGCCAGAGCCAAATTCTAATGCCTATTACAATCATTTGGCTTATCCCATTGCATTGTTTGTTAGACCCACCTAGAGTCTGGGTAAGAACAGGCAAAGAAATGAAAACCAAGAAGTCTCCATTTTGCTCCTGCTGACAGCTCTGATAAAATTTAGAGGAACTTGAAATAAATTGCTAAAATGAAGTTTCCAGATAACATATGGATTTTAGTTGTCCACTCCATCCCAATTCCCTATAAACACAAATAGTTTTAATATGGTTATAATCTGTGTAACTAGCAGCTAAAAAGCTACTCTATCCTGAATATCCTGAGCAATATACTAATCATCTACTCTAATGGCTGTAAGAAACATAAAAAAATTATCTAGCCTTTCTTCCTCCTCCATTTAAAGATGAAAGAACTGAGATTCAGAGGTTGAGCAACTTTTTCAAGCTAGTTGATTGCAGGGCCAGGAAGAGAATCTAGGTCCCTGGGGCCTATTGTGCCACATTAACTCCAAGTTCTGTTCTTTGAGTCTGACCTTTGCAGAAATTTCACACAATTCTGGTAAAGATGACTTGATATAGACCACAGAACTTGTTAAAACATTAGAGCTGGAAGGGACTTCAGAAATCATCTAATCCAACAGAGTTAAGTGATTTACCTAAAGTCACAAAGTTATTACATGATGGATCCAGGGTTAAAATCAGGTTTTATCAGTCTATCAGTCTAGAAGTTCAGCCCACTATACCACACTTGAGTTGCTTTTGTCATTGTCATAACCTATCAGAGTTGAAAGGGATATTATGTCTATAAAGACATCAAAATCAGTGTGTAAGCTTTGGGGGCAAGGGGTTATATAAATTTGAGTTTCTATTTTACACATTTATTATATAATTCTGTCTTACTGATCAGCCCTGAAACTACAGTTGGAACTAACTTATCTGTAGGCTAAAAGTCCATTACATTAGAATACTAATGAGGATTTAGTAGTAAATTAAAAGAAAATATTATTTTAATAAAGGCTATGGGTGTGTGAAATACTGTCAGTCACTTTCCTTGAAAAAATAATTTAAATGTGGGGCAGCTAGGCGGCACTGGATTCAGGAGGACCTGAGTTCAAATACAGCCTCAGACACTTGACACTTACTAGCTGTGTGACCCTGGGCAAGTCACTTAACCCTCATTTCCCTGCCAAAAAACAAAACAAAACAAAACAACTCAGAAAACAGCAACATCCATATAGCCCCCAGAAATCATAGCACCTGACCATATATGCTCCTAGAATCAAGATAATAGATAAAATCTTCAAGAAGGGCTTTCAAAAGAATTATGAAGAAGAGAAATGAATCTTGGCACTGTGCTATAATAGGGATGAGACACTTTCTCCTCAGGGTGAAGTGTTACAACTAAGCAAAACATACTTGAAACTCTCTGGCAGAAAGTGCTTAGAAGTACTTGGTGGGGGGGGGGGGCGTGTTCATTGGGGATAGAGATAGAAATAGGCTAATTAGAAGAGAGGATTGGGGGTTGAGTATTGAAGAGGGATCAATATGAAAGTTGTATTCACAGCTCCAAAGAGGTCCTTAGAGGACAATATACTCTCATTCTGAACCATGAAAAATCTCAGAAATCAGCAGAAGACTCTGTCTGTGCATGGATTAGTTCTACAACCACCTCTGTGCCCTGTTTGCATACTTTAAATAAGCATGGCCTGTTGACCTGAAAAGGAAGTGAGCTCCAGTAGCAAAGAATGAGAAGCAACACCCGGTACCCTCAAGACAGAAAAAGAAAAGAGTAAGTCTTCATGTTTGCTGAGATCATTAAGTGGGAACGTTTGGGGTAAAAGTAGAGGAGGGTGATACAGTGTGAGAAGGCATTGGAGAGATATCAGTCTTCATCAGTGGAGGGAGAGCCAGCACCAAGTAAGGTGTCATTCAAGGAATCAGAGTGAAGTACAACCAGATGGTGGCTTAGAAAAGAGAAAGTTGGTGGCAGAGTGGGTGGCGTGTTGGGTTTGGAATCAGGAAGACCTGAATTTGAATCCTGCCTCAAACACTTAATAGCTATGTGACCCTACACAAGATCCTTAAGCTTTCAACCTCAATTTCCTCATCTGTGAAATGGGGATAATAATAGCAACTGCCTCCCAGGGTTATTGTGAGGAGCAAGTGAGATAACTGATGTAAAGCACTTCAAAAAAAACTTAAAGCACCATATAAATACTATTTATAGTAGTGGTAGCAGCAGCAGCAGTAGTGGTGGTAGTGGTAGTGGCAGCAGCAGCAGTTGTAGTACTAGTAGTGGTAAAGTCTTGCAATATGCAACCCATACTCTATATGGGTTGTAGATGAGTCCTCGATTCAGAGCATTTCATAACTAGAAATAGAATATGGAAAGCTTTAGAAGTGTCGAGGCTTTTGCTTCTGAGCCAAGCAGTAATCAGTGAAGTTCAAGGCATGGGGTGAGTGGAGCCAGAGACTAGTCAGATTTGCCATGACTTTCTATTTTGATAATATTGAAGAAGGTCTCCTAAGAGAGGATCTACTTGAGAAAAACAACAGCAACAACAAAAACCTACCCTAGCTAAAGCTAGTGCCAACAAAAGTCGTATAGACTTTCCCCTCCACAGAGGAATTATCTGTGCCAGTGAAATCACAGATCTGGACCAGAAATCTTTGCATAAGAGACTCCTTTCTGAAAGAAATCCTTTATGTCTGTATTATGTGCAACAAAGTAAAATATTTGGGGGTTTTGCATATGAAAATCTGTTTCTTTTTTCATATTTTCCTCAAGGATATCCTCGACATGTGTGTACTATAGACCATTCTCATAACCATTTTGTAGAGCCGAAAAAGAATGGAATGTGAGCCACTAGATGCTAGTATTTTCCCAGTTTTCTTTTAAAATTTTTTGGTCATAATACAATCCTTTTATTTTTTCCATTCTTTAAGCATTAACTTGAAAAATTTTTGTCACCACCAGCATAACTGTCTACTATGTGTACATGGTCAGGTTCAGCTGTTCTTCCTAATTTTATTTTCTTACTTGTCATTGAAGGGATTATAATCCAAACATGATAGTTCCACTGACACTGATGATGAATATACATTGCTATAGAAATGTTGGTGAATGAGTTCCATCCCCCCCTTTTGTTTTCCTTATTCCAGTTTCA
Organism: Dromiciops gliroides; assembly: GCF_019393635.1. Lineage (NCBI taxonomy): Eukaryota > Metazoa > Chordata > Mammalia > Microbiotheria > Microbiotheriidae > Dromiciops > Dromiciops gliroides. The sequence continues at coordinate 185,594,923 of NC_057863.1, read as the reverse complement.
TCTATAAATTATTTTGGAATGATTATGTTTAGCTGGGTCTTGCACAAAATTTGCCTCAAATGTATTCACATCTTCAGGTAACACTGCTTATAATCTTCTAACATTCTGTTCCCTAATGATTTTTTTTTTTGTGGGGCAATGAAGGTTAAGTGACTTGCCCAGCGTCACACAGCTAGTAAGTATCAAATGTCTGAGGCTGCATTTGAACTTAGGTCCTCCTGAATCCAGGGCCAGTGCTTTATCCACTGTGCCGCCTAGCTGCCCCCTCTAATGATTTTCAAGTGATTTGTACTCCACATTTCTCTCAAGCAGGTTCTGAGCTCTTTTGATCTCCTTGTTGTAGTAATTGTTTTATCTATTAATTATATTCTTTACCTTTATTCCCCTTTTTTAGATGCAATAATATTTAATTAGATTCAGTTGGAGATCTGTTTATTTACATCTTTTTTGTAATTTCAGGCTGGATCTTCCACTAATCTTTATGCTTTTTGCTCATTTCATGTTGAATTTGACCTTTATTCTAACAATTTGATAATAAGACTGCACACAAGCATTGAAGTTGGGAACAACTCCCACATCAGTAACAAGTCATTTCTATGGCTCAGTCCTCCTTTTCAAGCCACATCTCAAGGACGAGACACTGTTTAGCTATTGAAGAAAGAAAGCATGTCAGTGACTCTGGGAATTAGGGAACATTAGAACAAAAGGAAAGTATTTATTCAGTTTTTATCTGGAAAGTGAGAAGCCCATATAAAATGCACAGTATGGCCCCAACACAACTGCTCAGTGTGGTACAGTGGTAAGAGAATTGGCTTTAGATCTAAATCAGCCTTTGATATTGACTACTAATGTGACCTTGGGCAAGTCATATAACCATCCCGGGCCTCAGTTTCCTCATCTGTAAAATGAGTTGGTTTCAGTAGAGTTTGAGGTCCTTCCCCAACTCCAGTTTCATAGTGCTAGGATTTTGTGAGCCTGTGAACTGATTATTATAAGCTCACAGAAAATCTCCAGAGTAAGGCAGGAGAGACTGCTTTTTAGGAACAGTACTTGGCCTAATGGAGGTGTTATTGCTTTGCTGCACACCTTGATACACTTAGAAGAAATAAAAATCTAGAAGATGAAACCACAGAGAGCTCTGACTTTTGTGGATGCTATAAGCACATGAAAAGGCAAAATCTGGAGCATTACTTATATGGAGGAATAGTTACTTGGAGGGAGGTGCAGAGGATAAATAAATGAAGAAATTACTAAGAAATTCAAGCCTTTGAAAAAGACATTAGTGATGAAGATTTAAAGAAAGCCTGCCAAAGACATTTTAGCCAGTTAGGAAGTGAGCACCTGGAGCCTCAGAAGCTTTGAAAGCCAGAGGGAATGCCCTTGCTTTTCTCAGCATTCCTGGCAAAGGACTACGCTGTGATAAATATGGAGATGAACAGGTGATTTTTGCTGGGTTGGACCCCATAATTATTATAGGGATTTTGAAGCTGACATTACCCCCAGAAGAGGTATTCAACATGTTCATTAGAGTCATCTTCCTATAGGAAATATTAATAGGTTTTCAAATGTGTTGAATGACAACACACTTTTACAAAACTAGAGGAGGAAACCCAGAAAGAAGAAAAGGAAGAAAAATCTCAGAATACATATTCTGCATTTATTTGCTTCCATCTCCTATAATTGAGGCTATTTCTGTTTCAAGCTCTTGATTTTTTTGCATCATATCCCCAATGCTTTGCATAGTCTAAGCATTTAATAAATATTTTTTCATTCAACATTCAGCTGTCCGCCAGTAATCTCCCACTTAGTCTTTCTCAACAAATTGCCCATGGGCTACTACTCCATTTCTACAGAAACACAAAATCTGCAGGTGCCTTATTTTATCAATAAACATTTTGGGGAGAAAAATCTATAAAAGGCCATCTCTGCATGATCCAGAAAGGATTGTAAAGAAGAATTACATAGACTCTATCCTACTGAGTTTCTGAAAAGAGAAATAAGAGAAGTTCAGCTCAACAAACTTGGCCAGATTACTCCAGGTTAACCTGGAACAAAGAGCAACAACACCAAAATGAGAAAGCTTCAAACAAACAAACAAAAGAACCTACTTACTCATATAGGCTTAGATAGAGGTGGCTGATTTAATTGTAGGCAAGTCCACTGTGGGGATCATCTTGTTAATTATTCCTATTTATGTTCTTAATTCCATTCTATAACAGAAAATAGGGAAGAGGGAAGAGATAAGGGAACTAGCATTTATTAAGTACCTACTACGTACCAAGGACTATGCTAAGCACTTTACAAATATTATCTCATTTGATCTTCACAACAACCCTAGGAAGCAGTTGTTATTATTATCCCTATTTTGAAACTGAGGTAGAGTTGCCCAGGGTCATACAACTAGTAAGTATCTAAAGCTGGATTTGAACTCAGGTCTCCTGACTCCAGACCCAATTTTCAGTGCATTGCACCACCTAGCTGCTTCTAAAAGACCCAGAATTTAGTCATAGATCATAGATAATGGACCTACAAGGAACCTCAGTAGTCATCTAGTTCATTCCCTTCATTTTACAGATTGCCCAAGATCACACAAGTAGTAAGCATAATGGTTAGAATTTGAACCCATTTCCTCTGGCTTCCTCACACAATTTTCTTTCTGCCATATCACATTTCTGGTTCTGCCATTCACTATTTATGTGACCTTGGCCAATACCTTTTAGCTCTTTAGTTCTCCTTTTGCTCATCTGTAATGAGGTAGTTAAACTAGTGAAATATGACTTAGGTAGTAACACTAGATGATCCAACATCAGTATATGATTCTTTAAGAGGGCCAGCTAGGTTGTACAGTGGATAAAGTACCAGGCTGGGATCCAGGAAGATTCATCTTCCTGAGTTCAAATCTGGCTTCAGGCACTTTCTACCTGTGTCACCCCAGGCAAGTCACTTTAACCCTGTTTGCCTCAGTTTCCTCATCTGTAAAATGAGCTGGAGAAGGAAATGGCAAACCACTGCGGTATCTTTGCCAAGAAAACCCTGAAAAGTCAGACATGACTAAAAATGACTAAACACACACAAAAAACTGGTAAGACAAATTTTGTTGTAACTAGTGAGCATCTAGGACTTTTGCTAGTATACCACACTGCTTAGAATTAGGAAATGAATGATTATGCATCATAGATCTAGAGCTACAAAGGACATTAGAGTTCAACTAGCCCAACCTTCTCTGTCTCTCTGTCTCTGTCTCTGTCTCTCTCTCTTTTTAAGATTGAGTCTCACCATCCTTCTCAGGCTGAAAGTGCAGAGACCAGTCACAAACCCTGTCCCAGGTCTGATTAACACAGGAGCCTCGCTCTTCTCCTTTTTATGTCCTTCATTCCCTCCTTAAGCGACCCAGTAGCCTCCTGATCCTGGAGGCTCATCATATTGATGCTGAATTTAATGAGACACATGAGCGGCGTAGCCCACTGCAACTCAGAGCTCCTCAGCCACCCCAGGAGCTGGGATTACAGGCCTGTGCCATCATGCCCAGCCAACCCCCTCATTTGATAGAGGAGGATGTTGAGACTTAGTCTTGCCCACTGTCACATAAGAAGTGTCAGAGGCTGGATTTGAACTTGAGTTCTTTGGCTCCAGAGCCAGCATTCCTTCTACTGACTTACACTGCCACCCTTCGTGCCTTTAAGATGCACAATATACAAGCTTATAGTACTCATGAATATTCAAAGATCCACATGGATTCCCTTGGCTTCCATAATGCTTTCCATATCCTCATTAGACCCTTTTCTCGTTCATCAGGACTTCTATAGCACATATCATCTATACCACTCATTTGCCCCCTATAATTTATTGCCAGGTTATTTTTCATGTGTACATGTTTTATTTCCCTAGCTAGATTGCAAATTCTGTAAAAACAGGGAGAGTCTTGTTGTAATTTTTAATCTTCCCCAGTATATATAAAAGGTTGTTTTTTTATAAATACTTGTTAATTAATTCTTGTTGATTGATAATTAAGCAAAATGTATCTTTTTATTGAAACCCCTGCTCTTCAACTGTCAGTGAAATCATCAAATGACTTCTCAGTTCCTTGCTAGTGTTAACTCATCTTGGTGGGCAGAGACTCACATGGGGTCACGATTGCTCATGAATGTGCTGATCCAGTTTCCTTGGCAACCCCAAGTTGAGTAGAGAATTGCAGTCACACTGAAGGAGGCATATCAATTAATCCCAAGACTGATCAGATGACAGTTCTATTTTGGAGCACTTTCTTATCAATTAGAAGAAAAAGTCTCTGACATGCATAGATTTCTCAGCAGTTTTGCCTTTGTGTGAGCTTATAAGCAACAGGGAGAGAGCTCAAACTGACTTGTAAAAGAAAAGATCACAGAGGATTTTGATGGACTGACTAAAGGTTAGGGTAAAAATAGGAAATGAAAATTTTAATGTCTAGAATTTACTTCCTAAAATAAAAACAGGGTGTTATGGATATATGACCTCCTGATATTTCTCTGAAAGTTATTTGTGTCACTGATTAATAATAATAGCTAATAATACCTAACATTGACAAAGCATTCACTCTGTGCCAGGCATTATGCTAAGCTCTTTACAAATATTATTTCATTTGATCTTCACAACAACCCTGTAAGGTAAATACTAGTATTTATCATCATTTTACAGATGAGGAAACTGAGGCAGGTTACGTAACCAGGCCAGGGAGACACTGCTAGTAAGTGTCTAAGGCTGCATCTGAATTCTGGTCTTTCTGACTCCTGACCAGCACTCTAGTCAATGTGCCAACTATCTACTCCTATCAATGACTACCAATAACCATAGCAGGAAAAGAGGCAGGGAATGGGCAGACTGGAAAGGGACAGTATCATAAGGTAAAGAAGTAATTTTAGGTAGTGAGTCAGTGGAAAGAGGACCCGAGTTCAAAGTTCTGTTTTTAACACATTGTCTGTGAGACAGTGGGCAAGGTCAGAGAACTCTTTATGAATTTGCAGATGTGTTACTAAGTGGAATCAGTGGAGGGAGTTTCCACACATAGAATTGCCCATATTGATAAAAATCACCAGTCCAGCCCTCCCCCTACTCCTAACTCTACCAAAAGAAAATTGGTAGGTTTTGCTTAGAGTTGGTGAGTCTGGGAGAGGGGAAGGAACCATTAGAAAGGGGAGATTGAAGGTAAGAGAGAGGAAGAAAATGACCAGTGAATAGTCCAGTGTTCCAGAGGAGAGTAGAGGAGATGGGACCAATGGCATATGAGAAAGGGTTAACCTTGAAAAGGTGGAGGGCCACTACCTCATTGTCAAAGATTAGAGTGAAGGAAAGGAGTAGAAGTGAATAAACCCCTATTCTGTACACACTGAGTGCAACGGGATATGCAAAGAATCATACTGTAGGTTGAAGGAATGATGAATCACCTTGATGTCTCCTTAGCACAAATGTATATTCAGGTCAAGTAATGGTATTAAAAAATTCTAGGAGGTTGTGCCTCTCTTTTTGTTATACTTGCATTTAGTTGCATTACTTATCGTTTGAGGTTTAGAAATATTTTTGTTGCATAGAGGGGACTTTTAAGATGGTATTTGACATGAGGAGTTTGACTTAGTTTCACGGAGGTGCTAATATGTCATGTCAAAATATTTTCTTTTATAAAATGTTTTTAAAATTTTGCACTTTCATTGCAAATGTGCTGAGTACTTTTGATTTTTAGCCAGATCTAGTTTCAAATCCCACTGCCTCAGCTTCTTACTCAGCAGTGCTGCTTTGGGCACATCACTTAACCTCTCTGGGCCTCCATTTCCCCATCTGCAAAATGAATGGGTCAGAATGGATTAGCTCTAAAGTCTTTTTTTGGCTTTAAATCCTCTAGAATCAAAGACAGAGTTTTAATTTAAACAACCAGTAAATTGTATGGGCAAGGCTCTGTATCATGAAAAATAAATGGACTACAAGAATGATCTTTGCTCTCGGGGAGCTTACCATTGAACTGACGGGGATAAGACATAAATAGATAAAAATATAACAATAGGACATGTAATACAAATGGATTCTGAGAGTTCTTATGGAAACTTCCACTTTTCCTAATCTGTAGAGTCCCCAGAGTTTAGCTAGCACTGTATCCCTCGGGGCTCTAGGGGAAGCCATGAGGGGTTAGTGGCACCAATTGGCCGTGGTTCAGGTTTCTGCTTCTCATCCAGGAGTTTAGCTGAAATGCACTCTCCTCTCTGTTGCCAGGCATTTAAAAGCTCTAGGGCCCAAAATGGCTTGGAATTTCATAGATGACTTACAGGGTACAACCAAGTTTCCTTAGCCAATCAAATGTATTTTCTGTGTGCTGGGATGTATGGGGTGTTCAGAGAGGACTAGCACCTGTGGTGTGAGGGCTTGCTAAGCCCTTTTCAGGGCTGCTTATCCACCTTTGGTGTCCACCTTTACCCAAGTCTCACTTGTGGCTTCAAGAAGCTGTAGCATGTGCCACATCTGGGTAAACCATTAGCAGATGGGTTAAACCAAGTTGAGAATAACTGACAGACCTGAAACCCATCAGTGAGTTAGGGGGATGAGTTAGGAATATGAAGACTTTCTTCTGTAGAATGGGTGGATGAGGACAATTTGTTCCAACGGCCATGAAGGCAGCTGAAGGAGCACTTAGAGCTTGGTTAGATATTGAAGATGCCAAGGTCATACATTGAATCTGGGGCCATCACCAGTTGTCCTGATTTTTGTCTTGCTGCTCAACTGCGATGACTCTGGAAAAGAGATTGAGAGTGGTGACTTTGTAAAACTCTGTCTCACTTTAATACAGTTCAAAAGCAAATCAAGATATTACCTCTTCAGGAAAAAAAGAGCAACAACAACATGATTGATTGAGACCTATTCTCAACCAGTTAAGGAATTCTTTACTTTAAATGGGATGGGGTAGATAGATTTGATTGAATGAATCCCACCCTTAGAGGAGGAATTATAGGAGTAATTATCAAATGCTTTTTAAGAACTATATATTCAATAGGGGCACATAGATGATGCAGTAGATAAGAGTCCTGGGCCTGCACACTCATTTTCCTGAGTTCAAATCGGGCCTGAGACACTTCCAAGCTGTGTGACCCTGAGCAAGTCACTCAACCCTGTTTGCCTCAGTTTCCTTATCTGTAAAATGAGTTGGAGAAGGAAATGGCAAACCATTCCAGTATCTTTACCAAGAAAATTCCAAATGGGGTGACAAAGACTCAGACACTCTGGAAAAAATAGAATTAAGGCACTTGCCTAAGGGGCCACTTAAAAAAATAGGATCATAGACCTAGAGTCTTAAGGAACCTTATAGGTTATGTTCTAGTTCAGCCTCTTCAGACTTAGAGAGGGGGAGACTGAGGCCCAGAGAGGTTAATTAAGTAACCTGCCCGAGATTAGACAGGTGGTAAGTGATCGGCAGAGCTCTGATTCAGATCTAGCACACTCTCCACCTGGCTATACAAGCCTGCCTTTGAACCCAAACCCCACAGGCTTGAAACCCATTGCACCACACTGGGACAAAGGCTCTGACCCCTAAGTTCTAATTTTTGAGAAAGTTTCAATTGATTTCTTTTCTTTGACAAGACCTTAAAAATGAAAGGAAGAGGGGGCAGCTATGTGGTACAGTGGATAAAGCACCGGCCCTGGATTCAGGAGGACCTGAGTTCAAATCTGGCCTCAGACACTTGACACTTACTAGCTGTGTGACCCTGGGCAAGTCACTTAACCCTCATTCCCCTCCCCCCCAAAAAAAGAAAGTAAGAAAAAGAAGCTTGTCAGGGTTCACAGAGGAACACTCTAAGTCATCAGTGTAGCCATTCAAGCTTTGACATCATAGGAGCAAGCCTTGGGAAGTGCTGGTGGCTCCTGCCTAGCCAAGCTTGCTTTTTTTTTTCCTGTGCCTGTTAGATGACAGAAACACACATCATTCAGTTGTAGAATCACACACTGGGCGAGTTAGAAGGGAACTACGAGATTATCTAGTCCCTCATTTTACCGATGAGGAAATTGAGGCAAACAGGGTGCTGAAGTGACTTGGCCATTGTGGCACAGCTAGTGAGTGGTAGAGGCCAGATTTGAGCCCAGGTCTAATGACACAAAATGTGGCACCCTCATCCTGAGGAGTTTGGCTTTTTATTCAATAGACACCCATTCTTTCCAGTGCCTGTTACAGTTCTTGGGTTAGGATGCACTTACAAAACTACAGGCACCCCTTCCCTCACAGAGGGCAGAGAAAAAGGCAGTGGCTCTCAGAGATCAGGCTAATATCCAGGCTGGGAGTCTTTCAGAGGAGCAGAGAAAACCTGGGCCCATCCTTAATATCCTCCTTGTTATTTAGTTGCGTCTGACTCTTCATGACCCCATTTGGCATTTTCTCTCAGAGATACTAGAGTGGTTTGCCATTTCCTTCTCCAGTTCATTTTGACAGATGAGGAAACTGTGGCAAAGAGGGTTAAGTGACTTGTCCAGGATCACACAACTAGAAAGTGCCTGAGGCTAGATTTGAATTCAGGTCATACTGACTCCAGGCCTGGCACTTTATCCACTACACCACCTAGTTGTCCACAGGTATTAAGAAGCTTGCCCAGCAATCTCCTAATTAGTACGTTCTCAAACCAAGAATAGAACCTAGGTTTCTCCTGACTCCAGCTCCAATGCTTTTTCACCTAAATGACATCTGATTTTATCTTCATAACAACTCTAGGAAGTAATTATTGTTATCATTCCCATTTTATAGATGAGGAAACTGAGGTTAATAGACTTGCCTTGGGTCACACAGCTAGTAAGTGTCAGAGGCTGAATTTGAATTCAAGTCTTCCTGACTCCAGGCCTGATGCTTTCTTCACCACATCACCTAGCATCATAAAATGTTTATGAGAAATCAGAAAAGAAGAGATCTCTTTTGAATTGGGAAGAATCATTGTAAGGCTTCAGAAGAGGTATCTGTATTGAGTTTTGAAGGATGGTAGAGCAGAATGAGAGCTACATCTCTCTGGAAGGGACCTCAAAGAGGCCATTTAACCCAACCACTTCCTTTTACAGATAAGGGTAGATGATCTTCCCAAGGTGATACAGGGAGCAAGCATTATCAGCAAGATTTGAATTTAGCCAAGGCTCTGTCCATAGTGTCACAGAGTCAGAAGACTTGGCTTCAAACCCAGCCTCTAAGCTTTAACCTTGAACAAGCCAAGCTGGGTCTCGGTTTCCTCATCTGTAAAGTGAAGGAATTGGATTATTAGATTGGAGTTCTTAATCTTTTTTTTTTTCCTGTGGCAGTCTGGTGAAGCCTACAGACTCCTCAGATAATTTTTTAAGTAACTGAAGGGGGTATATAGGGTGATCGGGGAGAACTAGCTCCTCTGGTGTGAGGGTTTATGAGTCCTTTTCAGGGCTACTAATATACCTTTGGTGTGCCCCTCTACTCAACTTTCATCTGTGGCTCCAAGAAGCCATAGCACATGCAACAGCCACCCCCAGGAAAACCATCTTGCCAGATGCGCTAAACCAGGTTGATGGTAACCAAGGGGCTTCAAACGCATCAGAGAGTTAGGGGAATATCTACCCCAATTGTGTGAAGACTTCCCCCTGTGCAATGGATGTATGAGAACAATTTGTTCCAACAGCCACAAAGGCTGTGAAGCGCTTAGAACTTGATAATATGTGCCAGGGTCATCCATCCATTGCATTCCAAGCCATCACCAGTAATCTTGACTCTTATCTTGCCACTGGATTTTGATGACTCCAGAAGAGAGATTGAGGATGATGACTTTGCGCAACTCTCTTGAATTCACAAGCAAGTCAAGACATCATCCCATGATGTCATTGGTCCTTTCTGAAAATAAAGGACAAACAACACAAGTAATTGAAGAAAATGCTAAATTTCAGTTAGAGGGCAGTTATAATTAAGATGTATTTTTCCCCATCCAAGTTCATAAACCCCCCTGGAATTTATTCATACACATTTAAAGCATCCATAAATTCTTCTGTTAAGAACCCTCGGTCTTAGTGGTCTTTGAGGCCCCTTCCAAATCTATTACTCTAAGAATTTCAACAGACAGAGATGAGTATTTTACAGGGAAAAATACCATATTACTTAGTAAAATATTGTTTTCTCTTTTCCCATGCACATGCTCTAGCCGTCTGTCCTTGTCAGTGCGATTCAATAATCAAGGTTCTTCCTTGCAGAATCCCTTTTGATTTGTCTCATATTGCATTTTCCCCCTATTGTTTCTTACACAATACAAAGGAGCCTTATTACTATTGTTGCTTTAGCAATTAGAAGGACTGTTCAATCAGACACTTGAGACAAATGAAAGGGCTGAGAAGTTGCACAAATTATAAATATTACAAACAGCAGAAGAGAAGCTCACCTCTCAGGCAAGGTTTTAATAATGACACTTAGAGAACAGTCATTAGTCTTGGTTCAATTTGTTCAGTCTGGCCCTTGTTAATTTGTATCAAGCCACCCGTAATTGGAATCCTTTCTTCACCACTCTACAATGAAGGCCGATCAATGCCACTGCTTCACAGCTCCCTACCCTGCCTTCTGCATCACTCAGTATTCTCAAAGTACTAAGGAGCTACAGGGAAAGTTTGCTTCTAATTTTCCAGACCCTTGTAAGGCGTTGTAGGGGGTGTAGCTGGATCAGGATCTTAGGTCAAGTCCAGAGATGAAATGAGGTAATTGCAAATCATCAAACATTTAACACAGAGGCAAAAAAGGTATGGTGGCACTTAGTTTCTCTGTTGCATTTCCTCCCACCTTCCCCCTAGCCTAGAAACCCTCTCATGTAAACTTCAAAACTCCACCAACTTTGAGGGGTCTAGGTTCCATACGACTAGAATTTTGTTAGGCCCTTAGATCACCAGAAGGGCAGCTAGATGGCACAGTGGATAGAGTTGCCAGGCCTGGAGTCAGGAAGACTCAGCTTCCTTAGTTCAAATGTGACCTCAGACACTTTCTAGCTGTGTGATCTTGTGCAAGTCACTTAACCCTGTTTGCCTCACTTTCCTCAACTGTAAAATAAGCTGGAAAAGGAAATGGCAAACCACTCCAGTATCTGCTAAGAAAACCCCAAATGGGGTCACAAAGAGTCAGACATGACTTGAAAAATGACTGAACAACAAGATGACCAGAAAGCTGCATCGGGGAAGCCAAGTCCTAGCATCAGGTTGTTCTAGGCATGCCCCATGCTGGCTGTGGGAGAACAGGAGGGAAGGGGAGGGAGGAGAGAAAGCATTTTGAGGAGAGGACATGGAAATAATAAGTCAGGGAAGGGAGTGCCGATTGGATTGGTCAATCACGTCCAGTGGTAGCTTTGTGTTCTTTTGGCTAAAGCGTCTCCAAGTTGTAGGGGAAAAGACAAAAGATGGGTCAGGGAAACCCTGGTCCTAGCATAGGCGTGCTAGCCTTTTGTTTGTTTTTGCTCTTTATTCGTTGTTTTTAGTGATTCTTCAATCCCTGCAGGGCCTTAGAGTCAGAATACATGAATACACAGAATACATTTCCTGGTTTGCACACTTAACCACCTTCTCCATACCTTTACTAGTCAAAGAATTCAGAGCATGAAGGGACCTTAGTAGAGGTGGCCTATTACACCCTCCTCACCTTTCTCATACAGATAAGAAATAAGGGGAGAGGAGCAATAATACCTAGAATACTTGCTTTCCAGAGACACTGTGAGACTTAAATGAAATCATGTATGTTAAGCAATTTTTTAAGATTACATATTATTAAAAAAGAAAGATTACATATTGTTAATATAAAAATAAATGCCTGTTATTATCTCTTGACTCCAGGTCCAGTCACTTCTCTGTTAAACCATGCTGATAGGGCCAATCACATGCCAATGTGCCAAGTCTGGTGCTTGTACTTCGGAGTTCTGATCTGATGACACATTTGGGCATAGGCTATGGAGAGATGAACAGGTCTAGGTTGGGAACAGAGCCAGTCAGAGCTTCCATGCAGATCAATGATGGGTTAAACCATGTGACTTCTATTCTACTTTGGGTAGGGTAGGGAGACCCAGTCTCAAAGTATGAACAAACAAACAAAACCCTTGCTGATAGGGCCTTCCTCTTTAAGGCCACTGAGTTGTGAGTAGGTGATAAGATCCTTTCTCTGTAGCAAAAGGCAGTATTTTATAATGGGTAAAACATAGGACTTGGGATTAGGCTCTTCCCTTCACTTGGGCAAGTTGCTTAATTTCTTGAGTCTTGGTTTCGTCATCTGTAAACTGAAGATGATAGTAATAGCACCAGTTTCACAGGGTTGTTGTGTCAAATGAAATTTTATGTATGTGTGTGTATGTGTATGTATAAATACACAGATATGCACACATCGTTGTTCACTTGTTTCAGTCATGTCCAACTCTTCGTGACTCCATTTGAGGTTTTCTTGGCAGATACTGGAGTGGTTTGCCATTTCCTTCTCCAGCTCATTTTTACAGATGAGGAAACTAAGGCAGATAGGGTTAAGTGACTTGTCCAGGGTCATACAGCTAGTGTCTGAGACTGTCTTTGAATTCAGGTCTTCCTCACTACAGTTCTGGAGCTCTAGCCACTATGACACCTAACTGCCTATATATATATAGACATACCTGCCTACATACATATATATATATACACAGACATATTTATGGCACATAATTCGCAAACCTTATATATGTTTATTAGGAAAAAAGCAAGCAGGTGAGAATTCTAGTTTCAGATGACAAGACCTTCATTGGTTGCAGGTAAATATTATCCTCTTTACCCAAGTGTCTTATTGTCATCATGCTCACATTTACCTGCAACCAATGAAGGTCTTGTCATCTGAAACTAGAATTCTCACCTGCTTGTTTTTTTCCTAACAAACATATTTATTTAAAGTTTTGAGTTCCAAATTCCATCCCTCCTTTCCTCCCTCCCCAGCCCCACCCTGAGACTGAGACTGTAAGCAGCTATATCTCACCTGCCTGTTTGAAGCAGTTTCAATCTCAGCTTCTCGCCTCACCTTCAACTTCAACCCACAACCTCATCTTCCAAACTCCATGTACAGAGAGGCCTTTGAACACCAGAATAATGCCTGTAGCATCTTTACCTTTACCCTATCAGGGCAAGAGATAAGGATTTGTTCTCTGGACCCCAGAGTAATCTGTTGATTAAATGTTATCTTGCTTAGAGGACTTTCTTCCTTCTATTGAGGAACAACCATTCCACTTCTTCCTAACCAGCCTCTCTAAGATCAATAGAAATAGGGATCTGGGTTCATTGCATAACTATTTATGTACATTGCATAACATTTTTGTGTGTACAAATGTCATAAGGACGTCTTAGAAATTTGACCTAGCTTTTCCCTGAAGGAGAAAACATCCTTTTATTTAAAATATAAATAATTGGGTTTTTTTCTTCTGTTTTTGATATCGTATGTTTAGAGGAAGAGAAGACTTGTGTGGTTTACATTAGCATTTTCAAAGGCATGGGTTAGAAGTTGTTTTGAACAAAGGAAAATATGTATTTGATTTCTGTTGGTCTTGCCTTCACCCTCTCATTTCCTGCCTCTCTTTTCCCACATCTCATAATGAAAAATATATTATTTTGTCAAATTCTTAAAGCTTATTTAATCACATGACTCTACCAATTACAAGGAACAAAGCAGAGGTCAGGCACAGATTTTCTTTTCTCCTCAAACTGATATGGACATTGGCTAAACTGAGGAAGAATCGAGGTGCTGGGAAATAGGGACTACCTCTGGAGTAAGAGGGGAAGGTAGGTGGTGCAGTGGATAGAGCATCAATCCTAGAGTTAGGAAAATCTGAGATCAAAGCTATGTGACCCTGGATAAGTCACTTCACTCTGCCTCTATTTCCTCATTTGTAAAATGCAAAGGAAATGACAAACTGCTCTAGCATCTCTGCCAAGAAAACCCCAAATGGAGTCACAAAGATTCAGACATGACTGAAACAACCAAACAATATCAACTGGAGTCAGATGCCCTAGGTTCAAATCCCAACTCTGCTACCAATATCTGTCTAACATTATATAGCAGTCCTAAATCTATGATTTCTTTTGTCAAGAAATTTAATAAATGTTCATATGATAGTGGTTGCATTTTAATATCTGTTGATTAGGAAAGTACATGATGACAGAAAGCTATGAATTCAGTAATGTTTTTAAGTGAATTTGTATTTTTATGAATCAAAAAGTTTATATCCCATTTGAAAAGATTATATACATGTGTAAGGTAATTTTATTCAGTCTATAGAAGTTTACTTTTTAATATTCCTAAATAAATTCAGATGTTATGTGTTGAATATTAAAATATAGTTTTTTATATCTGCCTGTCTCCTACAAACAGATCAGAGAAATAATCTTTAACTTCTCCTACAAAATTAATAAACAGATCAGAAAAATTATATCTTATAATATCTCCTACAAAACCAGATCAGAGGCTTGATCTCCTAATAACCAGATCAGAGAACATGATATCCATACCTGTCCTCCTACAAAACAAATAAGAGACAAACAGAAAAAAACCATAATATCCATTTAATATTTTGTCCCAGGAAGAAATATATAACACATCATCATGTGGAGATTCCCCATTTCTGAGGGCATATATGGGTTTTTTTGTCCACAGGGTGTTGTCAGTTTCAATACTATCATACAGAAGCAAAGGCAGTTTAACAATTTCAGTTATAACAAGTATGGAGGAAATATCGAAGCATCATGATAAGATTACAGCATTACCCAAAAAAGGGTTTGGCAAGGATGAGGACACCCAGATGTCACCATAAAATAGGGACTTACAATCCTGAGGGAAAAGAAGTCACTAGGTAGGGTCTTTTATCTGCTAGCAATCTGGGTTCAGGTTTGGAGTTCAGTTGAAGGACATTTTGCTCCTATTAACCCAGGATTTCCAAAAAAAAAAAAATAAACAAACAACTTTTGGATAATAAGGCATCTCCATCAAATCCAGGTGATCCATATATTCATATTAACCCTATCTAGCCACTTGAAATAGTTCAATGGTTCTCTAGACTCCCCCCATCCCCCACCCCAGGCCACAGACTTGGAATCATTGCTATCGAGTTCTATATGTAGTAAGGTAGAAGTCAACTCACCCTGTGGTCATTTAGAGAAGCAGGGGTGATCCCCCAGGAAAGTGTAAAGGAGGGTAAATTTTTTTCAGGCTTCAAATTTATTCATTTTCTCCATCAGGTGCCCAGTAGCTTCAAAATCTGCTAATCTCTAGAGATCTGATAAACCAACTGACTCATTTGTAAATAATGACGAACAAAAAGCATGAAATAAGTCCTAAATCTATGAGAAGCACTGTGATAAGGCTTATTTACTCCATGGGGTATCTGAATTTAACAAGGAAAGAAAGCTTTGAAGTCAAGCCTTTGGCCAAAAAGAATTAAAGTTCTCACATACATCACTGAAAGAAACAAGGTTAGTTCTGGTTATTGTGTTTTTGTACCAAATAGTTCAATAGAGAAGATAATTTTAGGCATCAAGTTTCGGTCTTTTCAAATGCTCTTAAGCCCCAACATTACTGAGTCCCCAAACTACTTCTGGTAGAATTAACAGCTGTACTGTAAAGCTGTGGTGTCAAACCCAGATGAAGAGAGGGGCCTGCTAAACTGGACATCAGGATCCCTGCAGTGGCATTTGCTTAACATCTGTGTTAACAACTGTGTCCTACTGCATTCTTATTTATTTTGTTAAATATTTCCCAATTACATTTCAATCAATTGGCATCACTTCACAGTATTGTGGCCACAATTCAACACAGACCAGGCCTTGTGTTTGATATATCTGCTGTGGAGGTCAAGGCCATTTGTTAGCTATAGATGTTTTGGGTTCACAAGACTGTCATAAAATCCTAGTAAGGTCTCACTAATTTCCTAGAATATCAACAGTGTCATCTCAAGAAGGCCATCTCTTTCCTGTTGTAGCTGATCTATATATTCAAGGTGGGAGTCAGGTAACCTATCTTCTGTATATCATTCTAAGGTGTCAAGAGAACGTTACTAATTAGTGCCATTATCACAGGTGACATTCAGAAGGTGCTTTTTAGTTTATAAAATACTGTGCATGTGATATCTCACTGAATCATCACAATTCTATGGTGTAAGAAGATAATTCATTCTCATCTCTATTGCATAAATGATCTGAGAACCAGCAAAATCTTTACATATTTAACCAATAAACAGTGGACACTAGACCCAAACCCTGGACCTCTGATTCTAATTCTAGGACTCTTTCCATTATATCACAGCAGCTTTATCACAGCTGTTCCCAGGATCTCTGAGACCATGTAGTCCAAGCCATTTTGAAAAAGAATGTCCTCTATAGCACGCCAAGCAACCAACTGGTTGCAAAGGTTGAGCATTTGCTTAAAGGCCTCCATTGGGAGGGAATCTTTTCTTTCCAAGACCTACCATTCCACTTTTAAGTAGTTCTCATTATTAGGAATTTTTTTTCTTGACATTAAGCCTAAATTTTCTTCTTTACAATTTTCATTTACTGTTCCTGGTTCTACCATATGGTGCCAAATAGAATATCTAATCTCCCTTCCATATGACAGCCTTTGTTATCATGTCTACTGCTAAGTCTCCTCTGGGATAAATAGCTTCAATTCCTTTCATCAGTCTTCATGTGGCATGATCCCAAGGCCCTTCACCATTCTGATTGGCCCCCACCTCCCACCCCTGACACTCCCAGCTTATTAATGTCCTTCCTGGTATGTTGTGCCCCTAACTGAACACCTTATTCCATGTGTGATCTGACCTGGGAAGAGCCAGACTTTATCTCCCCTAAATCTCAACAAGGGCAATTAGGTGGCTCATTAGATAGGGTGCCAGGCCTGGAGTTAGGAAAACATATCTTCTGGAGTTCGAATCTGGCCTCAGACTCATACAGGCTTTGTGACCTTATGCAATCACTTAACCTTGTTTGCCTCAGATGAGAAAACTGAGATGAGCTGGAGAAGAAAATGGCAAACCATTCCAGTTTCTTTGACAAGAAAACTTCAAATGGGGTCATAAAGAGTCAGACATCACTGAAAATGACTGAACAACAAAGCCTCAACTTTATGTCTCTCAATGCAGCTTAAAATTGCATTAGGTTTCTTTGCTGCTGTATCAAACTGCTGTTCCCTATTAAATTTGCAATCCCCTGAAACTAATCCCCAGAACTTTTTCAAAAGATCTATTTTCTTGTCACATCAGCCCTATCTTGAACTAGTGAGGTTAATTTTGTTTGTTTGTTTGTTTTTTGTTTGTTGTTGTTGTTGCGGGGCAATGGGGGTTAAGTGACTTGCCCAGGGTCACACAGCTAGTAAGTGTCAAGTGTCTGAGGCCAGATTTGAACTCAGGTCCTCCTGAATCCAGGGCCGGTACTTTATCCACTGCGCCACCTAGCTGCCCCGAGGTTAATTTTTAAAATTAAAATATTCTCTACATTTGTCCCACTTAAATTTCATCTCATTGTTGTATAGTCATTTCAGTCATGTCCAACTCTTTGTGACCTGATGTGGAATTTTCTTAGTAAAGATACTGGAGTGGTTTGCCAGTCTCCAGCTCATTTTATAGATGAGGAAACTGAGGCAAACAGGGTTAAGTGACTTGCCCAGGGTCACACAACTACTAAGTGTCTGAGGCTGGATTTGAACTCAGATTCTCCTGACTCCAGGTCTGAAACTTTATCCTCTACATCACCTAGCTGCCCCTTCATCTCATTAGATTGGGCCAAATGTTCTAGCCTGATAGGATCTTTTTTAATCCAAGGCATGTTGTAGCTATCCCTTCCACTGGTGTCATCAGCAAATTTGATGAGCATGCCCTTTGTAAGGATTGGGGTGGATTGAGTCAATCAGTCACCTCACCCCACTTAGCCCTAATGCCATCACCAGATAAGAAAACAACTCCACTGAGTCAATAATTCCTAGGAGCCTCTTGAGCAGTGGATTGCACCTGGAGCCCAAGAAAAAATAGACACTGAGGAAAGAATTGGTAATAACCAATCAACAACTATTAAGTACCTACCATGTGCCAGGCACTATGGTTGGCAATAAACATGCAAGAGAATGAAACAATCTCACTCACTAAGAGCTTACCTTCTAATGGGGGAGATAAATACATATAAAATACATACAGCATAAATATAAAGTGAATAAATGCAAACATATACAAAAGACTGGACATCTCCACTGAATCAATCTATCAAAAGCATTTCAAATAGGTGTGTCACACAAAAGAGAAAACCATTCCCTGAGGAAGAATCCCTTAGAGGGGAGGAAATAAGCTAGCCTTGGTTTCTTCTCCCCCTCCTTGCCCTGAGGAGACTTGTCAATTTCATAGGATCAAACAATTTTCAGACTTTCAGACTCTCCAGAATAGCTAACTGAATCAGGAGCCAAGGACAAACTTGGGAAGGTAGGATTTTATAAGCCCAGTAGAGCAGCTATGTCATGCTTAATAGGGACTTCCTGAGTACAGCCTAAAGGAGAGAAGAGGACTTAATAACAACCTGGAGCTGTTACCCCTTTGCCAATATGCTCTATAAGTATTTTTCCCTGAACTCTGTATGTACTGGTAGGAAACTGTGTCACAAATAATTGTAGGAGGGGGGAGGTTTTGGGGGGAGCGGTTATAACAGTTATTTTTAGGTCACAGGATTTTGTGGGCATCAAATGCTTTGCTAAAGTGTAGGTAAAGTACATCTATGACATTCCTCTGATCTACCAGTTTAATAAGCCTATCAAAACAGGAAATTAAGTTAGTCTGGGATGACCTTTCCTTAAAACTATATTGGCTCTTCATTATCACTTCTTCCCCTTCCAGATAATCACTAACTGATCCTTTAAGAAGACATTCTAGAATTTTTCTAGTAATTGATGTCAATTTCATTGGCCTATAATGGTAGATTCTATTCTCTTTCCTTTTCTGAAAATCCAGAATTTGCCCTCATCCAGTCCTGCTGTGTGCCTTTCTTGTTCTCCATAGTCTTTTAAAAATCATTGACAGTTGTTTAGGAATCCCACCTACCTGTTCTTTCAGTGCTCTAGGATAGAGTTCAGTTGGATCAGGTAATCTGAACTCAGCCAAGGTAGCTGGGTGCTCTCTCACAATTTCACTACCTTATATTGGGTATCAACCCCTATTACCAATTTCAGCTTGGTCCTTTCACATCCAAAGATTACTTTTCCTTGTCAGAGAAAACATAATGAAATTGAAATGATCTGCTCTGCCTTTCCTTTGAGCAGTACTCTTTCTTCTTGATTCCTGTCTTCTCCTCAATATAACTAGGTTATCTTTAGTTTTCCCTAGCTATATTAGCTCATTCTGTGCTTTGGGACTCAACACCATCATTACAGGGTCATACCATATTTTTATATTCATTCTTCTTTATGTGCCTTTGCTTCCATATCCATTACCGACAAAGGCAGCCATCAAAGGAATGGCATAAATGTTGGTGATGCAGATGATACGAAAGTACTGTTCTGGTAAGCCTAAACTGCACCTCCACCATGCTAAACAAATATTTTCTCCTACTTCATTATATGAGCACAGGAATTCTGGAAATTGCTAACCTGAGGGTCATTTCACCCGCCTATAGCTTTGACATGTAATTCACATGTTTTAAATCTCATCTGTTTTTGAACTAAATATGTTCCTCATCCCATAAAAGACATATGTTTGGTGTTACTAGAAACCTGAGCATTAAAAATATGTTTGGCATTATTAGAAATCTGAGCATCTGGCATTCAATACATATTGCCCTAGGTTTGATTTGGTGAGGTGGCTTTTTTTAATAAGTATTGAAAAGGAGAATATTAAATTCTAGTCTAGGATTCAAAAAAGAACTTGACTAAAATCTGGAGAATGGCCTATGATGGTAGGTTACATACCTCTCTCCCTTCCTCCTTCCCCTATTCTCCATTTTACCCTAGCTCAGTAAAATTTTGACTTCAACCTAAGGATACTTTGAAATGGAGAGGGCAAAGTATGTTTGGTAATGCAGACATCAATGTAGCAGGGAGGGTTTGGGGCCCTTTCCCCTGACCAGTCTATCCCGAATGCTTTCTTGACCCAAATTAGATGTGACAGCAAAGTTTTTAGAGCTTAATATTCCCTTCTGTGGCTTTGCAAAAATAAAAAGAAATTTCACCAAAATCTTCACAGGAAATATCTTAGCTTTACATACAAATAAGCTATTTTAATAAGGCATATCCTGCATTATTATATTATGTTGTATTGTATTATATTAATTATGTTATATTGTATTCAATCATAATCCTAATCAATTCTTGTAATAATTATATGAATATACTATAACTACCTTTATTTCTCCCTTTTCCCCTCTTTACCCCTCTAAAGTCAAAAATCCTTCTGTAATATTGCTTTGCTGATCATTCGTTTGTAACATTGTTCCCATGGAAAGTCTGTCCCACTTCTGCACATTAACTTACTGTTATACACAGAAAAGGTCAGGGAACTCCTTGAGGGACCCACTTGGATCCCTTTGGACCTGAGTTACACATTTCTGAGAAAATTTAGATTGGAACTAGTTTCCCTAGCTTTTTTTCCCCAACAACCAGCTGCAGAACTGAATTCCACTCATAATTATAATTCTTAACTAAAAAAACCAATTTGGTCATATGCCATGGTGGGGTGGGGGGAGTACAGTGTATCAGTAGATAATTTTCTAACTGTATTTTTCCTAGTACTACTGCCTTATTTCAGAATGATTTTTACTCTTTTTCAGCAGATCCCCATAGGTAGTCAAATCTGTTCATTTATAAGTTTACAGAACAGAGAAAAAATAGTAATTATCTAAAATCTAGAAATCTGCTTTATTCTAGAACTTGGCAAATACAAGTTAGAATTTAAAATATACCCTTAATAATAATAGTAAAAACATGTTGTTTATAGTAACTTTACTCCTGTGTGGTTTAAGTATTTCACATTTTGTCCATGTTTTTATTGAGGTATCAACGTATCTAGGTATGATAACTATCATCTACTTATCTATTCTGTCTCTATTTGTCTGTCTCTCACTTGTCTTCATATCCTTTTGGCAGATTTCATATATTTTATAGATCTGTGATCTCAATGATATGAGTATTCTCTCCAAGTTGTGGTTCATCCACATAGTCTCATAACCCTCTATAAATATTCAATAATAATTCTACGGTTATGCTGAGCGGGGGCAGGGAAATGGAAGGGCTTTCCTCTTATGACTGGCCACTTTCTTATTTAGTCATACTCTTTGATGATATAGTTTATGCTGCTTTTGGAATATAACTCTTTATTGGAGCTAAGCTACAACCTATTTGCATTCATAATGTATCCCTCTTTATTTTGGTGACTTGAAATTGTTTATTCTTTAAAGATGGTGGAATTTCATAATGTGTAGACATGCAACATCATTGGAAGAATCCATTAGGAAATTGTAATGCTGTTGGTATAGGAACTTGCTCACAGCTTGTAGTCCTTCTTTAATTTATAATCTTAGGGAGGTGCCCAAGGCACAAAGTAAACTGATTTGCTCATGATCATAAAGTTAGTAATTGTCGGAGGCGAGATTTCCTGACTGCAGATGCAGCACTATGTCTACTGTTATAGTGATCAAAGTCATGATGATCAAAAAATGTATCAGTTCATGGTCAGCCAAGTGGTCATAAGCTAGACTGGTCCTCCAAAAGCAGACTCAGACCATTGTCAGGACAGTGTTTAAAGCCTTCTTGGTGTGGTGACATTGTCTTTGAGAATTCAGTGACAGCTCAGCAGAATGATGAGGTATCTGAGAAGTACTTCAATTTTTGAAGAATTTCCTTCAATTATGAATGTTGATTTTAAAAAAAATCAATAGTATCAAGAGTACCTATAATTTTGTCACCCATGTAAATCATAGCTATTTTCTTTTTTTGTTTTTTGTTTTTTTTTGGTTTTGTGAGGCAATTGGGGTTAACAGACTTGCCCAGGGTCACACAGCCAGTAAGTGTTAAGTGTCTGAGGCCAGATTTGAACTCAGGTGCTCCTGACTCCAGGGCCGGTGCTCTACCCACTGTGCCATCCAGCTGCCCCAATCATAGCTATTTTCAAATAATGTTGTAGTTGTTGGTGGTATCTTGAAATACTATTTATATTCATTACTATTTCTAAAAATACTTTTGGTTATTAGACCCACCACTAGATCACATGTGATTGAAGTCTTCCTCCTTTCAAATGATATTTCAATATAATTGGTTTACTTTGCAATCCTATGTATTTTATTTGTCTAAAACCATTATTCTGAGAAAGGGTCCATAGGTTTCATCAGACTGCCAAAGAGGTACATGATTTAAAAAAATAAAAAGAAAGAAAGAAAAGATTAAGAATCCCTGGCTTAGATGATCTCTTGAACTCCAATTCTTTAAAGAGAACTCAAGCTCTAAAACTTTGAATAAAATCAGTAAGGCAGAGGGTGGAGGAAAGGGGAAAAGGATCAAGGATAAAACTTCTGCAAATGCTAGCCCCCAAAGTTAGAGAAGAGCTAGATGAACCAGCAGGGGAAACAGAAGAAGGATTTGGAAATATAATAGGAGAAATATCTTGCAAGTCAGGGGAGGAGTGAATATCAAAAAAAAAAAAAAAAAAAGGATGATCAAGAAAGTCCAAAGTTGCAGAAAAGTCAAAGGAGATAAAGATTTAGAAAAGGTCTTTGGATTTGACAATAAGTAGGTGATCCTTGGGAGAGGTGTTTATTTAATAGAGTTGTTTAGATAGAAACATTTGAGGAACGATTTAATGGAGGAATTTGAGGAAAGAATGATTGGTGAGGAAATGGATACACTGAGCACTGATTACTTTCTCAAGAATTTTCAAGGTAAAAGGGAGGACAACAAGGTAATGGTGGCACAGTAGATAGAGCACTTGCCTTAGAGTCAGAGGACATGAGTTCAAATACCATCTCTGATGCTCACTTTTTGTTTCACCTCAGTTACCTCATCTGTAAATGGAGGGGTTGGCCTCTGAGGTCCCTGCCAGCCTGATGAACCTATGCCATTAATTTAATAGAAAATGAGTTAAGGAAATGGTTTTTGCTTTGTTTTGTGTTTGCC
The DNA here is from genome assembly GCF_019393635.1 of Dromiciops gliroides. Taxonomy (NCBI): domain Eukaryota; kingdom Metazoa; phylum Chordata; class Mammalia; order Microbiotheria; family Microbiotheriidae; genus Dromiciops; species Dromiciops gliroides. The sequence goes on along the minus strand of NC_057863.1, from coordinate 185,571,819 downwards.
TAAGGGGACCTGAGTATATTTATAAGGAGACAGAAGAGTCAGTGGCATGGGAAAGTATGCACAAGAGAAAGGAAGTGGAAATGGAACTAGAGTGGATATCATCAAGGGCAATAGTATGGGGATAAACTTGGGCAAAGTATAAGGGACAGCTATTATTCCCAGAGAGAATAAGAGGAGAGTATTGCAGTGTGGAGGAAAGGAGTCAAGAGACCTTATCAGATGGCCTTATAATAATATAACATTTTAAGGTTCTCAAAGTATATTACATATATTTTCTCAGTTGACTACTACACCATCCTTGTTAGGTCGGTTATATTATCCCCATTCTACAGATGATAAAACTGGGGTTCAATGAAATGATTCACCCATGATCACATGGTTGAGGTGGAATTCAAATACAGAGTCTCCTAATTCTAAATCTAGTGCTCCATCAGCTACACCATGTTGAAAGACACATTGTCTGGAGAGAAGAGGAAAGAATTTGAAATGGGTAGCAATAAATCACTATCAACCCTGTGTGGTTTGGCATCAGGAATTAACTTGAGTGGAGAGCCTAATACACATAGATGCTTAACAAATGTCTGTTTGTTCATTGATCTAGAGCAGGAAGGGACCTCAGAGAAGATCTAGCCTAAACTTTTTATTTTACATATGAGTAAACTGAGGTTAAGTTAACTTGCCCCAAGTGAAACATATATTAGAAGTGGGATTTAAATCAAAGGTTCTGACTCCAGAGCCTTTCTCTCTTCAGCGTTTTTTTCTTTATTATCATACAGGAATCCTTCCTCAACTCCTCTTAATTCTAGTGCCTTCCCTCTCTCTGCCTTTTTCTTGTATATAGTTTGCTTTGTAAAAAATTGTTTGCATGATGTCTCCCCCATTGGATTGTAAGCTCCTTGAGGGCAAGGACTGTCTTTTGCATCTTTTTGTATCCTAAGCACCTAGCACAGTGCCTGGTACATAGTAGGTACTTAATAAATGTTTATATATTGATTGTTGAAGCAAATTAAATAGAAAGGGAAGTTCCCTCCTCTCCCCCTCCCCCTTAACCAAAACTATACCCCCCACACACACCCCAAAAAAAGGTTTGGGGAGTTTTTGAGCTATAAGAAACAATCTCAGATTCTTTCAGGTTAGAGAAATGATTCTCCTAGAAGAATGGTCAATGACTCTTTTTTGTAGAATAGCTAGTGTATACAAAGGAATGAGCAAGTGAATGAGAGAAAGCAGATGAGTGGTGAGTGATATCTACTGGAAAAGAGCTCAGCTGCAGAGAGGAATGAAGCCCTGCAAAACCCATGGGGCAGGAAGTAGGGATTATGGATGAGAGAAGCACTTTTAAGAGATGTGCCATCTGCTGGAAATAGAGGTGAGCTGCAGTGAATCAGTGGAGGATTGCCGACAGAAGCACTGGTGATGCAAGAGAAACAGTGCAAGAAAAATAGCTGGAAACAAGAAATATGATGCAGCAGACAGAATTACTGTGGATGGCAGTACTAAGAAGGGAGAACAAATCCCAACCACCCCTTGGCCAGAACCCACAGCTGTACTATAAACTACCAAGACGAGATAGGTCTTAGGGGGATAAAGGAGGGAGGATGGGTCATTTAAAAAACTCAGATGTGAATCCTATTTGTTTCTAAGAACTTATAAATAAATAGTGCGTAGTTTGAGCCTTGTGAGTCTGTATGCTTGTAAGGGGAGCTGGTGACTATTTATAGGAGAAATAAGATATTGAAATTCCCAAATCTCTGGGTAAGTATGAGGAGAATTAAGAGGTTCCTTTGTGTCTAGGGGTGAGTATAAGAGAAAACTGACAAAAGAGTTACACTTAAGTGACTTAAAAGTAACATAAAACAAAATTCTCTTCACCCCTCCATAGTGAATCAATCTTATATCGATCTGTCTGAGCCTCCAGTGGAAGGTTAATATAGCTTCGGAAGTGCCTGATATAATTAGGAGAGAGTGATTTAGACATTGAAGATAATAGAACCTAGCCATTCTGGGGATCACTTTTTAAAAATGTTACCCCTTGAGTGATTAAACAAAGTATGTGAATAGATATCATCAAATGATGAGTTAGATTTGCTTAGCATAAGGTAGGAGGACAGGGGAGGCATTAGCTAAAGGTAATCCTGGATACCCACCTAAAACTATGCCCTCCTACTTTAAAGAGGAGTAGTATTTCATTTCTTCCCTCAGTCTGACATCACTTTAATTGTATTACTTCCTGTTGAAAATAGTTTCGGGAGATACTGTTTAGAATTCTGCACACCCACTTTAGCTCAAGCCTATGTCATCTGAAAACATGAAGAAACTTTAAAATTATAGCTTTTATAGCTTCCTATTTTAAAATTTGCTATTGTGTCTTATCATAATGCAATTATGGATCATAAATTCCATTTTTATTGGATGACTAATATGGCAATATGCCATAAGACTCAGCCAGCCTTTTACTTCCCTATCATTTTTTCCAGGTCTTAGAAATTTGGCCCAAACCATGACTCATCACCAATGTCCTTTTTGTGGCACTATGAAAAAGCCATCATTCGACTCATTTGTGCCCCTGAAGACATCACATTTTCATGTATATTCCAAGGATAATTTCAAAATGGAAAATGCTGAATCTGTTGATTGTTATGGGAAATCAAGCACAAGAATTAACCCAGGATGGCTATGTTATGAAAAAAAAATAGTGTGTACCTTAGTTATATGTGCAATGTACACACATGCTAAAACAAACTAATTTTAAAATGGAAAACCCATCAACAAATTAACTTGTTTCCACATACTTTAACATGTACACCAAAGGACTTGGCATCATTTGGATAGTATGCTAAAATGACTACTCTGATGAAGAGAATTGGGGGGGGGGGTAGGGCAATGAGAGTTAAGTGACTTGTCCAGGGTCACACAGCTAATAAGTGTCAAGTGCCTGAGGCTGGATTTGAACTCAGGTCCTCCTGAATCCAGGGCTGGTGCTCTATCCACTGCACCACCTAGCTGCCCCCCTGATGACTAGTTTGACTAGTTTCTCAAATTCTGGAGAACTCTTGACAGAGCAACTCTATTTCATCCTCCCAGTCCATTTTGATTCATGTGGCTTAAAATGACAATATAATATGTTGAAAAAAAATGTACTGGGATAGAAATTGAAAGACCTGATTTCTCATCTAAGTTATATCATTGACTTCCTGCATAATGATTGGCAAGTAACTTAACTGTTTTGAGTTTATCCCAATATAAAATCGGGATATAAATACTAGTAGCTAAATATTCTTCATGTCAGAGACTGTTTCTATACATGAAGAGCCATGGTTTGGGATCTCTCACTTATCTGGCTTATTACCTCATCCTTGGTAGAATCTGGGAACTTCAGTCTAGCTCTTCCCCACTTATGAACACAAGCTTTCCTTACAAACTCTCAAAATCAAAAGGCTTAAGAACATAATTTGTTGTGGTGGAAATGTATTTGTAATAAAGAGGCAAAGAATGGTAGGTTAGTGTGTAGTGATAGGCAAAAAATCCCCTATTAGTAACACATTTTAAAAAAAATTCACAGAAGAAAAAATTCCAAAAGAGAACATGGAATATAATAATGCTTTTAAATGCATAAAATAAAATACGTAAGATTACAAAGAAAACCAGTTGTACTGAAATGCAGTTATCAAGATTTTTAAAAATGCAAACGAGTTTAAGAAAACCAACCTAGGGGGGCCACAGATTGGGAGCTGGCTCAGCCAGTGCACATATAATGATTGCTCACACGTGTCTTTAGGACTGAACTTTCCAATTGTCTCAGGTAAAATACTGTGAGTGAGTTCACGGGCACTGATTAGGGTGTTTACCCTGTTGCTCCTCTCACTAGCATGCAACGCCACTGAGGTCATTTGGCAGCACTGGAGAAAAAGAAATGAAGCCTGATCACATGCCAAGTGAAAACATCTTTGTCATTTCAGTATTGTAAATACCAAGGAGGTATTTGGCTAGGACACAGAGAGTTAACAGAGAGGCAGTGTGATACAGTGGGTAGAGGATTCAGCTTGAAAACCTCAAATAACAATTAATTCTTTACAGGGTCAAAAAGATCTGCTTTCAAATCTTGCCTCAGACATTTCCTAATTTGGTGATACTGGGCAAGTCCCCTAACTTCTCCAGGTGTCAGTTAACTTATCTTTAGAGTGAGAAATGGATTCAATGAAATCTAAGGTCGATAGTAGTTCTAAATCTGTGACCCAGTGATCCTAAGAACATCAGGGAAATGATTTATCATCTCAGGAGGGAGGTGACTTCAACTGCAGTCTTCCCTTCTGTCATGGGGACATATGGGGACACAGGAAAGAAGGTTGCTATAGTTACCAGTCATCCTCCATTCGAATGTACAATTACTCAAATACTCAGTGCCCTCTTCCCAAATCCCATTGCAAGCCTCTCTACACACAAACTCTAAGCAATCCCCATTTTAGCCCTGTGCTCAGGCAGCATCCCACTCGGCACTGGCATAGGAAAAATAGCCTTTTCTGCTGTCTTAGTGGTTTTCACAATAGGAACCTAAAAGAAAATTGCAAAAGTTTTTGTAAAAGTTAAAATTTGCTTTTTTGGAAAGGCCAAGGAATGGGGGTTGGGGCGGGTGAGTCCACAGCTGTTCTTTTGAGGAAGGAAAAAGTTTTCACAAGATGACTCCTCTGGAGTCCTAAGAAATCAGAGCTGCCAACATCCTGGACTCTCTGCCAAGACAAGTGACATTACAGCTGTCCTAAGCTCTCCCTGGGTCTAGGAAAGTGGTGATGTCATCTGTTCTGCCAGGAGAAACAGGCCTTTCGTTGGCAGCTCTGGTTTTTCAGGATCTTGGGGAGGTGCTAATTGTCTCAGATTTTGTTAAAATACCAAGCTAAGGCTTCCATTTTTAAACAAGAGCCATATGCTTTCTTCCTTCCTTAGAATCTTCATACAGGATCTGGGAGCTTAATAAAAACACCTTAATAAGGCACTCCTAAACAGTTCAAAAGGGAGGAAATATTGCCAAAGTGGCTTTTAGCTATTAAAAAAAATTGTACAAATAAATTCAAGGTTGAATCTGAAAATGCCCAACTTTAAATTGAATAAGAATCAAGTAGTTTGACTTCTTCTGATAAAAGGAACTGTGTAAGGATAAAGCTATTAGAGAGCTTTTACGAATGCCAAATAACTTAATTTTAAGGCTTTAGAAAGGACTTACAATACAAATGGCTCTTTGTGCAGCAATTCTGCACTTGGAGCCATTGAAACAGATGTGTCCCCAGAAGGAGACAATCTGCCCTATTTAAATGTTTGCTCCTTAAGATTTTCATGGTGTAGTGTAAAAAACACTAGCTTTGGAGTCAGAGGATGTGGGTTCAGATCCTGAATTTGATCCTTACTAATTCTTGGGCAAGTCACCTAAACTCCCTGTGCCTCAGTTTCCTCATTTGTAATAGGAGTGGTTTGGACTAGATGGCCTCTGAGGTCCTTTCCAGTACATGTATGTATATGTGTATGTATATATGTATCTGTCTATTTATATATACTTTTATTTACAGTTTATATATCTACAGCATATATTTCTAGTATATACATCTTTCCGGTATACATATCTCCAGTGTGTATATATATATATATATATCCTTCCAATATGTATTTATTTCCAAGTGTGTGTATATATATATATATATATATATATTTCCAGTATATATATATGTGTGTGTGTATGTGTATATATGCGTGTGTCTGAGTGTGCATATACCTTTGATCTTAAGAAGTTAGCTTATACAGCACAGAGAGAAGCAAAAGCAACAAAATTAGTCCCCAAAGAGGGTCTGAATAAGCCAGTTTGGTGTTTGGTTGACCAAATCAATTGGAAAATAGCCAAAGTCATATTGTGCAGCCCCAGAAAGAGAGTGACTTTGATGCTCTGAGCCCTCTAATGATTCTCCTGTGACCTTCCCTATTCCATTTCCTTTGCATACCTAAGCCCCTTGTTCACATCTTTTGTTCCTTCATTTGGAATGAAATAATCACCGTTATTCCCAAAATACTTATTTATTTCCTAGAGAAAATTCGCTCATTCCTTGAGTTGTATCTAGGATAGGGTAATGGGAGCTTTGCCCCAAGGCTTTGACTTTAGAGGATGCTGACAGCATTCACAACCCTTCAGCAGTGAAGAAGCAACAGAGCTCAGCACCTAGTTAGCAAGAATAATTAGGGAAAACAAGAAGCTACCAGATGGTGGAGTGAGGTGAGCTCCTCTCCTCTCCTGCGATAATCCCCTCCCACCCTGTAGCATCTTCCCATGCTGGCCTTAGACCACTCCCCTTCCTGCCCTCACCCCACCCCATTTACATCATGCTTAACAATGCTTACCCTACACCAGGAGATCTTAACCCTGGGTTTGTGCATAGCTTTCAGAATGTCCACGAACGTGGATGAGGGAAATATACCACTTAATTTTCACTAACTTCAAACTGAAATTTAGAACTTCTCTATGTCTTTTATAATATTTTGATAAAGAATCCATAGGTTTCACTAGAATTCTAAATGGGGTCTATGGAACATGCACACAAAATTAAGAACCCCTGTTCTAAATGCTGTGGAACCCACTACAAGTGGAAAAACTCATGGTCCAGAGCTCTTCTCATTCCATTAACAAATCCCTTTTACATGTGTGCTGTTTAAGGGAGATGGTTTTTCATTTGCTCATGCAGGTTATGATAGCAAAACCAGTAGCAAAGCTCTGTTTTGTTAATAATAATTTTCTTCTAGGGCAGTTTTGACTCAAAGAAATGGAGAAACAGGTCCCTTTAGTCCCCACCCACCCACCCCCTTTTTTAGGAAGTTAGGACACATGGTGTAACACCTGTTCTTAAACATGACTATTCGATGTATGCTGAACAGCTTTCGTATATTTTTTCATTGCCAATAAAGTTATTGAAATTGAAGTGTGCCATCTGGTGAGTTGTCTGTATCAGAAGACAGGTGACAGGTAGTGATGGATTCAAGCTGTTTCCACAGGAAAACTGGTTCAGTCTTTCTCATTTGCCTAAGTTAATTCCACTTCTTAAACCCCACATTTTTAGACTCATGCATTGGAAATGACAGTCCAGTAGTGCAACCATGGATTTGATAAAGGGACCAAGGGCAGCTAGGTGGTGCAGTGGATAGAGCACCAGCCCTGGATTAAGGAGGACCTGAGTTCACTTACTAGCTGTGTGACCCTGGGCAAATCGCTTAACCCCAATTGCCCTGTAAAAAAAAAAAGAAAAGAAAAGATAAAGGGGCCAATATCAAAGAATAGATTATTTCAAAGGAAAGATTCCACCATATCACTCTCCATTTGCCTCAAGATTCATCCCATCATCACCCCCCCAAATATATATAAGAAACATATCTGTGAATCGAAATGAATGAAAATATTGCTCTTTTCATTGCTGCTACATAGTTCCAAGATATTTAAAATTTGTGAGTTGGAATATCAGAAAAGTTTCATTCTTGTTTTAAAAGTCTGGGATACTTGGAAGGCCAGGAATAATGGCTTTAAATTGTATGTTGTTTAGTCATTTCAGTCGTGTCTGACTCTTTGTGACCCCATTTGGGGTTTTCTTGGCAAAGATACTGGAGTGGTTTGCCATTTTCTTCTTCAGTTCATTTTACAGATGAGGAAACTGAGGCAAATAGGGTTAAGTGACTTGCCCAGGGTCACACAGCTTGTAAGTGTCTAAGACCAGATTTGAACTCAAAGATGAATCTTTGTGACTTCAGGTCTGGCAGTCTATCTACTGTGCCATCCATCTGCCTCTTTTACATTATATAGTGTTTAACAACAAAAGTATTTTCTCCACATAGTAAAATCAAGTCAATAAGCATTTATTAAGGGACTACTATGTACTAGGCACTGTGCTCATCTTGGAATACAGAAAAAATAAAGGTCAAAAACCAGTTCCTGCTCTCAAAGAGTTTACTGTCTAATGGGGGAAAAACATATCAAAAGATCAATAATCTTCCTGGGGAAAGGCAATACAGCAGAACGGATAAAGAGCTGACTGAGAAGTCAGGAAAACTTGGGTTCCAATCCTATTTCTGACACATAATAGTTGTGTGACCCTTTGAAAGTGTCAACCTTTCAAACAATAGTGCCAGGACAATTGCTTTCCTGCATTGGCCGACAAGAGTTTTCTCACTGGAGTGTTCCCTTCACCAATTAAATCACAGATGTATACTAAAATTTCTCTTAGACAATCCCCAAATTTAATTTTGGGGATTTTTTTGGTTTGGTTTGGTTTGGTTTGGTTTAGGCAATTAGGGTTAAATGACTTGCCCAGGGTCACACAGCTAGTAAGTGTTAATTTAAGTGTCTGAGGCCAGATTTGAACTCAGATTCTTCTGACTTCAGGGCTGGTGTTCTATCTACTGTACCACCTAGCTGCCCTGACAATCCCCAAATATAGAAATTATCTGCAACTGAAAGACTGAAAGGGCCCATGAATGACCTATTCCCCTCACTCCTCCTTGATCCAAACCTGTCATCCTGTTTTTAAATACTTCTATGAATGAGAATTACATAATTTTCCTTATGAACCTTTGATGCTAATATTTAAGATTCATTATCAGGAAGACTTTTCTTCTATAAACTAAAATTCCTCTGAGAACCTTTCAATTTTCCTCTTCTGTCTTCTACAGATGGGAAGACCTTTTGGTTAAAAAAATGTCCTCTTCCCTATCTCCCCACTACTTCCGACATTTTTGTTCTTTTTTTAATAATAAACTTAACAATCACCAACAAACACAAACATCCTGATACACAAAGAACATAAAGAGGATTTTGTATGAAACAAAACTGCTACTAGATGATTTGTTTTTTTAATTGTATGTTAAATTAACTTGGTAGTAATAAAATCCCCTGGTCTCCCCTTCTGAATTTGTTTTGCTTTCTTCTCTATATATTTTCATGGCTTTAAAAATTCTTTTCTTGCTTCTTTTTACATCTATAACTTCCCACCAACTCATCCCTCAAACCCCTCAAACCTTACATTATAACAATTATACTCAAGCAAAACAAATAACATTTTAGCCACAGCTTTAAAAAAAAATGCCTCATTGTGTATCTCAAGTCTATCACATCTCAATCAAGATAATTTTTTTGGTCCAGATGTGATCTCCCATCTATGAGGACTTCCTCTCCTGTTATATCTTGGTAACTAATATGTAACTTATAATTTTTAAAGAATGACCAGGAAAAATAAGAGGATAAGCAAATTTCTCATGGTCTCACAGCTAGTATGCCTCGAAGGCTGGGTTTTAACACAGGATTTATAGACTCAGAGGAACTGGGTTTAAATTCTAGATTCCAGATTACCAGGGCAGCTAGGTGGCACAATAGATTAAACACCAGGCCTGGATTCAGGAGGATCTGAGTTTAAATCCTGTGATGCTTGACACTTATTAGCTGTGTGACTCTGGGCAAGTCATTTAACCCTCATTGTACTGCAAAACAAATTCCAGATTACCTACTTCTGATCTTAGACAAATAACTTAACATCTCTGGGCCTGTTTCCTCCCCTGTAAAATAAGGGAATTGAACTAAATAGCCTCTAAGTTATTTTCTGCTTCTAGATTTATGGTTCTTCTTCTTTCCTCCCAGAACCCCATACTCCTTTTCATAAATATAAATTCAGTCTTGTTTTCCTTGTCCCATCCTTCTATGATACATAGAATGTGCAGTCTGCTTAGAAAAGAATACCAGCACTCTGTCACCCTCCTCCCAGATTTTTCCTCTAACCTAAGGCCAAAGTGACACTCAACAAAGAGAATTGTATTTCTAGAACTTAGAGCCTCTGTGAGTGTCAGCAATGTAGTTTTCCTATGCCTGATGAAAAACAACAGAAAATAGCTTCTCAGGGTTTGGGGGAGGAGAGGAAAAGCAATAAGGAGTCATGGGGTGGATCTTGTACCGTCATCAGAATCTCAGCTTCTCTTACCAAGTTTAACCTACAGTAAGTATTTATTTTATAACCAAGAAAAAACATACTCTAAGGATTCGTCATGTTACTTGAGAAAATTTGATGACTCATACTCTTAAAACTGGAGAAAGGATAACATAATCATTAAAAAAAAGAAACATGTCTTTTATGATAACTTTCAGAACTAGGACTGATGGGGTAAATTATATGGAAGTAGATTTCTGCTTAGAAGAAGAAAGAATACCTAAGGGAAAGGACTGGAAATGTGACTTCACTAAGTATGAGGAAACTCTTGCTATCAATACAGAACAGTGCTTTTCCTTAAACTTATAATCTTATCTTGTTGGCTAGAGTGTTGAAAGGCTAAGTGATTGGTCAGGGTCACACAGCCAATGTTTTTCGGAGGCAGGATTGAATCTATGTCTTCCTGGCTCTATGGCCAACTTTTTATCCATTAAATCATGTTGCCACAACAACAATTAAATCTGACCAAAAATAAAATAGTCCAAAAAGCTAACAAGTTAAGACCCTGGACAGAGGTTGGGTAAACACTTTTTGGGGTTGATATGCTATAAAGGTGAATCAAGTTTCAGGTAGGTAGATAACCAAGGAAAACACCTCTCTATCATCTCTTACTTGTATTCTCTCCTCTCTATACCCACTGCCACCATCCAAGTTCAAGCCCACATTTCCAGCCTTAGATTATTACGTCCCACAGGGTCAACCTGGCACAGAGCTCTGTATACAGTGGTTGTTTAATAAGTGTTTATTGACTGAATGCATGCATGAATGAATGGATGGTGTTGGAGATTCCTTTTAACTTTGAGATTCTCTGATTCTATTTACTCAATTCTGACCAGTTAAGATCAGTATGTGTCTTGCTTCCCTTCCCAATTCTTACTCTTTCTGGCGTTACCTTCCTGGGTGGTGCAAGATTACTATAGGACCCAGAGATATGTTATATGATTGCTTGCCATGTTTATAACTCATTTACCCTTTAGTTTTAGTAAACCCAATCTTCTACATCAAGAAAGGCAAAATGGATTCATTACTATAATTTTTACAGAAGGATATTAGAAGTTTCCATACAGATGTGTTAATAATGAAGTACTGGGAAGTTAGGTGGCACAGTGGATAGAGCACCGGCCCTGGATTCAGGAGGACCTGAGTTCAAATCCTGCCTCGGACACAATTGCCTCACCCAAAATAATAATAATAATAATAATGATGAAGTACTTTTAAACATATCTCCAAAAACAAAAACAAAAACGATTGTAATTTCATCCTTATTCACCAGGCATTCATCTCCATCAATAAGAAGAGGATCCCATGTAGTACTACGAGTACTACATATTCAGACACAGGAATGAGAAGGTTTTATAATGCATATGATGTAGATAAATAGTGAGTATGAAAAATTAAGTGTTAATCATTGATAGAAATATATCCTGTGAACCTTATTCTCAATATTTATGGCAGCATTACCTGTAATTGTGAAAAAGAGAAGGCAAGCTAAATGTCCAGTAATTGGAGAATGACTGAATGGTAGGTACATCAATGAAATGGAATGTGCTTCTCATAGACTCATAGATTCAGAGCTAGAAAGGGCCTAAGTCATTTAGTCCAAACCTGTTATTTAACAAATGAGAAAACCAAGGTCAAGAGAAGTGACACCCAAGTTTACACAAGAAGTGGCAGTGGAAGAAGAAGGATTTGAAGCCAGATCCTTTAGTTGCAAATTAACTGCTCTTTCCTCTGTATGAATATGATGAGAGAGAGAGAGAGAGAGAGAGAGAGAGAGAGAGATTGATTTTCAAAGGTATATGAAACAATGCAAAGGAAAGAAATGAGAAGCAGATCAGTATTTATATTAATGCCAGCTATAAAAAAGGAAAATATGTGAACAAATAGAGGATCAAATGGGCAATAATGGAAGGGATGCTAAAGGAGAGAACAACCGAGGTTATCGTAGATATGTATATGTCAATGATTATTTTAAGGTTTAAATACTTTTAACTGTGTAACCTCAGACATGTAATTTAACCTTTTGTGCCTCAAGCCACTCATAGCATCACAGAACATAGAATCATCAAATTAGAATTATAAGAGATCCTGGAGCCCATCTAGTGCAATCCCTCATTTTATAGATGAAGAAATTGAGGCTCACAAAAGTTAAGTGACTTGGTGAAGGTCATACAGCCAGAGGTGGGGTTTGAATCCATGTCTTCCTGAATACAAGTCTGTCACTCTATCCTCTATGTCAGAGTAAATCACAAATGAGTTACAATCCATCTCAGTATAGGTCCTATAGTAGGATTTCCTCCATCTGATTTGTGTATCCCTAGAAATACTTGTATAGCAAAGGGAACTGCACGTAGTGAGGCTCCATCTGTAATAAAAGTCCCACCATTGGTGAGGCCTATTTGTGTTGGCTTGAAGGAAGGCAGAACAGACATCTCCAGCCTCTTCTCTTTCCACCCTTCTCCAAGGAAAATTTTAATTCCTGCCAGGAGGAGAAGAAGGTTGGGATCAGCATCCACTCTATTCTCCTTAAAGAGAAGGAGCACGGGGGCAGCTAGGTGGCGCAGTGGATAAAGCACCAGCCATGGATTTAGGAGTACCTGAGTTCAAATCCGGCCTCAGACACTTGACACATACTAGCTGTGTGACTCTGGGCAAGTCACTTAACCCCCATTGCTCCGCAAAAAAAAAAAAAAAGAGAAGGAGCACCAGGGTAGAAGTTCCAGGCCTACCTGCTCCTTTAAATATTATTAGTCTAGGTGAGATGGTTGGATTGAAGCTCATTTCTGATTGCTTTTTCATTATTAGTTGGGGGAGGGAAAGGAGAATCCTAAGCTCTAAATCCAAGGCAGACATCATTCCTCATTTACCAAATTTCAGTTCCACAATGAACATACATAGTAAATAGCAAAGAAATCCATTTATCCAAATCATAGCAAAAAAGAAATCAGAGAAGGTGTATGTAGGAGAACACACACACACATGTATGCATGTGAAGGACCTTTCCCATTGGGAGCAAGATAACTCAGCTCAACTAAGAGAGAACCCTGGATCTCATGCAAAGGGAATGCCCCACAATATCTAGTATTGTTAGCTGGAGTTAGAAATATAATGGAGAATGGAAGCTCTTCTCATATCTTCCTAATCTTTTCCTTCAGCAACCTAAAGTGGAGTTGGTCTCTTTCATCTTCCCTCTAGAAGATGAAAACAGAGCACCTGAAATAACTAGATGCTTAAATAGTCCCCAAGAATACTGACCAAGAACTGAAGTGAAGCTTTCTTGCCTTTCCAACTCTGCCCTGGCCCCAATGTAGAGCAAGGCATTCATCTCCACCAATGAGAAGATCCCATAATTTGGGTGCTTGGGACAAAGGTTACACTTGAAAATATGCATTTAACTGGTTTTGTTGAACTTTAATTTCATCATAACTTCTTTGGATAATTTTTGAAAGCCAAAATTCTTCATAGTTGTTGATTATGTCTCCTAAAAGTGTCATGATCTCTTAGTTAAGAAAAGTCTTCGTCTTCCTTTATATTAGTCAGTGGTATAGAAATGAAATCCTAAAATCTTCATAACAAGATTGTTCCTTCTTTTCAAGTTGTATGAGGGAGGAAGGAAGGAAGGAAGGAAGGCGGGAGGGAGGAAGGGAGGAGGAAGAAAGATAACAAGTTCCAAATCTGGAATGCCAGAAGTTTGGTGGTTCTCTTGATAGAAATAGAGAAGTTTGGAAGTGAGTAGGTTTTGAGGGAAAGATCTAAGATGCAGATTGCAGCCCATCTATGCAGCTCATCCTGGACAAATCACTATGCCCACCTAAAACAAAAAAAAAAGGGTGAGGAAGAACTTTTATTCACCAGACACTGCCCTGGTGTTCAAGGCCCCCGGTATGGTGCCTGCCCCACTGAGGTGAACTAGGGAGAGGGTATGACTTATGCTGTGGGGAGGAGGGATTTTTCCTATGTGGCTGATGGTGTGGGTCATAGTTAGATTATGACTACTTTGAGAGGCCAACACCCCAGAGCAAAGAGTTTGAGATCTCGTACAGCCACAACAGGCTAGCTACAGGACGGGGTAAACTAAGGGAGTTCTGGGCAATAACGGTTAAAAAGGAAGTGGGATTGTGCTGAACACAAACCCCACAACTGGTGATCCTAATAAGATTAGGATATGATCCATCTTCTCACTTTTGATTTGTTATTCATTTTCTTTGGTACTCCAGTTTGGGGGGATTCTGTTTCAACCTCTTTTTAAAACTATGTGCATCTTTCTGTTTTAAAGGTATTTATTTTAAACAACAAATTGTTGGGTTCTGCTTTCTTATCAATTCCACCACCTTCCTCCCTTTTATGGGTAAGTTCATTCCATTCATACCCACAATTATGATTGTTTTTTCTCTCCATCAAACCCCATTATAATAGGTAGTTAAGTGGCATAGTGGATGTAGGGTTGCATTTACAGTTAGGAAGAACTGAGTTCAAATCCTTCCCTTCATCAGCCACTTATTTAGGAAGCAAATCATTAAATTCTCTCAGCCGGTGATTCTTCATCTATGAAATGGAGATAATAATAGCACCCAACCTCTTAGAGTTGTGAGGAGTACATATATAAAGTGTTTTGCAAACCCTAAAGTGCTATGGAAATGCTAGCTATTTTTAAAGACAGCTAGGTGGGTAAGAATGCTAGGCTCAGAGTCAAGAAGATCTGAGTTCAGATTCGGCCTCAAACACTTACTCTTATGGTCTGATTCAGTTTCCTCATCTGTAAAAAGAGAGTAGCAGTAGTTTATATTTTATGGGGTTAGCATGTGAATCAAATTAAATAACATCTAATATAGTGTTTTGCAAGAGCTTAAAGAGATAAAGCTTAAAGAGCTAAAATATTAACTTAGGTCTAGAACTGGAAGGGATTTCAGAAGTCATTGAGTGCATTGTATATAGCCTTAGAGAGCTGCCTACATAGAACACTGAGAGGAAAATGACTTGCCCAGGATCACAAAGCCACTAAATATTAAAGCTGGGATTTGAACCCAGATCTTCCTAATTTCAAGGCTCCTCTCTTCAGGAATCTTTGTCATAAAAGCCACCGAATCAGTTGAGCAAGTAGGGAGTAGTGGGATGTGGAAATTAGACCCAGAAGTGTCATTCTTCTAAAAGGCCCCACTGATCACTTCTGTCACTGGCTTCAAACTTCTGCTGAAGGGTCTTTAAGTGGGATGCAGGGAATGGGATATCATAGATCTGAAAGAGAAGTTAAGAGTTCCTGATGAGCTTCTACTTTATGTGAAAACAGCTCTAAACTTCTATCCCCTTGGTGGCTGTTGCCTGGAGCTTGAATTAATAATAATTGTTAGGTAGGTGCCATTACTATACCCACTTTGTAAATGAGGAAACTGAGGGCCAGAGAAGTTAAGTAACTTGCCCATAGTCACATAGCTACTAAGTGTCCGAGGAAGGATTTGAACTCGTCTTTCCAGCCTAACACACTATCTATTACACCACTAGGTGCTTAATTGGGGATAGAACAATAATAAGGTGGCCTTGTGTTAGTTTTTAATTTCCTGCAGGAATTTTATCCTTTGGATTCTTCCTTTTGAATTCTTTTCTCTCTCTCTCTATCTTTCCCTTTCTCTATTTCCTTCTCTCTGCCTCTCTCTTCTATCTCTGTCTTTCTGACTCTTTGTTTCTCTCTCTTTCATTTATCATTTCTTTCCCTTTGGTGAGGGAGGTATTTCTCATTGTTTGGGGGCTGTTAGACAGAAGGCCTGGGCTTTACTGGAAGCTTTACTCAGCCAAGTTTCTGGAAGTCCTTCCTATTTATTTACTTTGACCTGAAGTGTGTCAAAGCTTTAGTCGAGTTTGCTATTAATAGGAAGTCTGTGACAAAAATTCTAAATTGAAGTTTAAAAAATAATTAGTTTCACAGAAGCCAAAATATCTTTAATTAGAAAATCTCTCTCACAATATTTGCTACTTTTGTTGAACATTAAATTGTTCTTTGTAATTCTCAACTATGATGAGTCAACATTATATCGGATAGAAGGCTGTAGATCAGACATAGGGAGGAACTTCCTGAGAGGAAAGAATATTAGCAGCGTTTTGGATTAAACACTCTTTCAGTGTCCCTCCAAAATCTACATTTCTGTAATCATTACATAGAACAGATGCCAGGACTCAAAACTTTACAGATGATGTTGCCTCTTCCCTTATCCTCATTCCTCTCGTTCAGTCCTTTGCTAAGTCTTGTCTATAATGTGTCTATAATGTTTTTCAAATTTATGCCCTCCCCCCTTTTTGCTACCACTGTCCCCATCTTAGTTCAGGCCCTTATGCCCTCTTGCTAGGACTACTTTGACCAAATTTAAGTTTTCCATGCTAGATAAGAAGCGTCTTTCCAAGACTCTACAAACTCCCAAGCCCATGCTACTCCTCTTTTCCAAATCCTACCCATCAATTCTTCCCCAAGGCTTTCCATGAATATTTTTCCCTTTTAAAATAATGACTTAGCTGTTGATGCAATCCCAATTAATTTTATTTTATTTCTTCTTTCTGTCATCTTAATTTTATTTTTTTAGTTACTTTTATTCAATCCTTTTAACATCAAAATGATTTCCAAATGTACACCCCCAAATCACAATTGAATGTTTCCTTATAATACACAAAAATTTGAACAAAACTTAAGGAACAAAGCAACCTCATTTGCCTATACAAGGTGTCCAAAAAAGTCTTGGTGCAGTTTTAAGCTATTAAAGTTGTTAAATCCTTGGCATCCCAGAAGTCTTACAACTATTAAAGCTTAAAACTGCAGTGAGATTTTTTTAGAATACCCTGCATATTCAACCTTCCACAAGTAGCATACCACCTTTCGATCAAAAACAGAGAGGTATGTTTCCTCTCTTTCCTCTGGGACTAAGTTGATCCTTAGAATTCTATCCAAGTTTGGTAAAATTTTAGTATTGTTTTTATTACTGTGTATTTGAAAAAAAATCACAGTCCTTTCTTAATGACAGAGATATGGAAATATGGTAGTATTTCTGACTACCAACCATTTTTCTTTTTCTTTCTTACAAAAAAAGAGAAAATATGGCCAAATTCTAGGCTTACCTAAAACAACTTTCAATCGTTTTTATTTTGATAGATGCTCATTTTAAATTAAGTGCACCTTGAAAGAATTACAAATTGATTTCATAGTAAATCTTGCTTTGCAAAGTCCTTGAAAGCTCCTCCAACCTTAAAAACAATAGGTCTAGTTTGCCAAATGAATATTAATTTCTAATCCTTGAACATGGAAAAATAAGAAAAAAGTGACCAAAAACATCTTGAATTCTCTAAACAGGCTTGTGTTTTCAGGTGATAACTGCCCTTATTAAAAATGAACCAGATAAGTCAATGACAGTGGGAGGATTTAAAGGTAATTTTTGTAAATTAGAATATTAGTTGATTCAATTTCACCCCATGATAGCATTGGTCCTCTTTGAAAGGAAAGACAAACAGCAACAACCAGGTATTAGGCACCTGTGCTAGATGCTAGAAAACAATAACAAAAATTAAATGATCCTTGTTCTTAAGAAGTTCATGTTCTATTGGCAGAAACAATATGGATACAGATAAGTGGATACAAAATGCATCCAGAATAAAAACAAAAGTAATGGGGGGAGAGGGAAGGAAAGAAAGCACAAACACCAAGTAGGAAGATCAGGGAAGACTTCCTGTAGGAGATGGCACCTGAGATAGGCTTTGAAGAAATCTAGACATTTATAAAGGGAGTAAGAAAGGAGAGTATCCTTGTGCTGGGTGATAGTCTGTAGAAATTCACAAGGCAAGAAATTAAATGTTGGGTTAGCAAACCACAAATAGGCCAGTTTGACTGAAACATAGAGTGAGTAAGGGGGAATAATAATGTGACATAGGTCTGGAACAATAGTTTGAATCCAGAATGTGCCTAACATAAGTCAAAATGTGACCCAAACCATAAACCTTGAGGGTTGACACGTAAAAATAAAAAAATTTAAAAAACTGTACCTATTACAAATCAGTGTTTTTGTACCATTATATAAAACTACTTAAATATATTCTAAAAGAAAGTCAAAATTAACAGATTATTTTTAAAGGCTTCAAGGGAATTCACTTGAAAGCATTTTCCATGCCTTAGAGGAGCCAAGTTCAGTTCCCAAATCTGGAAAGCCTAATTTCTAAAGACAGATTTTAGACCTCACTGAGTAGGCCATCAGCAACCTGGGACTCTGCCAAACAGGGACTTCATTCTACCAGTCCAATTTCAGGGAGATTATGGTATAAAGTCTCATTACAAAGAATTCCCCACTTCAGCCTTTTGAAGTAAGAGGGCCATTGACTCCTTTTTCTATGGTACTTCCCAAAGACCAAATAAAACCCAGGCATATCAAGCTTTGTCACAACTCTTGAAATGTCAATAAAGAAATAAATCTTCCCTCTCTCCCCCACTCTCCACTGTTGTTTTCAGAATGGGTTTAAACTAAAGAAGAAGCAGCTGGCACATGTGTGTGCTTGTAAAGAATAATTCCTTTCCTCTCTGCATTCTTCTTTCCTTCAGGTCACAGTTCCCAGGAGAGAATGGAATGGAGGCTACAATCAATTGTCACCAAAAAGAATCTTGCGAGTCGATGATTTGTGAATATCACTTCCCAACTAGCCTTTCATGTATGAAACAGAACCTCCCCAAAGACTTTGCTTTTATCTTTTAAGGCCTAACAGAGACCTATAGGTGTGCCACCAAACAATGCATCTAACAGATCAAAAATGGCAGCTGCCACTGTGTTAATGGTAACCCTTTCCACCATTGTTAGCCTGCCAAAAAATTTTTCTCAGTGATGGCTTGCAATAGTACTTCCATTGAGACTTATGATTCCCTCTTGTTGAATATGAGCAGCCTGTCCCCAGCATCCAGTTCTGTGGTTTTGTCCACCCCACTCAGGATTCTGTTGGCACTAGTCATGATGCTAATGATTGCCGTTGGATTCCTGGGCAATGCCATTGTCTGCCTCATTGTGTACCAGAAGCCTGCCATGCGTTCAGCCATCAATCTGCTCCTGGCAACATTGGCTTTTTCTGATATCATGCTCTCCTTGTGCTGTATGCCTTTCACGGCAGTCACCATGATCACTGTGAACTGGCACTTTGGTGCTCGCTTCTGCCGTATTTCAGCAATGCTCTATTGGTTTTTTGTCTTGGAAGGTGTTGCCATCCTCCTAATTATCAGCGTGGACCGCTTCCTCATCATTGTCCAGCGCCAGGACAAACTGAATCCCCGAAGGGCCAAAGTGATGATCGCAATCTCCTGGGCTCTGTCATTTTGTATTTCATTTCCCTCCCTGGTGGGCTGGACTTTTGTGGAAGTGCCCACCCGGGCTCCTCAGTGTGTGCTGGGTTACACAGAGTTTCCAGCAGATAGGGCTTATGCTGTGGTACTAGTGGTTGCAGTTTTCTTTGTGCCATTCAGCATCATGCTCTATTCCTATTTATGTATCCTAAATACTGTTCGCAGGAATGCCATCAGGGTCCATAACCACACTGAGAGTCTTTGCCTGAGCCAGGTGAGCAAGCTAGGGCTGATGGGCCTCCAGCGGCCACACCCACTGAATATTGACATGAGCTTCAAAACTAGGGCTTTCTCTACTATCTTGATCCTCTTCGTTGGTTTCTCCTTCTGTTGGCTGCCTCATACCATATTCAGTCTCCTCTCTGTGTTTAGCCGGAAGTTTTACTACAGCTCTTCTTTCTATATCACCAGTACTTCTGTTCTGTGGCTTAGTTACCTCAAGTCTGTCTTCAACCCTGTCATCTACTGCTGGAGAATCAAGAAATTCCGTGAAGCTTGCATTGAGTTTCTGCCCAAAACATTCAAGATCTTCCCCAAAGTGCCTGGACGGACAAGGAGAAGAATCCATCCAAACACCATCTATGTTTGCACTGAGCATCAGTCAGCAGTTTAAGGAAGAACCAGGCAGAAAAGACCTCACAACTGGGCTAGAAATTTAGCTTTTGCTCTTAGCATCTAACAGTGATAGCAGGTTGGCTGCCTTTTGTGGTTAGTGTTATGTCCTGAGTCTTCATTAGTTATTCAGCTAAATGACCCACTGCCCCAAATTGGGGAAGGATACCATTCAACAAATTCAATTCAATTCAATAAACCTATGTTGAGCACCCACTGTGTGCAAGACATTGTGGTAGACACTGGAGGGGGAACACAGATCATTTTGTGGTAGAATGAAGAGAGTCCTAGATCTGGAGAAAGAGGACCTGAGTTCAAATTCTGATTTTCCAAGCAGTATGACTTTGGGAAAGTCATTTAACTCTCTGGGCCTCAATTTCCTTATCTATGAAATCAGAGGGTTGGACTAGATCAGGGCTCCTTAAGCTTTTTCCACTCATGATCTCTTTTCACCTGAGACATTTTTATGGCATATAAGATAGGTATACATAACCTTTTACTGTTGCCAAATTTTTTGCAACCCCCATATTCAGTTATGTGACCCCCACGTGGGGTCGCAACTCACAATTTAAGAAGCTTTGGACTAGATGACCTTCAAGGTCCTTTCTAGTTGTGAATCTACAATTTGATTAATAAAACAAAGTCCTTGCTCTCAAGGACTTTATAATCTGGTAAAAAGCCAAGTGGGGTTACTCATTCCTTACAAGTAACATGGTCTGATAAAAACTTCCAAGTATTTTAAGAAAGTATTGTGTGTGTATGTGTGTTGAGGAGCAAGTAGATTGTGTTCAGATGATTTAGCTTTATCACCAGAGCCTCTTTCCTAATATCCTTGTCCAGAGAAACCCTATGGTGCCATATTGTAATAATATAAAAATACTTAAGGCAACCAATCTGGTCAGTATGATATCAAGGTATTACTTTTCTTTTTAATTTCATTTTTCTCCTATGCAGCACTCATTGTTGTTTTGATCTGGAAGAGGATCAAGCACTCTTAAATTTGTATTCAAAAGATATTAATAAAACGTACCCAACTTCTTATCACTGATGTAGTATCCATTTTCAAGAGTTGCCATATTGTATACATTTACAAACCAATACCTAGTTGAGTAGCAAATACAGCCTTTTAGCTTTCTACTTAGATCAGTCAACAAACATTTATTACTACTGTGGCCAGGCACTGTGTTAGGTACAAATACAAAGAATGAAATAATTTGTATTCAGTTCCTGATACACAATGGTCTTTAAGTCATAGAATCTATCCTAGTGAGGCAGCTTCTTACTTGCTTTATCTGAATACTCATGCACATACCATAATGCCTTTCTCTCCACTTGACCATATGGAAGGTGTGGATAGCACAACGAATTTTTTTCTGGTTTTGTTTTTCATTCAAATATTTTATTTTTTTCCAGTTACATGTAAAAAAGTTTTTAAACATTTAAAAAATTTTTTTGAGTTTCAAATTCTCTCCCTCCCACCCTTACTCCCTCATTAAGGGAAGAAATTTCATATAGGTTATAGATGTGCAGTCATGTAAAACATATTTTCATATCAGTCATATTGTGAAAGAGACCACAGACCAAAAAGAAAACAAGAAAAAGAAAGTAAAAATATATGCTTCAATCTACATTCAAACTCTATCAGTTCTTTCTCTGGAAGTAGATAGCATTTTTCATCATGAGTCCTTCAGAGTTTTCTTGGTTGTGTTCAGAGTTGTATTGCTGAGAATAGCTAAGTAATTCACAGCTGATGATCATACAATATTGCTGTTACTGTAAAAAGTTTTCCCTACTTTTCTCCTAATCTTGGCTATATTGATTTTGCTTAGCACAGTGACTTCTTATCATGGAATTCTTACCCTCATGAGGCAGTGTTCTAAACCCTTTTTATCTTCTATACCTCTGCTGTCCTTTCTATTTCCCTCCTTCATATAACCTCTCTGGTTATCAGCTTTCTCATTTGTTTGATGAACTAGATGATCTCTTCAGGTGCCAAAATCCCATGACTCAATGGGTCAAAAATCTTGCATGATTTGTAATTTAGATAGATCTCAAAATAATCATGGCCCAGATTTAGCCCTATAACTAAAGAAAGCTAAACTTGGGCTTACATTTCAGCTTCCATCCTAAAGCCTTGCCAAGGAATATAGTCTACCCCTTTTTATCTCCCTTCTGTGAATAAAGAAAAGCATGCAGAAAAGCATTAATCCTTGGCCATTTCCTCATTCTACATATTATTATTTCCCATAAAGAGGTGGTTGGATATTTCATTTAGTCTCATCTATTTAAATAGGATTCATCATGAAATGAGCTGAGACCTTTTTTCACCAATTGCATTAACATCCATATGCTGAAAAAGAAAAGGCTGATCGCCTTTGCTTTGGAGCATTGCCCTATGAAGTATTCAAATCAATTCAACTCTATTTCTGTCCTGAATGCCAACATAGTATTTGACAGTTTTTCCTTGTGGCTTCATTTTGATGGGGGCTTAAGAATTCAGTCTAGTTGTTCAGTAAAAGTGACAGAAGATGGGGTGGGTGAACATTTGAGTCCCTCCCTGTCCCCTAGAGCTAGAGGATCACATGTAACACATAGTATCTGAGACCCAGAAGTGGGGGCTTCCCCTTCTTCTCTGTGTCCTTAAAGGAGTGTATCTGGTGGTAGCCCCAGATGAAATATGCATGTTTGCAAAGAAGGTTTATTACCCCCAGTTTGTATTCAACAGTGTTGTGTGGTTTCTGGTTAAATATTATTAAAAGTAATGTGTATGTCTCAAAGGAATAATTTTATATGTCTTAAATAAAGTATTATAGTCCTATAACCATCTATAAGACTGTGTTATTGGCTCCAAACAAACTCAAATCTAACCCTGGTATGCAGGTCCAATCCAAATGATACGTGTTATATCAGATCCTAACATTTCCCACAGGGCAACTAGGTAGCACAGTAGATAGAGCACTGGACTTGAAATCAGGAAGACTCATTTCCTGAGGTCAAATCCAGTCTTAGACACTTACTAGCTATATAACCCTGGAACCCTGTTTGCCTCAGTTTCCTCATAGAGCTGCATAAGGTAATGGCAAACCACTGCCATATCTTTGCCAAGAAAACTGGGGTTGGGGCAGCTAGGTGGCGCAGTGGATAGAGCACCGGCCCTGGAGTCAGGAGTACCTGAGTTCAAATCCGGCCTCAGACACTAAACACTTACTAGCTGTGTGACCCTGGGCAAGTCACTTAACCCCAATTGCCTCGCTAAAAAAAAAAAAAGAAGAAAAAAAAAAGAAAACTGGGGTCATGAAAAGTCAGATGTGAATGAAATGACTGAACAACAGCACATTTCCCACAAAATAACAAATTCGGTAATTTCCTAATACAGATAAACAACAGATTAAGTGAAACTGGAAAAATGGGAGGGAATGGGAGGGAAGCACTGAATTTGGAGTGAGAGGGGTTAGGTTCAGATCCTGATTTACCACTTACTACTTGTGTGACCTTGAACAAGTTGCTTCATAGTTTTTTTTTTTTTGTTTTTTTTTTAGTGAGGCAATTGGGATTAAGTGACTTGCCCAGGGTCACACAGCTAGTAAGTGTTAAGTGTCTGAGGCTGGATTTGAACTCAGGTACTCCTGACTCCAGGGCCGGTGCTCTATCCACTGCGCCATCTAGCTGCCCCCATAGTTTCTTCACCTATAAAATAAGAAGAGTGGACAATATGGCTTCTAGGATCCCCTCCTGATCTAAAAATGATTCTATGATACTAATATGAGGTAGGTAGGTAGTTCAATGGATAGCAAACTGGGCTTGGAATAAGGAAGATCAGAGTTCATATCCAGTCTCAATCACTTACTAACTGTGTGACTCTGGGCAAGTCACTTAACCTCAGTCTGCCTCAGCTTCCTCAACTATAAAGTGGAGAGCATAATAGCACCTGCTTTCCAGGGTTTTGATCAAATGAGATAAAATTTGTAAAGTGCTAAGTACAGCACTTGGCATATAGTAGGTGCTTAATAAATGCTTGTTCCCTTCTTAGGCCATCCCTCCTTCCCGATAAGATGCTTAGATCAATGCACCATGGAATAACATAGCATTTGTCATGAGATTACAGAAGAGGATTCCTTTTGTGTATGGGATAGACAGTGGAGTTTCCTTCCTCTCTCAAATTTTGTGATTCTGTTAAATATAGACTGAATTGCTGTGGGTTCATCACAGTTGCAATGTGGTGGTATAGTGGAAAGATTTCAAATCTGGGTTCAAATGTCAATTCTGCTGCTTATCACAACTGCATGACCTTGGAAAAGTCACTCCCTGGGCCCCAGGTCCCTCAGCTATAAAATATATTTGTATTTCTGTCTGGGAAAATGAAAAAAAGTAGCCATATTCAAGTACTGGGGGTTTTCTATAGCACCTGCTCCCCACACCAAATGCATGCCAACCCACCTCTCCTACCAACAAAGCCCAGGTCCCTTTGCAGAAGAAGTATTTTGGAAAATGGATGTGGATTTCCTTAAGAAAAGCCAGTTCTGAAGGAAAAACAAACACATTTCATGCTTACCAGTATCCATAATTACTTCAGCTGAGCAATCCTTCTTTCCTCCTGCCCTCCTACCTCTTCCCTTTACAGGACCGAAGAGAACAAGATGTTCCCGAGAACAACAGTGACATCAGATGATGCCAGTCGCTCAGAATAAGCCAGCTGTGGCCAGGGCACAGTGAGATTTTTCCTAATTAGCCTGTTAGGAACAGGAAGAACTAACTTATCTGTATGAACAGCACTTCAGATGTGCCTGGAAATCTTACATTCTCTGTTTTCAAAACTGATAGGCAGTCCCACTGCCAGCATCTTTCCTCTAAGGTGCTTTGGGCAATGTCTACAAACCCTAAACAGCATGACTGAGCAAGAAGCTGGGTGTTCTGTTCCTACTCCCAAACTCCCCCTTACTATCCGGATAATGGTTGTTCTTCTTCCTTGTTCCTCCTCTTCGCTGATTTTTATCTCTGGAGGGGAAAAAAATGTAATAGATGCCTTCCTTGGGTTTTTTTTTTTTTTAAGCCTTATCAAAAGAACAGGCTGTTCAATTGTTGCTAAGGATGGTTTGCTTATTCTTCACCCCTCCCCCTGCCCCCCACCATTGCATTCCTTTCTCACCTTCTCAGTCTCTGTGACACCTCCAAGCCATGTTCCTTGCTGCTGCATTTTGCTGAGATAAAATACTTTTTTAAAAAAACAAAAAACAAAAACACTCTACTGAACAATGAAAAAACTTGGTTCTGGATCACTGGAGTCACTGTCCAAGATAAAAAAGGGACATTTTTCAAAAGTAAAGTAAGCAGCTAAGAAAAGGTTCTTGTTTTCATTTTTTTTCGTGCCCCCCCCTGCCCCCATCATAGACACAAATGTAGGAACAACAGGCTTTAATTTCCCCAGTACTCAGGTCATTTGTTTGTTAGGCACCTGGTCAGGTACAGTTCCCATTTCCGACTAAGTCCCTCAATCAGGCAGTGTGGTTTGTAGTGGTAAGAGTGAGCACTATAGGGAAGGACCTCTGAGGTCACCTAGTCCAAACTGTCCATAATCAGGGATCTTCTAGAACATTGCTGGCAAGTGGATAGATAATCTGTGTGGTTATCTTCCATTGAGGGGAACCCCCAATCACTTGAGGTTGACTGTTCCACTTTTGAGACAACTAATTGCTATGCAGTAACACTGAGCCTTAATAAATGTGCCTCAGTGGAACTCCCCCTCCTTTCTCTGCACTGACTAGCTAGCTATGTCATCATGAGCAAGTCGTCTAACCTCCATCAGCCTTAGTTTCTTCCTCCACCCTTAAAGTACTGTGGATATTGGAGTTACTAATTACAAATAGAAAAAGCAGGGTGTAATATCAAAAGCAAAGGAAACCAATGAATCTGCTGTTGGACTAACTTTGAAGGTAATTGAGCTGTTTTGTCAAGTTTCCAGACTATAGAAAGTGCAGATATGGGCAGGAAATGCTCTGCCTGGGTGCCAAGGAGAGGCGAACATCAGATTTTGATTTCACCTTGTCCTCATTTCAATTCCCTGGTGGAGTCCAGCTCTAAGATGAATGTCACAGACCTTCTGGGCAAACTTTTGTATGAGGTCAGAGGTCAGTGGGAACTGTGTGCAATGAAGAGACTTTGGAGTGACGGTTTTTCAGTCTGGTACAGCATCCAGAGTTGCAATACTGACATGTCAAAGTACCAAGGGAACTTTGATAGGCTCAATTCAGTTGTACTGAGGTGTCATGCCCACGAGAATGGCTTTTCTCTGGGGGGAAAATAGGACTAGTGATGCCACCTGCTGGGAACTGTGGAGAACTGCAGGGGGCACTGGATGCTGAGAGACTACAGCTGGGATTGAGTCTTGGGTACCATGCCCAGCCAGATTGTAAGTGACTAAGGCTAGGCAGATCTCCGGGGAAAGGATGCTTCTTGACTGGGGTCACAATTATTCTTTAGCTCTGATAAAAACCATATTTAGTTTCTTCAACCTATAAATAACCTTTTTTTCTTCTTGGAGCTTTGTGAACCAGATGTTCACAAGGGGAATTGGTGACAAAATGTGTGTTGTCATATAATGAAGACCCCACATTTTCTGGGTTTCGACCATAAGCCAGAGATGGGAGAAATTCCCCCAAATGTACCCAAGTCATTTATGACATGGGAAAACTTCTGACTCAGGTTACATACTCAAATAACTAAATGATTTAAGTGTAAAGGAGCAGTCCAGGCAAACGGCTGGAAGAATTTTCGGCTGGGGCGAAGGAGGAGGGAAGGTCTCACAGAAGAGATAGTACCTGAGGTGGCTGATTTGCAGGAAGGCAGAGATTTCAGCAGATGGAGATTAAGGAAAATCCCTTCCAGGAATGGTGGAATAAGCAATAGCATGGAGATAGGAGAGGGCAGGACAAGAATGAGGGGTAGAAAATAACCTAGTTTGGCTGGAGTGTGGACTACTTTAAGGGGAAGGGTAAGAGACAAGACTGGCAAGGTAGTTTGGAGCCGCTGTCTCTCTAGAGGACCTTGAATGAAAAGATTAGGAATTTATACCTTAATGGTAATAAGAAACCATCAAAGGTTTGGTGGAGTTTTTTTTTTTAGTATAGGACATGACAATAATAACTCATTTCTATAGCACTTTGAGGTTTATAATGCACTTTCCTCATAAGAATTTTGTGAAATGAATAGTGTAAGCGTTATTATCTCTTTTTTACAAATGAAGAAACCAAGGCTCAGATAAGCTAAGTGACTTGCCCAGGGTCACAAAGCTACTAAATATTAGAGCTAGGAAATCCCAGGTCTTCTAATTCTCAGGCTGGCATGCATTCCACTGACCATGCTACCCAGATCAGAGAGTCTTTGTTAGGAAATTTACTTGGGCAGTCATAGTCTAGTGAATAGAGCACTGTACTTGAAGTCAAGAAGATCCAAGTTCAAATTCTGCCTCAGAAACTTAAAAGCTGGGAAAGTCATTCAACCTCTGTGTGCCTTGATTTCCTCACCTGTAAAATAAGAGGGTTGAACTTTATTAGTCCCTTCCAGCTCTAAATCTGATCCTATGAGCCTCTAACGTTTAGCTGGAAGAAGGGACAACCTGGAATCAGAAAGAGCAGTTAAAGGACTACTGGAATGGTCTAGGTGAGAAAAGATAAGAACCTGACTCAGAGTGGTTGCCTTGGAAACGGAGGAGACTAATGAGAAATATTGTAACTAAATGTCCAATGTTTAGGAAGGAAAAAGACTGCTCTGAGTTGCTAGCCTTTTAAGACCCACCTAACAAAGTGCCAAAGCCAGCTGGTGGTAGTGTGGCAAGGTTTCAGGAAAAAACAATTGTAAAGAACAGGGACACCATAATTTAGAGGGCCATGAGGGAGAGGAGGAATGCCAAAGAGTCAGAACAGAGACTATGATGCACTGGAGGGAGGAGGTGGCAAATCCTATGAGAACATGTTTACTCAGAGAGCAACAACTACAAAAGACCAAGATGAGGTAAATTGGGGGTGGGGGGGGAGGGAGGTAGCAAGGACCAAAATGGGAGAATCCCAGTTCAAATCCTAACTTCTACAAGAAATCCTTGCCTGTCACCCTTAATGCTAGTGCCTTCCCTCTAAGATTAGCTATAACTTATCCTGTATACAGAGTGTTTGCACATAGTTGTTTGTATGTTGACTTCCTCGTTATATTGAAAGCTCCTTGAGGGCCTTCTTCTTCATTCTCAATGGCACATAGTAGGTGCTTAATAAATGCTTATTGATTGATTGATAAACAGAGGATCTTAGACTCCACAGTCAATTTTGATTCAAAAGGTAATGGGGGGGGGCAGATAGGTGGTGCAGTGGATAGGGCACCTGCACTGATGTCAGCAGAGTTCAAATTCTACCTCAGACACTTTCTACCTATGTGACCCTGGGCAAGCCATTTAACCCCAATTGCCTCTCTCCCACCAAAAAAAAGGCAACTGAGAGCCACTGCATAATTTTTTAAATGGCTGCCTTAGAGGCATCTAGGAAGCACAGTGGATAAAGTGGATTCAGGAGAACCTGAGTTCAAATCTGACCTCAAACACTTGACACTTACTATCTGTGTGAACCTGGGCAAGTCACTTAACCCTCATTGCCCAACCCCCCCCCAAAATAGCTGCTTTAATTAAACACATATCAGTTTTGAGTGTCATGTTTCATCATTAATAGTAGAGAGTGGGTTTGTTTGTTGTGACTTAGTCAATATAGGGAATTTATAGTACCAAAATTCCCTTGTTTATAAAGGTCAACAATATATCTGTAACTTATAAACCTGAAAGACTGACTGGGAGGCACTGACAGGTTAAATAACTTACCTATGGTTACTTAAGCAGAATGTGGCAGAGACAGTCTTTGACTTCAGATCTCCCTGACACCAAGGCCAGCTCTCTATCCACCATGCCAAAATGCCTCTAATAATAAAACCTTGATTAAATAAAATGCTTGGAGTATGAGGTATTCTGGTTGAATCAATTTTTTTGCTTAAGGATTCAGTAAAAATGTATTTTTTATAGAATCACAGAATTTGGAAGCTGGAAGAAATCTCAGAAATCATTTATCCCAGTGATTTTTAGCCTGGGGTCCATGAATAGTAAAATACATTTTTAATTACTATATTCCAATATAATTGGTGTCTTTTTTTACTCCTATCTATTTTATTTAGTGCATTTAAAAACATTTGTGTGAGGAGTACCAGACTGACAAAGGAGTCTGTGACAAAAAAAATGCTAAGAATCCCCAATTTAGTTGAATCCCCTCATTTTACATCCTTTAAGCCTAAATAAATTAAGTGAAATGCCCAAGGTTACACAGGTAGTTAGAGGCAAAATCTGGACTACACCTAGTTTTCCTGACTCACTCTATTCCTTTATTAATACCTTTGCTATTGAAAATCTTCAAAAATATATTAATCTATTTTTTCCTCTAGAAAGTATAAAGGGGGGAGGGGGCAGCTAGGTGGCAGCGGATAAAGCACCAGCCCTGGATTCAGGAGGACCTGAGTTCAAATCTGACCTCAGACACTTACTAGCTATGTGACCCTGGGCAAGTCACTTAACCCTCATTGCCTCAAAAAAAGGGGGGAAAAGTTAAAAAGGGATGAGCATAATTTAATCTAAATGATTTCAAGCTGCTTTCCACCTGTTAGTCAGTCAATAAGTATATATTGAGCATTTACTATGTGCCAGACACTGCTAAGCCTTAGTGATACAAAGAAAGGCAAAAGACAGTCTCTGCATTCAAGGGGCTCATGGTCTAATGAGGACAATGTGCAAACAACTATATATAAGCATACTATATACAGGATATATTAGAGCTAATCAGAGAGGGAAGGCACTCCCATGAAGGAGGATCAGGAAAGGCTTCTTGTAGAAGCTGGAATTTTGGCTGCAATTTGAAGGAAGCAAGAGAGAATGGTAGACTGAGATGAAGTTTTAGTCAATACTCTGACCATCACTGATCATCATTTTGTAAAATGTAGGTGTAGATATGAGTTGTATAAGTTTGAAGGGGCATACTAAGAACAGGACTATAGAATTTAGAGCTGGAAGAACTCTAAATGTACCATATAACCAAACTCCCTTATACTTACCAATTGGAAAATGGTAAAAAGTCTTTACTAGGGGGCAGCTAGTGGATAAAGCACCGGCCCTGGATTCAGGAGGACTTGAGTTCAAATCTTGGCCTCAGACACTTGATACTTACCAGCTGGGTGGCCCTGGGCCACTTAACCCTCATTGTCCCGCAAAAAAAAAAAGTCTCTACTAGGCTGAGCTAATATAATAGAAATGACAATTCTACCTAAATTAATTTACCTTTTCAGTGCCACATCAATCAGACTACCTAAAAATTATTTTATAGAGCTAGAAAAAAATAATAACAAAATTCATCTGGAAGAACAAAAGGTCAAGAATATCAAGGGAACTAATAAAAAAAAAAGTACACAGGAAGGTGAACTAGCTGTACCAAATCTGAAGCTTTACTATAAAGCAGCAGTCATCAAAACTATTTGGTACTGGCTAAGAAATAGAGTGGTGGATCAATGGAATAGTTTAGGCACAGGAGACACAGTAGTAAATGGCTTTAGTAATGTACTATTTGATAAACCCAAAGACTCCCACTTCTGGGATAGGAACTCAGTATTTGACAAAAACTGCTGGGAAAACTAGAAGATAGTATGATAGAAACTACACATAGAGCAACATCTTACACCTTATACTAAAATAAGGTCAAAATGGGTACATGATTTAGACATAAAAAGTGATTACCATAGGTAAATTAGGAGAGGAAAGAATAGTTTACCTCTCAGATTTATGGAAAGGAAAACAGTTTATGACCAAACAAAAGATAGAGAACATTATGAAATGCAAAATGGATGATTTTGATTACATTAAATTAAAAAGGTTTTGTACAAACAGAAGCAATGCATCCAAAATTAGAAGGGAGGCAGAAAGCTGGGAAACAATTTTTATAGCCAGTATTTCTGATAAAGGCCTCATTTCCAAAATATATCAGGAATTAAATCAAATTTATAAGAATTCAAGTCATTCCCCAATTGAAAAATGGTCAAAGGATATGAACAGGCAGTTTTCTGATGAAGAAATCAAAGCTATCTATTCCCATATGAAAAAATGCTCTAAATCACTATTGATTAGAGTGATGCAAATTAAAACAACTCTGAGGTACCACCTAACACCTATCAGATTGGCTAGTATGACAAAAAAGGAAAATAATAAATGTTGGAGAAGCTGTGGAAGAATTGGAACACTAATCCATTGTTGGTGGAACTGTGAACTGATCTAACCATTCTGGAGAGCAATTTGGAATTATACCCAAAGGGCTATAAAGCTGTGCATACCCTTTGACCCAGCAATACCACTATTGGGTCTTTTTCCCAAAGAGATCATTAAAAAGGGAAAAGGATCCATATGTACAAAAATATTTATAGCTGCTCCTTTTGTGGTGGCAAGGAATTAGAAATTGAGGGGTTGTCCATCAATTGGGGAATGGCTGAACAAGTTGTGGTATATGAATGTAATGGTATTCTATTGTGCTGTAAGAAATGATGAGCAGGAAGAGTTCAGAGAAACCTGGAAGGACTTGCATGAATTGATGATGAGTGAGATGAGCAGAACCAGAAGAACATTATACACAGTATCATCAACACTATGTGTTGATCAACTGTGATAGACTAGATTCTTCTCACCAATCCAATGGTACAAGAAAATTTCAAAGGACTCATGATGGAAAAGGCTCTCCAAATCCAGGGGGAAAAAAGGAATTGTGGAATATGGATGCTGACTAGACCATACTATTTCCTTTGTCTTTGGTGCTGTTGTTTTTCTTTTTTGAGGTTTTTCCTTTTTGCTCTGATTCTTCTCTTATAACATGATTAATGCAGAAATTTGTTTAATGTTATTATATATATACATATATATAAAAAACCTATATCAGATTAGCTGCTGTTTAGGGGAGGGAGGGAAGGGAGGTAGAAAAATTTGAAATTGGAAATCTTATATACACAAATGTTGAAAACGATCTCCACATGTAACTGGAAAATAATAAATTACTTTTATTTAAAAAAGAAAAAAGAATGCTAAGGGTGAGGCTGCTGGTAAATTGAAATTTTTATTGTACCCATTGAATAGCCACATATTCATATGCTTTGCTATAGATTTCCTTTCAAAATCTGTTACCAACTTCCTAAGAACCTTAGGGAAAAAACTCTCTCTCTCTCTCTCTCTCTCTCTCTCTCTCTCTCTCTCTCTCTCTCTCTCTCTCTCTCTCTCTCTCTCTCTCTGTCTCTCTTTGTCTCTCTGTCTCTGTCTCTCTGTCTCTGTCTCTCTCCCTGAAAATTGATAATAACTATAAATGTCTTTTTAAGATCTGACCCCAGAGCACTCTCAGTTTCAGGAGAGAGGAAGAAAGTTACCACATTAACCCTCAACGAGATTGTCTCAGTGAATGATGACATGTCCCTAATCTGGCTGACATGAGCTGGAGGCAATTTCAGATCCATTTTTGGCCTAAGGGGATATTTTTAATCAATGTGAACCTGGGGCAGTAAATTTGAAGTAAATCACTAACCATTCTGAGCAGTACCCAGAGATGAAGCAGGGTAATTTACCAATTGGGTAATTCTCTCATTTACTCTGCATCCCAAGAAGAGTGAATTTGCCTCCTCAAGGCAAATAATTTGCTGGCAAGAGAGAACCTTTCACCATGGCCAGGTTGCAGTAGATTCCAGCCCATTAGACACATTTCGGACACTCTTGTTTCAGGTTTGAAAAGGCCTCTACTCAGTGTCAGCTGCTTCAGAGCAAGAAGCTTTTTTTCTTCTAGTATTTATATAAACACAAAATATCTGAAAATTGCACCATTAGGCAAGCACTGAACATGAATGGAAAATTGGCACTGTCCCCACTCATCTCCAATATCAAATTGCATGAAATTACAGTTATGATGTCAGATATGATAATGGGTTTACAACACGTTTGCTACATCTTATGTACCATGTTGGTATATCAACACCTCCAAGTATAATTAGAGAACCCTTAATGTTGTCTGCTCCAGACAAGATTACCCAAGGACACAGCCCTGCTGTGCAGGTGCAGAAATGCATTAGTTGATTCACCAGCAGCAAGGTTGTTCCACAGCAATGTAAGCAGGTGCTTTCTGTGGAAGACTTGGGACCCTCTTAATGTGATGAAACATTGTTCATCCCTGGATGAACTATGAAATATCTCGGCTTCTCCTCATCAGTGCCTCCTCCACCACCTGCAGCAAGCAATGCACTGTGGCTTTATGGACCTTAAGCATGTGTCTGAGGCTCAGTTTCCCCAGATAGAGAAATTAAGGGTTGCCTAGATCAGGGATTCTTAAACGTTTTACACTTGTGACCCCCTTTCACCTGAGAAATTGTTATGCAACCCCTGGTATATAGGTATATAAAATGGGTATAAATAACCTCTTAATGTTGCAAAATTTTTTGCAACCCCCACATTCAGTTACTCAACCCTATTTGGGGTCACAACCCATAGTTTAAGAAGCTTTGGCTTAGATAAAGGGTTATCAACCTAGGATATCACTATCACTAGTCGGGGTGTGACATTGTCAAGAGGTACAGGGTTTGTTCAGTTGTTTCAGCTGTATCTGACTCTTTGTGACCCCATTTTGGAGTTTTCTTGGCAAAGATACTGGAGTGGTTTGCCATTTCCTTCTCCAGCTCATTTTACAGATGAGGAAGTGAGGCAAACAGGGTTAAGTGACTTATCCAAGATCACACAGCTAGTAAGTGTCTGAAACTGAATTTGTACTCATGTCTTCCTGACTTCAGGCCAGGCACCACCTAGCTGCCCTAACAGTAAATAATTATATTGTCCTATTGAAATTAATCTATTCAATTTCTTATTTGCAGTTACATGGCAAACTCTAGAATTTATTTCCTTTCATATGAATAAGGCTTATAAGGTTAGGGGAACTGAAAAGGTTGGGACTCCCAGGAACTGATGATTTCTAAAATACTTTCCAGTTTTAGCATTCTCTTATTCCAAGGGTCTTCTCTACTTTGTTTGTTTGGGGGTTTTTTTGGGGGGGTTGTTGTTGTTGTTGTTTTGGCAGGGCAATGAGGGTTAAATGACTTGTCCAGGGTCACACAGCTAGTAAGTATCAAGTGTCTGAGGCTGAATTTGAACTCAGGTCCTCCTGAATCCAGGGCTGGTGCTTTATCCACTGTGCCACCTAGCTGCCTCATCTTCTCTACTTCTTAAGCCACTTGCTTGTATCCAAGAAGGGACAGTAGGGCAGAAATAGTGAGGAAGAAAAGCTGAAAGCCTGTACCTCTTTCATGGGCTTTGTGTATTTCCTTTGTATTCTCACTCAAGACACTCCGGGTGCCATTCACCTTCTAAGATCTGTAAAGGCAAGGACTGGGCTGTGGGTCATAAGTGACTACTGCTAAAGCTGTCTACAGAGAGCTTGAAATGATGAATAAATAGTGTCCGTTGGACTTGGGGTCAGGAAGTCCTGCCTAAGATTCTCTTAGCTGTATGACCTTTCTGAGACTCAGTTCCACCTCTGGAAAATAAGGATAATAGTATTCCCTACCTCAGAGGGCTGTGGTGAGGATCAAAGGAGAGGTTTCCATTTGCAAATCTTAAATCCCTATATAAATATGATGCATTATCCTATCATTTACCATGGAGAGCATAGTTTGGCCTTTCTTGTTTTAAGTTCAGGCAAGTGAATGGATGGATTTAAAATTGTCTGATTCTTAAGTGGGCACAAACATACTTCCCCTATGGAGAAACTGAAATAAACAAAACATTCATATCCGTATCCATATTTCAAGTACTCTGCATACAGGTTTTAACTCAAAATTAGGCTGTTTAAAACCACAACATCACTGAGGATAGTCAGTGTAACAGTCAGCTTCTTGAGGGTAAGAATGATCTTTCTTTTGTATTCATATTCCTAGCAGGAGAAAAGTACTGGGACAATTTTGATAGATTGCCTGTTATTATTAATGTTTTGATAAAGACTTCTCATCAATAACCACATTAGTAATAATAATAATATCTGATATCCTGAAAAAAGTTTGAGTTGTAAACCACTTTAAATTATTTATTTTAATCTTCACAATACCCCTATGGTCCAACAGGTATTGAGAAAACTAAGAACTATGTGCCCCAAGAGGTTGTGACTTAGCCGCTATCAACCAGCTCATGAGTCCTTGGAGTTATGAGATGAACCCCTGTCTCTTCAGGATGCTTATCACTACATCATGTTGCCTCTCCAGTAATACCTCTGTCTTCCAGGCAATCAGAAAACTAAGCATCAGAATGACAAGGGCACCCAGAGCATGTTTACTACCTCAGAGGCTGAGAAAACCAGGTCCTCTTCATTGCCCTATTTCATACAACAGCAAAGGAAATAGCTGCCCCAGAATTATCTGAGTGGTTGATTCTAAGTTAATGTTAGCTAATGGCTAGTGCATCCATCAACTAATGTTGAAAAGCACAAAGTAATTGTGTCAGGCACTATGCAAAGTGCTTGGGATACAAAATGAGGCAAAAAGGTAGTCCCTGCTCTCAAGGGGCTTAAATTCTGATGAGGGAGACAATATGCAAACAAATATATACAAAGCAAGTTACAAACAGGATATATAGGAAATAGTCAAAAGAGCGAGAGCACTGGAATTAAGAAGGGTTAGAGAAGACTTCCTATATAAGGAAGTTATAAAATACTTCCTATTCCTTCTATAAGGTTAGGACTTAAAGAAAGCCAGTACATGAATTGAGACTTTTAATTGCAACTTTTAAACTGTTTTATGGATATCAGCTATTGTTAAATGAAAATGTATGGCAGTAAAGACCATCTGGACCAGGAGTCCTTTCACCTTTTTAAAAGAAGTTAAGTGGCTTCAGTACCAACTAAAAGCTTGTTAACACATTGTTGGGAAACAAGCCCAAAGAGTGGGACATGACTATTCAACAACAAAAAGGCTTTAAGAATTTACCTCTATTTTTGTTAGTGACGAAGCATTTATTTGTTAGTGAAGAATATTTATGAATTACGAAGCACACTAGTTACTAGTGTGAAGTGCTAGGGATAAAAAAAAAGGCAAAACAAATAACCTCCCCCCCCCAAAAAAAACCAAGAAGAACTTCCTGCCCTCAAGGGGCTCACATTCTAATGGGGGAGACAACATGTGAAAAAACTCTGTACATATGAGATATATACAGTGTTAATGAAAGGAAATCTCAGAGGGAAGACACTAGCAATGGGGGAAGGGGTAGGGAGACAGGGAAAGGCCTCCTTTAAAAGGTAGGATTTGTTTGAAATAAGAAGGAAAATAGTAAAAAAAAAAAATGGGGTTTGAGAGGCACTAAGGCAGAGAGGGTAGTACCTGCATCAATATATTTCTTTTCTCCCTTATTTTTATCACTCAATTCCTTGCTCCTTTCCCTGAATCTCAAAGCATCTCAGCTTCCTCTCACACTAGGCAATTCACAGGTTACCAGCCTGGGTCTCTGCCCCAGTTGACTTTTGGTGGTTAAAATTGGCTCCA
Source organism: Dromiciops gliroides (assembly GCF_019393635.1). Taxonomy (NCBI): domain Eukaryota; kingdom Metazoa; phylum Chordata; class Mammalia; order Microbiotheria; family Microbiotheriidae; genus Dromiciops; species Dromiciops gliroides. Next base: position 185,535,255 of record NC_057863.1, on the reverse strand, counting down.
GGTGGATGCTCCGTGCTTTCCCTATGACTTGGTGGAGTGCTGCACAGTTGCCCACATGCACAGGATCCTGTCCCACTCACTTTGTTTTCTGGCCCAGCAGCAGCAGTTCAGAGCCTGCCTTCCCCATTACCAGATGTTCAGAACTTTGCAGTATTAGTGCTTCTGGGTTGCAGCCCTTGTCAGGCTTTTGCTCCTGAAGGGCTATGGCCAGGCTGGCTATCAAGGCTTGAGCAAACTTCCACAGTCTGGAGCCAGGGTCTCTACTGCACTGGAAAGAGGGAGGGGGGAATAGGGTACTAGAGTGTGTTTTGATGTAAGCCAGTCTTTTGTCTTGGGTCTGCTTTGAGCATAGACGGTTGGGGGTAAGGGGTGCTGAGTTTGGATGGGTTTTTTCCCTTCCTTTTATACTCTGGGTGCCCAAGACCATGGAAACAGCTGAAGTTGCTTTATTCTGGTACATAATTTCTGCTTTAGAGAGGTCTGAGAATGTGGAGATCAGAGAAAATGTCTAGTCTACCATCTTGTTGCTTATGTGACTGCCTCAATATATTTCTACTATAGATTTTTTTCCTGGTTTTGTTCCTGTCTACTTACCATCTCAAAGACCAAGTCTAAGGTGTGAGTCACTATTAATCTAAATGACAGTGAAATGTTTCCCTGATGGCAGTACCTGACAGCTGTTTCAAAAAGAAGAGAATGTTCTTCGTCCTCCCAGAAAGCCCACACTCCAGGGAAATGTTAGCACCTGATGCCTAGAAATCCTTGCATAACTGTCTTAAAGATCACAGAGTGAGATCCAGGCAGAATACCTTTTGCCTTGCTAGCCTGATCTCCTGTGACCAGGAAACTTATTAAATCAGGCTGTGCAGGGTGCCTCCATCCCTCACAGCCACAGGATTTCCTCTTAGGTATTTCCTACTCTGTGCACTGAATGATGGCTGTTTATTTCACTTCTCAAAATACAATCTATAGAAAACCAGGCTTCATTAATCCAAGTGGCCTGTCTCCCAACAATGTGTTAACAAGCTTTTAGTTGGTACTGAAGCCATTTAACTTTTTTAAAAAGGTGAAAGGACTCCTGGTCCATATGGTCTTTACTGCCATACATTTTCATTTAAAATGCTAAGGTTGACAGATTTGCTCAGAGTAAATGAGGTGTTAGTTAATATCTAATTACTCCATACACCAGTCACAGCCCATTTAACTGATTCAGATACCAGCTCTTGCCTCTACCACCAGACGCATTTAAAACTTCAGTTGACATACTTGCTCTCATCACTTTGGACTCGCCTGCAGTTTTGAAAATTCACAGCCCTGGGGCAGCTAGATGGCGCAGTGGCCCTGGAGTCAGGAGTACCTGAGTTCAAATCCGGCCTCAGACACTTAACACGTACTAGCTGTGTGACCTTGGGCAAGTCACTTAACCCCAATTGCCTCACTAAAAAAAAAGAAAAGAAAATTCACAGCCCTATGTACTTTGGAGTGGAAGGGAGAGGGGTCAGGACAGTGCTGGGTTGGAATCCTTCCTCTGTGGATCCTTTGAAAATCACAATCTCTCTGAGCTTCAGTTGAACTAGACCTCTAACATTATCTTCCTCTTTCAAAAGCTATTTTTAAGAGTTGATAGGATCATATCTTCTGGTCTTTCCCCAAGGTAGTACCTGGCAGTTTGAGGTCACACAGGAATAAACTAAAGCACAAGGAATTGAACCCAGGTCTCCTGATGCTCTTTTTTTGTGATACTTTTTATCACCAATGTCATTATTAGCATCGATATCACTAACAATGTTATTGAACTCCTGGATATTAGTGACATAGAAATGCCTATTCAAAAGCCTATATATGTATGTGAAAATTAATATTAAGGATCTGTGATTGTGTTGGTGTGGCCACTACTTTCACAGATTGTTGTTGTTAGTCGTTTTAGTTGTCTGATTCTTCATGACTCCATTTAAGGTCTTCTTGGCAAAGAGACTAGTGATTTGCCTTTTCCTTCTTCTGCTCATTTAAAAAAATTTTTGTGTGTGTGTGGCAATGAGGGTTAAGTGTCAAGTGTCTGAGACCAGATTTGAACTCGTCCTCTTGAACCCAGGGTTGGTGCTTTATCCAATTCGCCCCCGCTGGCCCCTGTCCACCCTGCCCCCCGCCCCCGCCTCTGCTCATTTTACAGTTGAGAAAACTGAGGCAAACAGGGTTAAGTGACTTCTCCAAGGTCACAAAACTAGTAAATGGCTGAGACCAGATTTGAAATCATGAAGGTGAGTTTTCCTGCCTCTAGGTCCAGCACTTTTTCCATTGTGCCACCTTGCTAACTTCATTTCCACAGCTATCACCCCTTTAAGACTTAGAAAATAGTTTTTGAGGATTGCTATTGCCAAAAATGTCATCACTTGTATGCAGCTAGACTAGAGATAGCTAGGTTGGTATACGAATGACAGTTGATCTCCTTTGCCTGGCATATTCAAAGCATTTGTAGCTTTAGACTCTGCTAGAGACTGCAGGCTGCTACCCTTGCTTTTAAGTTGCCAAGCCACTTCCATACATAAGCAGCATAAAAGGAAATTAATGAAGAGCTTATAGTTTCTCCACCTGCAAAATGGGAACAATACAGCAGAAAAGAATGGCTCATCTGTCAAACCAGGATACTGCCACTTGCCCCTGCCACAAGAATTTGGTGAGAAAAAGCTCTTATCAAGTGAGGCATCATTGCTTTATCATATGTCCCATGATTGTTCAATCATGAATGTACTTGAAAACATTTTGAAGAGTTGTAAAAATTCATTCAAGACATTGTGCTATGTTTTGATTTAAGCTCTTAAAGAAAAGAACCCTACTACAAGTGGGAGAATATTATTCTTTGAAAACTGCTCATTATTGAAACTCAAAGACTGCATTAATTTACTTGCTTAACTGGGCTGAGTTAAGAGTTGAAAGGCAGAAGAGGTCACTCACTACAGGAGAGAGCAAACATCCTTTCTTAAAGTGACCCTTTCACTGAGTAACTAAATTGAAGGCAGTCAATGGCAGTGAGCAGTATAAGGATCCATCTGAATTCAGCAGTAAAAAAGTTATAAGCCTGTAGTATCATTTTTTAAAAAGATCTAATTCTTTTACAAATGCTGGGAAGAACCACTGAAATCTTTAAAAACAATGAAAGAAATAAAATTTCTTGGGACACATCAACTAACAGGAAAAAACCCCATTAAGATTAAAAGAAAAAAACTTAGAGAAAAAAAACAAGAATTAGAAGAATTTTAATAAAATCCATATGTTTACATTTGTACATTCTGTGTATTTCTGGCCCTGTGCACTGACATAATCAGAAGTCAAAAAACAGAATAGCAAGGATAAAAGTTTCCTGCAGAGTGCAAGCAGAAAGTAGGGGTTCTCTTTGTTGGATTACAGGCATAAACTTGATCACAAACCACAGCTCACAAACTGTGCCTGCCCCACACCCCCTTTTCAAGTAGCAGCATGTTTCATTGTTCTTATGAACATCAACTTTTTAGCTTGAAGTTCAGATGACATTCTCTACTGCAAACATAACAACTTTTATACACATTAATACTATATAGGCAATAGCAGATAAGTAGTTCATTAAAATAGCACATTGTTGCCCATGAAGTATTAATGTAAACAATTTAGATCATGCTGAATGAAACAAAGAGTTATGCAAAAATCTACTGGCAAGAATAAGTGAATGAACATTTTAATTGTTCTACAAAGTAGCATGATTACAAAAACAGTAGATGCCCTACCAGGAGGAACCTCATTAAAAAAATAATTAAATAAGAAAAAGGACTGCAAGGAGACAGAGGAAAGGATTTACTTTCAAAGTATAAGATAATTCTGCACAAGGCAGACCATTGTTTTGTGCCAAAACCCTAATAGGGTAGAAATGGAGAACTGTTCAAATTTGTTTCCTATCTGTCTAATGTATACTTAAAGTAAGTTTTGCAGGACTATAGTTTGTTCAATGAAAAGAGATGATGACAGCATCACCAGGACTTATCCAAACTTCTGTGCATCCTGTGGAGGGAGTACTTTAAAAAGTGCAGTGTTCCACATCCTTGTGTCCATTCTCCAAGGAGCATAAATTCAAACTCACAAGTTGTAATTACAACATGTGCAATAACATCATCATTCTGTAAGCAGTAGAGTCATCGGCTGTGCAAAATTCATGAGCGGGTTTTGAATGAATCACAAGTCAATTTACATCTGATATAGTCCAGCTACAGAGCATAATTTCTTAATAATTTATTCTTCAGATAACAGAGCCACAGTGAGTTGAGAGAATGATACCATTTCCCTTGCCCCCAGATGATGTAGTGATACTTAGTTTTTTACCCACTTGGAATTAGAAAAGGGGAAAGGAACAGAAGATTACAATTAGGACAGGAAACATTTGTAATGGAACTGGGAATGGGCTGAACAGCAAACCTTCACAAGTCTGTAGTGGATGAATGGTCGTGGAGGGCACCATTTAGTATCATTAAGTTATCACAAGTAGCAAAACAGTGCTTGTTTTTGCAAAGTAACAGCTGCATGGGTGGTTTTCTTGAATGCCAGTTCTGACTAAAAACTGTAACCACAAGTCTGTGTCCTAGCATAAATCTAAAAAAGAGGACAATGTAATAACAGTGGCTTTAGATGATCAGTAACGTTATGCCAAAAACACAACATGAATTCCAAATCTTTTGAGAATGAGAAGCATTTTCACGTTTTATTAATAAACGTTAAAAAAGTATGAAGATATCAGGAGGCAAGACTGCCTTATGGTTTTTTTTTCCTTGTAGTAGTGGACAAAGCACTCATCAGGGAAAGTATTTCTCCATCATCGGTGCAAAGGCAGCTTTCCTGAACCACTTGTCCAAATACATGAGGTCAAAACAGGCATCTCATGAAGACAACATTCCATTTGTCCCCCATTGAATGATTCCCTTTTTATGTCCAAGTTCTGGATAAGAGGTAAATTGTTAATGAAGAAAAAACAAAAACAAAAACAAAAACAACCAACCCTAAGTAAATCAAAAGGGTTTAGGGGCAAACAAAAAGTCAATGTGAATATGATTTAAGTTAAAAATAAAATCTTCTACTCCAATGTTAGTTGTAGAATTTCATACAGGTAGGTGAGGAAATATTTTTATAGGATGTAGGAATGGGAACTTGACCACTAAGCAGGTAGACTGACTTGATTACTGCCACTGTCTTAGAAGTCCTGAAGGTAGGTATCTTGTGTTGTTTTTTTTTTAAACATAAGAGATTATCCATTTCCAATGGATACAATCACATTCCATTGAGCAGAAAAACAAAAAAAATAACCCAAGGGCCAGTGCTGAGTGGAAATCTGGACAATCAAAATAATGGGTTGGGAAAAGGAGGGCAGTAACAAAGAGCTGGCCAAAGCCAGCAATTTCAAAGCAAAAGTACAGTTCATGATCTATTCCTGAAAAAAATGGATGTAGACCCCAAACATGGATGTGCTGTATTGACTGTGATTAATGCAGGATCTTGAGAGTGGGTGGCACAATGTGAGCCCCTCTATTCAACAAGATCTCTAAACACTAACCACTTCCTTGGATTTAAAAAAAAAAGACATCCTCATCACCATGTCACATTATAGCAAAATATTTTCAGTGCAAATTTATGTTCCTTGAAAGAAAGAAAGGAATTAGTCAGTCCTGGCTTCCCCCACAATTTGCCTTGATGACAAAGGAAAGGCTCATTTTTCTTTCAGAAGAAAGTAGATATTTGTTTTCAATTACTATGTACAAGGAGAAGTTAACTCTTGAATGTCTCTATTTATGATAAGGTATTTTTCATTTACATTCATTAAAAAAAAATCAGCAATTAAATGTTCATGTTTCACATAGACTAAAACCTTCCCAGCACCCAGGGTATGATCCCTTCATCTTGATGTCAAGAGCAGCTGTACTCTGGTCTTTTTATCCAGCACATTTTGTAAAGGAATATGTTTTTGCAAGTGCAAATGTGCCTTTTTCAAGTCCGATTGCCAGGGCTAGACGAGTTAGGGTTCGTGTGTCTGTTTGTAGCACAATGAGTGTGGACAACACCACCATTCGGATACCGAACAAACACAGGCTCACAAAAGGGACTTTGGCACATCTGGCAAAGCTTTTTGTCTGACAGACGAACTGGACTTCCTTTTAATTTTATCTGCAAAAAGGAAATAAAGACCATGAAATTTAAGTGTCTTCTAATAACATTTCAAAATATTGCTTCTTCAGTTTTCTGGAGAGATACATCAACCCATTGGTTACTGTGAGTGATTTATCAACAGTTTCTTGAAAATGTTAAGATAAAATGAGACCTTGGTACAAAATACTACGTATATATAACTACTTACTGTAACCACAAGTTACAGATAATTACTTAGCACAGTACTTGGCACACAGTAAGTGCTGAATAAATGCTAGGTATCAGTTAATGAAACAATTTTTAATTTTATAAAACTGAGCCAAGTGCCAGTCAAGTGTATAGCTCCAGTTGGCCAAAACATTCCAATCCCACTCTGAACCTTCTGTTATTTTAACCAAAGCTAGGGCCATAGACTCTTGGACTCTTTTGATTTTCAAGGTAAGGAAACTGAGGCCCAGAAGGCAAAATAATTTCCCCAAGGCCACACAACCAGTTAGTGGTACAGAAAAGGTTCTGAGACATTTCTGCTGCAGGAGCAGTCTCACTCATTCTTTCTCTGAGCCTTGTGTTTCCTAAAATGCAAAGTGACTGTACAATCTACATATGTAAGCACTGTCAAGTAGACTGACATTGTATAGCTACTGTTACTCTCAGTCAGTCAGTCAGTCAGTCAGTCAGTCAGTCAGTCAGTCAGTCATTAAACATGGATACAAAGAAAAGCAAAAGGTGGCTTCTGCTTTCAAAATGCTCACCATCTAATGGGGAAGACAACATTACAAAGAACTTTGTACAAATCAACTGTATATACAGGATAAATTCAAGATAACCTCAGAGGGAAGGCACTAGAATTAAAGAGGACTGGGAATTTTCCTGTAGAAGATGGTACTTCAGGTGAGTCTTAAAGAAAATGGGAAATCAGGAGGTGGAGAGGAGGGAAAGCCTTGCAGTCATGGGAGACAGCCAGGGAAAAGTCTCGAGTTGGGAGATGGAAAGTTTTGCATGAGGAACAGCAAGCCCTCTAGGAAGAACACAAGGAATTCTCAGGAGCTTAAGCACTGTTTCCTAACACTTCTCTTTCTGATCATTCCCAGGAGGGAAGAAATGCATCGTGTTGCTGCTTCCTTCCCCATTCCCTACTTGCCATCCCATTAATGCCATGTTTGAATGGGGACTTATTTTTAAATTATCATGAATACAGAGAGGAAAAATTGCAAAGGGAGTAGCTTGTTAATAAACATTAACTTTAATAAACTTAACAACAAACTGTGTGGTGTATGGCATCATCATGTTGAACCTGAAGTCAGGAAGACCTGGGTTATACTTCTGCTTCATATACTGACTAGCTGTGTGACCCTCTGTTTAATCAGTTCAATCATCTCTGACTCTTCATGGCCCCATTTGGCATTTTCTTGGCAGAGATACTGGAATGGTTTGCCATTTCCTTCTGAAGCTCACTTTACAGATAAGGAAACTGAGGTAAACAGGGTAAAGTGACTTGCCCAGGGTCAGCCGGCTAGTGTGACCAGATATGAATTCTGGAAGATAAGTCTTGCAATGAGGGTTAAGTGACTTGCCCAGGGTCACACAACTAGTAAGTGTCAAGTGTCTGAGGCTGTATTTGAACTCAGGTCCTCCTGAATCTAGTGATGGTGCTGTGCCACCTAGCTGCCCCTGGAAGATGAGTTTTCCTGACTCCAAGCCTAGTGCAATATCCATTGTAACACCTAGCTGCCACCATGTGACCCTGGGGCAAACTATTTAACCTCCCTGTCTCTCAGTTTCCTCATTTGTAAAATGAGAAGGCTGGATTTGATCATTTCTAAGGCCCCTTCCAGCTCTAAACTCATGATCCTATGAATGAGGAGCAAAACAAAAACAAACACAACTCTGCCCAGACCCCGTCAAACCTGATCTGCCAAAAATACCGCCTCACCTTATCATGTTTGTAGAGTAAGTTTTCCGATTTGGCCAAGCCCAGTGCAGCTTGAGTCATCCTCTTGGTGTGAAGGCTTTCCCTCATGGCCCTGGTAAGGAAAGGGGCCAGAAGTTGAACTGACCAGGTGTCAGGCACCAGCTGTAAAACCTGAGCTGCGTCAAACTCAGCGGCGTGATGGTTCAAGAGGTCCACAGCAGCCATGACCAGGTCACAGTCAGAGGGTCCTGGCTTTAGGTAAATAGAGAGCAGCATGTGGAAGAGCTGCTGACGGTATGGAGGCCCTTTACTCTGTGAACTCCACAGGCAGTAATCCTTTGCTGCAGAGTAGTCTTTTAGCTTATGCACCAGGATGTGCAGGGCCCTGTCATGTTCCTCCAGTTTCCCATGTAATATTGCACTTTCCATGTGAAGACTGGTCCCCTGGATTTTCTCTGTCAAAGGAACAAGCTGTTTAAAAATCTGGTGGAAATGTAATCCAAAAGAGCACTTGGACAATATATCACTTCTCCCTAAGTTCCAATCCTACTCCACTCGCCTTCCTGTGCTTTCTACTTTAAGCACATAGGAAAGCAAAATTCATTACAGAAAACACACCTAGCTGGAGAGAGACAGATGTTGCTAAATGCTGCCACCTAGATGACTAAGTCAATGCTTCCATGCACCTTCAGGTTTGGCATTTAGCCCCTGGCATAACACAGACTCTTTTTATTACAATTACAAGCAATCTTGAAATGGATCATTTTCAAAATTTTGCAAATAGGAACATCAAACATTTAAGCAGAGAAAAGGTCCCAGTGAGAACTCGGGTTTACAAGTTCACCTGCAAACTAATAGAAAGTCTCCCACTGCCACAGACAACGGCCATCTCAAATGAGGATCAAAGGAGATAATACCTGTAAAGCACCTAGCACTGTGCCTTGGCACATAGGAAATGCTACGTATGTGCTTATTCCCTTCTCCATTCCCCACCTTTAGCAGATACTGGAAGAACAGAAGGCCCATGGTTTCCAGTCACTGACTCCTAGTCCTATACCTTGACAGAAAGTTACATGAGTTTATTTAGTGAATCTACATATTTAAATTACTTCTAAAGATGTTCTAGTATTTCTAGAGTCTAATCTTTCAAATTAGAAGAGGCAACACAATCTGATGGAAAAAGGAAACCCTAAATTCTTTTTTTTTTTTTTTGGTGAGGCAGTTAGGGTTAAGTGACTTGCCCAGGGCTAGTAAGTGTCAAGTGTCTGAGGCTGGATTTGAACTCAGGTCCTCCTGAATCCAGGGCCAGTGCTCTATCCACTGCGCCACCTACCTGCCCTGAAACCCTAAATTCCAATCCCATTTCTACCTTGCATCACCTATGAGCAGCACTTCATTTCTGTGCCTCCAATCCCACAGGGATCAAATGGGAACAGTAACAAAGGGCCCTCCCAATCACAACGAGATATTCTGAGGACAGGTGGGGAAACAGCAGAGCTTCGGAACATGGTTACAGGGCACTCTGATTTGAATGGGACAAGCTGAAGACCTTCCTAGCATATTCCTTGTTTTTAGTGTGTCCATGGCATGCCCTGTTTTCCCGGCCTATCACAGCTACTCTGGCCTCACTTTCTCCCCTTCAGAGACTTTAACAGTTCAACTCTATGCTGTCCTCTAACCCTGAATCCCTTTCCCCCTTGTCCCCTCATGGCACATACCTTGACCAACTTCAACCCTCTTATTTCCTTCACTTACCTCTCCACTAGTGGCCCTTCCCTATTTGAGTTAATCAACATTTATTAAGTGCCTACTATATGCCAGACACTATGCTAAGCAACAGGGATACAAAGAAAGGGACCAACAATCCCTGCTCTCAAGGAACTCACACACTAATAGGAGAGACAACATGCACATGACTACATACACACAAGACAGATGTCACACACACATAATATGTATGCATATGTACATTCTGGGTCACATATTTTTTGTTTTGACATAGCTGTATACATGTTGTCTCCCATTAGACTGTGAGCTCTTTCTATATGTATATGATGTAATATACATTGCATATGTAAATACCCATATTTGTATGTGTGTTTGTATATGTTCTGTGTGTATCACACACACATACACACACACAAAACTGGAGGTAATCTTAAAAGAAAGGCTCTAGCACTAACAGAGATTGGCAAAGGTTTCTTGCAGAAGCTGGGGTTTTAGCTTGGACTTGAGGGAAGCCAGAGAAGTCAGAAGTGGAGAATTCCAGGGGTGGGGGCAGCCGTGAGAATCCAGAGAAGCATGGAGTTGAAGACTATCTTGTATGAAGAACAGCAAGGAGGGCTGTGTCACTGAATCACTGAGGATTTGGGAAGGAGTTGTTGTCCTTCATTCTTGAAGAGGACCATGACATTGGGATGAGGTCATGACTCACAATGAATTGGATATAAGCGAGGATAGGCTGTGCAAGGTCACCAACCTCATTCTCTCCTACAGATCCATCTGGCTCCAGTAGCAAGATATACATCAGGATGACTGGAGATGGCCCTGGATGTTTAAGGCAATTGAGGTTAAGTGACTTGCCCAGGGTCACACAGCTAGTAAGTCAGATTTGAACTCAAGTCCTTCCAACTTCAGGGCCAGTGCTCTAGCCACTGCACCACCTAGCTGCACCAAGAGAGGAGTAAGGTACAAGAAGACAGGAACAATAGGGGGGGGTCAAACAGAGGATTTTACAGTTGATCCTCCTGGTTAAAAGGAGCCAGTGGAGTTTATTGAATGGGGGTTGACATGATTAGACCAATGTTTTAGGAAGATCAATTTGAGAAATGAGTGGAGGTCAGACTGGAATGGAGAAGACCTGAAGCAGGGAAACCAACTAAAAGCTACTACAGTAGAATAGATGTGAAATGACAAAGGCTTGCAGAAGGGTGGTAGAACTGTCAGAGGAGAAAAGGGGATATATATGAGATGTTATTGAAGGCAGACATGGCAGAACTTGTCAACCAATTAAATATAGGAGGATGAGATAGTGCAGAGTCAAGGATTACACCTAGGTTATGAGCCTGGGTGATGGGAAAGATAAGATACAGTAAAATAAGGAAGTGAGAAAGAAGGAAGAGCTTGGGGAGAAGATACTGAGTTTAGTTTGGGACATATTTAATTTGAGGTGTCTAAAAGACATCCAGTTTGAAATATCTAACAGGCAGTGAGAAATGCAAGACTTGAGGTCAGGACAATGGCTAGGACGGGATAAATGGATCTGAGAATCACCTGCAGAAATAATGACTGAATCCATGGAAGCTGACAAGATCACCACGTGAAACAGTATAGGAAAGGAGGAACCTGGACAAAGCCTTGAAGTACCCATGGTTAGTGGGTATGTCCTAGATGAGAATCCAGGAAACGGGACTAAGAAGAAATAGTCAGGTAGGAGGGGAGCCAAGGGAGCAGAATCATGAAAACTTAGAAGAGACTATCAAGGAGTAGGACAAGATCAACAATAGAAAAAGCTGGAAGGATAAGCATTAAGAAAAGACTGTGAGATCTGGTGATTAAGAGATCATTGGTAATTCTAGAGAAAGTAATTTCAGTTCAATGATTTCAGAAGCCAGACTGCAGTGAATTAAAAAAAAAAAGTGAGAAGAGGAAGGAAGTGGGAGCATGGATGATCTTCTTAGTGAGTTTAGCCATGAAAGGGAGGAGGTATAAGACAATAACTTAGCAGGGTTGGGTCAAGTTATGATGTTGTTGTTTTTTAAGGAAGATAGAGACATGTGTGTTTGTAGGCAGTAGAGAAACATCCAACACAAAGGGAGAGACTGAAGATTAATGAGTGGGGATAACGGAGGGGACAATCTTTTGTAGAAGAGGGGGAGAAACAGGATCATTTGTGCAGGTGAAAGGGTTTGCCTTGGCAAGGAGGACCATTTCTTCAGGTGAAACAGGGGCTAAGGAGAAAATACTGGCAGAGAAGCTGAATGATGTAAGGGGAGAGAGATGGCTTCAATTTTTTCAGTGAAACAGGAGGCAAAGTTTTCAGGAGAGAGAGAGAAAGAGAGAGAGAGAGAGAGAGAGAGAGAGAGAGAGAGAGCGCGCGCGTGCATGTGTGTGTGTGTGTGTGTGTGTGTGTGTGTGTGTGTGTGTGTGTGTGTGTGTGTGTGTAGAGCAGTTATGGGAGGTTTGAGGAAGGGTGGAAAGATCTGGAAAAAACCTTGTCATGCCTGAGACAGCAAATCTGAGGAAGCTGCAGAATTGTGCTGAGTCCACAACTAATTTATGTGATAAAATCTCAAAGGGCCCCTGAGAGCTGTACAGTAACATTTGTATTGTCCATCATGACACTCCACTGTATCTCCTTCAGATGCTGCCCTCTACTGGTCTCAAGACTCCTAAGACGCCTTCCCCATGCCTTATCAGTAGACAAGTTCACTTCTATGGCTCTCAGCTATGGTTGCTTTCTTCTCCCTGCTTCACAGTTCAAACTCTTATGCTCTGCTCTCTCATCTGCTTCACTATCTGGCACAAAGGTGGACCTTTTCCTTGACAAATCCACTCCCTCTACTTGATACCTCCTTTCTATATACGCTTGCCCATTTAATCATTTCCTGCTGGCTACAAACAGGCCCAGGTCCCTCCATCATCAAAAATGAAACAAAACAAAAAACCCTCTGACTCTACTGGACCCTCAAGCTCATTCTATATTTCTTCTCTCTTATAGTCAAACTCTTAGGGACAAAAATTGCTCCCACTTCGATACCTCATGATCTTTTTATTCTGAACTTAAATACCCAAAAGAGCATTTATATAAACACAGAACACAAAAAAGAGAACCCCATATGAAACCCTAATTCTCATAGTATACTACTTTATTAAAAAGTGTATAATGAATTCCACAAGCCACCCCCAAAACTGTTCTGCTGATCCGTGCCTCCCTCCAACCCTTTTTCTGTTCTCTTCAGCAGATTTCCCCAGCCAAGAATAGAGACAAAGAACCTCTACACACTTCTTAATCCTTTGTGATATGGCTTCTGATCCTACTATGGACTCAAACTGTCCTCCCCACAATGCATCCATGGTGTTTTCTCAGCCCTCAATCTAACTGATTTCTGACAAACCTCTCCACATGCTAGATATGCTCTCCTGCTTTCTTCTACACATCTGTTTCTGCTCAATTTTCCTTGGTATGTCTGTCTGTCTGTCTCTCTCTTTCTCTCTTGTGAAGTGCTGGACTTGGAGTCAAGAAGACCCAGGTTTGAATCCCACATCTTAGACACTTAGTAGCTGTGGGATCTCTGGTAACTCAGATAATCTACCTGGGCACTCAGTTTCCTCATCAATAAAATGGGGATAACACTATTTGTCATACTTACCTCAAATGATCACTATAAGGCCCAAATTCCTTAAAGACCCATATAAATGTTAGCACTTGTTTAATTATGCTTTCTGTTCTAATGATATGCAGATTTTTATATTCAGCCCTAATCTTTCTTATCAACTGTCTGCTAGACATGCCCACCTAGTTTGCCCAAAGGCCTCTCAAACTCAACATATCTAGAATGGAACTTGTTCTCTTGCCCCCAAACAGAGTAAAATCTCAATTTCTCTCAGTCTGCAGAAAGCACTCTCATGTTCCTAGTCACCAAGGTTCTCCATCTCAACAAGGTTCTCCCCCTCAACGGGGCAGCTAGGTGGTACAGTGGATAAGGTGCCGGCCCTGGATTCAGGAGTACCTGAGTTCAAATCCGGCCTCAGACACTTGACACTTACTAGCTGTGTGACCCTGGGCAAGTCACTTAACCCCCATTGCCCCGCAAAACAAAAAAAAAAAACAAAAAACCCAAAAAAACCCAATTAACTCCTTTCTCTCCTTCATTCAATCAGTTGCCAAGTCTTGTTGATTGAACCCTGGCTTCTTGTATCCATCCTCTTCTATCACACAGTTACCACCTTATTTTTTTTTTCCGGGGCAATGAGGGTTAAGTGACTTGCCCAGGGTCACATAGCTAGTAAGTGTCAAGTGTCTGAGGCCAGACTTGAACTCAGGTCCTCCCAAATCCAGGGCCGGTGTTTTATCCACTGTGCCATCTAGCTGCCCCCACCACCTTATTTTTTGACTGGAATTGCAATGTCGTCCTAGTGGTTCCTTGGTTCCTTTCTTTTACATTTTCTCTTCCCAATTAATCTTCCCAACAGCTGCCAAAATCATCTTCTTAAAGTATCTGACCATGTTATTAGCCTGCTCACAAATTTTTGGTGGCTCCTTATTACCTCTAGGATAAAATACATACTTCTAAGGCTGGCATTAAAAACCTTCCACAATCTACCCTTCCAGATTTATTTCGTATTACTCTTCTTCACATAATATATTTTCTGGCCAAACTGTCTGACTAATTGTTTCCCAGACTTGATACTCCCTCATTTTTCCATGCCCTCATACAGACTTTCCCTCAATGCCTGCAATGTATTCCTTCCTCTTGTAATTGTAAGCTTCCTTCAAGGTTCAGTCAAGCTCTTCTCAATTTCCCTAGTTGTTAGTGCTCTCTCTCATTGCAAATTATCCCCTTATCTTCATGTTATAGCTTTCTGGCAGAATGTAAGGTACTTAAGGATGAGTTCCCTGATTCAGTTGGTACTTAATACATTCCATATATATGAGACATAGCCTCATGATACAATTCGATGTCTACTCTATGTAAGGCAAGAAGAGCTGGAGGGGACCTAAGAGACCAGTTAGTCTGACCCCCTCACTTTACAAATGAGGAAACTGAGGCAGAGAATCAGTGATTTATCCAAGCTATAGAGGTAACAAATAGAAGAGACAAGATCTGAACCTCGGTCCCCTGACACCCAATCTGGAGCTCTTTCTACTAGACCATACTGGCTGTGGGGCATTACACTTACAATATACTAGAGGGCTATGGCATCTACAGTAAGTATAACATATGGCCAAATATGCTAAGATCCAAACAAAGTGCTATGTTAAGTCTGAAGAGAACACTATCACAGCTGGTGAGAAGCATGGAAGGCTTCACAGAAGGTGCGCTGCCTGAACTGGAGCTGGAAGGAAGAGAGGACTTCAAACAGAAGGAAGAGGGGCTAGGTGGAGCCATTCCAGGCAAGGAAATCAGTGTTTGAAAGAGCACAGAAAGTGGAGAGGGAAGCACACGAAAGGGGGTACAGTTTGATTGCTGCAGCGTTGCATTCATCAGTGTGATGATCAGTGTGAGATCAAACTAGAAAGCTATCTCGGGGCCAACGATGCGGAAGGTCTTGAATATCAAGAGAGTCTGAAGCTTTCCAGCACATTTTAGAAACAAATATTTTTAATAATCTATTTTCTATAAAATACTCTATTGAATATTAAACATATAGCTACTTATTCTTATTTTTACTTACCCAAAAGGTTTGGGGTTTTATTTATTCATTTATTTATTTTTGGCGAGGCGACTGGGGTTAAGTGACTTGCCCAGGGTCACGCAGCCAGTAAGTGTTAAGTGTCTGAGGTCAGATTTGAACTCAGGTCCTCCTGATTCCAGGGCCATCTAGCTGCTCCTCAAAAGTTTTTTTTTTTAAAAGATTAATTATATAGTTATGTTCACTTTTCTTTTGGACCAGACCTGTAATTTCAATGGCACAGGGAACTCTGAGATGAGGAAACTCCCTCCACCAAAGCAAATTGGCACCTTTGCTGCAAACTTATAGTCTTGGAAAACCTCCTGAGACCCTGAAGGTAAGTGACTTGCCCAGGGTCAGAGGCAGAGCTTGAACCCATGAATTCTTGAACCTGAGACCAATCCTCTATCCATGATGTTGTGCTGTCTCTCCATTAATTTTAATAATATTAACCAATAACATTACAATGAAAACCTCCCACTTATATCTGCACAGAGTATTAGAGTTTACAAAGGTCTTTCAAACATATCTCACCAGATCCTTACAACACATCTGTGAGGAAGGCAAGGCAATTGCTATTCTCCTCATTTTAGAGAAGAGGAAACAAAGCTCAGAGGGGTTGAGTGATTCTCCTGGGGTCATATAGTGAGTGAGGAAGATAAGGTCATCTCCCATATAAATATGATGCAGTCATCTCTCATATAAACAAATCTATGTAAAACAGAGTTTTAGGACAGATTGTAACACTCAAGGCATGTTTTAAGGGCCTTCAAATAAAAATCACTATAAAACTATCATTTGTATTAATTTACTTATTAACAAATACAAATCTTGTAACTCACTGAAGCAAGAAACCATGGAATTCAACAAGGAGTGTTCATCAAATGAAGTTATTACCACCAAATCTACTGGTTTGTAGCCCTAGAATAGTCATTTAGCACCCCAGTGGAGCAGGCTACTGTTGAGCTGATCTATATGGTAAAGTTACTGGTTAAGTAAATTAGAGAGATTTTTTAATTGTACTTCCAAAAAAGCAGGAGGCAAGTCATTGGCTTAAGGAGAAGGGAATGGGGATGGAGTTGGTAGCTTCAGAAAGCTTGGAACAGCTGCTATGAAAAATACAATTAAGTTAATCCAAGATTAATTAAAGGATTTATGAAAAGTCCAAGCTGAGGTTGGCATGAACTTGTAGCTTGCCTAGTCAGTGGTTTTCTGATGTCCTCCAAAAGCACCCAGCAGCTTGGGAAATGGCCGGCGTCAGTAGGTGTCGGTGTGACTCATTGGTGCTTTTAAATGTTTTTGGTTTTTTTTTTTTTTTTAGGCAATTGGGGTTAAGTGACTTGCCCACAGTCACACAGCTAGTAAGTGTTAAGTGTCTGAGGCTGGATTTGAACTCAGGTACTCCTGACTCCAGGGCCAGTGCTCTATCCACTGCGCCACCTAGCTGCCCCCGGTGCTTTTAAATGTAAGACTAAAACTATTAGTGTCAGAGTACTGCTAAAGAGTTAAACTTCCCTTGCCCATGACTTTTTGGGGTGGGGGAGGGAGAAGTATTATAATCCACTTTCCCAGGTCAGATTCGGAAGAAAAAAGTAATGCAAGCATCAAAGAAAGTTCCACACATATTCAATGTGGAATCTTTTGCTAAGATTCAAGGAAGTGCCAGTGACCAAGTTATGCCAATTCTTTAACCTGGAAAACAGATACTGAGTAGGGCAGAGTCTTAAGATATCCACACCTCTGCTTCTTGTAAATCCAAATCAATTCAACATTAATTGGGCAAAGGGCAAGACCTTGTGCAAAGTGAGATATGACTACAGTTGGAAACTTCAGAGAGGCAGCTGTGTATGTGTGGGAGAAGATGCTGTGAAATAGAGAAAAGAATGCTGGACTCTGAAGACCTGGGTTCAAGCCTGGGCTCAGAGACTAGAGTAGCTGTATAACCTTGAGCAAGTCTCTGAACTTCCCCCTCATGCATCAAGTGGGAATAAGAGAACCCTCATGACTCGCCTCAAAGGGCAGCCAGGGAAAGAGCAGCTTGTAACTGTAAAGTGCTCTGCAGATGTGAGCAGAGAGGATGCTGAACGCTCTTGATATGAAGTGGATCTTACCTATCAGACAGTGGACTCGGTACAGATCAGATTTTTGAAGCAGACTCCGTAGTTTTGCCTGAGTTTCAGTCACTTCAGCACAGTTACCATTCGCACTGGGCTTCTGCTGAAGGACTTTTTCTAGATACAGGATGGCTAAGTGGGTGTGATACTCTTCCTTCTGCAGAAAAGGAGTAAATAATGAATAAACATACATCACTGCACATATGAATGAGAAAAAAACACCTTGCCACAGGAATCAAAACAACCCCCTTTTAGTTGAAATTACTAAGATCAGTTAACAAACACTTCCACAGCACTTTACCTGGCACAGCATTTTAAGGTTTATAAAGCATTTCCCCCACCTCCAACCCCTTTATGAAAATCATAAAGGATAAGACAGGACAAACTTGTGACTTTGAAGCTCCTCTAGAAATCCAAAGCTATCCTAGAAGCCACAACATAAATAAGGTGAATTACAAGTCTTAGGGGAAGAAATCTGCCTCTTGCAATGGAATATTTTTTATAAGGATTCACTTAGACTCTAAAAGGAAGGTAGCAAGATTTAAATAAAATCATCATTCCAGAGATTGTTACAGAAAAACAAGAAAGCCAAATTATCCAGACTTACAACTTCCCTCACTCTTTTCAAGGAAGTAACAAGAGGAAGATGGGGAATGGAAAAATAAAAAAGCTGAATGTGGGAATGGGAGCAGAGTAGGGGAGAAGAAGAGTGAGCTATGAAATCATTAGAAGATATGCCTCAATGTCTTCATGTCCCCAGGCTTCTTGAAATCATCCAAATAGCCTATTAAGTATTTATCTAGTACCCATATGGTATACGAGGTAGTTGGTACAATTTTACTCAATGTGCTGTGTAAGAAATTCTGTAATCTAACCCAGCCTCTTCCCACAATTACTGTGAAAGTGTAGCTGTCCTTTTTTCATGGAATCTTGGACTTGGAAGGGATGCCCAAGGTCATCCACTCAAACCTCTTACCTAGTGCATCAACTGCACTGTAAAGAGCAGACTAAAAAGTCTTGAAGCACTTACTTGTACTCTCCTGTCCACAACTAGATGTTCCAGGTACTTGATAATAGACTTAGGGTATTTTTTAAGGCAGTTGATGATGTCATCTGGGTTAAAGATATCTTTCTGCTGCTCTTCCAAAGGTCTCTTGGTAAAAATCTGAACTCCAACCTGAAATAAAGTGACATTTTAGAAAGTAGGCTTGTCAAAGTCACCTTGTTCTTTCCTGTTCTAGCTACTGCCCATTTCATACTTCATGTAAGGAATTAATCATTAATAATACTGAATATTACAAAGTAATGCAACTTTTATATTGGCAAAGATTAAACAACATGGGATCAGAGACAGAACCTAAGGTCAAATTAAATGCTGAAACTTCTTTGTTAAAGTCCAGATGGAAAGACATTGGTAGGAAAAGGGATAAGTGCAAGCACAAACACAGACAGACACACACACACACACCCCTGTACCATATGCCAGGCATCATGCTAATCACTTTTTACAAATATCATCTCATTTGATCCTTACAACAACCCTGGGAAGTAGGTGTTATTAATATCTCTATTTTACAGTTGAGGAAACTGAGGCAGACAGAGGTTAAGTAAGTTGCTTGGAGGCACAGAGCTAATAAATGCCTGAGGCCGATTTTGAATTCCTGACTTCTCGACTCCTGATCTGGTGCTCTATCCACTGAACTGCCTCATTACACAGTAAAGATTGGACAGAGAAAATGAAGGGTTTACTTTATCATGGGTTTTCACAATATGAAGAATAACAACTTGGATTAATCCACAGATCACCTAAGAACAACAAGGTCCTCAGGCTAAAGAACAACTGAAAGATCATGAAAAAACAAAAACAAAAAACCCCAACCTGTTAGAGTATTACTGTCAGAAATGATGAGCAGGGGGGCAGCTAGGTGGCACAGTGGATAAAGCACGGGTCTTGGATTCAGGAGGACCTGAGTTCAAATCCGGCCTCAGACACTTGACACTTACTAAGTGTGTGACCCTGGGCAAGTCACTTACCCCTCATTGCCCTGCAATCAATCAATCAACAAACAAACTAACTAACTAATTAATTATTAGAAATGATGAGCAGGTTGATTTTTAGAAAAACATGGAAAGACTCACAAGAAATAATGAAGAATAAAATGAGCAGAAATGTTGACAGTAACAGAAATGATGTTTGAAGAATAACTGTGAACAACTAAGTTATTCTGAGTATTATAAATATTCAAATCAACTGCAAAGGACCTATGAGGATACTATCCATCTCTAGAGAAAGAACTGATGATTATAACTATGTATAGTATAGTTTTACATACATACAGGTGTATACACATATATCACGTGTGTGTGAAACATTTATCTATCTCTATGTCAAGTAAATGGTGGCTTTCTATATTGTAGGGGTGAGGAATGGGCACTAAAGGAGACACCTTGGAACTTAAAATGTAACATAAAAAATTAAATTAAAATGTAAAAAATTTGACCATTTAATAGTTGATTCAAAAGAATTAACTCTACATCATCTGCATACAGATCTCCATTATCTCCATATAAATCAGTGAAGTCCTACACTCTACAGCTAAGAGGATAGAGTATAGATTGGACTGGGAAGGAACTTCAGGCAGGGAGAACAGAAGGTGGCAAATGCTTAAATAGTCTGGTTGCTTTCTGCTACCTTACATGTCCCTGTCTGCTGATGTGTACTCAAAGAACTGAAAAGTTATATCAATGGAAATTAAATGACAAAGGAAATAGGCAAGAAAGGGGGAGTGAGAGGCATAAATCATAATAAAAAGGAAAATCTCACAGAAATGATTTTTGGATCATTCACTATTTGGGGATTTTTTTCCTATCATTTCCTTCCTCTGCTAGATAATTAAGAGCTGGCTACCCATCTAGAACTGTTACTTGTCTTCATGATACCTTGTGTTTTCAATATAAGGTTTAGGTGATTTACACAACACTGTGGAAAAATGAGGAAATGAGCTTTTAGATGTGAGAAAACAATATGGTTAAACACAGGAAAATACCCCAAGAAATGTGTTGATATTGTGGAAAGCAAAATATATGAGTTTCTGGGAGAGAGAACTTGTTCACTGTACAAGTATTCTGCAAGCTTCCTCACCTACTCTCTAAACCTCTTTAGTACCACAAGGCAGAAGTGACATTTTAAAACTGTTCATGGTACATGATGTGCAATGTTGCCAATGCTACTACCACTAGCCATTAGCACCTTCTGTGTCCTCTCTGAAAACAGCTTTGTGGAGAAAAGAAGCAGTACTCCTTAAGGTACGTGGCACAACTGTTGCAAATTCTACACCCAAATACCCAAGGGTAATAAAATCCAGGACAAAAAGGTGCCCCACTGGACTGCAAGCTTTACCCCCACAATCCAAAGTGGGTTCAGGCAGTTCAGTCCTCTTCATGAAGGAGAGAGACTTTTCTCCCACTTCTTTGAATCTGCATCTGTTCTGCTTTTGGACTGTATTAAAAAACCTTCTGAGTGGATAGAGCACCAGCCCCGGGTTCAGTTCAAATCTGACCTCAGACACTTAACACTTACTAGCTATGTGACCCTGGGCAAGTCACTTAACCCCAATTGCCTCACCAAAAAAAAAAACCAAAACCTTCTGTTAGTCTCCCTGCCTCAAGTTCCTCCCCAGTCCAATCTATACTCTATCCTCTTAGCTGTAGAGTGTAGGACTCGCCATGTCAACCCATTACTCAATAATCTTCAACAACTCTCTATTAGCTCTAAGATCAAACATGAACTACTTGGTCATGGAATGCCCTTCACCTGGCCCCTTTTTATCCTCTTCATCCCCTTACACTTTTCCCTCTGCCACAAACTCTATGAACCGGCTTCACTGGGCTACTTGCTTTTCTTACCCATGACACTCCCCCTCCTGACTATGCCTTTGCAGTGGCCATTCCCCTGCAGGAAATGATCCTCTCCCTCACCTCCACCTGCTAGAACCCCTGCACCAATCACACCTTCTGCAGGAGGCCTTCTCCAGTTCTCCTCAGTGCTGGTGTCTCCCCTTCCTTCCACTCACTGTGCTTTATGGACGTTATTCTGTGTTGTCTCCTCCATTGTAACCCCAGCACTTCACACCACGCTTAGTACACACAAGGGTTCAATAAATGCTGCTTGATTAACCGGCTGACTGTCGAGGACTTGTGTTATATGGTAGCAGCAACCTTCTCCTTCCCCTGCTGTAGCCCTCATCCCTACCTCCTGGTATGACCACATTTCATTCCTGCCTCCTTCTCTCCTTTCTCAAGACACCGTTGTGTCTTCTTCCCACCACCCTATAGTCTCCAGCTTCTGCCTTTCCTCATCCTCCTACCCAAGGCAGCCCAGTCCTGAGCTCTGATCAGCAGGATCTAGTAACAGCAATGGGTATGGCAGGCAGCACAGACAATAGATTCTCATGTGGCAGTGTACCTAGGATGCAGGACCTACACATTTCTGCATTCCCAGCTTCTGTCTAACCCTCTCTTTCAAAGAGCCAAGCAATGGAATACTATCATTCATTCCAGCTTTGCTCTAGGCCAAAGGAAAGGAAATGACAGACTTTAACCTGTTAGGTGAAGTTTCAAAGAAAAAAAGGGCAGGGGGTGGGGGTGGGGAGGGCATTTTAAAGAGAAAGCTACAAAACATGACCTGGCTATACTTTCCTATAGAAACAACATTCCTAAAGAGAAAAATCAGAAAAGCCTGCCCCAGTTGCTTTGAAATAGGGAACTTACCTAAATGTTCAAGTTAAGATGGATAAAGGGAAGGAGGTATTAAGGGAGAATAAAAAAAAATAAAATACAAGTTGGAAAGTGGCTCAATAATTCTTTCTCTAAAAATAACATTATTTTCTTCAACCAAAGAAAGAGGACATCTATGAAGCACGAACCTCCTCACTTTTCTGCAATACCCACTCAGCATATTTCCACACGAGTTCTTGGTCTAAGCAGTAGGTTAGGAAATCAACAATATATTCATAAAGGTCTGAACGAGTAGAGTCATGGATTTCTCCGTTCACAATGTTCACCCATAACTGAAAAAAGGAAGAGGAGGTTAATTAACTATGCATCTCCCAGAATTAGCTAAAGTAAGACTGAGGCACTCGTCTTTTATTTTCCTTTTTGAGTTTCATTGATTTTTGTGACATCACTGTCACTTCCCCAGCAATTCCTACCCTCCCCAGCAGAACCAATCAATGTAACAAAGAAGTACGGTTAAGTAAAACAAATCAGTGTGTGTCGGATTCTGCACCCTGAGTCTACCACCTCTCTACAGAAAGCAGGAATTACCTATTCTTTTTATCTTGATATCATTCTATGAATAACACTGTGTATGTAGCTTATTAAAAAAAAATCCAAGGGGCTGAAAACTATTCTCAAAAAGAATTAACAATACAGGCCACTTCCAGAGAACCCACAATTAAGACTGGACACACAAGAAGTATGTGACTTAAATGACATTCATTGCCTTCACCACTTTTTGCTAAGGCAACACTACCACATATCAAACCAAGGCATAGTTTTATTTTCCATTTCAAAGTTCATTAGCCCAATTATGAAATTTGTGTAGATGTGTGAGGATAACAAGAAAACTTTGGGAACATTTCTAGCCAAAAACCGCCCCAACTCAACCTTTTATTGTCCTAGAAAAGTGTTGTAAATCAGGCTAAGATGACCAATCAGTGTTTATACTCATTAACCTGATGTGATTTAAAAAATACATGTGAGTAAAGCAATGAGTACAATGCTATTCTAGAGAGGCTAAACAAACCTGCACTGCAGCGGCATCCTGGCCATTATAATGATAAAGGAGTCCAAGGGCAAAATATCTGAAAGGAAAAATAAAAATGGTCAGGGTATGGCCTTCTCCATCTAGCTCAGAGAGCACTGACCACACACACACACACACACACACACACACACACACACACACACACACACACACACACACACACTGCTTATGTGGACAGATGTAACATCCTATGAATCAAATCTGAGGTGCTGAAAAAATGAAAACTCAACCCTGATGTAATTTTATTTTAAATACAAAATCTCTTTCAGCATAAAATCTGTCACTGCTGGCTCTGAAATGCAGTGATTCAAATTATTTAAACAATACATCACCCACCGCTTCATAAACAGCCTCTCTTCTCTACAACTGCTAGTTGTAACTAGACATGACACAAGAGGCAACGCAGCATAGTGGACAGAAAAGCCAGGGAGACCTGAGTTTAAATTCCACCTTTGACACATCCTGGCTGTATGGCCCTGGACAAGAGCAAAGAGGTCAGATACCTGGGTTCTAGTCCCAGATCTGCCAGCTGTGTGGCTTTAGACAAGTTATTTAACCTCTGTTGGCCTTAGTTTCTTCATTTGAAAAGACTGTATAAACCTACGATAAATGGATAAAGTATTTCTTAAAAGCTTATTGTGTGTCATGACATATGCTTGAATGTTATTATAATGTCTGTCATTCTGATCTGAGGCTTCAAGCATTTCTTTAAAATATTAATAAGAAGCATGGAACCCGGTAATGTGCTAGGCATCCTACTGAATACAGGTAGTCTCCTACTCAAACATTTAATACTAATGGTTGGGGAAAGGTCCCAAGCTAGTGCTGCTCTTCCCCTGAGGAAGCCATGATATACAAAGGAAATGTCTGGCTGTTTTCCTGAGGAAGAAACTCCCCTGGGCATCCTTCTGGGTTCCTGGTCCTGTTAAGCTCTGTAATTATATAGGTTCTAGTGTATTTTCTTAACATAATTATGCTATCAATAATATTTAAAAAACCACTTGAATGGGGACATTTCATTAAGAAGGTAAACACTACAAATTCTGACACTTTGAATGTGCTAAACTGATTCCAGAGAAAAGGGAGGAAATAAATAGTACTACCTTAATACTTGTATTATTGTTGTTTCTTACAGAGATGAAGGCTGACACACTCAAACAATAAAAACCGGACTTGTATTAAGATTTTTTAGAAGCTTTTCCTTTTCCCTGCCAGCCCTAAGCTTATTTATCATTCACTGCAGAACATCTTTAGCTTTTAATAAAATGCCATTGTGACTTCTTTCATCTGTATGAATTTACAGATTTAAGCATGAAGCCTTCCCAAAGCAAAGGAAAAAATTAAGAATTACTTTGCTCAAGGAAAAAGCTGTTTAATGGTGACTGATGTTAACTAACTTTAACAGTCTGACAATATTGGTTGTACTACCCAAACATCCCTTGATGTTAGAATTGAATCTGAAAACCAAGACCACAGCATTAGAATCTGACCTAGGCTTTGAATGATTCTGCAAATATTTGGAACCATCTTGACCTGGAAGAATCCTTCACTCAATGTGTATCCTTCAGAGTTTTTTATGGCATCCAGGCTTAACTTCTAGACCAAGGGTTCTTAATTATTTCTGTGTGTGTGACATGAACCCATTTGGCAATCTGAGGAAGACCATGAACCCCTTTTTCAGAATGTTTTAAAAATATGTAGGACTGCAAAGAAACTAATGAAATTGAAATACAGTTGCCAAAATATGTATGAAAAAAGTTCACAGACCCCAGGTTACAAACCAATGTTCTAGACAGCAGCCCTTACCAACCGTATCTTTCAGGAATGAAGGATTTGGGATTCAGTTCTCAATGGAGTGGCTAGTACATGCATCATCGCTATCCCATCTTGGAAAGAATGACTCACTTTTTATGTTTCTCAAGCCATGCCACACTTGTCTGTAAAAGGCAAGAGTTCTCTGTGACCAGAAGGTCCAGCAAGCTTTCATGATCCGCTTCTGCATACAACTTGAGCAAAGCAGTGTCAATATCTTCTTTGTAGCCATTTGCCACTTCTGTGCTACGGACTTCATTTAAGTAGCTCATGAGGAACCTTTTGCACTTGGTCATCTTCTCCTGGTCCCCTTGGGTCAGCTGGTTCAGGTCTGCATACTCATGCAGAGGGGGGTGAGACCGTGTGAATGAAGAAGTAGTAGGCAACAGGAACGGATACAGAGATATCAGCTCCCGGACATCAAGCTGGCCGCTTCTGCAATTACAGTGTCAAACTAAATGAAGCAAAAAGAAAGAAAGAGTTACCACATAGGCACACAAAAACAACACTAAGGTTGTGTGCAAACATACACACATTTCTGGTTTGGGGGACATTCTAAAAAAAAAAAAAAGACCCATTTATTTGTAAGCATAGCTTGGCAATGAACCATAATCTACTTGGGCCTTGCTTCTGTACACATATTTATACATTCAGAACTAAAAATAATATAAGAAGAAGAAAGGGATGATGAGTCATATACTTCCTGAGTAAGAAAGTTGGGAAACTTTATAAGGATAAAGGTTTCCCAGAAGAAAATAAAAAGCCTAACTCAATGTGAGTATGAGCACCTCATTCAAGCCAGGAGGACCCAACAATCTTTAGAACATCTAATAGTAATACATGGTATACATAAAGTTAACAGCTTTCAAGGGGTATTTATTTCAATCCTCCATCTAACCAAATGAAAATCTCTATAATAGCTAATAGCTATCACTCACGCAGGACTTAAAGGTTTACAAAGCACACACACACACACACACACAGATATGTTATCTCATTTGATCTATCCTCAAATTTTTCACAAGTATTTTCTCAAATTTTATCTGGACCAATTTTTTAAAGAGAGCAAGTAGATGGAAGAGAAGAGTTCAACCTGAAATATATACTACATTAATTATAAAGATGGAGGGTATCTCTAAGAGAATAGGAAAACAATTTAAGATAGTTTTTCCCATTTTTTAAAGAGATAGGAGAGGCAACATAATAGAGAGAGCACAGATATGGGACTCAGAAAATCCTAGATCTGAATCTTGCCTCAGACAATTACTAGCTATGTCACCATGGGCAAATCACTTAACTTTTCTGGGCCTCAGTTTCCTGCCTTTGTTAAAAAAAGTGAGGAGGGGCAGCTAGGTGGCTCAGTGGATAGAGCACTGGCCCTGGAGTCAGGAGGACCTGAGTTCAAATCCGGCCTCAGACACTTAACACTTACTAGCTGTGTGACCCTGGGCAAGTCACTTAACCCCAAATATGCCTCACAAAAAAAAAAAAAAGGAAAAAAAAAACCCTCTTACTTTTAAAGGGGCAGCTAGATGGCGCAGCTGGATAGAGCGCTGGCCCTGGATTCAGGAGTACCTGAGTTCAATCCAGCCTCAGACACTTAACACTTACTAGCTGTGTGACCTTGGGCAAGTCACTTAACCCCAATTGCCTTACTAAAAAAAAAAAAAGTGAGGACTGAACTCTATGACTCCTAAGGCCCCTTCCATCTCTAAAACTATGATCCTATAAAGGCAACTCCAAAATTCTCCTGGTGGCTCACTTCTATATTTCATTGAGTCACTTTCCTCTATCTGTAAAATGAAATAATAATAATAATAATAATCCTTGTATTACCTATTCAGAGGGTCATTGTGAAGCCTGAACTTGGTAAATGTAAAGTGCTATGTAAGTGTAAGTAAGTAGGGACCATAGATTTAGAGGTAGAAGGGATCTCAGATTCATTTTACAGACTAGGAAACTAAGAGGATAAGTGATAACATAAGTGGTAACACGGATAATTAAGTAATAGAGTGAGGATTAGAACCTAGAACCTGATTCCAGATTCTGGAAACATTCTCCACTTCAGAAAGCACATGCTCAGTGTCCTATCAGGAACCTTTCACCTATTATTAAGAGTTATGAAGGTCATCCTTTTGATTTTTTTGGACAGGTTAAATAACCTCAAAACCCTTAATAATCTTCCCTTCACAGAAATTGCTATAACTTGCTCCTCTAATTTCACTCTAATTAAAGTTGATAAATAGTTGGAGAGTGAGGAGTTGTAATTTGAATGATCAGCATTAATTCAGAAACAATAATTGGCATTTCTACCTGATGTATAAGACAGGTATTATCAGAGGCATAAACAGCACAGAGTCAGTGGGCCTCTGCCTGAGGGGGCCGTACTTCAATGATGGTTGTGGAGGACACACTCTCTCCTCTGGCCTTGTAGCCCTTCACTAGCCCTGTTACATACCCTGCCCTTCACCTTACCTGACTGGACTGCCTATTATGAAGTGCTAGGCCTGGAGACCCATGCCACATACGTGATGGGATAGCACTGATGGCAGGCATGTGCTGACCTACCCAGGAGAGGCTTCAGGATCTCAATCTCCCCTCAACTGAATTTGTCCTAGGGGCTAGAATTCCTAGTTATTACTCTGGTTGTTATTTGTCTTACAACATCATATTCTAGAAAGATCTTTTGATCCTGAAGAGCATAACCTACTTTTTTTTTTTCAGGAGGATCAAGGTGATGATAGCTTTAACACCAATATTCCAATTTACTGAAGAGTTCTTTAGCTTCTAGGAACCTGAAGCTGTGCAAACTGTATAAACCCCGCCTGCTGCAGGATTCTTCTGTACATACCTGCAAGCGAAAGAGACAATGACATTTCTAAGACGAGGACAAATCATCACTTCCTTCAATACCTCAAAAGATCCAGGATTTCATCAGTTTGAGAAATTTCCCTCTATCAATATACATCAGAAATTTTTCCATAGTTTGGTAGATAATCTTATGAGTTGCTATGGTTAAAAAAAAATCATCCCAGTGATAAGCCTCCCCAGAGTTAGGCAGGTGAGTCTTCAAATGACAAATACACAGCCTGGTACCAGAATCATATTCAAGCTTTTTCTTGGGTGGTAAGGCCTGCTGGAATTTTTGCTCTACTGCCAACATCGTGGTCAAGGACCCAAGGCTATTAACAACAATGTGATAAGGCATTAGGATTTGGACTTTAGTGCTTTTTTTGACTAAGATTATAACTATTATAACCTCTCAAGTGGATTCTTTGATTTCAATTATTCCTTCCAATCCATCCAAATTAATGTTCCTAAAGGATCTCTTTTATCCATCATTTCCCAATTGAGAGCCTATAACAGCTCCTTATTGCTTATCAAATCAATATTTCACTCTCCAGTCTGGTATTTAAGTACCTTTCCCAACAGCATTTATACTGCTGTTTGTCTAGACTTCTCTTCCAATACTCCCAACAGACCAGCCTCCTTGTCATCCCCATGTGTACCATGCCCATTCCATGCCAGCTGCAAATTTTATACTTTTTTCAAGGCCCAGCTCAAGACCCACCTCCTTCAAGTACCCAAAGGAGCCTGGCTATCTACCCTCTGTGCACCATCATCTTTCTCTTAATTCTCTGAATTCTATTTATATACATAGACCTTAACAGAATATCTTGAACCTATATATATGCTGCCTTGAATTATTCTCTAGTTGTTTTGCAATATATATTACATTTATATGTATGGTGTGTATACACACACACACACACACACACACACACACACACACACACTTCCTGTCTGTCCAATCAGGATGTGAGCCCTCTGAAAGTAGGAAGTACCCCTTACTTCTGCATCTCCTTCTGCAATGAGCAGAGTAGAGGCTTAGGAAATTTGAATGGCCCCCAACCTACAAAGGGATTTTCAACTATTTTCTTATTCATAATCAGTACTTTATAGCAAGAAGTAAAATGTAACTTGATTATAAGGATAAAGATGACCAAAATTATCAAGAGATTTTAAGTAGCCGTAATGACTAATCTTCCTTCATTCCTTCTCTGTCTTTCTCCTACTGAATCTGAGAATTCCTCAGCTCAAGCAAACCACCAGCCTCAGCTTCCCCAATCACAAGAAATAAAGGCATGAGCCAGTCACTACCCATAGCTTACTGATTAATCTTAATACAACTGTGTCATTTGGTTTGAACACATCCTCAGACGTCAAAGACCTTGAGCTAAGATTAAAGGTAATTGTATCCCTCCCTGCTAGGGAAAATAGAAATTGAAACTATGATCCATAGCACTAGTTTATTTTTTGACATTAGATACAGTATATCTTAAATTTTTTTCCCATTAATTAAGCACTTATTTTCTTTCCCTCCTACTTCCCTTTCTCCATCTCTCTACCTCTACCCTCCAACAAAGGGTAAAAAAGAAAAACAAAACCCTTATAACACATATAGGGAAGCAAAACCAATTCTTATAGTGGCCATGTTAAAAAATATGCATCTCACTCTTGTTGCAGTATTTCAGAGACTCAAAAATTTAGATTTGGGAAGAAGGAACCTTAGTGAAGGAGAGCCAACCTCCTAATTTTACAGAAAAGAAAAACAAAGCCCAGAAACGTGCCTAAAGTTGCCTAATTAGTAATAAACAAGTAGATTTAAGCCCAGGTCTTCTGACTCCAAACTCAGTGTTCTTTCCACTCTGTCACTAGCCCCTTTTGGAATCCTTTATCCATAATGAAGGATCACAAAAAAATCACAGGATGACTGCCCTTGAAGAGATGTTAAAAGATCATCTAAAATAGTCCTTTATCTCAATAGATGAGAAAAGTAAGGCCCAGAAGAGCCACATGTTCTTGGAAGAGGTGGGACTGGTACCTGAGTTTCCTAATCTCATGTTCCTTTCAGATCTAAAACTATGAATCTGACATTGAAAAGCAAAAATTTTGCTGTAAAAGAGATAAAATTATAACCTGAAGATTTCTGATTCTAGTTATAATATCCTTAGTTCATTTAACTACTTTCAATACTCTTTCAATCCCTTTTGTGAGAATTGATTATGTATGTGTCTCTATACATATATGTAATGTAATATACACACATGTACATGCATGTATATATTAGACACATATATGTACACAAATATACATATGTATATGTGTGTATTAGACAGAGTATCCCTAAATTCTTAGCGAAGTTGTAAACTTCAGAATAC
Source organism: Dromiciops gliroides (assembly GCF_019393635.1). Lineage (NCBI taxonomy): Eukaryota > Metazoa > Chordata > Mammalia > Microbiotheria > Microbiotheriidae > Dromiciops > Dromiciops gliroides. The sequence continues at coordinate 185,504,814 of NC_057863.1, read as the reverse complement.
TGCATTTGGGTGTGTGCATTAGGCACTGGACTGCTATTTTCTGCTTGATTCGACTTCATTTTCAGAGAAAAGACATCCTTTTCCAACTAATAGAAAAAAGCGTCAAATTAAATCAAGAGAGAACATTTTAAAAGCACTTTTTCAACTAGACGTTAAGAAGGGTGGCTTCTGTCAGTAACCACATGATGGCAGCACAGGATAATATAATAAGGGTAGTTGTCACTACACAATAGGTTTCTGAGAAGTTAGGTATAAACAGAAATCAGCAACAAAAGGCCATTCTGAGTTTCCTCTTCTTGCTCAAGCTCAGAAGAGGAAGTGGCCCTTCTCCTTACCAAAGCTAAACCCATCTATCACTTGTGTTTGTGATCAATCCCATCCCTCTTTTGGGAGCTTTACACAGATTCACTGATCATTCCTGCTTTGTGATTTAAGAAACACTCAGTGCCAACGTGCAAAGTGTTTTGATAGACTGGGTATACAAAATCACAAACCTAAACAGCCTTTGCCCTTAAAGAGCTTATATTTTATCTTCTGTAATTAGATAGATTTGGTTATAAAAGAAAAATTATTTGGGGAAAAGTTTTTTAAATTACTCATATCATTGTAAATGAAGAAGGCTGCTCATGGGAACATAAAAAGTGACACCCCTAGATTAAATAAAAACAAAGTAATCTAATTGCAAATGAGAAAAACTTTCTTGAAGATGCAATTGACTGAGCCTTGTACATCAAATATTATTATAAAGTCAAGAACTTCTAGGTAACAAGATGGTCAGAAGGCAATTACAGTGAGCCAGTTATGATAAAATGGAAAATACTGTCAGTGGCTAGGGCAATAAATTTAATCTTAAAAGGAAGTTTTTCAGGCAAAATTTGTTTGGAGCCAATCAGCTACTGGCTGGCTCAGACTGGCAAGTCATTTAATATTAGTTAAAGTGTTAACTGATAGTTAAAGTGTTAGACAATAAAGGCTGGAAGTCTGGTCCTTTCCAATCATATTTGTATTTTTTAATGGAGACTATTTAGAGAGAAGAGACAACTGATAAGGCCAGCCCAGGGCACAGCTAGGATGTTAGGCACAGGCATGACTTGTTGTATTGTGCTTAGCAAACAAGGTTTGTGGCAACCCTGAGTTGTACAAGTCAACTGATGCCATTTGTCCAACATCATGTCCCTTTGTCACATTTTGGTAATTCTCACAACATAGCAAGCCTTTTCATGATTATTTTATCTAGTAAGTGATCAGTGACCTTTAATGTTACTATTGTAATTGTTTTGGGGGATGGATTTAATGGGTAAATGCTAACCTGTTCTGATTGTCCCACTGACCTGCTTTCCCTGTCTCTCTTCCCTCCCCTCCAGTCTTCCCATTCCTTAAGATACAAAATACTGAAATTAGGCAATTAATAACCCTACAGTGGAGTCTAAGTGTTCAAGTGAAAGGAAGAATCGATCAATATGGCAAAACTCAACATTGTCTGATTTTAAGAAAATTGCCACAGCCACCCCAACCTCCACAACCATCACACTGATCAATCAGCAGCCACCAACATCGCGGTAAGACCTGCCACCAGCAAAAAGATTATGAATTACTGAAGGTTCAGATGATGGTTAGCACTGTTTAGCAAAAAAGTGTTTTTAAAATTAAGGCATATACATTGTTTTTTAGACATAATACTATTGCACACTTAAAAAACCTAACTTTTATAAGCACTGCAGAATCAAAAAATTTGTGTGACTGGCTTTATAGTGAGACTCTCTTTATTGCAGTGGTCTAGAACCAAACCCACATTATCTCCTAGGTATGCCTGTATTGATATGCATAGCAAATTTAAGGTGGGGTATCAGGTTCTAGACAGGGGCGAAAGACCTTTTTTGTATCAAAGATCCTTTTGGCAGTCCCATAAAGTCCATGGACACCTCAGATTAATATTTATGATGCACGAAATAAATTATTACAAAGAAAACCAATTATATTGACTTATCAAAAAAATAAAAATCAGGAATTCCAGGTTAAGAAATCCCTGATCTAGACTAAAGAATTCCCTGAGTGATCCAAAACCTTGAAAATTTCCACCAAAATCAATCCATCAGGCAATTATAGTTGTTGGGGGCAGGGGGGGCAGAAAGAGATATCAAACTTGGGCCATTTTCCACCACCCCATACATAAATATTAAATACTAGCAGTGAGAAGTATACCACTAACATTAATATTAAAGTAAGGAAACAGAAATTTATGATACTATTAATAAAATAATTAAAATACTATATGAAAGCACAGGCCAAATGAGGCTCATCTAGTATATATGACCAATTTCTTGATTAAAATATTCTCCTCTACTTTGTAGACAAAATTATAGGACCATCAATCCTAGTAGAAAGAATCTCAAAAATTTAGTCCCAATCTCCTCATTTAGTCCAATATCCCATTTAAAGATGAGCAAACGTGTCCCAGAAAGGTTAGTTTAATAGGCTCAAGGTCACACAGGCTGGGTCATAAGGACCAAAGGTAGAATTTAAATCTATATCCTTTGACTCCAGAGTCCACTGCTATTTCTATTATATCATGCTATTTTAATTTTAATTTTACTTATTTTATATATTCCTTCCTTCCTTTCTTCTTCCTTCTTTCCAGGGCAATGAGGGTTAAGTGACTTGCCCAGGGTCACAACAGCTAGTATCAAGTGTCTGAGGCTGGATTTGAACTCAGGGTCTCCTGAATCCAGGGTTGGTGCTTTATCCACTGCAACACCTAGCTGCCCCCCATCTTGCTATTAAAAAAAAAAATTGTTGAAAGACAAATGTGGACAAGAGTCTAAATATTAACTGGCATGACTGCAAGGACTGATGTGAGGGGGGAAAATCCAAATAGAGAGTGATCCAGAATTGGAAAGGGCTGCCTCAGTATGTCCCCTGTTTGTGTCACAACAAAGGCTGGTGACTACCAGGCAGATATATTATCAAAAAGATTCTTGTTCAGATTTGAAGTCGGTCCCTTCCAATTCCTGATCCTGCATATGAATCTTGTTTTGAAAATGCTTTGGCATCATATAAAGGAACACACTGGATTTTGAATCAAACTCTGACCTCTGGCACTTAGAATCTTGTGTGACCCGTAGGCCTCATTTTCCTCATCTGTAAAATGAGGGGTTTGGCTAGATGGCCTCTGAGATCCCTTTTGGATCTAGAGTCATGACCCAGGGACAAGTGACCTCTGGGCACTCTGATCCTATGAACCTTAAAAAGGTCACCTTTATGGGCGTGGGGTTAGGTTTGCCTCAATTGAGATTAGGTAAAATGATCTGTAACATCTTTCTTCTCGCCTCTGATTCCCATGACCTTTCTGATTCCCATGACCTTTCAACTTACTTTTCTGTACCAGAAAAGTTTTTTTTTATTTTTAAAAAGCCTTTTTCCCACTACGTTATTACACAGAATTGTTTCTCCTTATGATATAAATACACCACATATGCAGAGTTTGATGAATGGAAGGACAGTCAATTTTAAAAGCCAGAAGAAACCAAAAAAATAGAAACTCCTAGACAAATTTCTTCAGAACAAAATGGACACAGAAACAAAAAACATTGCAAGAGCCAAAATAAAAATCATAAGCTCATAGATTTAGAGCTGGAAGGGACCTTTGAGTCATCTAGTCCAAAACCCTTTACTTTTAAGGCCCAGAGAAATGAAGGAACTACATACACACAGTTTACACAAGTAGTAAGTGACAAATGGGTTTTTGAATTCAGGTCCTCTGGCTCCTGAACGCTTGATACAATATTTATTTTATAACTTAGTGTTATGCTTCCAGGAGAATAGACACAGCTCTTTCCCCCAGCATCCCTGTGTTCTGGCTTCTCAGGAGCTCTAAGCAACCCTCTCAGCCTCAACTAAACTTTCAGAGACCCTGGTTTCATATTTCAATTTCTTACTGTACCACTCCTAATTTCTGCAGTGAACAAAACAAAGCAGGGGAAAAGCTGATGAGAAAGGGGAAGGGGGAGGTAGTAGACATCACTGTCTACTACTACAACCTCCTTGACCCCTTACTGTTTCTCTCTTGCTTGTCTTATCCTCTTTTTAATCTTCCTAACATTAAGAAAAGAAGAAGTTCTTACTCGAAGTTTTGGGGTTTGAAAGACCTTCCAAGATTGGTTCTCCCCTCTCATTTGGTAGCTAAGGCACAAAAAGGATGATTTGTAACAAACTCATGCTACTAAATATTCCCAAGGTTCATGAAAGTTTTTTCCTAACATTTGCCTTAGATACACTGTTATTTCTAAGAGCCACAAATCGCCACTTTATGAGTAAAGTAATATATTTACCTACACCTGAGGGTGTACTCATTAGGGTCAACATTCCTAAACAGCACATTAGCATTGACTTTCACGCTCCCTTATAGTATTGTTTGTAAAACAACTTAAAAAGTCAAGTTAAAAATAATGCTTTAGAACCTAAAATCCTATAAATCCTAAAGAAATGTGCAAATGACTAAGGGAGATTTATCTTTTACTCTGTCACTATTTTTTCTTTTTTTTTTTTGTACTTCAAATATTCACATTTCACATACCCACACCCCTTGATCTAGTATATTGTTTCCTCAAGTAGCACTTTGTTTTGCTTTTTTCTAAAGCACCACCTATAATATTCTGTATGTTATGTTGTCTTTCCTGACATATGCAAACTTTTTGAGGTCAAGTAACTGCTTTTATCTATGTCAGTCCCAGTGCCTAGCACAATGCTTGGAACATAGTAAGACACTTAATAAATATTTGTTGATTGCTATGAGTATTACAGTGTTTGTATTTCATCCCCTCCTCAGTAAATTCCATGGGGGAAGTGACTGCTCTTGGTAAAGTTAATCTCATCTCATCATCTTTATACTCTAACAAAATAGACATTTCATTAAATCTTGGTTGCATTGCTCCCAGCCAACGCTTTCTTTATACCCAATCTAGTCCTTTTACTGTTCTGTTCAAAATATCCACTCACGAGTTAGTTCAACTTGGATATCACATTAAAAAAAAGGATAAAAGTTTAAGGTATCAGATCAAACCACTAGTGTTACTGAAAGTCTTGAATCTGAGCTATAACTAGGAATTTTTGCACTTGGGGCACAATAATCACTTTTTTTTTTTTTGGTGGGGTGGAGTGTGGAGAGAAACCACAAACCACTGGCACAAAAATCTGGGGAGGAGCTCCACCATGCAGAATCTAATCTTCCAATACAATGCATCACTCAGTAGACACACAATTTGTGCCAGGCACTGGCCAAGTCTCTGGGAATAAAAACATAAAACACAAATTCTCTCTTCCCTCAAGAAGCTCGAATTCTACTACAGGGATACACAGGCAAGTATATAACTATCTTAAGAGGGAAATAACACAAAAAACTAGAGGACTCAATAAAGGCTTATTATAGGAGAGGAACTCTAAGTTAAGCCTTATAGGAAACTAAGGATCCTAAGGGGCAGAGTTAAGAGGGGACTGAATCCCAGGCATAGGAAACAGCTGGAATGCCAAGTTCAGAGAACAGTAATAGGCTGGTCTAGGGCAAATAGAAAGTGTGTGAAAACAAGTAATGTGCAATAAGCCTAAAAAGGCAAACTGGATGAAGGCCTTGAAGGGCCATACTAAGAAGTTTGTATTTTATCATACAGGCAACAGGAAGTCGCTGAAGCTCCTCAGGCAAGGGAATTAAAGGGAATGTTATTTTGGCAGCTGTGTGGAAAATGGCTTTGAGTGGGGAGAGGCTAGAAGAAAACAGTCCAATTATGAAGCTTTTGCGATACTCCAGGCAAGAGGTGATAACCTGAAATAGGATGGTGGCCAGTGTGACTGGAGTGAGTGGGAAGGATGTAAAAAAATGTAGGAAGCAGAATCAACAAGATATGGCAACTGATTGTATATGGGAGGCGAGGAAAAAGAAAAGTGGAGGATGATGCTGAGCTTGTGCACCTAAGTGACTGAAGGGATGCTGGTACCCTCAATAGAAAGACAGAAGTCTGCTAGAGGAGCAGGTTTAAGTTAGAAGATGAGGAGTTCAATTTTGGACATGTTTAATCTGAAATGCTATGAGATAGATATTAAGGTGGGGGTGACATAGGGAGGTAGTAAACAGGAACACAGGAGAGAGATTATGGCTGGATATATAGATCTAGAAATTATCTGCAGAGATAATGATTGAATTCATGAGAGCAGACTATCAAGTGACAGGGCAAAGAGAGAGAAAAGAAGGGGATCCAGGACAAATAAACCATAGGGTATATTTCACTCTAAGAGAGAGAAATGTGGATAATGACCCATGAGAAGGATTAGACAGCCAGGTAAAAAAAAACAAAACAAAACAGGATAAAGTAGTATTCCAAAAGTTGAGAAGGGAGGGAACATCCAGAAAAATGATGGTCAACAGTATCAAAAGCTGAAAAGGAAGTTCAAAGAAGGCTGAGGAGTGAGAAGAGTTTATTGGACTTAGCAATGAATAGATCACTGGTCATCTTATAGAAAAAACTTGAGCTGTGTTGTAAGGTTTGAAGTCACACTGCAAAGGATTAGAAAACAAATGGGAGGTGAGAAAGTAGAAGCAATGAGTATTGACAGTATTTTTCTAGTAGTCTGGTTATGAAATGGAAGAGAGCTGTAAAATAGTAGCTTCCTATTTTAACTAATTATTCTTGCTAACTAATAGGAAGTACATGATTGGTTCAGAAGCCTCAGTGTTGTAGGCCAATTAATTCCCACACTATCACAAGACTAGCCAAAACTGCTACAAATAACCTGCTTTTAACCTTCTTTCCAGGAGTTTTGGCTTTTATCATGCTAAAGTGCTTTTTAATTACCTCCTTCTGAGAGTTTTTTTTAATATGATTTTAGTAAAAGGACTGTTTGGTTGAACCCTTGGGCTCTCAGAGACAGCCATCTAAACACCAAGATAGGTAGCACTGAAGGGGATTTTGAGGGGATACCCTTTTCCAACTACTTGCCTCTCCCCTAGGTCACTACTATTTGTTTTTAGACAGGCATGATCCTACCCACTCATCTCTCCTGTGAGAGGCTTGGCCTCAGGAAGGAGTGGTAAAAATCCAGAACTCTTTACCAACTGCTGATGGTGGTGGGAGGGCAGCTTCCCTATGCACATGAACTGGGATCCATGATCAATGAATGGTTTAACCCCCACCGTATGTACTAGGGTGCTTTGGGGGAAGATGGCAGAAGTTTGCAAAAGGAATGGCTCTTCCCTATCACTGCCGCTCTCCCCCTCAAGGCATTCCTCAAGCCCTATGGGACTATTTGGACACCTTAAAATTTAGGAGCTCTGGGGTAAAGCCTGGTCTGCTCCACCCTCTTCACAACTATATCTATATCTGTCTATCTGTCTGTCTATCTATCATCAACAGGAGAGGATGCGTGCGCACACACACACACACACACACACACACACACACACACACACACACACACACACACACACAACCAGCATGAAGAAAAACTAACTACAGCCTTGAAAAAATGTCACACTTAAAAGTTCGGGCAAGGAAGGGGCTCTTGAACAATTTTAACATGACAGTTTAAGACAGCCTAAACCGATTACAGTGCTTTAAATCTAAAACTGAAATAGAAAGATCATTACTTTAACATAGAAAGTAATTCTTTTTCTTCTACTTTCTCTTTTTTAGAATGAGAATAGGGAAATTAGAGGTTTTTACTCTAAAAAACCCAAACAATTTATTTTGCTTATTTTTTTCTCTTCTTATTTTTCCTTCACTTTAATTCTCCATACTCTCTGGTAACAACCCCAAACACACATGTGCTTTATTTCTCCCCAATGCCACATCAATAACTCCTTACTTATTATGCCCATTGTGATAAAATAATGGAATTTGGCAGATGGCCAGGGGTCCCACCTGATTGATTTAGTATTGTTTGAATTGGGTGAGAATGAGAAACTAAGTACCTACTTAAGGGTGATTGGATAGGGACCACACCTGGCTGGTCCTGAGTGACACTGTTCTTAGAGGCAGTGTACTACTGACATCAGCAAGAGACCACTCTCAACCAATCAGCTTGAAGGACCTCCCCTTTGGGGGAGGGAGAGAGGAACTAGGAAGTAGACTCTCCTCAGAGAAGGAGTTTCTTTTTGGTGAGGAATAAGTGTGTGGTGGCAGACGGTTCGCACACCAGCTTGGTGGTGAGAGATTTCACATGGACTGCTAGGAAAGGAAATTGTTTTTTTTTTTCTTTCTGGCTATACTGAATTAGATCTAAGCTATGATTTCCATGCTATAAGGAATCTGTTCTCAATCTCTCTCTCTCTTCACTAACTTATAATATATTTTAATAAATCTTTAAAAGCCTAAACTCTTGCTGAATTTATCAGTGATTTTAGCCAGTTTCCCCCCCCCCAAAAATGGGGGGGGCTAATTAGGACCCACAATTTAGATTTTAAACAACACACCATTAAACAAGAGTAGGAAATCTTAGTTATTATATATAGAATTATATTTTATAGATCATATAACATAATATATACATACATGCCTACACATACATACATATATACATATACATACACACATGTGTATGTATACATATATTTCTATTTCAGTTCTATCTCAGTTCTCTAAGAAAGAGCTCTCTCTCTAGTACAGCATGCCACTACCTGGTCATGTACAATTCCTACATGCTAGTTCTCTTTTTAGGAGTATTTTCTCTCTGTGTCTAGATCCTAAGCCCTTGTGTCTTATATTTCTTTGTATCCTCAAAAGCACTTGGGATGATGCCTTGCACAAAAATATTTATTCATGGATATCATTTTTCCTACCACTGCAACTGTACACACACACACACACACACACACACACACACACTTGATGGGGGAGTGCAGGAGCAGTGTAATTTATCAGTATAAATGCATATATAAATATATATGATCTATTAATGTAAACCTATTAAAATATATCTAATATCTTTGCATGTGGTTTTGTTACTGTCACGCATAGAGTTCTTAAAACCCTAATTTAACAAAAGGAGACAAATGATTGATAATTACCTTATTAGTTATAATCAAGTGTGTCCTTAAGGCTTTAAAAAGTTCATTCTCTTAAACAGATTGAAGATTCCATTTGCCCTCCAAAAATAACTAATCCAGTCCATTTAGCTTATTCATTAGCATTATTCATTTGCTTAGTAAACTTTTTTTTCCTATAGACTGCAAAGATAAACCAGCCCAACTTGCTTCCAATGATCACAAATTCTAACTGACAATTAATTCATCTCTGGGGGGTCCCATGGATAAGAATGATTGGAATGTTTCTCAACTAGGTTTCATTACTGTCTGGAAGGTTAATTTCTTACACGATCAGAAACCACAGACCTGAAATTTTTCTTTTGGAATGTTCCTTCGTGCTCCTTTTGCTAAAACTAAAGCTTCTTCCACTCTTCGACTTGCAAGAAGATCCTGAATTTGTCTTTCAAGTGGTAATGGAACCAAGATATATACTCCTTTACTGGTAGCTACAATCACTCTTCCTGTGCAGAAATATAAAGTTGTTGTGTAAGAACATAAACATCATATTTTACATAATTTTTTTATAAACTAGATTTTTGCTATATGATGCATTTCAAACAACTTTTAATTCAATAAAAATACTTATTAAACTTGTATTTTGTGCAAAGCACTGAGTTAAATCCAGGACAGAGAAAAAGACATGATCATCCCTGTCCTCTGCATGTAGGGATATGATTTGTCTAATTTCAATTTGTCATTTTAAAATACCTAAAAACACTCCATTCTGCTTTTAGTTCAATTACCCTAGTCTAATATGATTTCTCCCTACCATGGACCACTACAGTGTTTATCTATTGCCACTTACCAAGACAATAATCTTTCACATTACATCATTAATGCTTACAAAGCACTTGACATATATTATCTCATTTGGGCTTCAACAGTCACAAGTACAAGTTTTATGATCTATATTTTACACAAGTAGGGAAAACTGTTGCAGAAAGGTTGAGTTGCCCATCGTCACAGTACCAGAGGCAGTATTCTACCTCAGTTCTCTTATGACTTCAGGTCAAGCTCTCTCTAATACAGCATGCCAATATTTGTCCATATACACCACCTACATGTTAGTTCTCTTTTCAAGGAATGTATATATTTTCTCTCTCCATCTAGATCCTAAGCCCTTGTGTCATATTTCTTTGTATCCTCAAAGTACTTAGCATGATGCCTTGCACACAAAAATATTTGTTGATGGATGTTATAATTTTCCCCACCATCTCAATGATAACAGTACTATTCCACTCCCTCCCCTACCTCCACTCCCATCAAACTTAATACTTTGTTTGCTAGGTATAATTATTAATTCAGTATTTCAAAAGATCCATGATTTCATTAATGTGTTACCCTCAAAAATACCAAGTCATTTATCTGGTTACAAACCTTTTAGTGCTGAGCCAAAAGGCCAGCTGGGCAGGACCTGCCAAAGCTTGTGCTCCTGTGACTTGGTTTTTCAGAACCAAGGGGTGACCACACCATAAGGAGACATCATAGTCAAGACCAGTGGAGGATACAATTCGTAGACACTAAAATTTAAAATGCTCTTCTCCCCTGCCCCCCCTTTTTTTTTTTTGTGAGGCAATTGGGGTTAAGTGACTTGCCCAGGGTCACACAGCTAGTAAGTATTAAGTGTCTGAGGCCGGATTTGAACTCAGGTCCTCCTGACTCCAGGGCCAGTGCTCTATCCACTGCACCTCCTAGCTGCCCCCCCGCCCCCTTTTTAAACACAAATTGCCTCTAAATTTAGAGTAAATTTTTAAAATACATGATCTAGAGCAAGGGATCTTAATTTGGAAGTCAATTAAAGAGTGCTATTGGTTAAAACTGCAGTGGTCCATCACTTAGAATCAATTCTTTTTTAAATTAAAAAATAAAGAAAAAGGACCTTTTAAGATTCAGAACATGTTTTTCTGAACTATTTGCTCCAAACACTAGAGCTTTACAGTATAACAATCAGAACCAAAGTACTGCACAGAGCATTTTATATATGGCCTTCTTCCTGAAAGGTATAAAATCTCTACACTAATTTGTCTTTTTCAAAAATCCTGAGTTAATTAGGCAGGTGAGCAAAATCCTTCTTGACCTACAGTCTGTAAGTGGTGGAGACAGGATTACAATCTAGTTCTAGCTGTTACTACCAAGAGCTTCCAAATATATTCTGTTGACTCTTGGGAAAAGTCTACAAGAGAGTACTGTTCACCCTTTTTATGTGAAGAGAAATGTAAAGCATGTAAAGCTAACTGAAAATTAATTTATTTAATTTTAAAAGATTATATATATATTTTGCATACTAATTGCTAATTTTTTTTGTTAGTACCTTCAAAGTCCTGTAAAATGTGGCCTTCCTTAAAAGGAAGTGTCTGTTTTTGCTGTTGATCCAACATGCTATGCACTGTAATGAATTCATCATCTAAAGCTATTACATAGGGAAAGCAAATGGCTGCACCAATCACATTCTCTGACCAGTGCACAGGGGCACGCTGAGATATCCCATCTACTGTGGCAAACATACCTATAAAAAAAGAGAGATAAAATTAACTGGAACAAAAATTAATCGTTAGTGCTGTTTTTATACAAATATGTTTGACTACACAACACATTTATTGTTCAGTTTTTGGAAACTGGACTAGCCGGAAAAGAGGGAAGGTCCAAGAAATTATAAGGCTTAATTTTGTGAAGGGATTATGTATATCTTTTCCCCAGGATCTAGATTCACTTCTGAGAGACAATGACTGTGACTAAGAGCAGGGAGGTGCTTTTATCCAATATAAGTAGATTAATCTCTCACATTTGAAAGCTTGCTTTGTCCCAAATACTTTTAACTAAAGCATTTGCTTTGCTCCTAAGTCTTTAGAATTTCCTGACCCTACATATTATTTTCTCTCAACTGTTCTTTTTCGGCACTGTATGCATCCTATAACTAATTTTCTTATTATGTATTATCCAAAACTGTCCAAAATTGCTTCTCTTTCTGATGTCAGTGGTGCCACCATTCACCCAATGCTCCAGATTGTACATTATCACAATCTTCCCCCCACCCTAAATGACTAGATGACCACTTTGTGTCAGTCTCTCTCCCATCTATCCCTTCCTCTCTCTATCCAAAGCCACTAATCTAGTATAGACTTCATTACTATCCTCCTGGTCTTCTGAAATCATCTCTTAACTGGTCTTTGATTCCTTCTTTCCTTCCCTTTTGCACTCCACATTACTTTTTTTTTTTCTGATGAGGCAATTGGGGTTAAGTGATTTGCCCAGGGTCACACAGCTAGTGTCAAGTGTCTGATGTCGGATTTGAACTCGGGTCCTCCTGACTCCAGGGCCAGTGCTCTATCCACTGCACCACCTAGCTGCCCCACTCCACATTACTTTTCAAATTTGCTTCCTTCTCCACAGATCTGGTCAAGGGTCCATGTTGCTTCACTCATCCTTGCTGTCTCCTGAGGACAGCTGGCCATAAAAAGCCTTCCACAATCTGTTGCCACCCTACCTTTCCAGGCGCTACTTCATTATTCCCCTAGTTACACCCTAGGATCCAATCAAAGAGAACTACTTTCTGTTCCCTAAACATTCTCTGAACTTTCCAAGCTTGATGCCTTTGGCTCAGGTAATTTCTTGTACCTGGTATGCCCTCCCTTCTCTTTATTTATGTAATTCTAATATACCCTTTAAAGTCCAACTCAAACACCACCTCTTCCAGGAAACTTCTCTGATCTCTCCAGGTTGTAATTCATGTGACCCCTTTCAAATTTCAATTAACATTTTGTTTTCAACTACCACCTTCTACTTGGTATAATAATTATCTGTGTATCTGTTCTGCCTCCCCTACTATCCTGGAAACTTCATGAAAGCAGGAATTACATTTGACCTTAAAGCTTAATAAATACAGAACAAATTCTGTGTTAAGTAATCAGCCAAGTGGGGAAAGTAGAATTAAACAAAAGCAATATAGGGGAGGGGGTAGCTAGGTGGAATAGTGGATAGAGCACTGGCCCTGGATTCAGGAGGACCTGAGTTCAAATCCGGCCTCAGACACTTGACATTTACTAGCTGTGTGACCCTGGGCAAGTCACTTAACCCCAACTGCCCCACCAAAAACAAACAAAAAAAGCAATCTAGGGGCAGAACTTTCACCCAAATGTCAGGAAAAGTTTAAAATTGTGAGGAAATGGACACAGAGTCAAGCCTGGGTTTGGTTCTACTTCAAGTCAGATACATCTGGTCAGACTGTTGTGCAAAGCACATCCTCACGATAAACACAGAAAGCTGATAGTATAGTAATCCTCCTCAGCTGATACTGGCCATATAAATAGTCTTTTTGTACAGGGAATGAGAGGAAGGGTGGAAGTCAGAGGTCAAAAACAAAGCCTGCAGACAGACAAAAAGAAAAGCACATCAAGCTTTTGCCAGACTAAAAGAATCACTTTACTGTCTGATTGCTGAACTAGCTGCTTGTGTGGGAATCACAGAGGTAGACTATGGAAAGATTAAGATGTCTTTTAGGAAGAAAGACTGCACCCTCAAACACCAACAAAGAAGTAAGGGGTCATATTGAGAAAGTACCAATAAGATACAATTAAGAAAAAAAGGAGTAATGTTAGATTCAGAACAGTATGGAGCAAAAAGGAAAGCTATGTGATTTATTTAGGAAAAAGGTTAAGAGAAGTTTTGCCTGAAACAGGAAGTCAAAATTAATGACCAAATGGGGAGGCAGTGACAATAAAAATAGCAATAATATATTAATATCAATATAATGTAATATATCATTAATAGATAACAATATTTAATGTAGTGTTAATAATTAACAAATTTATAAACAAATAATGGCTCCCATTGGCATAAGGATATGGAGTTTTTGAAGCATTTCCCTCACAAAATCCTGTATGGTAATATAAATGTTATTACCCTATTTTGTACATGAGGTAGCAGACTCAGCAATTACTTGGTTTGCTTAGGGTCCCACAACCAGTAAGAAGCAGAACCAGGATTTAAACCTAGATCTTCTGACTTTAAAACCCCTTTATTCTACAGTGAGAGATTAAATGGTACTCTTCAAAATGCTTTCATGGCCTTATTAGGAATTGAATTGTTGCCAGGGGGGAGGGGATAAGGGAAGGCAGTGACAGTGTGACTTATGATTTCATATTCGTAGCAAATACCTGATGGTGGAAACTCATTCTACCTCTGTAATTTCATCTTAGAGAGTTGTGTGGAATGCTGGGAGGTTCAGTGCTCTGTTCATAGTCACACAACTATTAAGTATCAGAGGTGGGACCTGAACCCTGGTCTTCCTGACTCCAAAGCTGGTTGATGTACACTACGTTGCCTCTCAGTGATTTGAATGATTAGTTTATGAAAAGAGAAACCATGTGGGGACAATAATGTATTTAGATAAGGTCTGCACCTCTGCAAATATAAAAGGACCTCAACCCAGTTACTTCCTAATATGCCCACAACAATGGCCATTCATAACTGGACAACAGTATAAAGAACCTTGGTTGATTTTCTTGGCCAGGTAGAAATATGGGCTATATGGCTTTGAGGGAGAATAAGTGAGCATAACAATCTGCAAATGCACGTGAAAAAATATTTAATTCTTTTTAAAGAAAAATTAAATTCATATGTATATAACAATTACTAAAATTAAGGTAGAGGATTCATAATGGCAGAGATAGAGATTGGGCTAAAGTTTTGTTGACTATTTTGCTTAAAAACAAAGAAGGAAGAGATATTGACTATTTCATGCCCTTCATTTTTCATTCATGAAAAATATCTTTGTTCCATTGGCTTGACAGAGTTGCTGCTCAAAACCCCAGGAAGGGTGAAATAGGCTTTGGGTGTCATCCTTCACACTCCTCTCTATCACCCTTAACACAAAGATTCTAATTTCAATTTAACCAGTATTTGTGCAAAGTATTGTGTGAGAAGGCAAGTCCTGTGCAAAGTGCTTGGAGTACAAGGTTAAATTTTAAAAGAAGTCCTACTCTCAAAGGGCTGCCATTCTGCTTGGGGTTGGGCTTTACAAGTTTAATCAGATTAACAAAATATAATATAGTTTGAGGACAGAGAGTACACTAACAACTAAGAGTATCAGAGAAGACCTCCAATAAATACAAGGTAGCTCCACTAAAGTTCAAGTCATTAGGAGGCAGAGGTGGAGAAGATGTGCCTGCCAAGTGTGTGGCCCAGCCTAAGAAAAGGCAAAGAAGCAGGAGATGGAGTGCTAACATGGAAAGTTTAAAAATTATTTTTAATCTTATTCAATTAAAATTCATTCAAGATTAAGAATTATTTCTAGAATGCTCAATGTAGTCCCAATCATTTTTCTTAAATACAGGGCTGGCTATGTCAGTCACCTACTCAAATATACCCCAGGGACCCCTTTAAAAAAAAAAAAGATGGAAGAAAAAAGCCCATGGCCAGTCTAGCTGTAAAAGGAAGAGCATGAAGTTCAGTACTGGCTGACCTTGCTATTCAAATAAACACACCAATACCAACTATTGACACTGAGGTCAAATTCACTTTCATTGTCAAATTCATTTTATAGCAGGCATTTTTAGTTTGGGGTCGATAGACTAAATTTTTTTTTTTGGTGAGGCAATTGGGGTTAAGTGACTTGCCCAGGGTCACACAGCTAGTAAGTGTTAAGTGTCTGAGGCAGCATTTGAACTCAAGGTCCTCCTGACTCTATCCACTATGCCACCTAGCTACCCCCTGATGGACTAATTTTTAAAAAACATTTTGACAACTCTATTTCAAAATCATTGATTTCCTTTGAAATCTTTTTATATTTTATTTCATGCATTTTTACCAACATTATTGTGAAAAGCCCGTAGACTTCACCAGATTGCCAAAGTGTTCATGAGACCAAAAAAGTCAAGAACCTCTCTTCTGTCTTTAGGAACTTATGTCAAGGACATGTGGTTAAAGAGGAAACCACACACAAACACACCCCCTCCCTTTCTGAAAATAAACTATAGGGGCAGCTAGGTGGCACACCGGATAAAGCACCGGCCCTGGATTCAGGACAACCTGAGTTCAAATCCGGCCTCAGACACTTGACACTTACTAGCTGTGTGACCCTGGGCAAGTCACTCATTGCCCTGCAAAAAAGAAAAAAAAAGGAAATGAAATGAAACTAGCTACTACAAACTTAAGGGAAAGTTGCTAGCAAAGAAACAGGAAGTACGAACCTAGAATTGAGGTTTCGGTTTTTTAAAGAAGACATTAAGGTGGAACCTAGGCTTTTATTGTCATTTTGATCATGAAGGGATTTCCTCAAAGATAGGAATTTTTAGGGTATATGTTAGCAAAAACTAAAACTAATTTTCTTAAAGCCAATCCTACTGCAAAGCATTATAATCCTTCTTAATAACAAGAGAAGAAATTGACACCTTAGTGGATTAAGAGTCATCTGACAGAATTCTGACACCTTCTTTTCAAAAAAAGCTCCTACATTTCAGCAAGTGATTTTTTTTCAGGGCAATGAGGGTGAAGTGACTTGCCCAGGGTCACACAGCTAGTAAGTGTCGAGTGTCTGAGGCAGGATTTGAACTCAGATCCTCCTGACTCCACGGCCAGTGTTCTATCCACTGCGCCACCTAGCTGCCCCCCAGCAACAGTTATTAAAGCTAAGAAAAAACAAAACAGGTAGGAATAGGAAGTGAAGGTTACTAAAAATGCCATCCCATTCTTCTTACCTAGTCCTCCAGGCCCAGCCAGCAGAAATTCTTGCCTCCCTATCCTCTTCACAATTGGCTGTCTCTCTTCACTGCAATATGGAAACAGATCCTGGGAGGCCCCTGTGTTATAATTCAATATGATGTACTGTGTAGTGAGTGCCAGACATAAAAAGTGGCCATCCACAGCCACAGCAAATGGTTGCTCTGGAGTGGACACTTCTTTTACAATTTGGACTCGGTCTTCATAGACCATAAACATCTGGATGGTCCTACGTTTGACTGAAATGATGCAAACTTCCACACAAAAGGGGTCCCCACTCACAGGGTTCTCGTTTAAAGCAAAAGTCATTGCCCCTTTTATTCGAGCACCTGAAGGGATGGGTTCGAGGTTCATCATATTAACCAATGCTATGGTATTATCACAAAGCACCAGGAGCCTATTGAGGGCTGATGCTGCTTTCAATTCACTCACTGGCTTCTTGAAACCCAGATACTTGTGCCGCTGCTTTGTGGCAGAGAAAGTAACCTTTCCAGTTGGTGACATATTTTCCTCCAATAGGAAGTGGTAGATGAAACATTCATTGGTGCCAACATAAAGGTTCTTTCCACAGCACTCAATGCTTTCAATATTGATGTGATCTTTGTCGCCCATCAGGAGTTCCCGCTCAATGGCGGAGACCAGTCTGAAAGCCTTGATGCTCATCATTTTTCTCAAATGATATCCTGGAAAAGAATGAAGACAGGCATTTTAATCTTCAGTGGCCAAGAGTCAAACAAATATGTTTTAGATCAAGCTATAAATAAACACAGGCTCATAGATCAGCGGAGCAGAGTAAATATAAAAAAGCAGCAGAAAAAACTGAACTTAACAAGTCAATTTTTCTTCATTTGACAAGAAGTGATCAGAAAAGTAATTGGAAACAATTTGGCAGAAGTTAGACTCATACCAACATCTTACACCATATACCACACCAAGCTCAAAATCTGGATTACTAAAGGTTACATTTTTTTTTCAGATATCTTTCACAGGCATGGTTTAGGGGAGAGCTTATTATCATAATCTGGGGAAACAGATATAAGGGCAGGAGACAGAGTGGTTGCAATGTAAATAGAAGGGGATGATATTAGCAACATTGTCCAAGATAGAATCAAGGATCTGACAAATGAATAGACGTATGAGGGTGAAGGAGAAAGAATACACAAACAGACCATGGGATTTAAAGCTGGAAGAGACCTTAGATACCATTTAAATTCTACATGAGAACTTAAGTGATTTGATCAAGGTGACACACTAAGAAGCAAAGCTGGGACTTGAATCTAGATCCTGAATCCAAATCCCATGTTTTTCTCACTACTTTTGAGCTTGTGAGACTTATGAGAGAAGCAAAGAAGTTAGAGGGAGGATCAAGTGCTTTTGTGGAAGAGGAGGCTTGCTGGATAATAAATTTAAGTTTGGACACGTTGAGTTTGAGGTATCCATGACAAATCTGGGTGAAGATGTCTGAGACATTGAAATAAGGAACTAGAACTCTTGGGGGATGTTACAGGTGAGAATAAAGATGTGGAAGACACTTTCATAAAGGTGATAACTGAAACCATAGGAATAGAAAAGATTATCAAGGGAAAAAATGTGGAAAGGAAGGTAAAGAGGGCCAAGGACAGAATCTTAGAGGCTGCCACGCTGCCATGGGACTATGTGTTACATTAATCACAACAAAATCAGAGAACTGGAGTTAGTTGAGACCTTGGAGGTAACCTAGGCATAGAATCTTAAGATTATAGATCCGGAGGCAGAAGGGATTTCAAAAGTCATTTTATACTAAACCCTTCTTTTACAGATGAAGAAACCGAGGCCCAAAAAGTTTATGACTTGCCTAAGGTCACAGAGGTAGTTAGTGGCATAGCTGAGATTCAAACTCAGATCTCATAACACCAAAGAGGTATCAGAAAGGTATATTGAACAAAAATCCTAGGCTATCCCCCCTGACCCATCTTCCCTATTACTATAGAGGGCAATACCATTCTCCCACTCCCTCAGGCGTGAAACCTGGGTGTCATTCTTGACTCCTTATTATCTCTCACCCCCATATCCAATTTATTGCTAAGACTTGTCCATTTCACCATTGCAACATCTTTCTTTTTTTTCCTTTCTTTTTTTTTTTTTTTGTGGGGCAATGGGGGTTAAGTGACTTGCCCAGGGTCACACAGCTAGTAAGTGTCAAGTGTCTGAGGCCAGATTTGAACTCAGGTACTCCTGAATCCAGGGCTGGTGCTTTATCCACTGAGCCACCTAGCCGCCCCGCAACATCTTTCTAATATGCCCTCATTTCTCCTCTGACATTGCCACCATTCTGGTGTTGGCCCTCATCACCTTACACCTGGATTACTGTGACAGGTTGGTGGGCCTGCCTGCCTCAAGTCTTGTCCCACTCCTTCAGTCACCAAATTGATTTTCTTAATGTCCAGATTTAACCATGTCACCCTTCTAGTCATTTAATTCCAGTGGCTCCCTATCACTTTCAAGATCAAATCCAAAATCCTCTATATGGTGTTCAAAGTCCTTCTTAACCTAGCTTCCTCCTACCTTTCCAGTCTTTTTATACCTTACTTTCCACCACTTACTCTTCAATCCACAGACGCTGGCCTCCTTGCTGTTCCACAAACAAGACACTTTCAATTCTGGGCATTTTCTCTGGCTGTCTCCTGTGCCTGGAATGTTCTTCCCCTTTATCTCTGCCTACTTCCTTTCATAGTTTCCTTTAAATCCCAACTAAAATTTCACCTTCTTACCAGAAAATTTTCCCAACATCCCTTACTTTTATTGCCTTTACTTCCCTTAATTATTGTCTACTTATCCTGTATTTAGTTTGTCTGTACATATTTGCTTGTTGTCTCCCTCATGATATAATTAACTCCTTCAAGCTGACAACTGTCTTTTGCCTGTGTTTGTAATCCCAGCACTTAGCACCATGTCTGGCACATAGTAGGCCCTTAGTAAATGATTACTGACTATTTGGAATTCTTTATCGTGAATGAAAATAAAAACCCTTCTACCTGAAGCTCTGCTATTGTATGATCACTGTCAAGTTCTTTATATTAACACAAAAGCTAAATATTTAAATTTGTAATCAACTGCCTCATAAAAAGGTACTAAAAACAGGCAACCACAGTTTACATTTCTATTATATTTTTAACAATTACTAACAGTCCTGTAACTTTAGTTGCTACATGCAATAAACCACTGAGCTGGGGACATACATCCCACCCAGCTATTCCAAGATACAGATTTCTGACAACCTTGATCAATATGGGGCACTGTGGTGGATTCTCTATGAATTAATTAACCACCTTCAAAGTCTACACAAAATACTTTAATAATGTACTAAATGAACACACAAGTGCCTCAAAGGTCTAAGTAGCATATATTCACAAATACATTGTCTGAAGCTTTACCCTGCTACAAAATATTGTGATCTGCTGACTAGCAATAATATTAAAGTGTGTGTGTGTGTGGGGGGGGGAGTTTCACCTATGTGGTTTAAAGGCCATGAAAAAAAGAAGTGTGATTTTTCCTGATGACCACTCTAAACATGAGCTAAAGTTTAATATTTCTTTAAAAATTCAGCAGTTACTGCCATGATTGATTTCTTAATGAAAAATGTAGAGGTTTAGACCAGAAAGAAGGCCTGGGATTTTTTTTTAAACATATGCAGCTGGCTCATCAGAAAAATCTATCTGAAGTCCTCAAGGTAATATAATGTGGCAATTAGGGGCTAAAGTATGTGGAAATAATAGAGAAATGTAATGGGAAATGGGAAACATGAAGATATTGACATCATTGAAACTTACAAGGAGCAGAGGGTGAAACAATAGCATGATGGTGCCGCTGCTACTATCAATAACTTTCTTAAGTGCAGCAGAAACAGCATAGAACTGAAATAAATCTCATTAATGCTGCTCCTGTTGCTCCAGAAACGAGTCTGAGCCAACCCCAGAGAAAGGGCAAGTAGAGAAAGAGTGATGAACCTCAACAATAATGAATTAGAATGGAATTATGGCATGGAATCTGAGGGGAACAGCTAAAAAGTTCCTTTTCTAACAAGGAGGAAAACTAGCAGAGCAGAGGCCTAGAACTGTTAGGAAACAGGGAATCTCGGGGGTGAAGTATTTTAGATGAAATAGGCTAAGATTTGTAGTCAGAAGCCCTGGATTCAAATCACAGTTCTGCTACTCACTATCAGTGTGGCTTTGGACAAATCACTTAATTTCTCAAAGTCTTTGTTTCCTTTTCTGTAAAATGAAGAGATCAGGAATCCCAAAATCAGGAATTCTGAATCTTTTTTTTTAATCTATGGACTTCTCAGAATAGTGTTTTTAAAGGCATAAAATAAAATACTTTGGATTACCACAAACAAATCAATTATTTTGAAAGATGTATCAAAATCATAAAAACAATAATAGATCATAAATCACTGGCCTCGATGATCTCTAAGGACCCTCTTAGCTCCCAAAGGTCCCAAATGCTTTAGTGGACTTTGAGAATATCTAACAAAAATCTCTAAGTACAATCGGAGGAGAAAATGAGGTTGGTGACTTTGCACAGCCCTTCCTCACTGAATCTAATTCACTGCAAGTCATGACATCACCTCCTCCCCAATATTGTGGTTCTCTTCGAACAAAGGACAAATAACAACAAGTACAATCAGGCCAGAAAAGAACTTTCATCAGGCCACTAAGATTACTTCCTCTCCCTTCAGCAGTTACTTAAATGAATAATATACATAAATTCAACAACAGCTCATCAAATTTATAGTATATTTTCTAGTTATTTTCATTTGATCCTCACACAATCCTGTGAAGTAGATAGTTTATGTATTAATAGCTCCATCTTATATATGAGGAAATAAATGAAGAGAGGTTAAGATGCTTGCTCAAGACTACATGGCTAGTAAGGAGACAAGGGAAGAATTTGAACCTTAGTTTTATGACTAAACTCGGGGCTCTCCCTACTCTGGTTCAATTCAATACAAACATTTATTACTATAACGTGCTGGTAATAAAACTGGTTTTCTGGAGAGATGACACTCAATTGCCATTTAAAAATGTGTAGGGGAAAAATTAACAATTCTTAGGCATCTAATCTTTTCATATGATACACCATGACTAATAGTCTCTTAGGTATGATAATTTTGAAATAGAGACAATGTGGTATAGTGGAAAGAACATTGCTTCTGGAGGAAAAGGACCCGGGTTCAAATTCTGCCTCTGATGCTTACTACCTCTTTGCCTGTGAGCATATCACTTAACATCTTTGTTTCAGAGTTTAACTTCTGTAAAATGAAAGGGTTGGGCTAAAGGCCTCTGAGATTTGATCTAGGAAACTATGATTTCTTCTTAAATGTCTATTTTTAAATCAAATTGTTTAAGTAAGGTTTTCTATCTTAATTTTTTTTTTGGTGACGCAATTGGGGTTAAGTGACTTGCCCAGGGTCACAGAGCCAGTAAGTATTAAGTGTCTGAGGCCGGATTTGAACTCAGGTACTCCTGACTCCAGGACCAGTGCTCTATCCACTGTGCCACCTAGCTGCCCCTCTTAATTTTAATACTTACACAGTGCCTATGTGCAAGGCACTCTCAGAACTACATAAATAAGGTAATTCCTATATTTAAAAATCTAGTAAGGGAGATATTTTACACATATAAATAAATATAATACAACATTTCAACCATCATGTGAGGCAGCAAAACTTAGCTAATAAATGAATGAATGAACTGTGAATTTGACACTAGGGAGCTAGATTCAATATACTTTGCTGGGCTAAAATCACTTTATGGAAGAAGTCCTTAAACTATTTACCCCCATACTGTAAAGGAACGCTACACCCCCCCCACCCCCACAGACATTGGTGAATATCATCAGTGCTGCTCCTGCTGCTTCAAAAACAAGTCTACTTGTAAGGGCATGTGGAAAGAGTGTGATGGACCCAACAACACTGAACTAGGAATCAGATTCCTTGCTGTATGACCTTCAACCAGTAACCTCACCTTTCTGGGTCTCAGTTTTCTCAGTGGTAAATTAAGGGATTTGGACCAGGACTAAATAACCTAAAACTTTTCTTTTAGAACTAAAGTATTCTGTGACTGTTCTTTTAGAATTTGATCACCCAGTATGGGATCTGCCTTAGGCAAATCCATGAGGTAGATGAAGATGACCCCTCATGCTTGTTTGTTGTTTGTCCTTCATTCTCAAAGAGGACCATGACAGATGTCATGACTTGCAGTGAATTGGATTTTAAGTGAGGAAGGGCCTCCAATGACAGACCAAGAGTCAGAAAGCCCTGGATTTGAATCCCACCTGTCACTTCCTAGCTGTGTGTGACTGTAGGCAAGTCATTGGCCTCTCTGAGCCTGTTTCCTCAACTGCAAAGGAGAGACAAAAATATCTGTGGTATCTACCTCATAAGGTAGTTGTGAGGTTCCAATGAAACAATCTACGTAAAATGCTTTGTAAAACCAAAAGCACTGTAAAGCTCATTTTGTCTGGACTTCTTTGAACTTAACCTACCCTCTCTACCTAATATCTTAGTTATATATGTACTTATTTTTCTCCCCAATTAGATTATAAACTCCTTGAGAACACAGCATGAGACCTAACTTTGTATTCTCAGCACATAGCATAGTGTCTGACAGATAATAAATGCACACAGCAGTGGCCTACCACTTAATAAAATGTTTGGTGAACAAAGTCTGTCCAGCAGACCTGTGCCTACCATTTCTGACCTGCCCCTTCCTTTCAGCACTCTTCATCCCAATTCCAACCAGGCTTCCAATATTCTCATGTTGCCCTTGTTTTTCTTACTAAAGAAGTCAAGTAACAAATTAATTCACACTGAGGTAATAAAGACTTACTGTATTTCTCTTTCCAGGAATATCTGCATTTTAAAATAAGGCTGAAATGCCAATAGTCTGGAGAACGAATTGCTGATGCAGAATTTTACCTCTATACTAGGTATGGTAGGGGAGAAAGGATTAGGCTATGTTTCCTACTTGGTAAAATGAGCGTATTAAATAATCAGTAAAGTCCTAGATTTACAAATTCTGAGAGATGTAAGGGAGCTTACAAAGCATCATGTTCTAAGAGCATCAGTGGATGTGATTCTTTTAAGTAGCAGCTTTCTGTGTACTTGACAAAACATAACACATACTCATATTCAACTAAACCTACATAGAGAAGTACCCACTGGTATTCTTACATCTGCTATGGTCCTGGCTAGTCTGGCTCCATAGAGAAGCCCTGTAATTTGCAAAATTTCCTTAGGGCTTGGGCTATGGAATGAAGCATTTGCCATAGCTCCTTATTTGAAATGATTCCGTGAAAGGGATTTAGGTTTATGTAAGCTGAAAGTGGGCTTATTCTCACTGGCGGGGGCAGCTAGGAGGCACAGTGGATAAAGCACCAGCCCTGGATACAGGAGGACCTGAGTTCAAATCCAGTCTCAGACACATGCTGTGTGACCCTGAGCAAGTCACTTAACTCTCACTGCCTTGCAAAAAAAAAAAATTTGAAATTAAAAATATTCTCACTGGCTACTTAGCAGCCTGCCATGGGCCCTTGTGAGAACAGAGAAGGCCAGAAAGCAGTTTAGAAAGTTCTTATGATTTTGTCATAAAATAGCGAAAACGGGGGACCCCAGGCTAGGAACGTAATGCTAAGGCTCGTTTTATATCTAAAGATGAAGTCTTGTCTTAGCATAAAGAAGGATGGCTTAAAAACTTAACAGAGGAGAGTGTGTTAAGCTCTAGATTGGAAAACCAACCATTTCACTTGAGCATTACCACTGATGTGAGGTGGACCTGCACAGTAGTGTGTATAGTAGAAAGAATACCTGGCTGGGAGTTTGGAGACCTGGCTTTTAGTCCTGGTGCTGCCAGAAACCAGGTGTTTGACTTTAGGTAATTCAACCTCTTTGGACTTCAGTTTCCTTTTCTGTAAAATGAGGGGGTTGGGTTATATTGAATCATCTCTAATATCTTATTCATCTTGAAAATTCAAAATTTCATGGTTTCTTCTGGCCAATATATGACTTTCTTCAATATACCATTTCCTCCTAAAAAAAAGAGAGAGAGAAAAGAGGAATAAGGACAAAAAATAAATTTAGTTTAATTCAAATTAAATTTTAAAAAGTTAAAAAAAAACACTTGTGAAGAGAGTATAGGTGTTATCTCAGATTTTTTTTCTTTTTTGTCCTTAGTGTAGAGAATTCTTGGTGAGAAAACTCACTCTATCAACACAAATCAGTAACTTCTCTGCAACTTACAGTCTTAGAAACTGTCTAGGGGGCAGCTAGGTGGCGCAGTGGATAGAGCACCGGCCCTGGAGTCAGGATTACATGAGTTCAAATCCGGCCTCAGACACTTAACACTTACTAGTTGTGTGACCCTGGGCAAGTCACTTAACCCCAATTGCCTCACTAAAAAAAAAAAAAAAGAAAGAAACTGTCTAGAGGCCCTAAAAGGGCTAAGTGACCTGCTCAGGGTTACCAAGCCAGTATCAGAGGTGGGACTTGAAACTGAACCATCAAATCTTCAAGCAGGCCTCTCATAAGGACATCGGACTGCCTCCTTAATCTGTCAAAAGACCTGCCTCCTCAATTCTTCAGTCCTCCAAAAAGACATGCAATGAAATTCTAAAAAGAAGTTTTGCTGGGAAGCAAGTTGCTTATCATTTTGGTTCAGCAAAATCCCCCTCAAGCCCCTTACCACAACTATACTTGGTCCCTGCTAATTGTATTGCTATCATCAGCAGTGTCACTGAACAAGGAAACCTTACATGAAGAAAGACTAGAAGATTCCAGATTCTATAGCACTTTCTTTCTATGTCCCCAAAAAGTACTTACTTGGCTTGGTTCTGTCTTCCAAACAATACAACCCTGCTACTTTATACTTAATCTTTGTTCAGCGTCTCTATTCTGTTGTGTCACTTCATTCTACACCAGTGCTGAATGTAAATTAACTGACAGAGTCCCTAGGAACACAACTTCATAAATAATATGAGATGCTGAGTAACCATCATGTTCTCTGATTATTTTCCCAATGTGCAGTAATAGTATTTTTTTTTTTTTGCGGGGCAATTGGGGTTATGTGACTTGCCCAGGGTCACACAGCTAGCAAGTGTTAAGTGTCTGAGGCCGGATTTGAACTCAGGTACTCCTGAATCCAGGGCCGGTGCTCTATCCACTGCGCCATCTAGCTGCCCCTGTAGTAATAGTATTTTAAACAAGATACAGAGTCCATAGGTAAATGAGGTAGTATACAAAGGTGGATAAGTATTTAGTATCAAAATCAGGAAGACCTGAGTTCAAATCTCCTGTATGAATACATACTGGCTATGTGACTCAGGACAAATCACTTAATGAAAGTCCCAAGCAACTTTCAGAATAAGAGTTACAAAATAATCATTGATCTATACTAGTACAGGGAGGTCCCTACACCAGTGAAATTACTGATCTAGAAGAAAATGAGTCCAAAGTTATTTTTCAAACCAGTTGTCTTCAGAATAATGACATATTCACTCCTCATCAGCCAAAAAGACTCTACTTAATTTTAAAGAAGACAAGTGTTCTATATAAACTATGCTGTACTATATATAATGCTTGATTAAGTCCCACAGCAAAAAAGGCAAAGCTTAAAAGTCAAAGATGTAATGGATTATGACTGTGGTGTAAGAAATGATGAATATGAAGAAACATGAGAAGACATAAAAACAGACCTTTTTGGATATGTTGGTTACTTTTGCTGAACTGTTTTTTGTCTCCATTCTTTTTTATTCTTTGTTCTAAGATAAGGCTCTCTAGGATGGGAAAAGAAGGATACATTGGAAAATACAGGTTAAACAAAAGGTAGAAATAAAATTAATTTTAAAAAGCTAAACAACTGTTTAATGAGAAGGCCAACCCCTGAAGTGTCATCCACACTTGGCACAGCTATATCTTCTTGCTTTCTGGCTTCCTGGTTTAGTTGAGTAACAATGGCAAGCTTCCAGTGGTGTCAGTAACAAGAGAGACTGAGTCCCAGTTGCTGCCAGATGTGAGAATGAGCTTAACCTCCAGCATTAAGTCTCCAGCATTAGTTATCACCTTGCCAAAATACAGATCTTATATGTGGGACACACGCCATTCCTTTAGCAGAACTATCAGGAAGGTAGAGGTTTGGGCTACTAAAAAAGACAAGGTTGAAATATGTAAGAGTTTCTGCCCAGGTGACATCACACTGGCTAAAGTGAATTCTCTAGATGATGCACAGTCCAACTATCTGTTGACAACCACAGAAAGTGACCTGAAAGCCACAGTGAATCCGAAGGTGTCCAGATGGTACCCCTCAGCTGGTGTGAGATGCAGGGCCCTAGAACACACACTAAAGAATTCTGCAAGGTAGGGACAGCTAGGTGGCACAGGGGATAAAGCACTGGCCCTGGATTCTTGACACTAGCTGTGTGACCCTGGGAA
The DNA here is from genome assembly GCF_019393635.1 of Dromiciops gliroides. Classification (NCBI taxonomy): domain Eukaryota; kingdom Metazoa; phylum Chordata; class Mammalia; order Microbiotheria; family Microbiotheriidae; genus Dromiciops; species Dromiciops gliroides. The sequence goes on along the minus strand of NC_057863.1, from coordinate 185,477,563 downwards.
AGTCACTTAACCCTCATTGCCCTGCAGAAAAAAAGATTGGAAAAAAAACTTTTAAGGATCAAAGATCTGAGAAGAACGAGACAAGAATTCTGCAAGCACAAATACAGCCTGAGTTCCTATAGACATGGTAGCTGCATCCTCTCCCCTTATTGGGGGCATTTGTTTCCTACTGTCCACATGTGATCAAAATAAAAGACCTTAGCCTTACCAGAAACCACATTTGGAAATAACTGCCAGAAGCTTCCACAATATATGGGGGACTATTCCTATGAGCCTTTCACCACAAATTCCACAGATGAACTTTCTTTACCCTTTGAGATGCCAGCCAAAGAAAAAAAAATTGTCTTATATTTGAAGTAGCCAAAAAAGTGGTTTATTGTTTCTTTCCTTCTCTGATAATCCTGTAAATGTGGCTTGCTTGTTCTCCTTCAGACAAATTAAGCATTTTTACTAAAAAGGGGAGATAAAAGCCATTGGTGGATATTCAGAGACTGATGCTTTAGCCAGCACTCCAGGTAGCCTTGATTCTTTGCTTTCTTTCCTTCCCTGGTCTTATATTTTGAATCTCACTACTCCCTTTCACAGCCACTAGCTGAGGAAGTGACAAAATGGTTTTTAAAAAACTATTTAACTACCCTGTCACAAAACAGAAGTGAGATGTGGGGCAAATAATTTGACTTGAGTCTCAGTTTCGTCTACAGAATGAGAGGATTGCACTGGATGACTGATCTTTTGCATTTCTAAAATTAAAATATTCTACTGGCTAAAATAAATGTTTTCCTACTTTGCTTCATGGGGTTTTCACCTCACAAAACAGTAAACAGCAATAGAAACTTCAGAAACTTTAGTTTAAGAACCAGCTAAACCAGATCATTTCAAGAGTATTCACAGATAGAACTGGGAAGAAAACAAAAAATACAAAAAAATCAAACAGACCTGTTGGCTTTTCCATAACAAAACCATCATCACTGGTGACAAGTGAACCATATTTGGACTCAACACTTCAGTGCCTGGTCTGAATATAGACATATGCTATTTCTAAAGCACTAGAGACAAAGGTGGGAAGAACAGCTGCATTGAACTGAGAAGAAATCTCAGCTGAAGGTAATAATTTTGGAAGCAATGAAAGATCAATTTTCGTGATATCTAAAAGAGAAGGATACCAAATCATTACAGAGGTGGCATGATACAGCAGAAAAAGATAAAGCTTTAAAATCAGGGTCTAAGTTCAAATCCAGACTTGGACACTTACCACCCCGTGTGACTTTGGGTAAGTCATTTAAAGGCACCAGACCTGTTTTCTCATTTGTAAAATGAGATGAATGAACTAGATGAACTTTTGATCTCTAAGTGATTCTATGATTGGGGAAAAAAATACACCATATTTTAAAAAGTGATTGAAAGCACATAAATAACTACTGAGTTCTACTTGCTCATCTTTATTAAATCTTTATATAAATGACACATAGACATTAAAGATATCCTTATAGTTTTCATATTATTATGAGACAGAAATAGACAAGCTTTCCAAAGTTTTTATAAGTAAACCACATTTTCACACTTACACATCTGACTGAAAGGTACAGAGAATATGAAATTCTTTGATACTTTTCAATTCAATCAGCATTTATTATGTGCCAACTATTGCACTATGCAATGGAAATACAATGACAAAAAACCTCAAGGAGCTTCTGTTTTATTATCAGATCTGATTTTTTTTTTAATATAGCAAAATGTAGTTAGATGTCAGGTTTTCTGACATCTAAATTCAAGGTTCTTCTAATGGAATATGAGAATTAAAAAATAAGCCTAATTTCTTTGCTATTCTTCAAATACCTACAGACAGTTCTGTCACTCCTCGCTCTTCTTTTCTCCTATCTACACATCCCTGGTTCCCTCAACTGTCTTCATATAATGTTTTCCAAATCCCCTTATTATCCTGGGACCCTTCTTCTGGACATACAATGTCCCTCTTAAAATGTGACAGCCACCAAGTGCACACTATATTCCAGATGTGGTCTGACTAATGCATAGAACTTTAACCTCCTTTTATAAACTATTTAATGCCCTATTGATGCAGACAGAGTAGTACATTAGCTTTTATTTTTTTTTTTAAGTAATAGAGGCATGGGGCAGCTAGGTGGCACAGTGGATAGAGCACTGGCCCTGGAGTCAGGAGTATCTGAGTTCAAATTCGGCCTCAGACACTTGACACTTACTAGCTGTGTGACCCTGGGCAAGTCACTTAACCCCAATTACCTCACCAAAAAAAAAAAGTAATAGAGGCATAGCAATAGCTCATAGGGAAATTTTATTCTATTCAAACCTTTAGGTCTTTTCCAGAAAAACTGTCACTAAGCCAGGTTTCCCCCATCATGTATCTATGTACATTATTTAAACCTAATATCAGACTATACATCTATCCTTGTTATATTTCACTTTCTTGGTGAGTTCTTCTAGTTTACAAATATCCTGTTGAATCCTGATTCTATCAATCAATACACATTTATTAAGCATCCATCATATGTCAGGCACCAGGTGATAGAAAGACAAATATTAAATAATTCTTGTTCTGAAATAGCTTACATTCTATTAGGGGAGACAACATGTACATATGTGTGTACACACACACACACACACACAGAGTTTAGAGAGGGAAGGTACCAGCCATTGTCAGGGGGATCAGAAAAGGCTTTATGTCTTCATAAAGGCAGCATTTGAGCTAAGTCATGAAGAAAGTAAGGAATTCTCCAAGACAGAAGTAAGGAGGGAGAGTATTCCAGGAATGAAGTCAGTCAGAGCAAAGACCTGGAGATTGAAAATGAAAGCTGTATGTGAAGTAGGTCAAGAAGGTGAGTATGGGTAGACTATCAAGAGTGGGAAGAGGAGTGATGGATAATGAGGCTGGAAAGGTAGGTTGGGCCCAGGTTGTAAGTGGCTTTAAAAACCAAACCGTACTTTGTAGCTTTTACAATTATATGGGGTTGCCAAGTTTTAGGGAAAATTAGCTGGGGTTTCTCACATATTGATGCTTAGAAATTAGAGGCTACTGCATCAGTTTGGGGGCATTAAGCATTTATTAAAGCATATTAAATATTAGTCAAGATAGAGAGCACATGGCTCAGAAAGATCAGAAGCCCTACATACCTAAAATAGAGGGGAGAGAGGGAGCAGCATGGGAGAGGGAAGAGCGTGCCAAGAGAGCAGAGAGACACCTCTCCAGGGTTTTTAACCTGTCTCAGGTATCGGTGGGTCTCTCCACCTTGATCCAAGTTAATTGGCCGGTAATATTCAAGTGCATTGATTGACATGACTTGAGGTGGTCTTAGGTTAGTTAACTTCCTTTAGTTAGTTAGGAAGGTCGATTTTCTGACTCTGGGCTGGCCCTGAAAAACCAGCCAGAGTTCCTATGTTTGTGTGTGTGTGTGGGGGGGGGGGGGGCTCTGAGTCCCCCAAACACCCTATTATTAATAATTTTCTCACAACTTTATATTTGATCCTAGAGGCAACAGGGAGTTTATGAAGTTTATTCACTGGGGAGTGACATGGTCAAACTCATAAATAAGGAAAATCACTTGGGTAGCTATGTGGAATATGGATTGGAGTGAGGAGGGACCTGAAAAGGAAGACCAATTGGGTCTTCCATTGCAATAGCTCAGGGGACAGGTTATAAGGGCCTGAATTGAAGTGGTGCCTCTACTATCCTCATGTAAAGATGCTGTTACTAATGTTGTATTATCTATGTGTACAACTCTAACTGAAAAGTTTGTATGACATTTCCAATTCTAATCTGTCAATAGCAGTCCAAGAAAGACCAGTTTATAAATGGAGTGGAAATCTTTAGAATATTTAATAAACAGTATTTTCCTCAGTGTTGGATTTCCAAAGTATTGTGTTCCTTTTTTTAAGGCTACATTTTAACATTTAACAAATTAGTTACTTTAGATTGTGCTATTAAAGAAGCATCTTAATTTCACGTTACTTGCATATTCTGAAATCAGTGTTGAGCTTTCTCTAAGAGATAGTAACTTTTCCATATTTAACATAAACTTAGCAGTTCTGCAGGGGTTTTCTGTGTGTGTGTGTGTGTGTGTGTGTGTGTGTGTGTGTATGTGTATGTGTGTTTTAAATAAAGAAAAACAGGTCAGGCTTGCCACAGAGGAAAAAGTTTGTAAGTATGGGTCAAATTACTGAATATTCTTCAAACACCTGGCTGCAGAAAATAATTACTTTAATGTATTTCTAATGAGGATTGGATTCTAACCAAGATGAAAAGGCTTAAACTCATTAAGTAAAATACCTAGAGTTTTCTTTAAGAGAATCTCAAATTCTTGATACAAGCAAGAGGGGGGGTCGATTAAAAAAACCTTCTAAATATATTTGGACTTCCATTTTCCTTCAACAAAAAGGTCAGTAGAACACTGGAATTTGAATCTGTAGCATTTTAAGAGTTTGTTTAATAGTTTGTTTTCAAAGATTTCAGTGACTAAAGCCCTCCAACAATGAAGCAAATCACTTTATAAGGTATATATAAGTATATAAGTACCCTCTGACTGGACATATTTAAGCAGACCTTTTTAGAAAGGATTTGAGCAGGGGCAGCTAGGTGGTGCAGTGGATAAAGCTCAGGAGAACCTGAGTTCAAATCCGACCTCAGACACTTGACACTTACTAGCTGTGTGACCCTAGGCAAGTCACTTAACCCTCATTGTCCTGCATTTAAAAAAAGGCGGGGGGGGATTTGAGCATTGAATGAGAGGTTGAATTAGAAGATCTCTGATAATCATACTAAAGTTGGATGAAAACTATCTTGGAAATAAGTACATGACTGAAAATGACACAGAAGAATGAATGAAAGCTAAGTGTGTTGCTATAATTTCTATACTAACTTACCATTTGCCCAAACAGAAATCAGGCAAGAAGATCCACAAATAAACTTATTTAGGAATATAGATCATTTACTGTCAAAGACAGCACTCAAAGCACGCAGAAATGAAGAAGTCTTGTACTGGAGGTCTTCCAGCTCAATTTCCTAACTTTAGAGGCCCAAAGATCAACTGATTTTTCCAAGGTCACTGTAACTAGTTTAAGAATCAGTGTTAAAACCCAAGTCCGACTTCCTAGACTAATGTTCTTTCCACACCACTGCAGCTGCTTTAAAAAAAAAAAAATTGCTGAGCCAAAAAGGACTGGCCTCAGTGGGTATTTTGGAGAGAGAAGGCAAAGGAAGTAGACTCAGCAAGCAGAAAAGGGGAAAAGACAAACTGTCCGAATGTTTTGTAGTAAAACTCAGATAGATGTCTTCTACTTCGGTCTAACTAACTTTATGAAGCACAGAAATTACAAATGAGTAGTGGGCACCAACTTCAGGCTTCATTTGGGCCAACAGCCAGTTCTCAGACAGCAATTCTGATCTACAAATAGAACATCTCATAATATAGTACTATTATATAAACACATGCTTTATCAATGCTTTAATCTGCCAAATACAATAATGCTAACATGCCGACTTCCCTGAAAACAAATGGATGAAGTCTCTCACAGTGCAATAATTTCAACAGTGATTAACCCCTCACTCAGTCAAATTTCAACCTGCAGAACTAAATGCCTTCCTTTTACATTAATAATGACTACACGAATCCTTGTGGGCAGCAGATAACCCACAGGTCCTTGTCAGCTTTGTGAAAACAAATGCAGCTAAAGGAGAATCCATACAGGTGAGCCTACCAGTTCTGGCTGCAGTCTTGACAAGTAGGGAAAACTAAGTCTTCTGTCCGTATTTATTGAGAGTAGAGGGAGCTTAAGAGGAGGTGGTGTCAACTACAAGTGAAAATTAATTCACTACCTTGAACTTCACAACTGGAAATATGAGAAAAGTCTCCTAGGATTTTGGCCTTGAGCTTCTCTATCTACCCTAAAAAGCCATCCATGTGAATTCAGCAATAACTTTTCATCCATGAGGTTCTCCTGCCCACAGAAGCAAGGACAAACCTTCAATATTCTGAAACTTCAAGATCCCCAGGAACAACTTATGATTCATACACACTTGTGCCTTGCCCCCAAACAGTCCTAGGTATAGGGGAAAAGAGACCAAAGGACCCTAGTATTCAACCTCACCTTCTAAATCAAACACTGAGTCTCTAAGATCTCTCCCCAATCCCCCAAACACACAGATCTCCAGGGTCCCATCCTTCTAAACTCCACACCTACACCTACACACACACGAACTCATAGCTAAAACACACCCACAGAGTCCCATACTCCTAAACCACATATACAGCCACCTAAAATATACAAACCCCAGGAGATCACACAGTACCATTCTCCTAACCCCACCCAACACACAACAGTTGGATCCTCCTAAACACACATGCACATCCACACAACAGCACACACAGAGAATCCCATCCTCCTAAATCGCATACACACACTAGATCACACACATACAGTCTCCCCTCCTCCTAAATCAAAAACACATTCAAACACACTAGGATATCACACGGAGTCCCTTCCTCCTAAACTACTCACACACACACACACACACACACACACACACTACACAAAGACCAGGCTATCATACGGAGTGCCCTCCTACCCCGCCCCCCCACACACAGGCCAGGATATCACACACACACCAGGGCATCACACGGAGTCCCCTCCTCCTAAACCACACACTCACTCTCTCTCTCTCTCTCTCTCTCTCTCACACACACACACACACACTCACACACATCCCAGGATATCACGAGTCCCCTCCTCCTAACCCCCCCCCATACACACCCAGGATACCACACGGAGTCCCCTCCTTCCTCCTAAACCACACACACACACACACACACACACACGCTCGCTCACACACACACACACACACACACACACTCACGCACACGTTAGCCCAGTCGCATCCTGCCGGGCTCCGGAGCCTTGCCGCCCGCCCCCCGCCTCAGCTGGCTGTGACAGCCCGGCCCGGCCCGCCCGGAGCCCCCGCGGCCTCGCCGCCGCCGCCGCCGCCTGCCCCTCCTCACCGCGCTCACCCAGCCTAGGCCTCCTCGGTCAGCTCTGCACCGAGCCGCGCTCCGCCGCCGGCCCTGCGCCCAGCCCCCAGCACACAACTCCGGCTGTGGCAGCGGCCGCGGCCCCGCACTGCTGGGCCCCGCACACGCGCCCTCGTCCCGGCTCGGCCCCGCCCGGCCCCGGCTCGGGGTTGGCTCCGCAGCTCCCCTAGGGGCTCCGTCCGGGCTCCGCCGCCGCTTCCCGTCACGTGGGGTCCGCCCCGGTGTACGGCAGGCAGGACGACGGCCGGGGCCTCTGATTGACAGGAGCAGAGAGGGGAACCCGGCACCTGATCAGCAGAGCCGCGCTTCCGACCCCCCCCCCTCCTCCCCCAGCCGAGGAGGAGGGTCACGAAGGGAGAGGGCTGGGCTCCGGGGCTAGGGGTGGGCCTGAGCTTAAGGACTCTGGTCACTTCTCTCTTTCCCGTGGGAGTGGGTGTGAGGGCGCCCTTAGCGGAGCTCCTGGATACCTGGGCTTGTGCGGAGCCGCATATTCTCTGGGCCGGGAGCTCCCGGCCCGGGATGTCTGGGCGCCCCGCAGCGGAGCTGGGCAGGTGTTTTCAGAATAGCTGGGATAGTTATGACATTAGCTCCGCCTACACCTCCTTCGCCTCCCTCCTCCCCTCTCCCCTTTACCTTCTCAACTCCCCCTTCTCTCCTCCCCCTCTCTGCCCTGCCCCTTTTTCTCTCCCCTCCTCCCCTCTCTCCTCCTCTCCTCTCCCCTCCCCTCCTGCCCCTTTTTCTAAACCCTCGCCTCCCTCTCTTCCCTCCTCTTCTCCCCCCTTCTCCTCTCCCCCACTGCCACCCTCTCCTTTTCCCCTTTCTCTCCCCTCCACTTCTTTCTCGCCTTCCTCCCTCCTCTTCCCCCCCTCTTTTTCTCTCCATTCCTCCTGCCTCTTTCCCCCTCCTTTTCTTCCCACCCCCATTTGACCCAGGATAAAAGGAGGGTGGATCTTCCTGTTGTGAAGAAGGGGAAGGACCTTCAAGGTTCTGATGAAACTTGAGTTCTATAGAAGAAGGCACCTCTTGATTCCAAATCTTTTTCTTCCCAGTGGTTGATATTATGCCATTGGAGGTTAAATATTGCCCTTTCTGGTTAGTCTTTTAAAATCTTGGTTCTACTCTTGAAAGGTGATAACTAAATATTTCATGCCTTAAGTGTAAATATGCTTGTTGAAATTGTTGATTGGAGTGTATTAGTGTTAAACTGCTTATTATAAAGATCAAGCTTGGCTTTTTGCTGAAAGAGAATTAAACAATTCTGATTAGGAAAAAGCTTGGCCTTTGGCTGAAATTATGAACAAGCTTCTCCCAAAAGTCCTAATAAAATGTGTTATAGGGCCTAGCACCCCAGAAGTTCTCTGGGGGCACATCAAAGAACCTTCTCCTTGAGAAACTAAACCAAAGGACAGACACACCTAAAGAGATAAGTGGAACCAGATCAGGACTGAGCTAGCTCTGGGACCACCAGCCTTCATTCCAGTCTCCCTCACTCCCTGGGGAGATAAGATTGGATGTGGCTGCTACCTTTGTGGCCTGAGGAGATGGCTTGAGAGCCCCAAAGCCACCCCTCACCCAATTCCACTAGCCACCACCAGTGGGGGATGGTCCTCCCTCAAGAGATTTTTCCACAGTCAGATGATCACCCCCATCAGTCTTCTATAAAAGTTATCTGCCCTTCTCCTGCTTGAGGAGATAGGTATCTCAGAGCCATGTTCTGTGCCATGCCTTCTCCCCATGAGAAGAAGTCCAAGGATTTCTCTCTTGGTTTCCCTTCCCCAGCCCTTAAATAAACTATTATCTTATTCTATTGGATTTGTGTGCAAGAAGGTGTAATTCTTTAAAGAGGAATTCTTAAGGACTCCAACCCCTATCCCAAATCCTTACTCCAAACCCCCACCCTATTTCACCATAACTAATGCAAGCCTCTCTCTGCAGAGGCAGTGAACTATGGGTGTTGCCTTTTGTAGATGTGATGGTTGGTTAGGCTGAATAGCTTTTTTTCCCCTTTTTCTTCCCCTTTCCTTAATTACAGGAAATGGCTCTCTGGGTGGGAGGGGGCAATGGAATTTTAGTAAATGTACAGTAGTAAAGATGATGAAAAAATAAAAGCAACAAAAATAGAACTTAAAAAAGACAAACCCAACAACAACACCTTTCCTCCTGACAATCAGGACCCCGGAGCAATGTTGAGTAAAAATGCTGACTGGGCTTGGAGTAGAAAGGAATGGAGGTGAAGAAGGCCTTTGAAACAAAATTTTGCCTACAGCTACTTTACCTAGGGCTAGCCCTGGTACCAAGACATAAAGCTGCTCTTGGCTACAAGTCATTTCTTTGGCTCTTTCCCTGGTCAAACCATCTCCATTCCCACAAATGCTAAGTTTTTGTATAGGGGAGGGAAGGCAAATTCCAGATTGATTTCTGGAGGAGTTCAACTCAGAACTACTCAGAAATACCCCTGAACGAAATTTAGTATGGTAAGAAGAGTGTGTACTCTTGATTTTAAAAAAAATATATTACTATATTTTGTTTTTTTCAGTACTTTCATTTCAAATATGTCTTCCCTCCAGGGAGCCATTCCTTATAACAATAAAAAAAGAAAGGGGAAAAACAATTTAGTAAAACCTTCATTTCCAAATATACCTCCCCCACCATCACCCAAGAAGCCATCCTTTATAACAATAAAAAAAAAACAAGGGGAAAAAGTTTGGTAAAAACTAACCAACACTTTAATGGAATCTGACAGTATATGTAGTGTTCCATTCCCCTAGTCTCTCACTTCTGCAAAAAAGGGAAAGAGGTAAATTATCTCATCTCCTCTTCCAAGCCAACCTTGGTCATCACAATCAGAAGAGATACTCCTGGCAAAAGCAACCTCCACTCTAGAAGGCAAAACGCTTCTTAGTTGGTAAATCACTCACTGAGATGTTGTCCTATCAGTAAAGCAAAGGTTAGTTAGATGGCCAGGTAAGCCTACTTTGTTCCATCTTCCATTCAATAAACGTTGAACCCTTCTCTTACTACTAAAACCCCACATTTCTTGAGAAAATCTTCCCTAAATGGAAGAGAAATGACATTCCACACATTACCCCCAAACTCCCTACCATAAACCTCTACCTCCACTAGTTCACACTTTGAAAAACATAAAACCCTCGCCTACATAAATTTTCTTAAAGGTTCATATTTTCCATTTAAGTGTACATTTATTTAGAATTATAATTTAGAATTATTTTCCATTTAGATTTTTTTTCTTTGTTTCTCTTTATATCTATATCTACCTAATGTTCTTCTTGGGGTCCTTCTACCTTTTCATTATAGTCAATGTTCAAATTTAAGCAAAGCAGTCTTTCAATTCCACCCCCATTATTTTTTGTAGTGTTTGTGTAATAGATGTTCTGATTTTGGTGTTATGGTTTTAAGTGAAACCACTGTGTGATCTAAAAGACGTAGTAATTGTAAATAATTATTTTATCTTAGACCAAAAAGAGGAGGAATGCAAGCTGGATTTCTTTTAGGGAACTCCACAGTTCTTTTAATGGTCCCAGCGTTTACCTGAAAGAAAGGCTTAACTTTTTGATACCAATAATCTTCTACTGATGTATGGCTATGAGTCAGAGTCTCCAAAAACCTAAAGTTGATCACCCAAAAGTCAATGGAGAGTCATGTGGTGAGTTTGAATAGGTTGCAAGCTGTCATATATGACAAATTATGCAAGAGAATTAATGTAAAAGATGTTAACAAATAAATATGTCACCAGGGAGGAAAAAAACCCAGGAGGGATAGCTGATAGATAACCATTACAAGTGGTACCTTCTTGATGTCAAGAGAATTCAAGGAAGGGCCTTGGCAATTTAGAACTCAATGTATTAGATTTGTTGGAGGATAATAGTCATATAGAATCAGCAGGTATGTCATTGAAAAGACATCCATGTGAATGAGATCACAGATACATTAGAGTTGTTGTTGTTAGTCTTTCTTTCTGGAGGACCAATAACATCATGGGAGTAATGTCTTGACTTTCAAAGGAATTGGATTTAAGTGAGGCAGAGCTGAGCAAAGTCATCAGCCTCATTTTCCCCTCCAGAGTCATTGGAGTTCAGCAGCTAGACATAAGTCAAAATGACTGACAATGGCCTACTCTGTTGGAGTGTCTTGCAGTAAAATCTCTATAGTACTGTGACTGAACGTTCTTTGCATTGGTTTATGTTATAGATAGTAAAATTCCAAAAGGCAGTTATTGGACTCATTGTATACAATGACTAGTTTAGACCAACTGTATAGCTAGCCTGGCTGTATAGGTACATACAAATGCTTTTGATGATGTATTTTCATTTATCTGCTATTAGAAGGACAAGGCAGTGCCTGTGTTATTGCTTTATCTAGCCTACAATACCATAAGAGCAATGCTTAGGTCTTTTATCTGAAAAAAACAAACCCTAATATTGTCCCTGCCACTTCCTTAAGTTATTATCATATATGTCCCTACCCATTCACTGCTCAACTTCTAAAAGGAGTAGTCTATATTTGTTGCCTCCACTTCTTCACCATCCACTCATTTCTCAGTCCCTAGAAACATGGCTTTCTTTTCTACCCCTTCACTGCAACTGCCCTTACCAAGGTCCATAATCAAGCATATTTCAACCAAATTTATAAATCAGTTCATTTAATAATATGTATAAGGTTAGAAACAAGTCCAGAACAAGACATCCAGGTCACCATTAGGAGAGGGTCAGCACTAGACTTACTTGAGATATTACAGAGCATGAAAAAGATGTGAACTAAAAGATGATTAAGCATAAATTCTGGGCTATTAAATAGATTCAAATACATAAACTGAATCAGTAGTTATCAGGTCTGCATGCTGTTTCAAAACCTATTTTATTAGCTGCTGAACTAGTTTCAGTTCAATAAGCATTTTATTAACCAATCAACAAGCAATTATTAAGTGCCTAATATGTGCCAGGGACTGTTGTGTCAGGAATACAAAGATAACATTGAAAAGTATTTTGCTCAAGTTGTTTATATGGACAAATAAATAAATATACACATACTTAGATAAATAAACCTATGCAAAATACATACAAAGTAGTTTCTAAGGGGAGCACTAACTACTAAAATTCAATTTAAAAATTTAATTTTGTTTAATTTTCAGTTCCAAATTATTTCCCTCTCTCTTCCTCCTCCTTCACATATGGAGAAAGTAAGAAAAACAAAATCCATTACAAATATGCATAGTCATGTAAAACATTAGTCATGTCCAAAAACTGTTTTTGAAAAGAAAGAAAAGAAAATATGCTTTAATTTGTACTTTGAATCCATCAGTTCTCTATCTGGAGGTGGATACATGTTTTATCATGAGTTTTTTATAGCTGTGGTTGGTCATTGTGTTCCTAATCCCTTAGTCTTTCAAAGTTCATTCCCTTTACAATATTATTATTATATAAATTGTTCTCTTAGTTCTGCTCACTTCACTTTGCATCAGTACATATGTGTCTTCCTAGGTTTTTCTGAAACCATCTCCCTCATCATTTCTTTTTTTTTTTTTCTTTTGTGGAGCAATGAGGGTTAAGTGACTTGCCCAAGGTCACACAGCTAGTAAGTGTCAAGTGTCTCAGGCTGGATTTGAACTCAGGTCCTCCTGAATCCAGGGCCGGTGCTTTATCCACTGTGCCACTTAGCACCCCCCCATCATCATTTCTTATAGCACAAAAGTATTCTAGCATATTCATATGTCATACTTTGTTTAGCTATTCCTCCACTGATGGGCATCCCCTCAGTTTCCACTTCTTTGACACCACAAAAAGAGTTGCTATAAATATTTTTGTACCTATGGATCCTTTTCATCTTCATGTGATCTCTTTGGGGTAGAGACCTAGTAGCAGTATTTCTGGGACAAAGAGTATAAACAGTTTAATAGCTTTGGGGGCATAGTTTCAAATTGCTTTCCAGAATTTTAAAATTAGTCTACAATTCTACCAACAGTGCATTAGTGTACCTGTTTTCCCACATCCTCTTCAGCATTTGTCATTTTTGTTATCATAGCCAATCAGATAGGCATGAGGTAGCACCTCAGAGTTATTTTAATTTTAATTTCTCTAATTATTAGACTTAGATCATTTTTAAAAAAATTGACTTAGTCATAGATTGGATATCTTCCTTTGAAAACTGCCTATTCATACCCCTTGACCATTTATCAATTGGGGAATGGTTCTTATTCGTGTAAAGTTGACTCACCTCCCTATATATCTTAGAAATGAGACTTTTATCAGACAAACTTGATGGAGAGATTTCCTGTTTCCTGCTTTTCTTCTCATTTTAGCTGCATTGGTTTTCTTTGTGCAAAAACTTTTCAATTTTATGTAATCAAATGATCCATTTTACTTCCTGTGAGTATCTGTATCTCTTAGTTGGGCATGACACATTCTCTTATCCATAGATTCTTCCATATTCTACTAATTTACCTTTGATGTTTATTCTTTATGTATAAATCATGTACCCGTTTTGAGTTTATCTTGATAATTGCATGAGATGTTTGACTCTATCTAGTTTCTACCAGACCACTTTCCCATTTTTCCAATAGTTGTTCTGAATAGTGAAGTCTTGCCCCAAATAGCTGGGATTTTGGGGTGGAACAAATAATAGGTTACTATGTTAATTTGGGGGGTCATGAAGAGTCAGACAGAACCAAAGCAATTGAACAACTACAAAACCATTCATTTGCTTCTGCATATTGTGTCCCTAATTTATTTCAACAGATCAACCTCCCTATATATTATATATATTATATATTATATATATATTGCAGGGCAATGGGGGTTAAGTGACTTGCCCAGGGACACACAGCTAGTAAGTGTCAAGTGTCTGAGGCCAAATTTGAACTCAGGTACTCCTGAATCCAGGGCCAGTGCTTTATCCACTGCACCACCTAGCCGCCCCAACTACAATCATTATTAAAGCACTGAGGCAATAGAAGAAGGATTTGGCATCAGAGGATTTAGTCAAACCTCAGTTCTGCTACTTATTAATGAGTGACTTTGGATGTCGCTTAACTTCCCGGGACTCAATTTCCTCATTTGTAAAATGAGACGGTAGAACTAGATAACTCCAAAGGACCTTTCTAGCTCCAAATCAATGATCCACGACTATGTAGAAATACTTTACTACTCTTTTAACTGTGAAGATGAACAACTGCATGGCTTGACAGACAGTATAGACAATTATTTAATAACCATAATTAAGCATCTGGTGAGTGCTCTAGGAACCTTGAGTTTCTTGAGACTATTCTGACGTCACAGAAAACGCAGCCAATTATTTCGCGTTCCGTTCTTTTCATTCGTTCCTCCCTTCCGGTGGTCTATTCATTCGTGTTTTTGCTTCTTGCTTTTTTTTTTAATCCCCTTAAGGCACCATGATCTATATGCATATTACATAAGATTAACGTTGTAGGGTTCTATAAAAAAAACACACAAAACTGTCAGGTTCACAAGCTGCCCCAAGGGTGGGGTGGGGGTGGAGGGCAGTAGGGCCCCCAGCCGGCCTTAGCAGAGATAAAAATCTCCTTACAGGTCACCGGGTCCAAAGGGGAAGAGGGCGGGGCGAGGCTCGTCCACGGAACCTACTTCGTCTGTCCCCGCCCCTGCGTTACGTCACTTCCCGCCGGGCTCCCTCGCCAGGCATTGTGGGTGGCCGGCCGGGGTCTCCTGGAGACGACCATGGCCGGAGATGCGGGAGGTCGCGGTTGCCCAGGCTCGGAGATGCTCCTGCACCCGGAGCTGCTGTCCCAGGAGTTCCTGCTGCTCACGCTGGAGCAGGTGAGGCGCCCCCCGGCCAGGCCAGGGAGCAGGCCCGGCCCGGGAGTGGGGTCCTCCGACCCCAGGCCGCCGCGATGCTGGCCCTCGGAACGGGTCGTGATGGCGATAGCAGCCGCTCTCGAGAGCCCCGGCGGGCGAAGGAGGGAGGCCTTCGTATCCTCGCCCGAGGCTTGCCTGGCGACCGCTTGCCACACCCCTCGGCGTCTGAATTGGTTTTCTGGACGGCGAGGGGGTGCGGGCCTTCTTTCTATCATTCATTCCACCTGAGCCTCCAGGTGCCAACTGCAGAGGCCGGGCCAGGCCTGCGGAAAGAGGCCTGTTAGGTGAGGATGGAGGTAGGGAATGACCCTAATAAAAGCCCACCCATCCTCAGGCACTTCCTCAGAACAAGCCCAGGAGGTGGTTGAGGCGAGTCTTTTATCCCATTATCCTGGTGAAGAAACTGAGACTCAGGGTCTTGAGGGATTTGCGGAGGGCTGGTAAGTAGTAAATTAAGTCCTGTTTTCTGACTTGAACTTCGGCACGCATTTGTTACCACATGTTGCTTCGCGGAAGGAAAGGAGGAGAAAGGGAGACCAGGAGCCGGGACAGAGGGAGGAAGTAACAAGGAGAAAAACTACGGCTAGAATAGTGGAGCAGAGGCCCCCCCACCCCCAGCCCCCCACCCCCAATGTGTCTGGCTCTGGGTAACCCACCCTACCCTGCCCTTCTGAATTCCAGGGCCTTCCCTCTGTTGATTATTTACGATTTATCTCGTAGATAGCTTCTTTGGACATAGTTGTTGGCATTGTTTCTCCCCTATTCGCTTGTGAGCTCCTGGAGAGAGGACTGCCGTTTACTTTTCTTCGCATCCCCAAAATTTAGCACAGTGCCTGACACGTCTTAGGCACTTAATAAATTGACTGTCTGATACTTGAGGTAATTCCCTATGTTTCTTTTTTCCTACTTAGTCCTATAGACTATTAAGTCAAAATAAGCAGAGTGCTGTAAGGGAAAATATATTGGATTTAGAGTCAAACATTGGGTTCATTTCTATCACTTAACTAGCTGTGAAACTAGGTAAATCATTTGACCTCTATATACCTCAGTTTCATCATAGGTAAGGTGGTAGTATTTGCATTACCTACCTGATAGATAGGCTCGTTGATCAAATGAAATAACGTTCATGAAACACTTTGTGACTATGAAGATGTTACATATCATGCACTTATATTTATATTATCTAATGATATATTTGCTAATGAAGATCTGAAATCCCAAAGGTTGGTTTTTGAAAAAACTGTTTTTCAGTTGGTAAAGGGTTTAAATTTGCAAGAAAGTGCAACAAAGAAAAAAAAAGTGCAGTTTCTGTTCATTTGGAGAAATAGCGAATCGTATGTTTAGAAGTGGGTGGTACTTTTGAACTGTAGTAAAATATATCATTTCACTTTCAGGCCTTTTTGGAAAGAACTAGGGGTAGTCTTCCACATAATTTCTCTTTCCCAACTCAACCTTTATTTTTGTATCAACCCGAAAGAAATAAGTATATTAACCTCTTAAGTGGATGTTTTAAAATTTTTTTGCAGTGTCATGTAAAGTTATGTATTATCATAGGAACACAGGGAATATACGCTTGAGTGAAGGGCTTGTTTCATTCCTTGTGTCTTCATCCCCTGTGCTTATCATAGTACCTGGAATGTAGTAGGCACTTAATAAATGTTTGTAGATTGACGGTTTAAACTTTTTCATCCCATAACTGCCCTGAGCCTATAAATAGATTGGGGAGTCGGGTAGAAGTCATACAAGATTTCCATTCTGTGTTGATAAAGGAAAGAATTTATAGTTAAATTTTGCCTTTTGTTTTCCACAATAATTAAGAGTGGAAGGGAATGTGGTGAGAGGCATATTTGGGATCTTTGAACTATGGGTGGGAAAAACCAAAACAAAGCAACCAGATAAGCAGTAGTTGATAGTGTATACAGAGCAGATTGCTGTGATGATATACTACTGTCAGCCTCAGAAATATTTTTGAAGGTACAGCTTTTGATTCCAATACCCCCGCAAGTACCACTAATGTAAGGGATGTAAGGAATAATGCTTTCAGAAGTTAGCATTAAATGCTGTATTAGGTCAGACCATTGGTTCTCTTACACAGAATTGAGACTTAGTGGCAATTAAAAAAAAAATGTTTTTGGGAGGATGTAGTATAGTCATTGTTATACTCGGTAAAGTTTAAACTATTGCATGTTATCATTCTGTTTGTGTGGCTAAAATGACCAACATGGAGTGCTAAGCAGTCTTTTTGTCATAAAGGTTGTCTAGGTTTTATCTGTAACCGCTGTTTGCAGAACTTGATACTGTTACAATACTTGTATTTTTTTTTTTTACTATGTGAATCTTGGTCTTTTATAGTCATTATTAGATGTTTTTAGGTGAGGGGAGAGGAGCTCGTAGGTTGAGGATGGTCTAAAAGTTTATTATATTATTATGTTAACGTTTTGAAAATATCTTTGTTCTCTTTTCCACAGAAGAACATAGTTGTTGAAGAGGAAATAAAGATCAACAAAGATGACCTTACAGATCTCTATGTTCAACATGCCATACCATTGCCTCAAAGGGAATTACCAAAAAGTAGATGGGGGAAAATGATGGAAAAGAAAAGAGGGCAAAATGAATTGAAAAATGAGCATAAAAGGTACTTTTGTAGTGCTTCTGGTTTTAATTTCATTTCACATTTTTGTACCTTTGAAAACATTTAAGGTATTACAGATATGTATGGTGTAAAGGTAACAATCCCTAGTCAATGCCTTCTTTCAGGACTGGATGACAGGGATTCTGTAGAATGGAAGAAGTATGGTTCAACACCAGTTAGCGTAAACAATATCTGGAGGATTGCAAGCTCAATAAGAATCAATAGTGGGACATGGAAGCCAAAACTACTGGAATCTTGGACTTCATAAAGAGAAGTACAGTGTCCAGAATGACTGTCCTGGTCAGACCAGAGTTAGGGTATTGTTTTCAGTTCTGTGTACTGCATTTTAGGAAGGATATTTGTGGGCTAAATCATGCCAAGAGGCTGTTTAGAGGACTGGAAACTGCCATACAAAGCCTACTTGAAGGAACTCTCCATGTTTAGCCTAGGGAAGAGAAAAACAGTGCAGTGGAGCTGTGAGGAGAGACAGAATAATTGCTTTTAAGTATTTGAAGGGCTGGCATGTGGAAAAGAGATCATGGACCTGTTTTACTTTACTCCAGAAGACAGAACTAGGAGTAGTAGGTAAAAGTTGCCGAGAAAAGTCCAGCTCAATATAAGGGTAAACTTTTGAACAATTTAGGGCTGCCTCAAAATGTAATATTCGGTTTTCCTTTCATTGGAGGTCTTCAGGTGAAGGTTTGGGTGGCCATTTGTCAAGAATGTTTTAGAGGATATTCCTGATTTAGGTACAACTTGGACAAGTCCTTTCTTCCTCTAAGATTCTCTGGTCTCAGACAGTCAGAGTCTTGTGTTGACAAAGCTGGGCATTGGAAAAATAGGCTCTCAGATTGGATTCATCTTTTCATTTTACTGATTTTCTATCCTTGGTTCTGTGTGTTTTCATCAGAATCAATTCCAGATTCATGGGAATTATATCAGAGGTGATTTCATACCCTAAGAGCCCTTCAAGTTCTCTCTGCTGTGTGTTTTTATATAGGGGCTTATCTTTTTTTTTTTTTTTAGTGAGGCAATTTGGGGTTAAGCGACTTGCCCAGGGTCACACAGCTAGTAAGTGTTAAGTGTCTGAGGCCGGATTTGAACTCAGGTCCTCCTGAATCCAGGGCCGGTGCTCTATCCACTGCGCCACTTAGCTGCCCCGGCTTATCATTTTTTGGTACCTGTTCTTATGCAGATGGTGCCTAATTCAGGAAACTGCTTCAGTTCTAGTACTTTGAAGTTCCAAGGATAGTTTCATTGGTTCATTTAATTAGAACATCCTTTTGAAGAGACCTTCATTGTTGGTTCCATCCTAGTGTGACTGAAGAAGTTTTGCTCTATTTCTTAGCTACAGACTGTATAAGTAGTCCTACCTAGCCATCTTGCAGATATATGCCATTGATCACGAGGTAAGAAGATTAGGGAGGGGATGGTAGATTCATAGGCAGGTAGGTAGATTTATTACTACTTTTGGAAAGACACCTCAAAGCCCTTGCCTCATTTACAGTGTGTTACCAGTCATCTTCATATACAAAATCCATTAAATTGTTAATATATTTATTCTATTATTATTATCATCTCGGTGTCAGACTGGTTGAAAAATACTATTGCATAAACCTAACTATATTAGATAGTTGGGCCTCTGTGTGTAAAGCATTTTGTTTGCCTGATGGTGAACATGCCATTTTAACTCAAATTATAGCATCCTTTGTCTTAAAGCTTATGTGATAATGCAATTTATGTGTTGATATTGATTTCCAATAATTTGTAACAATATATACTGTGGCAATCTCTGGGATTGTCAACGAAAAGACTTTTATACATACCTTGTTGTAGTTGCCTGTTTTGAGTTAAAATATGACTCCTCAGATGACTGGCTTAGAGTGTTTCTTGAGCAAAGATTTAAAGATAACACAGCTATACTTAAGAAAATCTGGCATGTAAAAGTCCAGCTTTGCACAAAAAATAAAAAGAGGAAGATTTTGGTTCATGAAAGGCATCACTTCAGTTTCCTTCATCAAGCTCCCCCTCATGCATTTTAAATTATATGATTTATTAGAATGAGCTGGTGCACCACTTTTTCTGAAACAGATCTACTCCATAAATTTAGGCCCTTTATTGTATTGGATGCCCAAATGAATCTCATGATCAATTTATCATTTATGACTGAATGTATAGATCAGCTACCAGAGATTAAAGTATTCTAGACACTGGATGTGATGCCACTAATAAAACTTTATGGCAAATAGCCAAGGGACCTTTGCTCTGTTTGCCTTTTATTTAAGGAAATGAAATTCCTATATACATTGACTATAGATTTTGTTAACATGTCAAAGGTTTAATGCAATCTTATAATTTGATATCTAATCTAAACTATTGCTCAAGGCAAAGACAGCAATAGCAATGAAAATTAGTTTTAAAGAACTAGGAGAGTGTCATTTATCTAAATTTTTGGAGAAAGTTTGGTTCTTAGTGTAGACTTCCATTTTTTAAAACAATCTCTATTACATTGTATGCACATTAAAGCTGAGTTTCAATATATTATATATGTATGTGTGTGTATATATATGTATGTATATATATATATATATATATATGGATACATTGAAATAAATTACTGATAATTATTTTCCTCTATTTTGCAACTGTAAACCTGTTTGCTAGGACTAATTAGGCATAGTTTTTTTTTTTTTACAAATTCCTTGCACACTTACAGTGCTTTGTACCTCTTTTCCCCCTTTTAAGAAACAAAATAGTTTATATTGCATTTGAATTTCAGGTGATTTTTTTAAAATAATAAACTTATTTATAGTTTTGGGTTCCAATTTTTATCCCTCTTTCCCTCCCTCCCCTTCTCCTTCCCTGAGGCAGCAAAATCAGATATGGGTTATACATGCATGATTATGTAAAATATTATCATATTTGTCATTTTGTACAAAAAACTTGATTGAAAGAAAAAAAATTAAAAGAAAGTGAAAAATAGCATGCTTCAGTCTGTTCCATCAATATCAGTTCTTTCTTTGGAGGTGGATAGTATGTTTTATGAATAGTCTCTTGGGATTGTCTTAGATCATTGTTTTTGTTTTGTTTTGTTTTTTGTATGAGGCAATTGGGGTTAAGTGACTTGCCCAGGGTCACACAGCTAGTGTCAACTGTCTGAGGTCAAATTTGAACTCAGGTCCTCCTGACTCCAGGGCCAATGTTCTATCCATTGCACCACCTAGCTGCCCCAGATCATTGTATTGTTGAGAATAGTCAAGTCATTCACAATTCTTGATCAAACAATATTTCTGTCTGGTTTACTAGTCCAGATATTTTTCAGGAGTTAAAAGGTTTCTGTATTTTTCAGGGATTTGAGTATGGAAGGTTTACGGAAAAGACCCCTCATTGTCTTTGATGGAAATTCAACAAGTACAAGCATAAAAGTGAGAAAGACTGAAAATGGAGCTAATGATCGTCTGAAGCCTCCTCCATCTGTAGGCATTACTAACAATACCTTTAGGAAGTTACCAAATTCAAATGCTTCCTCCCTTACTCTGCCTTCCACCTTGCCTACAGACATTAAAGTGGAAACCAATAGTGACACTAAACAGAACCATGTGCTAATGACTAGTAGGAGTTCATTGGCCAATGTAAAATCACCACCTTTGTCTCCTGTTGGGGGAACTACTGTTGTGAAATTAAAGAGAACTGCTCCGAAAGAAGAAACAGAATCAGTGGTAGGTATATGATGGTTTTCATATTAAATAAAGGGCCGGAAAAGTGAGTGGTGAGGCTAAGGTGTCACTTGTTCATCTTGGATCTTGGATTTCAGTTTTGAATACTTTGAGGCTTAGAAAACTAAAAAATAACCATGATTTCAATTTCTCATTAAAAAAATCTCATTCACTTTTGTATCCATTTATAGTGTCTTTTAACATGAACTATTTTAGGTTAGAAAAACACATTCTGCTCTTAATTCCTTTTTATTTTTTCTGCTCTTAATTCTAACTTCATTTGTTTTTCTTCTTTTTTGGGGGGGGGGCAGTGAGGGTTAAATGACTCGCCCAGAGTCACACAGCTAGTGTCAAGTGTCTGAGGCCGGATTTGAACTCAGGTCTTCCTGAATCCAGGGCTGTGCTTTATCTACTGCACCACCTAGCTGCTGGCCCCCCTCCCCTCAATTTGTTTTTGCTGGTAGAAAGTTGCTAT
The DNA here is from genome assembly GCF_019393635.1 of Dromiciops gliroides. Classification (NCBI taxonomy): domain Eukaryota; kingdom Metazoa; phylum Chordata; class Mammalia; order Microbiotheria; family Microbiotheriidae; genus Dromiciops; species Dromiciops gliroides. The sequence continues at coordinate 185,455,838 of NC_057863.1, read as the reverse complement.
ATGCACTCCCTTTGAATGCTTGGAATAATCATAAATTGGCAAAATTGCCACAGTAGTGTAATATATACTTAGTGAATTCATCTGGGTAGTTTTAGTCTGTTAGGTGAGTATTTTGAGATGGGTTACCTAGCTAATTCCTCTTTGGAAGCATTTATTTTGTGATGTTCTTTGTGTATGTATGTGTGTGTGTGGGAGTGTATACACTGATATATACATACACATTATTCTTAGAAAGAATTTACTTTTAAACAAAGGAGAATTTAGGTTAGCTCATTTTCCTAATTGTTTCTCATTGTAATTTTGGAGGTACTCTGACATTCTTCACAACTAACTATTGGGTCATTTTTTTATTTTGTAAGATTCGTGCATTTAACTGTGGAGGGGGAATCTTAGTGATGATTTAATCAAACACCACCCTCGTTTTACAGACAAGGAAGAGGTCTAGAAATTACTTTTGTGATAAGCTTTTTGGGGGGAGGGATCACATGGGAGATTATAACTCCAAATAGTACAAATAAAATAGAATGAGTCTTGTTAATAAATAAGACCTCTACAACTTAAAGATGGGCAAGAAACCCACTGCAAATATTGTGGTGGATGATGATTTAAGTAGCACTTGTATAAGTAATAGTTTTGCACCCACAATGTGGTTTCCTCTTTTGGAGGGTGGGGGGAGGGTACTGGACCTGTGATTTTATTATTAAAGGGAGCTTCTGGTGAGGAAACACCTTCCACCAATGCAGATTGGTTATAATTCATTCTTAGAATGTTGCGTGTGGGGTACAGAGAAGTTATGTGACTTACCTAGGGTCTTAGAGCCAGTGTGTCTGAGGTGGGACTTGGAACCATGTTTTCCTGATTCTGAGGCTAGCTCTTTAGCCACTATACTATGCTGCCTCTCCTTAAATTATAATTTGCTGTTAAATTTTCAGTTTTTTGGATAGTTAACTCTGTTGTGTTTTACCAATGTCTGTGGCACTTATTTTGGTGGACATGAAATAAAATGCATTTCCACCAGATGGCAGCAGTGATCTACTTTGCAAACCTGTGGCTGTTGTATGGGTTTTGTTTTTCATTGAAATGCATATAATAATTTATTTAACCATCTTTATTTTCAGAGTGAATTAAAGCCCACAGAAGCAAAGAGGAAGATCCAGCATGTTACATGGCCATGAATGAATGGGGTTCCCCAAAATGTAAATATATCCTATAACCATAGATTTCAGAACAAAAAGGTCACGTTTATTGACCAGTTTAAGTACTATATTTACAGGGGTTCTGATTGCTGTGGAATTTTCTTAAAAGGTTTAAGACAGCCTTGCAGATAAGTTCCAAAAATTTACCTTCCCCTTAAACATTTTTTCTTTTTAATCCTTTTTAATCCTTCCCCCTCATACACTGGTAGTCAAATAGTTAAAAATCAGTATTTTTTACTAAAGGCCTGATATGTCATTAATCATATTGGCCAAATGGCTGTTTTCAAGTTTGATATTAAGCTTTCCGATTCAGCACAGAAATAATTTTCACCAGACAACTTCAGAGTATGTGACAATTTTCTAAATTTTTGTTCATCTCCCAATCTTTCTTATAGGCAGTTTGGTGGGTTTTCTCCGTCAGTATGTGCTCAGTGGAAGAATGTTTGTCATACAGATGTAATAGCAAATATTACTAATTCCCAAGAGATCACTAAGAAAAATGAATTCATAACATGGTTCTCAAACATAATCAGAATTTACATGTAAGCTGCAGTTGCTTTTATGGTTTCCTCTAGCCACAGGTAACAGAGGGAAGCAGCTGCTGTTCCTTTCATTGATGGGACTGGTAATAATGGCAGACTGGTTTAGTTATGAATTTATGGGTATTTATGTTTATCCACCTGTGGGAATTTACATGTCACCCCTTGATCTATTGTTATGATCTTGCTCTTGAGAATAATACAAATATCATTCACTGCAACTGAATTTGAGGTTAAAGGAATTTTGAACATACAGAAATGATCAACTCATATTTAACCTAAAGGCCTATTAAAATAGTAGCAGCTTTTGACAGTGTGTGCTACTGTAGGCATCCCTATTAGATACTGCCAGTACTGCTCGGTAAAGAGAATTGTATTAGTTGTATGTATAGAGGCCAGGGGAAATTGTCTAGGATGAGTAGAAGAAAAGATTCTGGAGCTGAAAATTCGCTGCAAAAGGACATATGAAATGCCTGATTTGAACTCTTAACTAGGTAGAACATGCTAGTATATTTTAATGGTCTGCCATGGGAATGGCTATCATCTTAACTCTTTAATCACCAAAACATTTTAATTTATTGAATAATTTGTTTGCAGTGGAAGCCAGTGGTAAAGAAGGATTAATTTTCAGTTAATATGCTTTACACCTAACTTTTCTTGAAAACATTACTCACTTAAAGTACTTTTATGGTTGACCTTCAACTTGGGGTAGGATTTTTCCAACATTTTGTAGAGTAGTACCATTACTTTTTGATGCTGAGCTTATTTGCTTGAGTTTAATTCTTGACTAGCCTTACAAACTGTAATTTAGCTTTGTGGATACTTTCTTAAAGTCCAGCCCATGATTTTTTTTCAAACATTTTATGCCTTCAGCTCAGGCTGTGTAACCTGTACTATGTATAGTAAAATAGATAAAGCCTAGGTGTCGATGATTTTTGGAGATGTGGTAATCTGCAGGGCTGATTTATGTGATCTTGGACAACTACAGTGATAAATGTTTATGTTTGAGTATTGACACAATTGCAGATTTGGAGTATTATGATAGATTATATTTTGCATTCTGTAGTTATACTTAGCTTTCTTTTCCATTTCTTTCTCAGTTGAGTGAAAATTATCCTATTGGCAATTCTTAGTCAATAGAAACATTGTAATTGCTTTTATTACTCAATGAAATTAATTTCTTATTTGTGTGTTTAACATACAGGTTAAGTTGGTAATAACAGCTGAACTGTGTAACACCATTGCTTCAAATTGAAGTTTATATTATGGTCATTCAGAGTAAATGCACATATGGCAGCACATTATTAAGCTATTCTTTCTGTTTGAAACATTGTGGAGAAGTCAGAATAGAAGAGTGCCATGCCACGTACGTATGTAATATGAGCATCTTCTCAAGGTATAGATGCATTTTCCTTTAATGTAAGAAAAACCTTTCTCCACATAATAATGCACGTTAAGGACAGGTGTTGGGGAGTAAAAGTGTTAGAAGCTCAGTGTTTTCCATTTTTGTATAGTGCGTTTCTGTCTCTCTTTTTATAATGGTTTGAAGGTCTTTGGAAGAACTTGGTTTGAACTTGGAAGAACTTCTTTCTGGATATTCCTTTATTCACTAACATTTTTTCAAGTCTAAGTTGTAGTTTCTAATTATACCATCCACAAGAGCCAGATTCTCTTAGTGTAGGGGTGGGCAGTATGGTATTGGTGTCACTGTGTGGCCTGATAAAATTTTAGTGGTGTTGTGTCACTTTCTTCTCTATCATATATACCCTTTTCTTTGATTTTTAAAAAATTCCTTTTTCTTTCTTCTCGAGTTTCCTTTCTTTTTATCCATTTCCCCCCCTTCTCTACTGCCTAAGCTTGAAGTCTCACCAGTGGCATTTGGGTTATTGATGACAGTGCGGGCAGAAGGGATTTGCTCCTGCCTTCTCTCTTAAGCCCTGGGTGTTGCTTTCCCTGTTGAGCCAAAAGGCTCCTGTTAACCACAGATAGCATTATACAGATACACTAAATAGCATCACTGGTCCAAAAAGTAATGTACCATTTTAAAATCTCATATTAAAACCTAGAAAGTTACTAGGCACTAGGAGAAGCTGGCTCAACTAATATTATGACCATAATCTGTATGTCTTTATTGAAGCTCTTCACAATGCACTTTTTGGAGTTAGATTTTTCTTGACTTTAGCTGTGGAAGAGGGTCCTAAAAGTGATCTGAAACTCATGAAGTAGCAATTACCTTTTTTAAAGTTTACATTAAGTAAAAATACCAATAGATTGTCATAAATATGTATTTACTTCCCTTCACTATTGTGGATTTTCACTTACATTTAGATGCTGTAAAATGTTCTTTTTTTACAAGTGTGCTCTTTTACTAAACACTCGTGCAGGTTTTGTACTTCAGTATGGGAAAGCTTCATATTGTAATGGACATGTTTTGTATGTAAAGATTCTTTGAAGTAGCCTTATCCTGACTGAAATAAAATGAATCCAACTCTACCTTTGAAGAAGTCTGTTATTTGTAAAGCATCTTAAGATGTGAACATAAGGTGACAGTCCTTGGTATTTTAATGAACAATCCTAAAAGAAGAAATGTATAGATTTTTATAGTGTAGACTTCCATATCTTGATTGGAATATGGTTCAGATTTCCCAAAATGCCAGCAGAAATCTTGACATGGCTCAGGTCCCACTCAGTCCCCAGCTCCCAGTGGGAGAAGCTATAAAGAGCTGAGAGGAGAGATGTATTCAGCCATGGAAATTGTCACATGGGAACTTGTTCAGCCTCTTTACAATTCCAAAGGTATGGGCTGGAGAAATGTCTTTGTGAACTCTCTCAAATAAGAAAATAGTTAAAGATAAATTAGAGGTAATAAATGGGGGCAGCGGGGAGGTGGGGGTGGGGAGACACAGAATAAATTGGTTTGCTCTGCATCTTAGTTTCCCAGAATTTTATTTTGTTTTGTTTTGTTTTTAGTGAGGCAACTGGGGCTAAGTGACTTGCCCAGGGTCACACAGCTAGTAAGGGTCAAGTGTCTGAGGCCGGATTTGAACTTAAGTCCTCCTGACTCCAGGACTGGTCCTGCCCCAATTTCCCAGAATTTTAAGCACTATAAAGGCCCTTTATATTTGAGCAAAAAAAAAAAACAAAACCCCACATTGGCCCTGTATTTATCTCATTCTACATTTTGTGTCCATCACTTCTCTGTCAGGAGGTGGATAACATTTTTCATTATCTTATAGAATTGTGATTGGTCATGGTATTGATCAGAATTCTTAAGTCTTTCAAAGTTGCATATCTTTACAATATTTTATAAATTTGATTGTTTACTTCACTTTGCATCAGTTTAATGAAACCATCCCTTTCATCATTTCTTATGGTATAGTGATGTTCCATTCCATTAAAATTATGTTAAATTCAAGGCCATCACAATTCCCCAGTGCAACCAGGACCAAATTAAAGTGCAAAATTATAATTGGGAAATGTTTAACAAAATAAATAAAAATAGGATGTAACATAGATAATGTTAATTTGTGGTTTTCTAAGTCAATATGCTATGGGTTCCAAAGCAGCTATTCCTATCTATTTGAAGGGGACCCAACTATAGCATAATTTGTTCTGTCTTTCACCATTTGATACCTTGCCCCTTAGTTTCCATTTTTTTGCCTCTATAAAAGAATTACTGTAAATATTTTTGCACATATATAGATCCTTTCCCTCTTTGGTCTTGTTTGGAGTATAGGCCTAGTATTGGTATTGCTGTGTCAAACAATATGCACAGTTTGCCAACTTTTATTTTAGCTAGATTGAAATTGCTTCCCAGAATGAATGGAGCAATTCATAGTTATACCAACAATGTTAACGTGCCTGTTTTCTTGTGGTCCTTCCAGTGTTTGTCATTTTCTTGTCAGCTTTATCAATCTAATGGGTATGAGGTAGAATTTCATAGTTTTAATTTGCATTTCTCTGATTATTAATGACATGGCTGCAGGCAGGTTAGATTTCTTCCTTTGCAAACTGCCTGTTCATATTCTTTGATTATTTATCAGTTGGGCCATTCTGGCTCTTACAAATTTGAATCAGTTCCTTATTATCTTGGAAATGAGATTTTTATCTGAGAACCTGGTTGCAAAGATTTTTGTGAACGTCCTTTTGTAAGTTTATATAAGATTGCAAACTGTTTCAGTGTATTCTAAGTTATTAGGTTTTCTGATGCATCTAGATCCATAATCTCAGTAATATGGTCCCATATCCCTTCCAGATGTGCAAAATACAACCCAGTTTAACCAATATAATAGATAAAAAGTAATATAATGACAGAAGTTAATAAACTAAAATTTTATCAAATAAAATGAATCTTTAGAGAAAATATTTTTTCCATTAAAATATATTTTTGTGTTAATAATTCCTGTCATATTGAAATTTAGGAAAATGTCACCAGTTGTACTGTTAGCTGTTGTACATGTTCTAAATATTTCTCTTATCATTTATGTAAGCCTATTCTAAATATTTTACACTTCTGCAAAATGAAGTTAACATTAGTGATGTTGAAGTTTGTAATGCTGTAATGATGATTTGAATTTTGACTACATATTAAGGAAATCAATGGAAACTGATGAATATGTAAATTTGAGGGTTGGGGAGTAGGCATGGTCATAATGTTTTATGCAGTGGCTAGTACCTGAAGTTAATTGGTCAGTTTATTAACAGGTAAGAATGAAAAGAGAGATCTATCTCTGGATTCAGAGGACTTGGGTTCAAATCTTGGGTTCAAATCTGGTGCTTACCACCTTAATGACCTTGGGCAAATTTCCGGCTTCTCTAGGTCTCATTTTCCTCCTATATAAAAATTGAAGGGGTTGGCCTCTGTTTCTTTTGAGATTTATAAAGCTTTAATTCTCTGATTCTATAACACATATGATTTTTCACTTATTTTCAGTTTATTCCTTTGGAAGAATTAAAAGCATGATGTGACTGAAATTTTTTAAGAAAAATTTCCAGGAAGTCTTAAAATGTCAGTTCCTTAATTCATACACTGTTTCAAATTATAGTTTCTAGATAGACACTTGGCTCCCAAATGTCTATAACATCAACAAAAAAATGAGTATGCAGTTAATTTTCTTGATCATCTTTTGCAATATGTAATAATTTTTATATTAGTTTTTAAATTCTTATCCTTAAAGGCATATCAAATAAGTATCACAGTAAGATGGGGAATACATATCTAAGGTCAGTGTTATTGTCACTTAATATGGCTTCTCAATACCATATAATTTAAACTCTTACCAAGTGACTTGGTTATAAAGGGCATTAAAAAAAAAAAACCCTTGAATTTGTTGAGCTGAATGGAATTAGGCTTACCTTCATAGGTAAGCTCATGTAATATGAGCATTTTGTTACTCCAGTAACTAAGCTCCATTGATACCATTCCAAGGTGACTGGTCATAAGCTGAATTAACCTAAGTTAATGGGGAGTACAAGATAGGAGGGCTAATAAAGCACAAGAAGATTGTTTGACTTTGCAGTTCCATTCAGAAATAACCTACCTTGTGATTAGCATTCACTCTTTAATCTACTTGTATACCCTTAAAAGCTGGGCAGTGAAGGACAGTAGATTTCAGGTCTTCATAGGCAAGTAAGTTCTAAAACATAACAGTTAATAGTGGATTTTAAGCTTACAAAGCAGTATGGTAAATTACTAAATTCAGATGGTGTGAAAATAACTCCCAATACGTTACTCTCCATTGTGTTCCTCTGAACTCTTGAAATCCTTAGTCTTTAACATCATTGGAGGTTCTGCTAACATCTCAAATTTAATGTATCTAGAATTTGAACTTCTCTTCATCCCCCCAAAGCTGATCCTCACAACCTCACTCATTTTGTCCACATTTGAAATATTGGATACATCTTTGATGTCCTTTCCTCATTCCATACACCAGTCAGTTACTAAATTCTGTAAATTCTACCTTCAAAATATTATCCATTACTTTCTCCACTCACACTGTGACCACCTTAGGTCATGTTTTACTCGCTGGTCTAGCTCTTCCTAGCTTCCAATCTCTTCCCCGTGACAATCCATCTTTCACACTGCTGCCAGAGTAATCTTCCTAATTCACAAGATAATCACATTACTCTTCTTCAAACACTTTGAGAGGCTTTTTGTTTCCACAGGATATAATTCACACTGTAGCCTGGCAGAGGGTTGGGGGAAGGGCTTCCAAAATCTCACCCCAACCTATTTTTCTATATTTTTTGCATTATACATTCTAGCCAAACTAGACTTCTTACCATTGCCTAATTTTGATCCTACCCTCTCCCATATCCATGTTTTTGCTTATGCCGACTACCAGATCTGGAAGAGACTCTTCCCGAGTGCCTTCCTTGAACCTGTCTTCCATTTCATGGCAGTTACCAATCCTCTTAATTCCCAACTTAGATATTACATATTTCAAGAATGCTTCCCTGGTATCCTCAAACTAAAAGTGTTCCCTTTTCACTAGAATTTCTCACACTGCTCTTTTTGATCTTGAAACATCAAACATCAATTAAATACTCACCATGTGAAAGATACTGTGCTAGGCAACAGAGGTATGTAGATGAGAAGTGGCACGGTTCTTGCCCTTCCCTAATGTAGCTTGAAGTTGAATAGGAATAAGGACACATCATTTGCCTGAAAAAGCATAACAACAACATAGAGGCAAAAGGAGGATCCAGATAAAGTGCAGTAAAATATTTGAGGAGTCGGAAATCACCTAAAGCTGAGAGAGTCAGAACAGATTTTATGAATTGGCACCTGAATTGGAGCTGAAGGATGAAGGCACTTTATAGTTACTGAATTTGAGATTGGAAGTGACCTCAGTAGTCATCTTGTCTAATTTGTACCCTAAAGAAACTCCCCACTGACCTTTGCTTGAGGGTCTTCATCGAGGCTGCTACAGCTGGAAGCAGCTCATTTCACTTTTGTACAAATTATTAAGGGCAGGACCAGGAGCAATGAGTGTAAGTTACAAAAAGATATGAAGGCCTGTGGGAAAATAGGTACACTAATGGGGAAAAGCAATTTGGAACAAGACGCAAAAAGGCATCAGACTCCATTTAACTTGGTTAGAGATCAAAGGTCAAAGAAAGGTAAAGGGCCCATATGCACAAAAATATTTATAGAAGCTCTTCTTTGTAGTAACCCCAAATTGGAAACTGAAGGGGTACTTGCCTATTGAGGAATGGCTAAACAAATTATGATATATGAATGTAGTAGAATATGATGGTGTCAGAAAAACCTTGGAAGATCTGTATTAGCTGATACAAAGTAAAGAAAGCACAATGAGAAAGACTTATAGCCCACCTAGCTGCCCCTACAATAATAACATTTTAAAGAAAAATAACTTTGAAAGACTTGAAGTGACAAACCACAATTCCAGAGGACTGAAGATTCAGAACGAGTCAGATTTGGTTGTGGGCAATGTTGGAATTTGTCCTGACTGCAGATTTGTTTTAATTTTTTGTGCAGTTGCAGGGAGGTGAAGTGAGAAATAAAAGAATTGCTTAATAATTGAGAAAAAATTAAATTATAAGTGAAAAACTATGAAAAGCCCTTCACCATACTATCCCCTCAAGCTATTGTCCTATTATCTTTCCTCTCTCATCCAATTTGGAAAAAAATAGTCTATATTTGCTCCACTTGCCTGTTTTCTTTCCTCTTCTCCACCCTTTGTAATTTGAAACTGCTCTTTCCAAAGCTGTCAGTGATCTCTTAACTGTGAAATCTACTCGTCTTTTCTCATATTTGCCCATGACCCATCTGCTACATTTGATGCTGGTGATCACTCTTCATGCTCTCTCCTCTCTGGGTTTTAATGATGATAATTTCTCTTGGCTGCCATCCCACTCGTCAGTCTCCTTTGCTAGCTCATCATCCACATCATGCCTTTTAATGGTTCTCTAAGACTCTAGCCTAGGCCATTTTCTCTTCCTCCATACCCTCTTGGTAACCTCATGAGATCCTGTGGATTTAACTATCATCTCTATGCAGGTGATTCTCAGATCTATATGTCCATTCTTCATTACCTCCCCAGAGCTTCATCCCTGAATCACCAATTGCTTATTGAACATTTTAAACTGGATGTGCCAGAGACACTTAACCTCAACATGCTAGAACTGAACATGTTATCTTTTCCCTAAAATCCTCTTCTTTAAAACTTCTGTATTCCTTGTGAAGGTACCACAGTCCTTTTAGTCTCCCAGGTTAGTAACTTTACATTATTATGGAATCCTCCTTTACCCCATTTATTATCAAATTAGTTGCCAAATCTTGCCATTTATTTCTTCACAAAGTTTCTCATATCCAAACTGTTCTATTCACAGCTACTATTTAGTTTCTCATCACTTCCCTAATGGTCTCCTAATTGGTATCCCTGACTGAAGTCTCTCTCCACTCTTGGCCATCTTCCACAACTGCAAATCTGACCATGTGATCCCAGATACCAACAATCCCAATTTTGCCTCTAAAATAAAATATAAATTCCTCTGTTTTAAATTCCTACACAATTTAGCCCCAATTTATATTTTGGCAGCTAGGTGGCACAGTGAATAGAGTGCCAGGCCTGAAGTCAGGAAGACTCATCTTCATGTGTTCAAATCCAGTCTCAGACACTTATTAGCTGTGTGACCTTGGACAAGTCACTTAACCCTGTTTACCTCAGTTCTTTATCTGTAAAATGGGTTGGAGAAGAAAATGGCAAACCACTGCAGTATCTCTGCCAAGAAAACCCCAAATAGGCTCATAGAGTCAGACACAACTGAAATGACTGAATAACAAAATATTTCCAACCTCATTGGACATTATTCCCTTCTTGCACTCTGAGATCTAGCCAAACTATCTATTCTGTACCCAACACCCTATCTTGTCTCTTTGTATCTTTGCACTGGCTATTCCTGGCCATCCCCAATGTCTGGAACACACCCTCTTTAACTCCACCTCATGTAGTACCTCTTAATCTTTAAGATATAGTGCAAGCATCAATTTCTACATGGAGCCTTTCCTGATTCTCCCAACTGTTAGTGCTGTGCCTCCCATGTTATCCTATGTAAAAATAATTTGTATATGCTATGTGTATATGTATATATCAAGATCCTGTGGAATACATTGAGATGTATTTCTATGTGATACATTAGTAATATAAACATATGTGTATATATACACATGTACATATATATTTGTGTCACCTATTGGATTATAAGCTTATCATGGGTAGGAATTGCTTTATTCTTTGTACTAGTATTCTTGGTGCATAGCGTTGTGCCTGCCATGTATGTGCTTGTTGTTTAGTTGTGTCCATCCACCCCTTTTTTTGTGATTCCATTTGTGGTTCTCTTGGCAAAGATACCAGAGTGGTTTGCCATTTCCTTCTCTAGCTGATTTACAGATGAGGAAAGTGAAGCAAACAGAGTTAGGTGACTTGCTCAAAGTCACACAGCTAGTACATGTCTGAGGCTGGGTTCGAACTAGGGTCTTCTTGATTTCAGACCCAGTGCAGCATCCTAACCAATTAGTGCTTAGTAAATATTGATTGACTGAAATCTGTTTCAGGAATAGCTTGTGGGAAATTAGGCAGATAAAGGAGTTATTAAGCATTTAGTTTATCAGACACTGTGCTAAAGTGCTGGGTTACAAATACAAGCAACCAAGATAGTCCCTACCATTAAGAAGCTTATATTCTTTTTGTTTTGGGGGGGGGGGCAATGAGTGACTTGCCCAGGGTCACATAGCTAGTAATGTGTCAAGTGTCTGAGGTCAGATTTGAATTCAGGTGTTCCTGAATCCAGGGCCAGTGCTTTTTCCACTGCACCACTTAGCTGCCCCCAGGAGCTTATATTCTTTTTTTTATTTGTTTGTTTTTGCGGGGCAATGAGAGTTAAGTGACTTGCCCAGGGTCACACAGCTAATAAGTGTCAAGTGTCTGAGGTCGGACTTGAACTCAGGTCCTCCTGAATGTAGGGCCGGTGCTTTATCCACTGTGCCACCTAGCTGCCCCAGGAGCTTATATTCTAATGGGGAAAGACAGCTCCTAAATAGGAGCTAAAACTCTGTGAGGTGGGGGTAGGACATGACTGGAATAGTGGTCCATGTAGAAGGTCATCAGTTAGGAGAGTGGGTCCTCAGGATATGAGAGAAGAGGAGGAAGAAGAGGAGACTGGAGGAAAGCTACTAGTTTAGTCTGACCACAAGGTAGAACACATGAATGAGAATCAAGTGAAATATGGCCAAAAGGAACAGAGGAGCCTGACTGTGAAGAGCCTTAAATGCTATACCTAATGACCACTGGAGGTGGCACTGAAAGTTCTTCTGAATAGGAGCATAACATGGTAAGACTTGCTCCTTAGGAAGATCATAAGATTATAGATTAAGAGCTGAATGGGCCCTTCCTTATTAGTTATTGAGACCAGTGGTCTAGACAGGCCTGGAGTTAGGAAGACCTGAGTTAAAATCCAGCCTCAGATATTTAGTAGCTGTGTGACCCTAGGCAAGTCACTTAAACTGTTTGCCTTAATCTACTGGAGGAAGAAGTGGCATACCCTTCAGTATCTTTGCCAAGAAAACCCTATATGCAATACTGGCATGCTATGGTCCACAGGGTTACAAAGAGTTAGACACGACTGAACAACAAGACCAATGGTATCAAACTGAAATAAAGCCAGGGCCATTGAACTGTGCAGAAGAATCCTTGGGGGTCACAAACTGACTTAGAAAAAGATATACTAGCATTATGTCCTGTTTTGCGCACGCGCACACACACACACACACACACACACACACACACACACATTGTTAAATGAGTGAACTAGGGAATATTGTGATCTGCATGTGGCCTGAGGGCAGCATGTTAAACACCTCTGACTTGCATTGTGAAGGTTAGGAAACTGCACAGTCACCCAGATAATAAGCATCAGGTGGAGTTTTAACACAAGTCTAGTCTCTTGACTCCAGAGCCCTCAGGGATTTTTCTACTCTACCACAATCAGGCTTGTGCATTAGGAAGATTATTTGGGCAGCCCTGTGAAGGATGGATTGGGAAGAGAACAGAACTAGAGAGATCTGTTAAGAGACTTTTATAATAGTTATTTCTAGACTTATCCCCCTTCCCAACCTTAGATTATAAACTCATTGCAGTTTGGGACTTGGTAATTTTTTTTTTTTTTTAGTGAGGCAATTGGGGTTAAGTGACTTGCCCAGGGTCACACAGCTAGTAAGTGTTAAGTGTCTGAGGTTGGATTTGAACTCAGGTACTCCTGACTCCAGGGCCAGTGCTCTATCCGCTGCGCCACCCAGCTGCCCCTTGGGACTTGGTAATTTTGTAACTATATTTATTTCAGTGCTTAGTAAGTTAGCAAGCACTTCATACATTTAAAAAAATTAAATGCTACATGATTGAACATGTATGACATATCAAATGTCTTCTTGTCTCAGGGAGGGGAATGGCAGGGAGAGAGAAAATTTGGAACTCAAAATTAAAAAAAAAATGAATGTTAAGAATTGTCCTTACATGTAACTGGGGAAAAATAAAATGTTATTAAAAATTAAATGCCATAGGGCTGCCTTATATATGAGATGATCTATCTTGGGCTTAAAAAATAATTTTTCAGTAAAGTCACTTTGGATCTGAGTCCAAGGTGATTATATGCTACATTATGTAGCAAAAGATAACAAGATCTAATTGTATAGTTTTCTGTCTTCCAGATGTTTGTGTGTTTTTAAGTCCAAAAGAATTTATAAACTTGGGAAACTAAACAGGATGATGTTGTAGTCCAAGGCCAGAAGCAGAGCAGAGATTTGAATCCAGGTCTTTCCCCAAATCTCTTTCCATCATACTATGCCACTTGTATCATCCTGTTTCGTTTCCCAAGTTTATAACCTTTCTGAACCTGTTTGCTTAAACAAGTGGATTGGATGGGCTTTGAGTTGTCTTCCAGATCTAGTTATGATTCTCTGACATACAATATAGCGGAATGATTGATTATAACCTTAGTGCAAAGAACATAATGAAAACTGTCCTGTTTTGGGCATTGAATAGAATTCTAAGTGGTGGTTGCTTTTAAAAGATGTAGCTATAGATGTCATACATTCTTAGAATTTTAGAAGTGGAAAGGACCTTAATGGTTTAGATCTTTCCCTATATTTTACATATGAGAAGACTAAATCCCAGATATATTGTTTAAGTTCCTGAGGTCATGTAGCTAGTTAGTGACAAAGCTGGTAGCAAAACTTGAGTCCTGACTCAGTCAACAAGTATTTATTAAATGCTTACTATATACCAGGCACTAGGCCAAGCTTTGGAGATACAGAGAAAGGCAAAACCAGTGCCCACCCTCAAGGAGTTTACATACAGTATGTAATAACTAGGTACAAACAACATATTTAAAAATAAGAGAGGGACACCATATAAGGTCAAAGTGGGTACATGATTTATGCATAAAGGGTGATACCATAAGCAAATTAAGAGAGCATGGAATAGTTTATCTGTCAGATTTATGGATAGGGGAAGAATTTAGGGTCAAAGAAAATATAGAGAGCATTATAAAATGTAAAATAGATAATATAATATCAATTACATAAAATTTAAAAAGCTTTTGCACAAACAAAACCAATGTAACCAAAATTATAAGGAAAGCAGAAAACTGGGAAAGAATTTTTGCAACGAGTATCACTGATAAAGACCTCATTTTTCAAATATATAGAGAACAGAATCAAATTTGTAAAATATAAGTCATTCCCCAATTGATAAATGAATATGAACAGGCAGTTTTCAGACAAAGAAATCAAAGCTACCTATAGTTACATAAAAAAATGCTCTAAATCACTATTGATCAGAGAAATGCAAATTAAAACAGCTCTGAGGTGTCACCTCACACCTATCAGAGTGGCAAATGTAACAAAAAGAAAATGTTGGATGTTGGAGGGGATATGGGAAAACTGGGACAATCCACTGTTGGTGGAGTTGTGAACTGATTCAACCATTCTGGAGAGCAGTTTGGAGCTATGCCCAAAGGACTATAAAACTGTGCATACCCTTTGAGCCAGCAATACCACTGCTAAGTTTATATCCCAAAGACATCACCAAAAAAGAGAAAAATACCTAATTGTACAAAAATATTTGTAGCAGCTCTTTTTGTGGTGGCTAAGAATTGGAAAACAAAGGAATGTCCATCAATTGGGTAATGGCTTAATAAGCTGTGGTAGGTGATTGTAATGAAATATTATTGTGCTGTAAGAAATGACAGGGGCAACTAGGTGACACAGTGGATAAAGCACCAGTCCTTGATTCAGGAGGACCTGAGTTCAAATCTGACCTCAGACACTTGACACTAGCTGTGTGACCCTGGGCAAGTCACTCAACTTTCATTGCCCACAAAAAAAAAAGAAAGAAAAAGAAAAGAAAAAGAAATGACAAACAAGATTATTTCAGAAAGACCTGGAAAGACTTATATGAATTGATGTACAGTGAAGTGACCAGAACCAGGAGAAGGTTGTGCACAGTGACAGCATTATTGTTTGATGAAGAACTGTGAATGACAACTATTCTTCAGCAATACATGGATCCAAGACAATCCCAAAGGACTAATGATGAAGTATACTATCCACCTCCAAAGAAAGAACTAATATTGATTGAACACAGACTGAAGCATTCTGTTTTTCACTTTATTTCTTTCATTTTTTCTTTTATTCGATTTTTCTTATACAAAATGTCTAAAATGGTAATGTTTTACATAACTGCACATGTATAACCAATATCTGAATGTTTACCACTTTGGGAAGGGGGGAGAGGAAGGAGGGAAGGAGGGATAGAATTTGGAACTCACAACTTTAAATAAAAATGTTTATTATAAAAAATATGGGGGGGGGTGTTAGGTAGAGAGACCCTGAAAGGCCTCAGGTAGAAGATGAGATTTGAGCTGAACTTGGAGAGAATTCAGGGAAACTAAAAGGTGGAGGTGAGAGGGCAGAGCATTCCAGGCAAGGGGTGTGGGTATGGGAGCAGCTAGTGCAAAGCTGCAGAGATGGTAGATGCAGTATTTTGTTTGAGGAACAGCAAGGAAGTCAGTATAACTGGAACATGGAATGCATGAAGGGGAGTAACATGTAAGAAGACTAGAAAGGTAGTAGAAAGGGGTCTATGTTATGAAAAGCTTTAAAAGTCAGAGGAATTTATATTTGATTCTGTATGTAACAGGGACCCACAGGAGTTCATTATCAAGGGAGTTATGTGGACACACCTACACTTTACAAAGATAGCCTTGGGAGCTGAGTGAAAGATGGATTGGGAGTAGAAAGAGCCTTGAGGCAGGGAGATCAATTAGAAGGCTACTGCAGGTCATAGGATATTGAAAAAGGAAGTTTTCAAAAGTAGAAATACCAACTATCAATAGCCATATGCAAAAACAAAATCATCTAAATTACTAATAATTAGAGAAATGCAAATTAAAACAATTCTGAGATACCACTTCCTACCCAGAAAAGAAAAATGACAAACGTTAGAAGGACTATGGGAATACAAGTACATTATTGCATTGTTGGTGGAGTTGTGAACTGGTCGAGCCTTTCTGGAAAGCAATTTGGAACTAAGCCCCAAAAGCATTAAACTGTGCATATCCTTTGATCCAGCAACAACTACTAGGTCTATACTCCAAAGACATCAAAGAAAGTGGAAAAGGACCCATTTGTACAAAAATATTTATAGCAGTTCTTTTCATGGTGGCAAAGATTTGGAAACTGAGGGGATGTTCATCAACTGAGAATAAGTGAATAAGTTATAGTATATATTTATGATGGAATGTTACTATGCTATAAGAGATGATGAAGGTAGGTGGTGCTCTTAGAAATACCTGGGAATACCTGTATAAAACATACATGAAAAATGTGAGCCAAACCAGAAAATAATTTATACAATAACAATACTGTAAAGACAAACAACTTTGAAAGACTTAGGAACTATTATCAATACAGTGGAACCAACCAATTCTAGAAGAATTATGATGAAATATGCTATCCAGACAGATGATAGACTCAAAGTGCAGATCAAAACTTTTTTTTTGGATATGGCTAATGCCAAAATTTATTCTGCTTGACATATATATGGTATATGTTTGTAATGGGTTTTGTTTTTCTTTCTTTCTCAATGGGTGAGTGTTGGGGAAATGGAAAGGAGAGAATTTGTAACTGAAAATAAAACAAAATTGAGGTTTTTTTTTTTTCCTAAAAAGGGATTATTGTAATAGTCTAGGCAAGACACAATGAGGGCCTGAATCTGGGTGGTGGCTGTGTAAGTGGAGAATAGGGTTCAGATGAGAGAGATGTTGTCAAGGTAGAAATGATAGGATTTGGCAGTGAGATGAGCGAATGGTAGTTGAGAATGACCCCTTAGTTGTGAGCCTGGATAGCTGGGGAAATGGTAGTACCCTCAACAGTAATAGTGATATTCAAGTACACTTTCCATGATATTTTGTTTCCTTCTAATTGGTTCTCTTAAGATAAGTGCTGCAACATAATGTTAACTACTAATTTAGCATTTGCTGTCAGCAGTAATTTGGGCTTACATGGCTGCTTGTGGTATTCCTATTGAATTTTTAAGCAATTAAAAATTTTAGCTTGTGGCATAAAGGTATATTTATGTTAAAAATTGTAGCCAACATCATAACACACAGGAACATTTAGCTACAAATGGCAGCTTAGTACTAAGTGTATAGTCTTTGACTATGAAATAGTATTCAAGCAAAGAATAAACCTGTGCTCCTGATCTCTTTATCTTTAGCTCCAATTAACTATAGATTTGGGCTTGGTGTTTACCTTAGGCATTATGTGGTCACAGCGTGTCATTCGTATTTCTTCCTTCATTCTCTCCTCTTTTACTTGTTTTACATGAAGAGGTAGTTTGTCCTTGCCAAGGCTAACCCTTCTGCATGCACTATCTTGTTTTCTCCAGAAGATTGCCCTCTCCCTCATCATGAGTCTCTTCCTGTCTACTGCCTACATAAACACCCACATCTCTCCCATCTTTAAAAGCCCTCACCTGATCCATCCATCCCTGACACCTATGTTCTGAGATATCTCCTTTTTGTAGTTAAAAGCTGTCCACAGCTGGTGCTTCCACGTAATGTCCTCTCTTTTCTGAACTCTCTGCAGTCTGGCTTCTGATTTCATAATTCAATTGAGACTGCTTTCTGCAAAGTTTCTGATGATCTCTAAATTGCCAGATCTATGGACTTTTCTCATCCTTCATTCTTCTTGACCTCTATGCAGTCTTTTATACTGTCAATCACTCTCTATTCCTTAATACTCTCTTCTCTCTAAGATTTTAGGATCCTGTTATCTCATAGGCCTCTTTCTAACAATCTGGCTCTTCAGTCATTGGTTGCACAGTCCTCAGTCATCTAGGTGATGCCTGCTAAGCTTGGGTGCCCTAAGGCTTTGTCCAGAGCCCGTTTCTCTCCCAGTATTAAGTCATTTGGTGAGATTGGCTCCAATTGACCATCTTTATTCAGATGATTCCAGTTTTATTTACTCACTCCTAAACTCTTTTTCTGATCTCTAGTCTCATAGCTTCAGTTACCCAATGGGCATCTTGAACTAGATGTCCTACAGACATCAGCACATCTGAAAATGAACTCATTACTAAATGTTGAAGTGGTAATACCATCTTCCCAATTATCCAAGCTACCAACCCAGGTATCACTGTCACTTGCATTGACCCAACATATCCAATCTGTTGCCAAATCATGTCATAACATGTTTTCTATATGTCCTCTTTTCTCTAACACTGCCATCACCCTGGCATAGACCCTCATCCCTCACACTAGTGTCCTGGACAGTCTCCCTCCCTGAAGTCTTTCCCAATTCCAGCACATCTTTTACTCAGCTCCCTATTCCATATTAATTCCAGGATTCTCTTTTTGGTTTTTAAAGCTCTTCACACCCTGGCCCTTTCCTACCTGTCTAGTCTTCTTACACCTTTCCACCCACCACCTAGTCTTATGGATCCAGTGACATTGGTATCCTTGCTGTTCCTCACGCTCCATCTCTTTACCCAATGCATTTTCCCTGGCTCCCCACCTTCTACAAGTTTTCCCCTCTTACTGCTAGTTCCTCCAATTTAATCTGTATATAACTTTTATGTACACAGTTATTAGCATGTTGTTGCCCATCCCATTAGAATGTGAATTCTTTGAATGCTGGGATTGTTTTTGCTTTCATTTGTATCCCGTCATTTAGCTCCGTGCCTGGTACCATTGGTTAAGCACTTAATAAATGCCTATTGACTTGACAAAGCTACAAATTTCAAGCAAAAATATTTTGAGGGAGAAACAGACAATTAAAAGGGAAATGTGAGGTTGTTGGCTGACATAATTTTTATTATTTTTAAAAAGATAAGGCGTGATGCAATTTCAGTTAACACTGACACAGTCAAATCACCTAATCATGCAACACAGTAGGTGCTTGTTACCAGCATTTCTGCCTTTGGTGAGTTAATCATCATCTCACACTGTGTGTGGCACAAAGTTTTGTTCTGACACATACACAATCTAGCCACAAGAATTTGCGCTACACCTTGTATCACATGTGATTTCACAGACCATGGACACCAATCCTCAGCTAGGACATTCCCTCAGTGTGTTTTTGGAAAGATTCTCAAAATCCCATATTGACCCGTACCATCTCTTTGCATCAGTCATTCAGTCAAAGAAAGAAAATTAGCTCATATTGATCGATTATCTACTCACTCTTGGACCTGCCTCAGTTACAGAAATTCAAAACCACTTCCCCTGCTATAGCTAGAAGAAAAAAATATTTGCTGTTTCCTCTGGACTTGTCCAACCCAGGGGGAAAAAAGTTTTCTAGATGTGAAGCCCACTGCAAAACCTGCAAAGAAAGTCTGCGTGTGGCTGATTAAAGCTAGTACACAAGATAGGAATATTTCAAGAAAAAAAAAACATATATGTATGTATGTATGCATGTATTTGGCAAGCACAGCTTTCCCCTCGTTTTTGAGCTTCAAATATCTTTTCCACACTCTGGGCAAAGGATATCATCCCTCTCGGTGAGGAAGCCACGGCCAACTAAGGACAGAGAACACTTCTTGCAATTGAAGCAGTCGTTGTGCCACTGGCGTTCTTCAAAAGAGATATATTTTGTTCCTCCAAGTCCTGGTGAAAGGAAAATTTGCATCAGATGAAGGAGTAAAGGCATATGGACCGGGGGCATCTTGGTCTGGGGAGAAGAGTGAAGTTAGAAGGAATGTTCCTCCATGGCAAAAGTTTAAAAGAGGCTTAAGGAAGCAGGGGCTAGTTTTGCTCAAAGGAAATGAAGTCCTTCTAAGCTGGACTGCTTGCTCTTTCTTATTTGTCTCTTTACCACAAAGATCTTTGAGGGAATGCACTGATTGTGACTACAAAATCACTCCATTGGAAAAAACCTGTAGACTTGGAAAAAGGGCATTAAATTCAGTAATTTAGTCAACAAATATTGATTAAGCACTTGCTATGTGCTAAGCACTGGGAGTACACATATACATAGAAAGAAAGAATGTCCCTGCCCTCACAGAAACTTACTTTTTTGGGAGGGGGTGGTGGGGCAATGAGGGTTAAGTGACTTGCCCAGGGTCACACAGCTAGTGAGTGTCAGGTGTCTGAGGCTAGATTTGAACTCAGGTCCTCCTGACTCCTGGGCCAGTGCTCTATCCACTGCGCCACCTAGCTGCCCCACTATAATTCTTTCTTTCTTTTTTAAAAATATAACTCTTTCTTAATAGATTTTAAAATATTGATATCTTTTTTTATTTTGTATTACCTTCATTTCACATGAACTGATGCAGAGTAAAGCAGAGTCAAGAAAACAATATAGACAGTGACTACAACAATATAAAGGGAAAGAACAACTACACACAAAAATCAAAGTAAATATTGCAAAAACTAGAGATGGGGATTATCCCAAGCCTTCCCTCTGAGGAGGTTATGAGGTTCACAGGTATCCCACATAACATGTATTTTAGACTTTTTCTAAGTGTTGATCAGTTGGTACTGATTTTTTCCTTTCCTTTTCCTATTTCCTTTTTAAAAAATCTTTAAAAATAGTATTTGTTATATACAATGGCTCTAGGATAGTGAAAAATTGATGATGTTAAAAAAAGATATAAATAAAAGTTAATTTACAAAATCAAATGAAATATCACTTTTGTTTCCACATGTATCTCCGCTACCCTCATGGATGGCATCTCTTAAGAAGAACTAGACAGAATTGTAATGAGCACAACAAAGACCCAATGACCAGAAAATTGAGTAATTTTGTTAATTTTTGAATTAAGAGTGAACATATATTCTAAACAAAGAATACATGGTCAAAGATTATTTTTGCAAATTTTATTAAAGGAACCCTTCTTTCCTTGAAGTTGGGGCTATCCTGGAAAGTCAAGGGCATAAAAACATTATAGCTATAAGGTACCTTAAAGTTACCTAACTCACCATAGGTAGGAATGATTTTGGAGTCACTTACACCATCCCTTGAGTTAAACAAAATCGAAACCAAGAGTTCAGTTCGATGAAAAAAGCATTAAGTATCTACTGAGTGTAGTACAGTGTAGAGGAACAGTGACTAGATTAATAAATGCTTATCTACTGATTGAAAGAGATACAAAGTTTGGACAATATGCAGTTCTTCCTGCCCTCATGGAACTGAGAATAAGACATAAACATAATACATTTATGGGATATATTTATCCCATGATAAATACACTAGATAGGTGCAAAACAAAGTACCTTGTGAGTTTGGTTTCTCAGCAACAGTCTTTCCTGTAAGATACCAGCCTTTCCTCTCACCATGGAAGAATAAAGAGGGGGAGGGCAAATAAGTCTCACTTATTCCTTGTTCAATTCCCTTATTTTATGTTGAAGGAAACTGAGACCCCAGAGAGTTAAAAGTGAGTTCCCAGTGGTTATACAGGCAGGAAATGATAGAAGTGACATTTGAACTTAGGGTCTCTGATTCCAAATCCATTCCATTTTCAGCACTACCAAACTGAAATTATGGAGAAGCCCTTTTATCCCTGCTGTTATTTTACTCTCTGTGCTCTATAGGTTGGAGTCAGTTGGCAAACCCTGACAAGAGAGAATACAGATTCTATCCCAATAAAATAGTCTGGTATAAGAAGCACCACTGTTGTCTTGCTAAACCTCATAGAAA
This sequence comes from Dromiciops gliroides, assembly GCF_019393635.1. Lineage (NCBI taxonomy): Eukaryota > Metazoa > Chordata > Mammalia > Microbiotheria > Microbiotheriidae > Dromiciops > Dromiciops gliroides. Next base: position 185,433,885 of record NC_057863.1, on the reverse strand, counting down.
GAATATAACTGAAGAAGTATGAGGGGTGGAAGGAGTCTGTAATCATATGTGAATTAAGCATCTCTTATCAGAAAGAGAAGTATGATCTTTAAAAAGAAATCATGTTCCTAAAACTGCATTTTTCTCAATCAGAATAAAAGTCTTGATGTTTTTCAGAAATTCACTCTACCAGACCCTTGCACACTAGTGAGAAAATCGAGATAACTAAGTGTCTTTTAAACCATGTTTTCAAAAGTTTTCCTCATGGACCTCAAGATTTTACTCCTCTTTTTCGGAAATTAATTTCCCTCTTTTCATGGAATTTTTCTATTCGACTAGTTTCTGTATAGAGAACACTTTATTCTTATTATAAAGTATGTTGCAAACCTTCAAGTGTTGGATTATTATTATTTCTGCAATAGAAATGACTATAAGGTTGTAGTGAATTCAATATTTTATTGCCCAGTACCATGAAACTGTTGTATGATTAAGAAAGAAATCTAAAAAAGAGACATTGGAAGGTAAATTTCAAATAAAAATAAATTCTGTCATTCCTTTTACTTTATATTTGAATTCCAAAAGGTCTCCTTACCTTTCTGGGTTTCAGTTTCCTTATCTGCCAAATGATCAGATGACCTCCAAGGTCATCTAACCTTGGAAGGTTCCTTTTTGCTTTAACATTTTTAACATTCTAGGATAATGCTAAGATATACAAAGTCACAGATTTGCACTATAACACTTGGAAAATCAATCAATAAACATTAAGTGCCTACTGTCTTCCAGGCACTGTGCTAAGTGCTGGGGATATTAAAAAAAATGGCAAAAGACAGTCCCAGCCTTCGAGGAGCTTACAATCTAAAAAAGACTTTGCAACTAATTACCTACACATGTAATGCTTTAAAATTTATCAAGCTCTTTACAAACTTTCTTTTAAACTTCACATCAGGCCAGTGAGTTAGGTACTGTGGGTATTATTATCTCTATTTTACAGATAAAGAAAGTGAGGCTCAGAGAAATTGAATGTTTGGCCAGTGGTTACACTGCCACTAAGTTTTAGAGACAGGATTGTAAACCTATTATTTTTCTAACTAGGGCAACTAGGTGGCACAATGGATAGCATGCTGGAAGTCAGAAAGACTCATTTTCCTGAGTTCAAATTTGGCCTCTGACACTTATTAGCTGTGTGACCTTGGGCACATCACTTAACCCTGTTTGTCTCAGTTCCTCATCTGAAAATGAGCTGGAGAAGGAAATGACAAATCCACTCCAGGATCTTTGCCAAGAAAACCCCAAATGGGGTCACAGAGAATCAGACACAACAATGAACAATGTTATTCACAATAACAACAATTTTTCTAACTTTTAGTACCAACTTGCCACATTGCCCATTTGATCCTTTGATATGGTAATTTTAGGTCAGTAAACCAATCAAGTACTTTTTGAGCCACTAGTAAGCCCTGCTTAGAAGTGTAGAATTCAAAAAACAAAACTTCATTATATCTGTCCTCAAGGAGCTCTGGTTTTGTTTTTTCTTTTCTTCTTTGGCTTGGACCTTTGGTCTGACATCTAATGAGAGATGTCCAACATTCAGATGAGTATTTACTATGCAACTCAGAGAGTCTCATGGGGAAGGGAGAAGTGAAGGGATTCACACAGGGTCACATAATCAATGTATATCAGAGGGGAAACCTGAACCCAGTTCTTTCTGACTGACTCTAAGGCCAGCTCTACATCCACTATGTCATGCCTTATAATAATAATAATAATAATAATAAAAAAGTCAACTTGACCTTGAGGAGTCCCAACAGGGCAAAGCTGCCAAGTCTGAAATCACCTGCTTTCTTTCATCTCATGTACTTGTCATGTATTAATAAACAGCAGTGTAGGAAATAATCCAACTTGAAGCAGAAATAGTAAACTCCATGACAAAAGACCTAATAGATTAGAAGTGACCAGACAAGCTAAAGTTGAAAAGCAATCTGTGCAAAGGGATGGGTCAAGGAGATTAAAGCAGAGGTTTTCTCAGAATATTAGCCTGTAGCAGGGTTTTTTAAAAAAAACCTGGAATAGATTTTAAGGTGTCCATGAACCTGGATGGAAAAAAAAATTACATCCTTATTTTCACCTACAAACCGTGGTAGTATCAGGCTGCCCCAGGCTGCCCAAAGGGTCGGTCCATGCACTCCTGGCCTATGGTGAGTAAAGTTCAGGCAGTGAAGGAAATCGGATTCATTTTATAAGACGCTATACTTTCAAACATTAAGCCAACACATTAAAAACAGATTCTCCTTGAATTTATGGGCATTTTCTGCAAACACCTACCACTGATGGGGTTTGTGCACCCAGCACACTTCTTGGCATATAAATTACAGAAGCAGTTGAGGCAGTAGGCATCCTCATCTCGAGAAGTGAAACGTTGTCCAGACAGCTGTTTCTTGCATTCGGTACAGACAAAGCACTCTTTATGCCACGGTTGTTCCCGGTAAGTGACTCCCCCGGTGGTAATGGCCTAATAAGAAAAACAATGGTTTTCATAGGGTCAGCTTCTTAATGACAAATAACAAACTTTCTTACCTGCCAATGTTTAGTCCTTTTCAGGATTCTTTTAGAGCAAGATAGGCAAGGTTGGGGAAATTTTCTTAACAGATTGCTTCACAGACCTCCCTTTTTGTGTGTGTGTGTGTGTGGGGGGGGGCAATGAGGATTAAATGACTTGCCCAGGGTCACACTGCTAGTAAGTGTTAAGTGTCTGAGGCGAATTTGAACTCAGGTCCTCCTGAATCCAGGGCTGGTGCTTTATCCACTGCGCCACCTAGCTGCCCCCCTCCCTCTTGTTAGGCTCATCACACAATTTTATTCAATCCCTTTTGGCTCTGGTTTCTTAAGCTTTAAAATGCCAATTGAAAGAATCTCCCTAGGGAGGGATGTTGCAACAATCTGCAGTTTGTGGGCATAATAAATCTACCTGCCTTTGCGGGGGTCCTATTTTAGGTGCTAGGGATACAAATTCAACAATGTAATACTCCCTGCCCGGAAGGGCTGACTATAGCATAAGGCACACACTGCATTCCAGCACTTACAGTGGAAATACTGGAGACTCCAGAACAATTTTACTTATTGAACTAACAGGGCAGGATAGATAAAGAAGAGTACCAGCCTTAGATCTGCCCTCAATAGAAATAGAAACTCATGAATGTGATGAAAACATTGTAAGTTGCTTTTTAAAAGAGCTTGTTAACTTTGTTGTTTAAATATTATAGAGTTTTCCCCCCTTAGAAGTAGGGTTGCTGGTCCCCTTATGAGGTTCAGTCATTTTTCAGTCGTGTCCAACTCTTTTGTGATCTCATTTGGAGTTTTCTTGGCAAAGATACTGCAGTGGTTTGCTATTTCAATCTCCAGTTCATTTTACAGATGAGAAACTGAGGCAAACAGGATTAAGTGACTTGCCCAGGGTCACACAGCTAAAAAGCATCTGAGACCAGATTTGAACTCAGGAAAATGAGTCTTCCTGACTTCAGGCCTGGTACTCTATCCACTGTGCAACATAGCTGCCCCTTATAAGGTAGCTTCTGATATAAACTGATTTTTAAAATGGGGAGTTCTGTATTAGAGGCAAATTTCTAGTAGTTGAGGGAAACGAATTTATTTCATTGCCTTCTGGGACAAGAGTTAGAAGTAACAAGAGCACCCGGGATGAATTTTGCCTCGTCTTAACTAAGATAAAACAAACCAACAGCTAGCTCTGAGCAAAAGGAAATTGTTTATTTAAGAATGGAAAGAGAAATTAAGCAGAAGTATAAGAAGGCAGGGATTAAGGAAGAAATTAAATTAAAAACAGTGTTAAGTAGAAAAAAGGGGAGAAAATGTCAGGGAAAGTAGCTGCAAAAGTAAGAATTATTGAAAATTAGCCTGCAGTTTCTATATCTCTAAAAGGGGCAGGAAAGGCTCTTTTTGAGGTTGTCAGAGAGGAAAAGCATGAAGTGGGACTTAGCTAAAAGTTAACAGAGATAAATTGAGAGATTAATCTGTAGTTTCCCCTCAAACAAGATGCCTCCCTGAAAAAGGGAAGAACCCCTTGAATGGTGAAACTGAAGGAATTTTAGTGATAAAGATAAAGGCAGGCAGTAATACTTTCAAATAAATTCTGCAGTAGCATTTGACCAGATGAAGTTAATAGTGCCCAGAACATAAGACCTGGGGTCAATTTTGCTAATTGTTAAGACCAAGAAATCTAGGGACATAATCTATGAGAGTTGTTGCTTTCTTAAAGGAAATTTTATCTGTCTGTCCATCCATCCACCCATTTTTCTATCCATCCATCCATCCACCTATCCGTCCATCTATCCATCTGTCTGCCTGTCTATCCATCCATTCACCTATCTATCCATCTATGTATCTGCAGAAAATTAAATTAGCTTCTGAGAACAATGCAATTTGGCAAAGCTGAATATACCCTGGACCTGGACTCAGAAGGCCTGACTTCAAATGACAGAAATTTAGATTTAGAAGACTATTAGATGGGGCAGCTAGGTGGCGCAGTGGATAGAGCACTGGCCCTGGAGTCAGGAGTACCTGAGTTCAAATCCGGCCTCAGACACTTAACACTTACTAGCTGTGTGACCCTGGGCAAGTCACTTTACCCCAATTGCCTCACTTAAAAAAAAAAAAAAGACCATTAGAGATTACCTCGTTTAAGCTTCTAATTTTGTGTGTGTGTGTGTGTGTATGTATGAAGAAACCAAAATCCATAAGGGTTAACTGACTTTTCCAAGATCACACAGGGAGGGAATGAGTGGCAGAACCAGCACTGAATCTAGGTTTTTAGATTCCAAATTCAGTGTTCTTTTCATTGGTTCTGCTGCTTTGTGACTGGGTGTGTTTTTTCCTCTCAAAAATAAGCAGCTTAGATTAGATAATAGGTGACGGGAACCCCATTTTCCAGGTGAAGCTAGGTGGTGCAATGGGTAGAGTGTTGGGCCTGGAGTCAGGAAGATTCATCTTTCTGAGTTCAAATCTGGTTTCAGACTCTTCCTAGTCTGGGCAAGTGACTTCACCCCATTTGCCTCAATTTCCTCATCTGTAAAATGATCTGGAGAAGAAAGTGGCAAGTCACTGCAGTATCTTTGCCAAGAAAACCCCAAATGGGGTCATGAAGAGTTGGACATGACTGAAACAACTGAACAACAACAAACCCCATTTTCTAGATAAGGATACTAAGGTAAAATGACTTTCCAATGATCATATGACTGGAAATGTTAGCAGTAGAACTCAAACCTAAGTGTCTTGATTTAAAGTATAGCATTCTTTCCACTGTATCATGACAATGCTACTACTACTACCACCACCACTACTAACTCCACCTAGCATTTATTTATTTATTTGTTTGTTTGTTTGTTTATTTATTTATTTTTAGTGAGGCAATTGGGGTTAAGTGACTTGTCCAGAGTCACACAGCTAGTAAGTGTTAAGTGTCTGAGGCCAGATTTGAACTCAGGTACTCCTGACTCCAGGGCCGGTGCTCTATCCACTGCACCACCTAGCTGCCCCTAGCATTTATTTATATAGTGCTCTAAAGTTTGCAAAACACTTTACATATGTTAATTCATTTTGATTACATTATGATTCCCAAGACTCTTTCCAGCTCTAAAAATCTATGAAATTTGAGCCAGAGCAGGATCTAATCAATACCAAAAGGGAGTGGAATTGAAACTAGAGGTACATAGTAAATAGCGTATGCTCTCCTCAGGAAGGCAAATGATAGCAGGAGCTTTCTTCATATTGCACAATAGCAGTGTCTAAAAAAATTACATAGCAGCACAGCAAGGAAAACTAATGGGAAAAAAGATCAAAAATTAAGATTTACATGTGTGAAAAATATTTGGAGGTCTTCTATAAGGAGGTAGAGCTAAAGGATTTTTAACTAACTTCATCATATACCAGAGTATTAGAGAACTTTAAATGAGGGTGAATCCAATGAAGTAGCAATATTATGGAATAAGAAGGAAGTCCTGCTAGGTGGCGTTAGAGGCCAAAAATCACTTAGTGAAGTCCAGAATCCCAGGAAGAATCCTCAGGAGCAAACTGACAAAATTGTGAAATGTCACAGGGAGAGTAAAAGGTACCTTCTTGCATTGAACACACTGCATGGCAAATTGCTTCTCATAGCAGGGCACGCAGAAGTTCTGATCGTCCTTAGGAATGAAACTCTTAGTTCCAATTGGTTGCTGGCAGCGATGACAGATGAAGCAGGTCTCATGCCAGCTATTGCCCCTGTACTCCATCTTGCGGGTACCTGCCACCAGAACCAAGGACAAAATTTTTTTTCATGTAAAACAACGTATAGCTTGGAATACTGAGGTCTTTACAATGAAAGATTCACTGATGCAGGGATCGTAGCTTCACCAGTACTTATGTGCCCTGTAGGCACAACTTGAGATGTTGGTAAATGTATCCCTGCTCCTTTTCAGGGGGTGCAGTTTTCTATGAGTGTATCTGAAGGAAGAGAAGATGGCTATATTGATAAACTGGTCTCATAGGTTTCAAACTCCAGGCCACAGGCTGCACTGCTGCCCACAACACCTTGGCCCAACCAGATTAAAATGTGAGTGGGAAATATTTAACAAAATAAAAATACAAAAGAAAGTAATGTTACTATGGGGGTTTCTAAGTCTAAGTCAAGAACATTAATGGCCTATTTCTATTTGAACCGGATACCATTGCTTTAAAAAATTAGCTGTTTAAATTAAGTTGTGATATCTATTCATAGTTTTTGATTGCTGTGATGTGTCAGATGCTCCAAAACAGAAAGTCTTAATAATTGGTGTCTTTTGTAATCTTGTGTATTTCACTTTATGCACCTAAAACATTACACTGACAAGGGGTCTATAGGTCTCATGAGACTGCCAAGGGAGTCCATGACATAAAAATCTTTAAAAACCTCTACTCTAAAGAAAAGGGTATGACGTAGGGGGCCTGCAGAGCTAAGGGACTACTGGTATAGCATACTGCATATGCTTCCAGACATAGTTGATGTGCTGGTTAGTTTTCCTGTACTGTTTTTTTCCCCTCTTTCTCTTTAAATCTTTGTTATAATAGGGAAAGAGGAAGGCATACATACATTTGGAGATGAATGTGATGCTTTAAAAAGGATATCAATAAAGTAAAAGGTTTTTTTTAAAGGTAGGTAGCATTGTAGAAGAGAAAGAGTATATGAACTGGATTCTAATACTGACTCTGCCACTTAATAATTGTGTAACTTGGGCAAATCACTTAGTTTCTCTCAGATTCTATTTTAAGTAGAGTATAATCCAAGACACTTGAAGCCAGGTTCTGTTTCATTTTTTTTCTACCCCAAGCACCTAGCACAGTACCTTGCACACAGTAGGTGCTTAATATAGGTATAGTATTTTCTTGAATTGAAATGAATCTATGAAGTGAATGGGTGACCTCTAAGGTCCTTTCAGCTATAAATATATGATATGACCTATGTATAATACAGTCATGAAATATATATCATTAATCCCATATGAATTTACATGTAAAAAATATCACTTGCATATCGCATACAATGTGTGAGAATATCGCACATACCATTTGTCAGTATGCCCTTGCCATTTTCTTTTTGAAAACTAATTTAGTAAATTCCCAAACCAAATAGTCCATAGTAATATGAATGTAGTGTAGGATCCCAAATTGACACCAAGAAGGATGATAAAACAGCATCCTTGATAAGTTCTAGAATAACTGTCTTGTACTGACACCTGTGCAGAGGAAGCTCTGATATGTTTGAAATCTCTTTGGTCACATAAACAGAGTGAGAAGTTACTATTTTCAGGATAGAGAGATGGGACAAGTAAGTAGTTGACATGACAGGAAGCAACTCTAGAAGTCCTGAATGTTTCTTGTGAGAGGTTCCTGAAAACACAGACACACCATTTGGTAGGTGAAAATCTAGATTTGTATAAATTCTAGATTCGTGGTTTTAATAAAAGTCCCACATTCTCATTTTCTCTTAGTTATATCAGAGAGGCAATATGGTGTAGTGGATAGAGAGTTAACTTCAGAGCCAGGAAGACCTAAGTTCCATATCTCCCTCTGAATACATGCTGTCTTTGTGACTCTGGGCAAGTCTCTCAGGTCCCTTGACCACTCTATGACTATAAATTGCAAATAAAGCTATGCCACTTATGAAAACTTAACCCATGAATGAGTAGGATCAATCAACAAGCATTTATTAAATACCTACTATGTTCTAGGAAATGAAGATACAAAGACAAAAAAAAAACCCCTAGTCTTTCCTCTAAAGGAGCTTATATACTATTGGGGGGAGACATTATATTCACATATAGTAGGGGTTGCACCTCAGGGAACATGCATGGGTATAGGATGTAAAGGGGTCATTCCTTGGAATGTGTATTAGAGTTTTCCTGGCAACTTCCAGATGACCATTAGCAAGAGAATGAACCCAATCAACCCCTGGCTTGGTTTGCCAGAAGACATGGAATTGGAGGAAATTGTTTGGACAGTGCAAAGCTGAGATGAAATATATTGAAGTCTCAAATTCCCAGGAGAGGTTAACAGTAGTTATATATTACTGCTGGTTGTTTATGTTTCTGTCAGCAACTACTTGTGGGTTTTGTGTGTGTTAAGAATATCTTTACTCTAGAGAAAATAAACAGATGTCCTATGCTTTCCTACGTTGCACATTGAGGACCTTTCTATTTCTCCTTTCGGGGAGACCCTAGACATGAGCCAAATGTAAATTTTAAGTGATAGTCCCTTGGGTAGGGGTATGAAGACTAAGAGAGTTCAAGAAAGAGTCATAGCCATCTTTTCTAGACTAGCCTCCCCCAGGACTGAAACTGTTCTGCTGGTTTGTCTTATGTTTGGATTCAGAGTTTGGATTGTGTGGAGAAGAGGACATAATACTCCATCCTCTGGGCCCAGCAGTGGGCTTTTTCCCCTATAAATTATATAGGCAAGTGACCCAAGGCAAGGCACTTGACCTTGATTGCCTCAAACATCCAGGGACATCTCCAGTTGTCCTGATATGTATCTTACCACTGGACCCTGATGGTTCTGGAGGATAGAGTGAGGTTAAATCCAATTCACTGCAAGTCATAACATCACCCCAATATCATGGTCCTCTTCGAGAACGAAGGACAAAACCACTAGAGTGGTTTGCCATTTCCTTCTCCAGCTCATTTTTACAAATAAGGAACGGAGGCAAACAGGATCAAATGACTTGCTCAGGGTCACACAGCTAGTAACTGTCTGAAGCCAGATTTGAATTCGGGAAGATGAGGCTTCCTGACTCTAGGTACAGCACTCTATGAACTATGGCACCACATAGTCCCAAAAATACAAGGTAGTTAAATGCAAAGTATTTAAGGAGGGAGGGCACTAGCAGGTAGGGGGAATCAGGAAAGGCTTTGTGTTTAGAAGGTGATACTTCATCAGATTCTTGAATAGAAATGACCCCAGTGACAAGTTATGTTAATTTCCTGACTTCAAAAACACTGTTCTAAAGGGAGGCCATCATCATAACTATAAAAATGGACACCAGTAAAAACTCATGACCATCTCCTGGCTTTTCAATGTGTCTACTAGTGAGACACACTCAGTCTTGCCTCCTGAGTTCTTTCTATCCTTACAAATCTTCATCCTACTGGACTTTCCCCTGTAAAAAATGAAAAAAAAAATCCTGTGATCCTACTCTTTTACCTCTCCTTAGAACTTAATTTAACAAATTTTGTTAAGTGCCAATTATGGGCAAAGTACTGAGGCATTGGAGATACAGAGACAAGATTAAAAACAGTCCCATCCCTCAAGGAACTTATATTATGCTGGAGTGATATTGCAGTCATGCAAATATATTCACATATGCTAAGTTGGAGAGGAAGTGAAAACCAACCACTTAAGGTATCTAGAAAAGCTGGAGGGAGTGAGAGAGGGGAGGGAAGAGAGACAGACAGACAGACAGAGAGACAAAGAGGCAGAGACAGAGACAGAGAGATGCAGAGACAGAGATAGAGAGAGAATGAGCATTCATTCTAGGCAAGGGGAATGAATAACTTGTGAGATTGACCAAGGATGTAGTACCAAATTTGACTAGAATAGAGGTATATAAAGGGAAGCAATGTTAAACAAAATTGGAAAGGTAGGTTAGGGCCAGATTCCATCGTCTTAGAGCCTTAAATGCCAAGCTGAGGGGTTTGTATGTTTCCTAGACAACAGGAGAGCTTGAGCAAAGGAGTGGCATGGTCAGATCTGTGGCTTAGTATATGATTTTTTGGGGAGGTGAGGCAATCGGGGTTAAGTGACTTGCCCAAGGTCACACAGCTAGTAAGTGTTAAATGTCTGAGGCTGGATTTGAACTCAGGTCCTCCTGAATCCAGGGCTGGTGCTCCATCCACTGTGCCACCTAGCTGCCCCTAGTATATGATTTTGAAAACTATGTGGAGAATGGATTGGATAAGGAGAGGGACAAGAATCAATGAGACCAATCAAGAGGCTATCTCAGTGGTCAAGGGGAGAAGTGATATAAGGACATGAATCAGGGCAGTGGCTGGTATGGATGGAGAGGAGACAATGCAAGAAAGACACATCGTGAGGATAAAACCATCAGGATTTTGAAAAAGATACCAGAATGAGGGAGAGAGAAGCCCCTTAGAATAACAACAGCGAACTAACAGCCAATATTTTATATAACTCCTTAAGATTTACAAAGCACTTTAGAGACATTGCTTCATTTGACTCCAAAGTTATCATCCTGGGTGACTGGAAGGTGGCAGCCTCAATAGAAATAAGGAAATTTGGGGGACAGATGTTGAGGTCTATTTTGGGGAGTTTAAGATGTTGATTGGACATTTAGGTAGAAATGTGCACAGGCACATATGCACAGGTGGCACAATGGGATAGAGTGTTGGACTTGGTATCAGGAAGACATGAGTTCAAATCATGTCTCAAACATTTACTAGCTTTGTCACCTGGACAAATCATTTAACCTCTTTAAGCTTCAAGTATCTTATCAATAAAATAGGGCTAATAATAGCATTTATCTCATAGAATTTTTGTGAAGATCAAATGAGATAATATAAATAATAAAGGAGATAATGTAAAATGCTTTGTAAATTGAGGGTGCTATATAAATGCAAGATATTTTCATCATTTGGTAATTAGTGCTGTAGGACTAGAGTTCACAAGAAAAATTAGGGGTGGTTATGTAGCTTTGGGAATAATTTTTGTATAAAGGAAGACTGAATCCATGGGAGCCAAAGACATTATGAAAAGAGAACGGAGAGAAAGAAGAGCAAAGGTTCTGGGAGGAGCCCTAAGGAACACCCTTATATATCAATTTGGCAATAAATCATTAATCAGCAATGGAACCTGAGAAGGAAGAGTTAGGTAAGAAGAGAACTGAAAGAGAATAGTGTCATGGAATCCAAGGTAAGAGAAAATAGTTAGCAGTGTCAGAAGCTACAGAAAAGACAAGAAAGATGAGAGCCAAGAAAAGATCATTGGGTCTAGCATCTAAGAGATCTCTGGTAACCTTGGAAAGGGTAGTTTCAGTAGTGATGGAGTCAGAAGTAAGATGGTAAGGGGTTGAGAGAAGTAAGTGGGTAGTGAGAAAGTGGAGTCAATGAATATAGAAAAATTTGGCAGTGAAAGAAAGGAGAGATAAAAACTTGGTAGTTTGAGGGATTGACAGGGTCAAAAGAAGGTTTTTTTAAGGACAAAAAGACCTCAGCATTTATGCAATCAGAGAAGAAGCTATTTGAAAGGGAGAGAATAAAGATAAAAGGGAGAAATAATATTCAGTAGGATGAATTTTTGGAAAGGATTGGGCACAAGAAGACAGTATAGTCTTGGAAAGGAGAAAAGTAACCCCTTAGGTCCTGGAGAAAGAAGGACAGTTGAAGAGATAGAATGATTTAGGGATATGAAACAAGAAAGAAGTAGGAAATTCATTATAGGTGGTCTAATTTTTCAGTTAGGTAGGAGGTAAGGCCATCTGCTGTGGGAAAATGGTTGGGGTGGCCTTCGGTTCAATTCCTCAATTATTAAATTCTTACAAAGAACCATAGTGGGCCCTGGGGTCTTGAGGAGAGAGAAATTTCTCAGTCATCATGGTATTGCAGGGAACAAACATAGTAGACAGTCAATGAGTGAAGTGTAAGTAAAAAGTTTACCATACAACAGTGAGGGCCCAGTTGAGCTGAAGTAATATATCTTTATAATAGACATAATTAGTATAGTGCCTGGCTTTGACTTTCAGTGTTCAGCAGCTCAGGAGTAGGAAAAAAGATAGGATATGGTAGGGGCGAGAACTGATAAGAAATGAATAAATGATGGGCAAAGACATGAGGGATTCAAGGTCTAAACTAGTTAGCTATAGGGTCAAGGTGGTGAAGAGAAGCTCAGAACAGACATGACAGACTGGGAAAACAGAGAGATAGAAGATTTGGTAAGAGTGATCAGAGAAGATTTGGGAGCTGATCATCATAGAGGTAAAATAATTTGAGGAAATGGTGAGATCTATGTGACAATCCCTTTGGGAGGTTGTCAGAGCAAAGACAGAAGGCACAGGAATCAAACAAGTTGATGATCTCTAAGGGCAGTTAGAGCACCCAGCCTGGAGTCAGGAAGACTGAGTTTAAATCTGGCCTCACACACTTACTAGCTGTGTGACCCTGGGTAAGTCACTTAACCCTGTTTGCCTCAATTTCTCATCTGTAAAATGAACTAGAGAAGGAAATGCCAAACCACTCCAGTATCTTTGTCAAGAAAATCCCAAATGGGGTCATGAAGAGTCGGACATGGTTGAACCTGAATCTCCAATTACCTGTGGTCACTGGGAAAAATCATTTCTGTGATCCCATCTTTTCCTCAGTGTATCAACAGTTGAGAAGTTAACTGAAATCCAGGTAAAGTGTAAACTCCACCAAAACAAAATACCAATTAGGGAATCACAGATTGTCTTCTGTGCTCCAGCTTAAAACAAAGGACCTAAAATTGAACACCATACTACTACACTACTACTTTTTGAACATAAAAGATGTGATTTAACCAGAATAGAGTACGATGAAACTATTACTTCTATAATTGCTGAAACTATACTTTGGTTAATTCAGGCCAAGAGCCCTTTTAATTTTTTGGGACTGCCATACCACACTGTTGACTCATTTGAGCTTGAAATCCACTAAAATTCTAAAGTGTTTTCCATGACCTTCTTTATAGTTATGTCTTCTCCATATCATATTCATGTGGTTAATTTATTTTGAACCCAAGTGTACACATGTCTAATAAATGGTGTTTTATTACAGTCAGAATGATGATTCTAGTCTGCCCAGGGCTTTTTTTTGGTTCTAATTCTTTCATCCAACACATTAGCTATTTTCCCAGCTTCATGTGACTCACGAATAGGCAATATATACCTGTATCCAAGTTACAGACAAAATGCATTGAACAAAACAGGGCCAAGGAGAAAGCCTTGGAAGGACACTCCACTAGACACTTCCTCTCCATGCTGACATCAATCCATGATCAACATTCTTTTCAGTTCTGAAACTACCTAAGTATAAATATAACCTGCCCATCTCTTTCTACCTTTGTCCACCAGGAATATCATGAGAGATTTTGTCTAATGTCATGTTGAAATGCAGGGTAGGCCAAAAGTCACGATGTTTTAATAACTTTTAAAAAATTATTTTTTCTTTATTTTTGCCATTTCTTTATTTTTCACACATAATGTAAATTCATTTCTAATATATACTGTATATGATGCTATAATATTGAACCCCCTTTGTGACTTTTGGCCCACCCTGTACAAGTATATTGTATCTAGGGCATTCTCCTCATCTCCAAGTCTAGTAAGCCTGCAAAAAAGAAAAATGAAGTTATTTTAGTATGGGATGTTCTTGATAAAAATTATTTTCTCTTTCTAATGTTAACAAAAACCTTATTATTTGTTTCTTTTGTTTCTTTTTTTGTTGTTTTGGGGTCTCTCAATCTTACCCAGTATAGTAGTTTAATAACTATTCATGGGCCTTACCCTATTGCCGATCTGCGTGGAAGGTTTGACCTGCTCTATTTCCAATGTGGGCCTGATTGCCCTTTCTTAGCCAGCTTGGTGCCTCCCTGCTTCTGGGGGTCTCATGCTGAAAAACTTAGCCATCTCCTCAACTTTAGCCATACTGTAGCTTAAAACTAAGTTCAAGCAATCCATTGGCCTCAGCATCAGTCTCCCCTTTACACATCTTTATTAACATATTCTAGTTTTTCCAGGAAACAAAGTTTGCTGTGGCATAATTTGAAGGATCCACTTTTCCCCCCTTTTAGAAAACTAGCACAATATTTGTCTGTCTCCAGGCCTGCTACCTTTTCCCATTCTCTCTGGTCTCCACGGTCACGGACCATGACTCCTAATGACATCTCTAAGGTATTTCAGTAATCTGATGCAAATCCATTGGGCAAGGTCACAGGATCATTGACATAGATAGAGGAAGGGATCTTAGGGGCCATCTAGTTCAATTCTCTCATTTTACAAATGATGAAACTGAGGCTCAGAGAGATTAAGTGATTTGCTTATGGTCACACAGTATCAGAAATGAGATTTGAATCCAATCTTGCTGAGTTTCGGTCTAGTATTCAGTCCTTAAGGTGATAAATTCATTGAGAGCTGATAGATAAGGAGATGATAGGACCTATCTTGTTTCATATTCCTCTTAAAATTTTTATGTCTATCTTTCCCAGGTTGAAGATTATTCTCCACGGTAGAGAGAAAACAATAGCAAACTAGGAGGTGAGTAGTTATAGAATTGTTCCTGTATCACACTGTATCTGTCTGTCTGTCCCATATCATTTCCCTGTTATCACACCATCTACCCTTCCTTGTCTTTCCTCTTGCCTCATTTTACAGATGAGAAATCGGAAACTGAAGGAACTGAACTGACTTGTCTAATGTAATAGAGCCAGTTAGTGACAGTTGAGACTCTAATCTTGGCCTCCTGACTCCTAATCCAATCTCTCCTAATGCCATCTGGTTTTATAATCCAAATAAGGAGTTTTGTTTTGTTTCCCTTTTTCTTGGGTCCACCTGTGTTTTCATGAGAATATGGAAGTCCCAGCATGGAAATAACAAGGCAGATCAGCAACTATTCTGTACTTCACACTCTAAAAAATTGCCTGGGTCATGGAGAGGTTGTCACTTATTTGCTCAGGGAGACATACTAGCTGTTGTCAGAACCAAGGCTTGAATTCAGGCCTTTTGGACTCAAAGACAAGCCATCTATCCATTGTACCATGCCCCCGTCTATAAAGAGAGTGCATTTAGATCCCAAAAGAATTGATGGGAGCAGATTTTATGTTGTACATATTTATTTACACTATATAATAGTGACTTTGCAGCTGATTCTTATTTACCATACAGGTGGGTAGGTTAGCAATCCTGCCCACATTCCTAATGAATATTTTGCTTCTGTTTTATATGTTCTAATTGATCACCAAAGGACTTCGAGGGGCCTGAAATTATATTCTAGAACAATTAACTGGGAATCAGAGGACCTGTGACCTCATCCTGGTTCTACCCCTAGCCTACTTCAACATTCTGGGCTTCAGTTTCCTCTGCTGGAAAGATCAGGTCAAAAGTATCTGTTTATTTATAAAATGAAGGTGTTAGACAAAATAACCAATAAGAGCCATCTAATTCTCAAGTTCTGTGACTTAAATATTCAGATGCATTCTGGGCTAGCCCATCTCGTGTATGAATCTTTTTCCTCAATATGAATTAGAGAAGAGGTACAGCCTAATGGAAAGGAACCCTCTGCTTGGACCCAGGAGGGACTTGGGCTTGAAACTCAGTCTTGGCATTGGCTAGTTCTGTGATCAGTTAAGTCATGTCACCTCCCTCAGTCTCTCCTTCCATATTTGTAAAATAGGGGTACTGCTCATGCTTTCTGACTCAGGATTGAGGAAAGCATTTTGTAAACCTTAGAGCATGGTCATATAGGTGAGTTGTAATAACTTCAGGGAGAAAAGATATTTTCTATCTTGTGGAGGAGAGTACAATATTCTGTCACTGCCCTTTTCCCTTGAGATCTTATCCATTCTAATAGCTTCAGTCATCCCCTCTGTAGATATGGACAACTCCCCAAATGGTATCTTTGGCCTCCATCTTTCTAGTCTTCTGGTTTGACATTTTAACTTGCTTCTTGTGCATCCCCATTTAGATATCTTGCCATCACATCAAATACAACATATCTCAAAACAAAACGATCTTTCTACCCTAAAACACCTGCTTCTCTGGACTTCCTATTTCACTTAGGAGTACCAGCATTCACCTAGACATCCAGGCTGCATATACCTTGAAATTATCTCCAATTTTCCCATCCTCCCTCACCACACTTAGCAAGCCTTGGGGTAGTTCCTTTATATTTTTTCCTCAGTTTTGTGCTTCCTATTCCCACTCCCATTACCTCAACTCAGGCCCTCATTATTATCTCACTTTACACTATTTGTGATAGTTTCCAAAGAAGGCTGGCTTTAGCATCTTAAGCTCTCTCATCTATTCTATACACCACTACCAGATTAATTTTTTGTAGATGTCATTTTTGTCTTTCAGTCACTGTCAGTGGCTTCCTAATAACTACGAAATAAAATCCAAACCTCCCAGAATAGTCCTCTGTAATCTAGCCTCAGTTTACCTCTCTTGCCTTAAATTTTACCATTTCCTTACACAAAATCTCTGTTGATTTTTGCCACAAACATTTGCTAAATGCCTTCTGTTTAAGAAACATTGTATTAGGCTCTGAAAAAAGATCACATTCTCCCAGTTATCCAAGCTCAAAATGAAGCCATCTTTGGGGCATCCTTCACCTTCATCCGGAGGGAGCTGGAATCAGCTCAAATTGTTCTGGTGAAATCTGATTGTTAAATTTTCAGTGTGAGTATTTGTACTTTGGAAACTGACAAACAAAGAAACCAAGGCTTGATGTATTATTTTGTTGACTGTGGACTTAATAAAGTGATGGAGAAAATGTTAATTCAGACTAAACTTAAAAGTGTGTTCTTTTGGGGGAGGGGGGAGGAGCTGGTTGTTAAATATGTACTGGCACCCTTCAGGCCATTCTAGTTCACAGTGATTTCTCCCTCCTCTGAACTCTTATATTATTTATTTGGTGTTTAACACATACCATTTTATAGTCTTAATTGCTTTTGGTCCAGATGTGGGGTTTTTTTGGGAGGGAAGAAGTTTGGGGATCTTTTGGTGTGGAAACTCCTTCCGTTAATAAAGATCAACAATTCCTCTATAACGTTAGTCTTAAAAAATTGTCTGAGGCTCTGAGAGTTTAAAAGACTTACTCATGGTCACATGGCTAGTGTGTATCAGAGATAGAATTTGATCCCACATTTTCCTGACTCTAAGGTTATTGTTTTATCCCTTGAGACATACTACTTAAGTAGTGTAATTTTATTTTATTATTATTTACCAAACCTGTGATTTCATTGGTATAAAGAGCTCTGGGTAAAGAATTCCTTCTTCCAGTGCAAATAAGTACCTGCTCTGCAACTTTCAATCTAGTTGAGCCCAACAAACATTTTATAAAATACCTACTATGTGCTAGGGCTACAGAGACAAAAGAAATAGCAAGAGTTCTCTTTCCTTAGGGACTATCTTGGGCAGCTAGGTGACACAGTGGATAGAGTGCTGGGCCTGGAATCAGGAAGACTCATCTTCCTGAGTTCAAACCTGGCCTCAGGCACTTACTAGCTGTGTGACCCTGGACAAGTCACTTAACCCTGCTTGTCTCTGTTGCCTCATCTGTAAAATGAATTGGAGGAGGAAATGGCAAACCACTCCAGTATCTCTGCCAAGAAAACTCCAAATGGGTTCATGAAGAGTTGGACTCAACTGAAAAAAAAAAAGCCATGGCTGAACTTCTTTCCTTGCCCCCAAGGGATTTTACATTGTATTGAGGCAGGTTGAAGGGGATATAACATGTACATAAATTTGAATAGGTAGGCCATAGCACTAACAACCAAAGGAAACTTAGATGATTAACTATTGCTCCACAGCAGGGACCCTATCTCTTTGTATTCCTAGCATCCAGCATGGTGCCTTCCTTCTAGTAAGCATTCCATAAATGTTCATCAAGTTTTAATGGTACCCATAATGATGATCAAGTTTAGAAAATATTGGATTAGATTTAAAATAAATACGCTAAGAAACCTTAATTAAAAGGTTCCTGGGAATCGTTAATTCCCCCTTTTTTGCTCTCAGGGAATGGAAAAACTGCATCAAAATTCAAATAACCTTTCACTGAATCTCTAAGTAAAAGATTTCATTTTGGAAACAGCCTGAAAAACAACTCCATATCATACATCAACGCTTTGACTTCTATTTTGATGGCGCACTAAAAACTGACTATAACTGCTTGCAAAACCTCAAATATTTCTACAAATATGATACAGACATTCTGGCTCTACCTGGCTATATTTGGGAAATACTGGGAAACACTTATTTGTTAGATGAGCATTTGAAAGCAAATCTTTTCCACATGGAAATCTGTTTAATTTAGTCTGAGAAAAACTATTTTTTAAAAAGGCTTGAACCAAATGACTGCTCGTTTAGGGGACTATTGTTACAAGAGTAGCTTCCAAATAGGACTTCCCTCCTTTTAACAGTTCGTACAAGCCAGGAAGAGATCTGCTTTCCTCTCCTTTAGAAAGAAGAAAACCTATGTTTTTCATATCATGGGTAAGAGAAATTATTTTTTTCTGTCTTTGGTTTCTTGTATTAAGAAGAAATTACTTTAAACTTTTGAAACAGGGTCATAGACTAGGATGATGAGAATTATATGACAATAATAAATTACTAAATTTTAGACTGAGTTTTAAAGAGACGTTGTAGAATCTCTCAATGTTTTTTGGTTTAGGGAAATTCCTGCCTGTTATAAGAAGTGATTGGGGAATGTCTGAATTGGTGAATTCCCATGGAACTGCATTTTATCTTGACTGCTTGCTATGGGGCATTCACAGGAAATTCCTGATGGGTTCACCAGCACCTTGGAGTGGGGGGAGTTGAGTCAACAATATATGACCAAGTGTCAGAGGGTTCAGACTCTAATTGAAGAAACATCCTCCCTGAACTCAGTCTATAAGAGATGTGGAAATAATTCTGCCTTCCCTCTCAATTTAGGGAAGTTTTCTCTCCCTTGGACTTCCAATAAGAAAGTAGAGGGGCTTCTTTATGTTATTATGGATGAAAAGGTGGAAGGAAAAGGTTCCTTTGGCAATCATCTGTCTTCTCTGATCCCAACCCTACCATGCTCAGTTATTAGTTATTATCTTTAGCTCAACCCCCTAGTCAATGGGACCCAATCAGTAATTCCCTGAGCTATCCAAGCATGTCCCTCAGCAAAGTGCCAAAGTCCAGCTTCATGGGAGGTGATCTAGTCTAGTAATTCAGGGGTTCCTCTTATCATCTCCAGTCTATTTTTTTTTTTGGTGAGACAATTGTGGTTAAGTGACTTGCCTAGGGTCACACAGCTAGTAAGTGTCAAGTGTCTGAGACTGGATTTGAACTCAGGTCCTCCTGACTCCAGGGCCAGTGCTCTATTCCAGTCTATTTTTTAACTTGATTTTGATGCCTGCTGACTGAAGGCTGAAGAACAGATGAGACAATTTCTCAAGCCTCCTCATGGTTCTAAGGTTTTACAAAATTTGCTCTGATTTTTATGTCTGAAAACCTAATTTTGGTATAAGTTGTATAGAGACAGTGATAGGAACTGCAATTTCATGTGTATAGTAGAGTCCCAGGGGAGTGAACTCCTACCAATTAACATTGGCATCTTTTTTCCAACTAAGTCTTAGAGACTTGTCTAGTGCATTGAGATGTTAAACAACTTGTTCAGAGTCATGAAACCAGTATGTATATCAGAGATAGAAACCATTCTTCTTGGCTTGACTCTGGCTCTCACACAGTAGTAATGATTGGGGAGGGGGAAGGATTACTTCTCCCCACCCCCATCCAATTTTATCAGCCTCTTCTTACCTGACCACTCTCAAGCTATTTTCCCTCATCAATAAAAATATCATGTCATCCTCAAAATTCAACTGTTAGTGGAGGATAAAAGAAAAAAAATAACTTACACGCTGATTATGAAGATGCATTTAGATGGCTTGTGTTCAACAGTTAGTTGCTTGACATGATCATTCTTTTAGATACATACAAAGCATACATCCATTAAATAAAGGTTATGTTTCTAAAGAGCATGACCTAGTACACCTCGCCTGGGTTTTCTGAGTGATTTAACTACTTCTATGTAATCAAAAACTATAAGCAAAAAGGTGTAACTGGTCAATCAGCAAATAGCTCTGGACCAGAGGCAATGCAAATGGTGGATCAAGACTGCTTTCACATAAAGGCAAAATATTAGGATTAGTAGAATTATTCATTTAATCCCTTTTTATTCAGTCCCTTGTCTGAAAAAGAAAGCAACATGTCCTGACCTGGCATGATTGTCTTCTTGCACTCTGAGCATTTGGAAGAATACTCATTGGAGTAACATTCAGTACAAAGGAGATGCTCATCTTTGGCAGCAAAAGGCTTGTCCACCAGGGAGTTCTTGCATTGGAAACAGTGAAAGCAGCTCTCATGCCAGTGCCGATCCTTGTAGGAAAGATCCTGCAGAATCCCAAACCACAAAGAAAATGGTGAATGTTTGTCAGAATTAAGAATCAAAGAATCAACTCATAACTAGAGTTTAGGGTGCAAACCTGCAATGAAACAAATGTCCAGTATAAAGACAGATATTGATGTGTTGTTTTTTTTTTAAATCTTGCCCAGCCTTCTGAAAAGAGAGCAAGTTAAATTGTTCATTTTCAGTGTCCATTTAACATAGTACCTTAACTCTGATCAACCACCATTCTATGGGATCAGTGATGAAGTATGCTAGTCATGTGCTGACAGAGAAATAATGGATTCAATATGCAGAATGAGACAAACTTTTTTTGACATTGCAAATACAGAAATTTGTTTTTCTTGACCATGCATATTTGTTACAAGGTTTTTTTCCCCTTTTCCTTTTTTAATGGGTGGGGGGTGGGGAAAGAGAGAAAATAAATGCTTGCTAATTAAAAAATAAATTTAAAATTTAAAATAAAGTAGCATCAGCGGCGGCCAGGTGGCACAGTGGATAAAGCACTAGCCCTGGAGTCAGGAGTACCTGAGTTCAAATCCGGCCTCAGACACTTGACACTTGCTAGCTGTGTGACCCTGGGCAGGTCACTTAACCCCCATTGCCCCGCAAAAAAAACCAAAACCAAAACCAAAATAAAGTAGCATCTCAATTGGATTTTTGTGATGCTATAGAAAAATAAGCAGCATTTCACTGAAGATCTTAATTTTTTTTAGTAAACATAACGTATCAGTCTATAATGGATAATACCCCTGATACTGACAATGAAGAATATATTTTTCACATTTGGGAGGACCATCAAAGCTCTTCAAGGGCCAAAAAGCAAAGGTAATTTACTAAATTGCATGCCAGTGTCTTAAAAGAGCTAATGCATAATACAAAAGTTAGATCCAATTCTGTCCTATCTTTTTCTTATGATTGACATTTTTCACATTATTTTTCCCTTTGGATCTTAATTCACAACTGATCAGAAACTATTTATTATTGAAGAAGAGAAAGAATTATGAACTAGCTGCAAGTTCTTGCCATGAAGTTTTCTGTTTCCTAGGTGACCCAAGCTACTAGGCAGTAGGACTATTCTGTCAAGTTTGCCTCTCAAAAATACCCCTTCTCAAGGTATTTCTGTGACTGAAAATTTGTTAAAGGTTGAGAAACAGCCATGTGCAAGAAGGTACCCCAAAGCAACCCACTTTCCCTACCTCTCTCAGAAGTAGAAGGTGTCTAGATACAGAGAAAAAGGACAGGATCTGGAATAAGAGGACCAGGACTTAAACACAGCCTCTGATACTACTTACCCTTTCTCTGCCTCAGTTTCCTCAAATATAAAATGAAGGAGGTGGATCAAATGGCCCCTGAGGTCCCTTCTAGCCCTAGATCTATGAATTGCTAGAGGTGTAGGATGTTGAACTACCTACTTGGAGACCTGAACATGAGTCTGGATGAGGCTATAGACACCAATTCAGAACAGGACTATCTTGACCAGATGTCAACTAAACCAAATACACGAATGCTTTTTTTTTTTTTGATCTTTCACCCAAACCAGAGGCTATCTACCTATGTTGGCATGGAAATGTTGGGCTCAGCATTGGTCTTGGGAACACCATACTAAAGAAATCACAGATCTTTTGATCAAGCTAACCCAAGCTAAAGTCAATTGGTTTGCTTTTCACTTACAACTTGGTTTAGTTCAAGCAATTTGAAAAATGTTAACATTTTGCAAATAATTGATGTGTTTCCTTGCTATAGCAGTGTGGGGTCCTGAATAAAGGTCTATGAATCCAGAAGGCACTGGACCAAGTCTAGTTTCTGACACATACAGTCTGTATTACTGTGGGCAAAAGACTTAATCTCTCAGTGCTGCCAGGTAACTCTCTAAAACTCTAATTAAAGAGCAAATACAAATCCACATTGATAGAAGTTGTTTCAGGGAGAATCAGATGTTCTCTATACTAATGAAATCACAGGTACTGTCCCTTCACCTCCATCCCCTTTCTAGATACCTATGAAGTGTGGTGTACTGGATAGATGGCTGACCTTAGAGTCAAGAGAGTTCAGATCTCCTTTAATACATACTATGTGACCTTTAGTAAATCACTTTTCTGTTCCTTTAGGCAATTCTAATTTGAACCTTTGTCTCTGCCTCCTAGTCCAGTGCTCTTTCCACTGATAATAGCTGGCATTTATGTGGCACTTTATGATTGGCATATTCTCACGACAAGGCTGGGGATACACTGTGGTATTTTACCAAATGGAGATGAATACAAACTCCTTCAGCATTCATATTTTGCAGTAATTGACCATAATACACCAATAAACATTTATCTACTCAGAAGAAGTTTAGGGTAGCCTGAGTCCTGCCGTCTTGTTGTTATCTGCATGTTATTCTATGTTGTTATCTATCCTACATCGTTATCTGCATGTTATCGCATGTACTGATGTTCGTATTTCCCATTTTTTTCCAGAATGGTTTTCATAATGAACTCTGTTTTGTACTATTCCAAAGTTCTGAAACAACCAAAATCTCAAACCTTTCAGTATCATATTTTGTAACAATTCATTCAATTCATTTTTCCCCCTCAACAAAGGAAGCTGAAAAAACCAATCAGTCTCCGGGAAGCAATCTTTTTTTTTTTTTCAGCAACAAACATTTATTTTATTTTTCAGTTACATGTAAGGGTAGTTTTCAATAGAAAAATGCAAGTTAGATCCAACTGGGAGGAGTTGATGTTGTTTGTTTAAAACTCTGACATTGGTGTTCTAGAAAATGCAATGGCAGGCTTTCTTTATCATTATCTTCCATGACATGGAAAACATACATATTTCTTGTTATTTTATTTTTCTTGTCTTCTCTCCTGGTCTCACTTATAATACTCCCCACCTCCTAAGCTTCCTATTTGCTTTTTTTGGATGAGATTCATATGTGGGGCATCTCCCACCCCCAAATGGTGTTCAATTATTCACTCTTTCCCTAGATGGATTTGTCTAGGCAGCAATCAAAATCTGAATCACATACCTGGTGTGAGGGAAATAAATACAAACTAAACAATAGCTTTCTGTCTTTCCCAGCTGACTACAGATGCTATAGGTATAGACTTCTGAATATGAATGAATTTTGGGAAATGAGGTACAAAATAGCTCTAGTTTACAAGAGGAAGTAATAAAAGGGAAAATGCCCATTTCATCCTTCTTTGGTCTTTGCTTTTTCTAGTTCCTTCTCGAGCCATTAAAAAAATATGGTAACAGATCAGAGACACCGTAGAATTGCATACAATTTTGGCCTTCTCTCTGATCTCTTTGATAGCATGTGTTCTCTCAGCTTTTAAGTATCAGGCAAATAAACTTCATCTCTCTGCTCTTCAATATTCTTGCTGTATTTTTTTTTGGTGTTAAGTGACTTGCCCAAGGTCACACAGCTAGTGTCACAGGTCTGAGGTCAGATTTGAACTCAGGTCCTCCTGAATCCAGGGCCAGTACTTTATCCACTGTGCCACCTAGCTTTCCCTCTTGCTGTATTTTTAATGCACCTGTACTTAGCTGTCACATTCCTTATTTATTCAACTTGAACATGCTAAGTTTTTTTTCTCATTATAGTATTACTTTCTAATTTGTAAATGCCCATGCATGAAGAAGGCACCCAAGCTCCCATCTTTCTGAGGCAATATGACTACAGATCATGTCCATGATCAAATATGCTTTTTAGTTACTTCTTACTGGAGTCATATGAAAAACAAGGTAATAGGGGCTTTACCCCAGGATACTAATATTAGGAAATGCACTTTCCCCCACTTTCCCAAGGGTTATCAGAAACCTTCACCCCTCAAACTCTTCAAGGACCTAGGAAGGACTTTGGAGAATGGCTTTTTCAAACTATTCCCATCCTACTTCACAACTGGACTGTCCTCTGTGCCACTTTTCTGCCCTGTTCAACTATTTTCTTCCTTAAATGAAAAGGATCTTAATTATAGTTCTGTTACTTTCTTTGGTAATTTAATTCCCCCCCCCCAACTGCCAGTTCAAGTCTCACATTCTCACTCACCAGCCTTTCCATATTCTTTCATTTCATTATATTAATATTAGTGTAATGGGAGGATCTGGTGGCACAGTGGATAAAGTACCAGGTTTGGAGGTAGGAAGACCTGAGTTGAAATCTAGTTGAAATCTACTTACTAGCTGTGTGACTTTGGGCAAGTCATTTCACTCTGTTTGCCTCAGTTTCCTCATCTGTAAAATGAACTAGAGAAGGGAATAGCAAACCACTCCAATTATCTTTGCCAAGAATGAGATACAAGTAAGGGTTTGAGATCTTGATTAAAGTAGATCAAGTGAAAAAATTCTCTTTAATCAGTCAGTTGATTCTTCTGCACTCATCATGTCACTTGATAAAGTATTGCTCTCCCCATGGTGGAAAAACAGCAAAATGCTTTTCACATCCAGTGACTTATCCCCTAGTATGAGATGAGAAACTCAGGAGCAGGGGGGAAAAGGGGAAGAAATGTTAATGATGTGCATCTATTGATGCTGGTTTGTTTATACATGTTAGCTACTCAGCTCAGAGGGTAAACCTCATGCAGAGACCTGGGATACAAGTTATTAGTAGGGGAAAGAAAGAAAAAAGAAAAATAAATAGAAGTTCAAGGGATTTTGCCTTTTTAGGCTTAACTTCAAAGAGTTTTGAGAAAGAACCTCTAAGCAAAACATCCTAAAAACTGAAAACCATCAGAACTTCATCACAATATCCTGTCTTGCTTTACTTTGTCCCCAGCAACCCACTAAAGGAGCAGTTTAGGGTGACTGCTTATATACATGGAGAAGATGGATTTGATAGGCCTGTCTTTCTTCTTGAGTGCACAGAGAAAAATCACTTTATGGTTCTTACATTTCTATAGAATTTTAGTATCTCCTAAGTGCTTCTTTATACATCATTACATTGGATCCCCATTACAACCTTGTAGAGTAAGTGGAACAGGTATCATCATTCCTGGACAGCTAGGTGGTGCAATGGATAGAATGCTGGGCATGAAGTCAGGAAGACCTGATTTCAAATGCCACTTAAGACCCGTACTAGCTGTCTGACCCTGGGCAAGTCATGTAATCCTTTCTGCCTCACTTTCCTCATCTGTCAAATGAGCTGGAGAAGGAAATGGCAAACCCTTCCTTTGCTAAGAAAACCCTAAATGGGATTGTGAAGAATCAGACATGATTGACACAACTGAACAACAACAATATACTAAGTGCTTTTAAATACATTATTGCATTGGATCTCTATAACAACCTCATGGAGTAAGTGGGACAGGTATCACTATCGCCATTGCACAAATGAGAACAATCAGACTCAGAGAGTTTAAATGACTTGCTCAAAGCCACTCAGCTGTTAAGTTATATTGCCAAGATTTGAATCAAGGCTTCTGATTCAAGATCAATGAGCTTGACTTAAATTCCAGGCCAAATTTTCAAATATGTTAATGGAATGGTTAGGGAACATCTAAGAAAAAGGAAGCATTGAGCCCTAAGAACCAGTCAGTAGGGCACAAATCATGTTAAACTAACCTCATTTCTCTTTTTTACAGGATTATTATTCAATCAGAAAATGCTATACTTATAACTCACTTAAACTTTAGCAAGGCATTTAACAGAGACTTCCCATTGTTCTGAGAAAGATAGACATAGGATAAATGGCTTAAAAATGATTTGGCCTGGGCAGCTAGGTGGCGCAGTGGATAGAGCACCGGCCCTGGAGTCAGGAGTACCTGAGTTCAAATCCGGCCTCAGACACTTAACACTTACTAGCTGTGTGACCCTGGGCAAGTCACTTAACCCCAACTGCCTCACTAAAAAAAAAACAAAAAAAACAAAACAAAAAAAAATGATTTGGCCAGGGGGCAGCTAGGTGGCACAGTGGATAAAGTACCAGCTCTGTATTCAGGACCTGAGTTCAAATCCGGCCTCAGACACTTGACACTAGTTGTGTGACCCTGGGCAAGTCACTTAACTAGCATTGCCCTGCCAAAAGAAAAAAAAAACAAATAAACAAAAATGATTTGGCCAGATCCAAAGTTTTGTTATTAATGATTTGATGTAACTTGGAAGAAAGTCTCTACTGGAGGGCCTCAAAGATCTGGGGAAGGCCCTATGCTGCTTACCATTTTTATCAATGGTATAGATAAAACTATAGATGATTTAATTATCAAATTTGCAGATGACACAACTCCAGAAGCAATAATTTACACTTTAGATCATGAGGTCAGGATCCAAAGAGACCCGTATAGTATTTAATTCTGGGTTGATTAGATTAAATGAGGTAAATTTTAACAGGGCTAAATGTGGGATCATCTACAGTGGAACCACTGAATTTGGACTCTCCTACTATAGTCCCTGAAATGCTGTTCAAAGAAGTAGAAATGGTACTAAAAAAAAAAAGAAAGATGAGAACACTAGAGCAAACAAGAGGTGGTATGTTCTATGAAAGAGATACAATTTTGAGGAATAGATATTCAAAATAATTGAAAGGAAAATATAAACACTGGGAAAAATCATAGAGGTCATTACCATGTATCCAAAATGCTATTGAGAAAATATCTAAACTACTAACCCATAGGACTAATTTCCCATTTCTTCAAAATATAAGTGAGAATAATCTATACTTGTTCCAACAACTTGTTCCATTCAATGACAATGTTGGCAGGAGAACAGGCAGACATTCATAAACAATATTCTACAACAAACATCTCCTTGGTTAACAATTGCCTGAAAGGGACCCAGAATACATGATCATGCTGTGCTTAGTTTTTGTTGATTATTTTTTAAAAGCACTTGATTTGGGAGAGCAAAACGCTGCCTTCTCTCTCTTCCAACAAGGTGTTAAAGTCATAGAAGATTCATTTCAGAGATAAAACAGCAGAGGTAACTTTTTGATGATTATTAAAGTTAAAGTCATAGAAGATTCATTTCAGAGATAAAACAGCAGAAGTAACTTTTTGATGATTATTAAAGATCAAATAAAGCATGAAACAAAGTGAATGAATTAAAAAGGAGATGGGCTAGTCAGGGAATGCAGATAAATTAAAACCAATGGATTGGCTCTACTATCATTTCTACTCAGCCATCATACTCATATTTAACTATGACATCAGTTTCTACTCTTATTTCACCTTTAACCTCAAAGATGTCTGCTACTGACCTTCAGCTGAGATTTATATCAATGTATCCTAGTTTTTAAGAGCTAGAGTGAACCTTGGGATAGATCAAAAGAGATAGACTACCCAGTGGAAAATTTAAAGGAGGACAGGAATAGCTGCTGCTCAGGAAGAGAAGTTGGTGGGTTGGATACAGTACTCACATTGTCAAGGTCACAGATCCAGCAGAATATTAAAGCAAAAGTCAAATCTTACATTTCCATTAAAAAATTTATTTCACAATATAAAATGGTCTGTTATCTAGACATAAATTCAACTGAAAAAGATTTTTGAGATTGGTGGTTAGTACCCTAACAAACCCAAGAAATCAGTAGTGCAAATGGCAGCCAAAACCAATAATGTGATCTATTATATACTTCTATTATATATGGCTCAGGACTAGGGAGAAGATCATCATGTTATACTCTATCCTGGACAAATTGTTAATTAGAGCACTGTATTCAGTTCACTTGTTGGGTACTACATTTTTAAAAGGATATTGATAAGCTGGAGTGCATCCAGAGATAGACACCCAGGATGGTCAGGTGTTTGGGGGATATGTTATATAAGATGAAACTGGAGATATTTATCCTGTACAAGAGAGGACTTGGAGGAGGGGAGCATGAAGGCTATCTTTGAGTCAAAGGAATCATGTGGACAAAGTCTGTGTTACTCAGCTCTTTGAAACATTGGGGAGAAATTGCATAAAAGGCAGCTTTAGTCTTGATATAAGGAAACACTGGGGCAGCTAGGTTGGCACAGAGGATAAAGTGTAGGGTCTGGAGTCAGGAAGACTCATCTTCCTGAGTTCAAATCCAGTCATACACTAGCTGTGTGACTCTGGGCAAGTCCCTTAACCCTGTTTGCCTCAGTTTCCTCATCTGTAAAACAATCTGAAGAAGGAAATGGCAAACCACTCCAGTATCTTGCCAAGAAAACCCCAAATGTGGTCATGAAGAACTGGACACAACTGAAATGACTGAATGACAACAAAAGGAAATACTTTTCCCAAATTTGAATTATACAGAAGTAGCATGGTCTAACTTGAGATGTATTGTTTGACCACCCTGGAGGTCTTCATGTAAGGAATGGATGACTGGGGTTCAGGTACATGCTGAATCAGATAGCATCTGAAGTCACTTCCAATGCTGAGCATCTGATAGTCTGTGAGCGTCTGATAACCCTTTTGTTGCTCTTTCTACCAAAACATGCTCTCAGTGGTTTAAAAAAAATTCTAGCAATTAAGCACTTCTTTGTTTTTTGTTTTGTTTTGTTTTTAAAGTGAGGCAATTGGGGTTAAGTGACTTGCCCAGGGTCACACAGCTAGTCAGTGTTAAGTGTCTGAGGCCGGATTTGAACTCAGGTACTCCTGACTCCAGGGCTGGTGCTCTATCCACTGAATTAAGCACTTCTAATGGTGGCTAAGAATTGGAAATCAAAGGAATGTCCATCAATTGGGGAATGGCTAAAGAAGCTGTGGTATATGATGGTGATGGAATATTATTGTGCTATAAGAAATGACAAGCAGGATGACTTCAGAAAGGCTTAGAAAGACTTGTATGAACTGATGCATGGTGAAGAGAGCAGAATCAAGAGAACATCGTGCACAGAAACAGCAATATTGTCTGAATCTTTGGCTCATTTCACAGAAGATGCCGAAGATGTAAATGTCTCAAAGGAGCCCAGAATCAGATTCAGGAACATAGGAAACACTCAAACAGTCCATCAGCTCACCTTAGAAACTAGATTAAATTAGACTTTACTATCACAGCATTCTTTGACATTCTGGTTAATACCTAGCTCTCCCACAGGTTCTTACACATTTTCTCACAGCTGGCTAGCATCACACTATGATTTGGCTTCCAGTAAGAAGGAGAAATGAACAGTTTGGGGCTGCTGAATAAGGGTGTCTTTGCCATTAGACCTTCCCTATCAGAATAGCTCTTTAGGGCAGCTAGGTGGCACAGTCCTGGAGTCAGGAAGACCTTAATTGACACCCCTTAGACATTTACTGGCTATGTGACCCTGGACACTTGCCTGTTTGCCTCAGTTTCCTCATCTGTAAAATGAACTGGAGAAGGAAATGACAAGCTACTACAGTATCTTTGCCCAGAAAACCCCAAATGGGGTCCAGACACAACTGAAAAATTATTAAACAGCACAATCAGAATAGCTACTTGCTTTACTTTCCAAGTGGGATAATGCCCAACAACTAGATGGGTTTTCCTTCTTTTCTTCCAAGAAGCATATTGCAGCAAGAAATCTTCTCTCTCTTCAAGGTCCAATCTCTGAGCATTCAAGCTTTGAAACTTGAATCTGAGCTTACCCATGAGACAATGCCCAAGCCTGTGGCTCTCTCCTCAGACTAAGTCAGCATAGGCGTGTCTGCTTCCACAGATGAATACCATTTCTTGAGCTCAGAAATCCCACTTTCACCATCTTTTCTCTTGGGTCATATACAAACACAGGCGATTCTAACATTTCTCTGCCCTAAGGCAACCTTTCCTGGGGAGAGCTAATTGAGCATGAATATGTTTCCTTCCCCCTGCCCATAAACCCCACTAAGGACCAAGTCTGCTCTGCTGCTCACTGATCTGTCTTCTGAGGGTGAGATAGAAGTCCTAGAGAGAGGCAGAAAGAGAACTGGTCTGTGGGTACCAGTTACCTTTACAGATCCCCTAGAGAGGTGGCCCTTCTGTGTCTGTTCTCTGCTATAAGCCAGCCATCAGCTTAGAGGCAGCTCTAGTCACTTGGATCCATTCAGTAATGTTGTCCTTTCAGTCAGTTATGTCAGATTCTTTGTGACTCTGTTTGGGGTTTTCTTGGCAAAGATACTGGAATGGTTTGCCATTTCCTTCTCCAGATCATTTTTACAGATGAGGAAATGGGCAAAGTTAAGTGACTTGCCCAGGGTCACATAGTTAATAAGTGTCTGAGTCTGGATTGTAACTCGGGAAGATGTTTATCTCAGACACCCACTAGCTGTGTGACTCTGGGCAAGTCACTTAACCTGTTTGCTTTAATCCACTGGAGAAGGAAATGACAAACCCCATGGGGGTTGTGAAGATTCCTTTCTTTATATGCCAGAATGCTGAGCCTGGTCAGGACAGATTTAAGATCAAATTTAGCCTCAGGCACTTACTAGCTGTGTGATCCTGGGCAAGTCATTTAACCTCTTTTGCCTCAGTTTCCCCATTTACAAAATAGGGACAATAATAGTACCTACCTCCAAGGGTTTTTATGAGGACCAAACGAGAGAATATTTGTAAAAAGTGCTTAATGCTGTACCTGGCTCTACATAAATGTTTATTTCCTTCCCCTTAATAAATGCTTATAATCGGCTTCAGTTCCATTCTTTCATTTCCCAGCTTCTCTCCTGTGGAAGTATTCAACAAAATTAGTTGTCAGTCAGGTAACAAGAGTCATATTACTAGTGACAACAAAGCCCCATAGAGTCCATATGTCTGGGGGGGAAATGACAAAGTCCTTATCACCACTACTGCCTGCTCCAGTCCAGAAAAACAAGAGGTC
This sequence comes from Dromiciops gliroides, assembly GCF_019393635.1. Lineage (NCBI taxonomy): Eukaryota > Metazoa > Chordata > Mammalia > Microbiotheria > Microbiotheriidae > Dromiciops > Dromiciops gliroides. Next base: position 185,402,504 of record NC_057863.1, on the reverse strand, counting down.
TTTCCTTTAAGAACATTACTGTATTTTCTCAGAGTTGAGCACAGGACAAGACCTGTGATTTCACTGACATGGGGATCTCCTGATGAGGAAATGCCTTCCACCACTAAAGGTTGGTACTATCTCTGCAACTTCAAATTTTAGTTGCCTGGGGCCTTGAGAGGTGAAGTGATTTGCATTGGGTCACACATCCAGCATGTGTTTGAGGCAGAATTTGAGCACAGGTCTTCCTGACTGCAAGATCTAGCCTTCATCCATTACACTGCAATGCCTCTATTAATATGGGTAATTAATATAATGATTAACTGTGTTAATTAAAATTAATTGAAATAATATAATTACATTATAGTAATATAGAATATGCTTAAGGAACTCACAGAAATGTACATTAAGCATATAGGAATAAAGATAAGACATACAAACAAGTTCTGAAGTCTCTTCCTCTCCAGTCTTATATCTCCAATTATGGAGTGTCCTATAAACATCTTAAATTCAACATATCTAAAACAACTTACCATTGTTTCCCTCCCACTTTCCCTTCTTCTTAATTTCCCATTTACTATAGAGGGTATGATAATCCTCCCAGTCACCCAGGTTCACAGTCTAGGTTTCATCCTTAACTCCTCGTTTGCTCTCAGCCTCCATGTCCAATCAGTGGTCAAATACTGCCATTTTTAATCTTCTTAACTTGGTGATATCATCACCTCCCATGGATTCAATTATCATTTCAATGTAGGTAATTCCCAGATACATTTCACAGCTCTAACTTTTCTCCTGAGCACTTCCAACTATTCTTTTAAATTCTACGTGTCTATGAAAAAATGCTCTAGATCACTATTGATCAGAGAAATGCAAATTAAAACAACACTGAGGTATCACCTCACACCAATCAGAATGGCAAATATAACAAAAACTGAAAATATTGGATGTTGGAGGGCATGTGGGAAAGCTGAGACACTAATCCACTGTTGGTGGAGTTGTAAAAAGATCCAACCATTTTGGAGAGCAATTTGGAACTATGCCCAAAGGGCATAACCTTTGATTCAGCAATACTACTGCTAGGTTTATATCCCAAAGACATCCTCCAAAATAGAAAAAGAACTATTTGTACAAAAGTATTCATAGCAGCTCTTATTGTGGTGGTTAAGAACTGGAAATCAGAGGAATGCCCATCAATTGGTATATGTGGTATATGTTGGTATTGGTAAGCTGTGGTGTATGATGGTGATGGAATATTATTGTGCTCTAAGAAATGACAACCATGATGACTTCAGAAAGGCCTGGAAAGACATGTATGAACTGATGTATAGTGAAGTGAGCAGAACCAAGAGAACATTGTACACAGATACAGCAATATTGTTTGATGAACTGTGAATGACTTGACTATTCTCAACAATACAATAATTCAAGACAATCCTAAAGGACTGATGATGAAGCATACTATCCACCTCCAAAGAAAGAACTGATATTGATGGAATAGACTGAAGCATGCTATTTTTAATTTTCTTTAATTTTTTTCTTTTAATCAATTTTTCTTGATTAAATATCGTAATGTTTTACATAATCATACATATCTGATTGATTGCAGCCTCAGGGATAGGGGAGGGGAGGGAGGGAAGAAGGGATAAAAATAGGAACCCCAAACTATAAAGAAAAATGTTTATTACATTTTAAAAATAAAATAAACATACCTGAGAAGTCAAAAAAAATTATGTGTCCAAAACTAAATTTATTTTTTCCCACCTCTAACTCCTTCTCCCTCCTAACTTTCCTATTACTATAATGGATATGAACATCCTCCCCATCATCCTGTCTCATGTTCTAGATGTAATCCTTGACTCTTCACTCTCTTTTGCCCTCCCATATCCAATTAGTTGACAAATCCCATCATTTATACTTTCATAACATCTCTCATATACACCCCCTTCTCTCCCCTGACACTGCCACCATCCTGGTGTAGGCCCTCATCACTTCATGCTTGGATTATTGTAATAGCCTGCTGGTCGGTCTCCCTGTGTCAAGTCTCTCCACACTACAATATATCTTTTACTCAGCTATCAAGTTGATCTTCCTAAAACACAAGCCTGGCCATATTATCTCCTCCCAATTCCATTTGGTAAACTCCAGTGTCTCCCTATAACCTCTAGGATCACATAGAGGACTCTCCGTGTGACCCTTAAAGCCCTTTCTTACCTTTTTAGTCTTCTTATACTTTATAACCTTCTGTGTCTTCTTCCAGTGACACTGGCTTCCTTGCTGTTCCTTGAACACTACACTCTCTCTCTCTCTCAACTCCAAGCGTTTTCTTGGCTGTCCCTCATGCCTGAAACACTCTCCCTCATTTATGCTCCTAGTTTCTCTGGCTTCCTTCAAATTTCATTGAAAAATCCATCTTCTGCAATAAACCTTTCCCAGTCCTCCTTAATCTTAGTACCCTCTCTCAGAGACTACTTGTAATTTATCCTTTATGTAGCTTGTTTATATATAGTCTTTTTCATATCGTTTTTCCTGTTAGACTATATAACCTCTTAGAGAGTAAGGACTGTCTTTAGCCCCTTTTTGTATCCCCAGAGCTTAGCACAATAATTGGCAAATAGTAGGTGCTTAATAAATGCTAGTAGATTGACTTACTGCCCCACACTCAAGTGCATAAAACAAAATTAGCTTCATTCTCTCAGGCTTGTTGATGATTTTTTAAAATTGTATGCATACACTGCTTAGGAGGTGGAGGGGAGGAGTGGAGGAGAGACTTGTGGACTCTCTTGTTATTTTAAGAAAATAGAACTGCAAACCAGATTTATCAGTTCAATTGCTCTGCTGGGTGACCTGCCAGGAGTTTTTGCTTCACTTCCTGAAAAAACAGACCATTTTTCTCTAGGATTACATCCTCCCTCACTATCCCCTCCTCAGTTGATTTTATTCACTTTTGACATTTAAAAATACCCTCCCCCCAAACACCTTTAATATTAAAAATTCCCCAAACTCGGGTGGTCTAGATTGAAAAAAATACAGAAAATCACATTGAATAATAATACCACATTTCTAAGACCTCTAAATCCAAGTTGAAAAGTTCAGGCTGATTAATTCCTGACTTTGGTAAAGACTTGTTGATTTTGGCCCAATTCGGTGGGATTTTTGATCATTAACACATAAAACATTTCTTGAAGGATTACTGGTTTAAAGAGACTTTTAACTAAATCATATTCTCAAGAAAAGGAAAGTCATTTCAGCCTTTTTTCCATGTTATTCACTGGCTAAGGGAGATTAGCCCCAACTATCTAAAACTCTTAGCTCTAAAGAGCTGGGCTTTCAAACTGATGGACTCACCCATTTGAGTTGTCTCTGGCAACTTTACTAGAGTCTTAGCCTTTACTTTAAAGATGTACATTAAAAAAAAACAACTGGAATTTCCATATTGGGAACTCAATAGAGAAGGGTTCCATGAGATATGCAGCGGAAACACACTCTAGAAAACTGGGGTTGTTGGGAGGAAGGAAGAGGATTGTATTTTAACTCTTACAAGTGTGAATACACGATGGCAGTGACTGTCCCAAATGCCTGGAATCCATTTCCTCCTTCCTTTAAGAGTGACTCTCTTCCTTTAAGATATCTCAAATATCATCTCCTGCATGAAACCTTTCCTTATCCCCCAATTGCCCTCTGTGCCTCTGGTTACTTTGTATATATCTTTTATTGATTCAGTATATATTTATGCTGTGTATATTTTAAGATGTACTAGTTGTTTCCACCATTAGAATGTAAGCTCATCGAGAGCAGGGGTAGTTAGTTGTTCTTTCTATTTATATCCCTAATGCCTATCACAGTGCCTTGAACAAAATAGCCATTTAATAAACACTTATTGATTGATTTATTGAGAAAGGGTACAAGAACTCTCATTAAGCAGCAGGAAGAGATGTCAGGCCATTGACAGAAGAGAAATAATTTTTAGATGAGCTAGGTCAACTAATTTTTGCTATCTCTAAGCCTCTGGACCTTTCAAAGTTTACACAATACTACTGTTCATTTTTGTTTCTTTCACATTTGGCATTGAACTCCCATGCTATAGCCAAAAAATACATTGCTGTAGTTTGGTTTCATGAGACATAAAAAGAGCCATGTTGCACATTCCTCATCTCGTTTTCTTTCTTCACAAAGACTTCCTGTGCATGGGAGTTGGGGGGAGGAAAGGGAGGGATTATTGCTCACTTGCCATCCAACATTTAGCAGCAGAAGGCAATGGGGCAATCCTGTTAGCATTGCCTTTCCTAGGGAAAACTCGATAAATGAGGCTAATATGGTAGCTGAGAAATATTTGGATTATCTATTTACAGATACCTTTCCCTCTGCCTCATCTGTAAAATAAGGGAGTTAAACTCGATGATCATTAAAGCCCTTCCAGCTCTACGATGTCTATGTTTTCTCTGTACCCAAACACCATTCGGCACTGAAGAAATGTGAGGTAATGCTTGTCCTCTATAATCTGATGGTCTGGCTAAAGAGACAATTCTAACACATGCAGAACATAATAACAAACAATATTCCCCAGTGATCAGCCAAGGAACTAATTTATTCAGTTCAACCCGACAGGGACTGTCAAAATAAAGCACGAGCTAAGGTACCTTGCAGTCACAGCCAATGGGTTTCTTGCACTCATCACATATGTTGGAATACAGGCTCTCAAAGCACTTCACACAGTAGGGATCCTCTTCTCTCAGGATGTATTTCTTTCCAAACAGGGATTCATTGCAGTGGTGGCAATCAAAACGCTCAGTCATTTTGACACCTTGGTTTCCAGCAGCCTGTCAAAAGGAAAAAATTCAAAGCCCCATTAATGCTTCTTTGTCACAAGGCACACTCAGGAATCAAGCAGAGTGTCATTGGTATCAGTTTCAGTCAAGTGGTATTCTATTTCCACTTGGTGAATAATTTTCGTATTGGCTAGTTTAAGTAATCTTTCATTTCCTAAATTAGCATGCAAAAAAAAAAAGGTTTCTCCCCAGTTAGTGACATGGGTTTCCCCCACACATTCTATTCTAAAATCTGTTTTTCTTTATCCAGTGCTATGAGACCTTATCAATTTGGGAGAAAAGTAAAACTCTGGACCAGGGTTCTTTACCCTCTCTTGCTTTTTATATTTTTAAAATACATAACATCATCATAAATCAATTCTTCCCATTCTCCCTTCCCCTGAAATAGATGGGCAGGGATTTAAAACAATATGTTCATTTCTATTAAAAGATTTTCCATGAGCTTCTTTTCATGATTCACAAGTTTAAATGTTAAGAAACAGCAGGGGTAGGGAGGGGGTGGGCCAGAGAATCAGAGGATAGTAAATCTGAGAGAAAATGGGCACAGTATCCTCGACTGTGATGTTGCATTAGAAAATATATGAGCAAAAGAGAAATAACTCAAGTGCTTTATTTATCCTAAATTAAAAAAAACACAACAACAATTCAGCTGCATGGAGCAGGATGAAGGAAAAGGGCTCTCTTCAAAAATACAGACAAATGTACAGTGTTAAAAGCAGTGACCTCCAACAGTGGCGCTAACAGGCAATATAGGGCTCATTTCAAAGAGAAGCAAGTATGAGTCTCCGTGCTTTGGCCATATGACAGTCATGGTGAATTTTTCCAGGATGAGTGTACAGCATGCATGACTGCTGTGGAGGTGGGGTGATGGAGAGCAGGGGTGGGAAAGGTTTTTCACTGTTCCTCATAGAGTATCTCATACAGATCTGTTGGGATTTTCCCACAGATTTATGGGTACTAAGTTAAGATTTATGGATTGCTGGAGCTAGAAGGGACTTTGGACATTATCTAGTTCAGTGCTCTTATTTTGGAGATGAGAAAGCTGAGAAAAAGTGAAGTAATTTATGTACAGTTATGTATAGTTGCATAACTAGTCGGGAGTAGAGATGGGCATCCTAGTATCACAGAATTAGAGTTGGAAGGGACTTGAAAGATCAACTAATCTGACATATATCAATGAGGAATGGAGGCTCTGTAACTTGCCCAAATTCCCACAAATAATTAAATGGCCAAGCCAGGAATTGAACCCAGGTTTCTTTGACTCATAGTCCAGAATTTCTTCCAATTATTTTATTGCATCATGACTGGTGCTATTTGGCAGGGAAATTTTTTTTCCATTGTACTAATAATACTTGGTACAGTGTTGTTGTTTTTTTTCAGGAGTGCGCGCACACACATACACACACACACGTGTTTATTTTCTTTTATGAACAAGTTAAGAGGAATGATTAATTTACTAAAAGCAAAAGGGAAGAAAGATTAAGTAGGTTGGACACTGCCACATGTGACAAGTTGTATATTAAGATTCCTTAAATGAACAGCACTCTGTAAATGGAAAATGGTCAAGAATGGGTACATTAAAGGTAAATAGGAATATAGTTGTTTATGATTATGGGAGCCTTGATTCTGGGTTTGAAGCAAAAAAAAAATCAATAAATATATTGATTTGTGCCATATGGTTCAGTAAAGTTCTAAAAGAGATCCAATAATTGACTTTTGTTTTACTTAAAAGTTATTGAAGTGACAAGAAAGACACAAAGTCAATTTAAAAATATCTGCAGTTTGTGGAAACAGCCTATGGGATAGAAGGACTAACTTGGTATTATTGTGTGCTTGAAGCTTCAATAGCTATAAGCAAAGAAACTGCCATTTTTTTGCATGTGTATTCATTCTTAATCACTCTTAAATTTAAAGGATACTGTTCTTTCAAGGAATCTAGGCATAGAGTTAAACACATGGGGTATTGTCCACACCCTTAATCTTTCTTCCTGGAGTCAAAGAAAACATTGTCTGGACATTCTTGAGATAGTATCAATGTGGACCATAAGCATTTAAGTTGTTCTTCTGAAACCCATTGTGCAAAGATCCTTTGTACCTCTGCCATCTTGCCCTGCAGTGGTTGTGCTGGCAAGAGATTTAATGCGTTCCTTTAAGTCAACAGTTATTGGCAAAGTCAACACCAATCAGGTATTTTCTTGTTAACAGCTGACAAGAGCTTTTCCAATATGCATTTCTTTCAAGGGAAGACTACAAACTAACTGGAGGTAAGAAGGGCAATACATATGTGTGTGTGTGTATATATATATATATATATATATATATATATATATGCATGTGTATATTTTGTTTGCTTAAATGAGAGTGGTTCAGAAACAGAAGCAGCAAAAGGAGGTGAGAAGAGTCCATAGAGCTCACACAAATATCCATTGAACTGGAAAAGAGAATGGTGCTCAAACTACAATAAATGGTATTAGTAATAGGTATATCCAGTAGAAATGTAACCTCCTTGAAGGCAGTAGCTCTGGGTTTCATTTTTTTTTTTTTGCCTTAGTATACCCTGTACCCAGAACAATGCCTTAGATTTGGAAGATTTAATAAACTTTGGTTGAAATGAACCATGTGCCTTCATCTAAAGAGGATAAAAACTCTAGACATCAAGAAGATTTGATTGAATTGAAAAGTCTGCTATTAATATCGATGTTTAAGTCTTTACATAGTAACGTTTTTTAATGTTTTTTTAGCAGGAGGATCTTTTTTGGCAAGCCTAGTGATCACAGTACACAATTAAACATTCACTAAGTACTTATGAACAAGGCATTGGGAAACATCACAACTGATACATGTGTATGTATGTATGTATGTATGAGTGTATGCATACACACACACTCACACGCATATTGATCTCTGTTTTACAAAGTGCTTCCCATATATTTTTTTACTTCAGGTACAACATGTATCATCATCTTTATCTCACAGTTGAGAAAATCGAGGTTCAGAGTAGCATAGTTGCACAGCTAAGAATCAGAGCTGCAATTAGAACCCAGCCCCTCATCCCGACTTTCCTGACTCTTAGTCCAAAGTTCCTTCTGTTTTATCTCACTACTCAGATATATAGGTATGAGCACATGACACATGAGTGTCATACAGATGAAACTGAATTGGACTTGGAGTCAAAGGATAGGGAGGCAAATCTCAGCTCTGTCATTTACCAGCTCTGTGGGTGTCACCTCTGGGCCTCAATTTCTTCATATGTAAAATGAAAAAGTTGTACTAGATGGTACACAGAATTCCTTCTGGCTCCAATTGAAAGATATATGTTCCATGGTGTCCTGCTAATCTTGTCATCCTGTCCTGGCTGATCCAGCTGGGAGATTCAGTGGAGTGAGTGTTGGGCCTGGAATCAGGAATATTGTGTGACCCCAGGCGAAGTGCTTCACCTCTGTCTGCCTCAGTTTCCTCAACTATAAAACGGAGATAATAGTAGCACCACACAGGGTTGTCATGATGATCAAATAAGATACTTGTAAAATTTTTAGCACTGTGCCTGGCACATGGTAAGCATTTAATAAGTGCTTCCTCCCTTCCAATTATTTTTTTTTGTGGGACAATGAGGGTTAAGTGACTTGCCCAGGGTCACACAGCTAGTAAGTGTCAAGTGTCTGAGCTCAGATTTGAACTCAGGTCCTCCTGAATCCAAGGTTGGTGCTTTATCTATTGTGCCACCTAGCTGCCTCGTCCCTTCCAATTCTAACAGAGGTCCTATGAAGAAAGAATTGGGAGAAATTCCAAGACAAAACTTGGGAGAGTTAAACCAATGAAGACTTTCTTTATAGAATTATTTTTGACCCCTCACTTAAACCCCGACATATCCCATCTGTTGCTTGCTTTATTGCTTCTGCCTTTGCAATACCTCTTGTAGGCAACCCCTTCTCTATACTCCTAAAGCTCATCACCTCACATGTAGACCACTACATTGGCCTTCTGGATGGTCTTCCAGCCTCATATCTCTCTTCCTTCCATCTTTCACTCAACCGCCAAAGTGACCTTTCTGACCATGTCATAGCCCCCATTTTGCTCTCTTCACCCTATCTAGTGGCTCCCTATTATCTCCAAGATCAAATATAAAATCCTTTCACTTTTTTTTTAAGTGAGTCAATTGGGGTTAGGTGACTTGCCCAGGGTCATACAGCTAGTTAAGTATTAAGTGTCTGAGGCCAGATTTGAACTCAAGTACTCCTGACTCCAGGACCGGTGCTCTATCCACCGCACCATCTAGCTGCCCCCAAATCCTTTCACCTTTAAAGACATTCATAGCCTGGCCTTTTCCTATTTCTCCAGTCTTTTTACACCTTGCCTTTTTTTTTTTTTAAACATACATGTACTTTACAAATCAGCAGTGCTGGCCTTTTTGTTGTTCATACCACAAGCCACTCTATTTCCCAACTCTTGCCTTTTCATTGGCTACACTCATGTCTTCTGTCTACTAGTTTCCATGACCTCCTTCAAAACTTACCTCAGACTTTACCTTCTGCTGTAGTTCTTTCTCCGTCCCTCCCATTGTTATTGTCTTCCTTTCAAGATGACCTTCAATTTATACTATATGTATCTTGTATGCACATGGCTGACATGTTGTTTTCCTCATTAGAAAATGAGGGTAGGGGACATTTTTTGCTGTTATTTGTATCCCTAAAGTTGGCCCAGTGCCTGGCACAAAGTAAGCACTTAATTGTAACCCCTATCCCCAAACCTATTGGCTGGAGATGAATATCTTACCTACATGAGGGGAGGGATAGAATTGGTGAGCATAGAAGAGCTCCAGTCCTTTCCAGTCCCCTGTGGGACTCCCCAAAGGCCAGATCCCTTCAAGTCTTTCTAAATTTCAAGTCTGCTTTAAGCTCTTAGTTGCTTTAGATGCCACTGGCTTCCAAATTTGAGAGAAAAGATGGAAGAAACCAACTCCGCTTTAGGTTGCTGATGGCAAAGGTTCTGGGAAGACAGGAGAGAAGCTAGCAGTCTCCATCACATCTTTATATCCAGTTTGCTACACTAGATACTTTGGGAAGTTTCTCCTTGGGTGAGACACAGCCAGTATGTATCAGAGGCAGATTGTGAGTCCAAGCTTTCCTGACTTCAAAGCCAAATCCCTAACCACTATACCATACTGTCTCTCACACAGTTAAATATTAAGTATAATGCTCTAGAGCAAATGTTCACCATCACTGATGACCTACATGTTAAAATGTATATTGCTTGCCAAGGTCATTCTTCGGTAGTTTAACAATAATATCACCATTATATATTACTGTAATGTGTCATTTACATTTCACTTCATTCTTACAATGACTACATGATATATGCAGGACATGTATTTTTACATCCATTTTTATAGAGATTTTTATAGGCCACAGGGAAGTTATGACTTGGCTAGAGCCATATATCTGGCTTGGGAAGCAGTCAAGGGAGGTTACTCCAGTGACTCTGTTGCTTTTGGATAAGATACTGAGTCCTTAGATGCTTGGCATCTATAGCCCTCCCAACTATAGCTCTTGCCTACCTTTCCTGGCTATTGTATATTACACTTTTTTTTTTTTTACCAAGCCTGTATTCTAGTCAAATAGGCCTTATCCTCTGTGTGTGCCACTCTCTCAATCAACATCAGTGGGATGAAATCTAGTTAGTAGTTGACTAAGAACATTAGAAGACCTCATGTCCTCTGATTGGGCCTCCAGTAAACTTTCCCTTGCACCAGGTTTTGTATTTTAACAGAATTCTATTTGAACACACACATTTTCCAGTATTAGATTAAATAGTCTACAAGCCAACAAGAGATCTAAGAGTCCCTTCCTCCACTTCTAAACAGTTTAAAACTAATTCTTCCTTTCCTTTTTAAAGTGAAACTAACCAGAAGAGAAATATTATTCTTATCCCTACCCAGACCCCAAATGATCCATGCATTTAAAGTTATATAACCCAGTCTTAAACAGACTTTTGGTTTTTTTGAGCTTTGCAATGTACCCACCTTCCCCAACTTCATATTTCCCTTAAAATATCTTAGACGATAAGGCTTAGATATTTGAAATGAAGGAGAGACAAAACTAGTTTTTCTTTTTATTGCAATATAATGTACATAGGAATAGTGTAATCTCATTCAAACAGAACACCCAAGTTTTCATGCCCGTTTTGAAGTGACCCTTTTTAGTACCATGGGAGGTCAACCACTTATCTTTACTGCCTATTACATAGCTCAGAGGAATGTGAAAAGGATTAAGCAATAAAGACTTGGAGCTACAAGGAGACAGGTATCATACAAGCACAAGGCATGACTGCTGCAATGTTATTTCATTGACTTCAATCCAAGGCACAAATTCCCGGATTGAACAGACTTTATAAAGACTGAATCATACCCTGATGTCATTTCCCAGAACTGTTAGAATACTTCTGAACAACCAGGTTGGGCAGGGCACCCTAATCACCTTCCATCCTGTACTTTAAGACTCAGCATTTGGCTGTTCCTATTGAGGACTCACCCAATGAAGTTACTAAATAGCAATACAGAGTCCCTGCTACCCACCCAACTCAAAAAACTCACAAAATCAGCAAGTAGCAATTTAAGCTCCCAGAGCTTGCCTTACATGTAACTAAAAGCTCAGGCAGCTACCAACTGGTTACCAGCTCCTCTGATTATGTGGAGGTTTATTGAGCAGGGTTTCTGATTTGAAAAGAATTCTATTTGACACAAACATCTTCCAATATTGGGTTAATCTACAAGCCAAGAAGACACCTAAGACCTGTCATATTCAAGTTTGTGACTTAAAAATCACAAAATTAGAGGAGAGAAGGAAAAGAGAAGGGGAGGGAAATAAAGAAGAATGGAGAGGATAGAGAGCCAAGTAAGTAGAAGGGAGAAAAGGGGGAAGGGAAGAGCAATATAGATTCAGGGCAAAGAAGAAGATAAAAACAGGAAATTTATATCTGTAGTTCCTGTTTAGAAGGGATCAAGGGACCCACTACAAATGATATTATAGGGGGAGGAGGGCTATGAAAACACTTCCCATTCTCATTCAGTGGTGGATTAAAATCTATTGGTCATCTTTATCAAGTATTTATTAAACACCTCTATATTTCATGCATTATATCAAATGATGGGAATTCAAAGTCAAAAATGAAATAGTCCTTGCTTTCAAGGAATTTACATTCTATCTAATTCGCCAAGATTTGGGGCACCTTTTCTCATTGTTTATAATAAAGAAAGAAAAAAAAATGAAAGGAAGGAAGGAAGGAAGGAAGGAAGGAAGGAAGGAAGGAAGGAAGGAAGGAGGTAGGAAAGAAAAGAACTATCAGGGCAGTTATATTAGTGGTAGGTCTGGAGTAAGGAAGACCTGAATTCAAATTTGGATTTAGACACTAGCTGTGTGACCCTGGGTAAGTCGCTTAACCTGTCTGCCTCAGTTTCATCATCTATAAAATGGAAATAATAATAACACCTACTTCTTAGGGTTCTTGTGAAGACCAAGCAATAATAAATGTAAAGCACTTAGTATAGTGTCTGATACATAGTAAAAGCAATATCTAAATCTATCAATCAATCTATCTACTATATAAACAATATTGTAATCATGATCCCATGATTCCATCTGTAAAGGGAATTCCCATTAAGGAAATTACCAATTTAGATTAGGCACTTTCTTGCAATTTATAGTCTTATAGAGAATTTTTGAGTGTTACTCCAGTTTGGCATCATATCAAATCACATATTTTTTTAAGGAAATATCATAGTGCTTTTTTTTTTTTTTTGCAGGGCAATGAGGGTTAAGTGACTTGCCCAGGGTCACTCAGCTAGTAAGTGTCAAGTGTCTGAGATTGAATTTGAACTCAGGTCCTCCTGAATCCAGGGCCAGTGCTTTATCTACTGTGCCACCTAGCTGCCCCCTCCATAGTACTTTTTTTTTTTTTTTTGGTGAGGCAATTGAGGTTAAGTGACTTGCCCAGGGTCACATAGCTAGTAAGTGTTAAGTGTCTGAGGCCGGATTTGAACTCAGGTCCTCCTGAATCCAGGGCCGGTGCTCTATCCACTGTGCCATCTAGCTGCCCTTGGCTCACATTTTTAACATGCTGTGTGCTATAAGGATGAATTGTTGCTCAAATACAAGTACTGTTTGATATAAATGCATAAAACTTACCTGTAATCCACTCTAAATGAGTGACAGAGAAAGAGCTGTGTGGTGGTGGTATGATACACATGGTATAGCACGGAAACAAAAGGTTTAAACTCTATTGGGGCAGCTAGGTGGTACAGTGGATAGAGCATCAGGCCTGGAGTTGGGAAGACTTGAGTTCAAATCCAACCTCAGATAGTTACAAGCTGAGTGACCCTGGACAAGTCACTTAACCTCTGTTTGCTTCAGTTTCGTCATCTGTAAAATGGGAATAATGACATCTATCTCTCAGGGTTCTGAGGACTAAATGAGATAATAATTGTAAAGTGCTTAGGTGCTATATAAATGTTAGCTATTATTACTATTGAGGACACCTACACATGAGATTTGTTTGCCTCCCAGGTAGACTATCTTGGCTCTTGTTTCTTTTTTGTTTTTTGTTGTTTTTGTTTTTTCTCATTTCTTTTTTTTACAGACCTAGTGATGGTATTTCTGTTCTCATTTCTAAGAGAGTTCTGCCCACAGCCAGTGAGGCTTCGGTTTTTCTAAAATAAGGCTGCTTCAGCCTGATTGGGTGACTTGAACCCTATCGGATATTTTCATGACCTTATTCTGCAGGCTTCTCTAAGGATTTGGGGTCTTACCTCAGCCCTGGGTTTCCTGCTTAACACCTGGATATGCTATCTCTCCAATTATATTCAGGTCATTGGTGTCTTATTGGCTCTCAGCTTGTGGCTGTCTAGTACAGTGGGAAAAGTATCAGAAGGTCTGGGTTCAAATCCTGGTTTTGCAATTTGGATCTTGATTTAAGTTGAAAGGTCATCTAGGTAGCATGTGACCTTGCCCCCAAATTCTTCATATACAAAATAAGGGAGTCAGACTAAATGACTATTATTTTGTGAATGTCCAAATCAGTTATTTATGATAGCGTTTTCTGAGTAGTTTCTCAACTATCAATAACCTGCTAGTACCCTGATAGATTGGCACTAATCAGATTTGTCTCCTATTAAATTTGGGCTATCTTGCTCCAGAACCGCACTAGATAACTCTCACTACTCACTACATGACCAGGAGCCCGGTGGAGATCAGGCAAGCATGGAATTGTTGTTGTTCTTTGGTCTGTTAGTCATGTCTGACTCTTTGTGACCCCATTTGGGGTTTTCTAAGCAAAGATACTGGAGTGATTTGCCTTTTCTTTCTCTTTAAGCAGAAGCCCCATTAAGCAATCATAACCACCTAGTTTACCTTGTCAGTTCCTCATTGCATGTAGCCATGCATATTAGGGTAGCCTCTCAAGTGCTGAATGCCCCTTTACCAAAGCTTGGAATGTTCCCTACCAATTTATATGTAACAGGATTCATTCCTTAAGAAAAAGCTTAAACATCCCTATTTATGGGTGCAGCAAATGAGTCACTAATAGAAGTTATGTGGACTCTTTCAAGAAGAACTGTTGGTTTTTCTATTTTCTTCCATCTCTCTGTTTATGTATTAAGGGATGTATTATTATTATTATTATTATTATTATTATTATTATTATTATTATTATTATTATTATTTGGTGGGGCAGTGAGGGTTAAGGGACTTAACCTTAGCCCAGGGTCACATAGCTAGTAAGTGTCAAGTGTATGAGGTCAAATTTGAACTCAGGTCCTCCTGAATCCAGGGCCAGTGCTTTATCCACTGTGCCACCTAGCTGTCCCCTGGACTATTACTTTTACTCTCATCCTCCTCTCCCTTCCCTATATGAATGAGCATAAGAAATATTTTGTGTAAATAAGTATCATCAGGGAATAGAGGATGTATTTTGTATTTCCCCTAGTGCCACACAGTGCTTTTGTGGCTAATAAATAGTTGTTGAATGAATCACCAAAATGTAAATCTGTTTTATATGAGATACTTCCTTCAATTCTTTTAGGATGAGATATTTCATCCCTGTGGGCACTATTTCTACCAATGAATACTCCTCCCTGCCTTAGTATCTATAGCCAAAAATATTCATTACACATTATTCGTCATTTGCCAATGCTTAGGTGATCTTGGAATTTAGTTTCACTTCATGCATGGGCCTTTCCAGCCAAGAACTACATAATGTGCACTCCAAAAGGTATGGCCTTTGAGGACTCAAGGTCTCCCTTTCCAACAAGGACTAACCATCCGATGTCAGGAATATCTTGGTTCAAGTCTCAATTCTAGTATATCCTAGCAATGTGACCTTATGATATTTAACTTCTTAGTGGGACTAGGAAGGTTTCTCTTACATAATGGCTAGTGTTAAAGACTCCTAATTCAAAGATTGGAATATAACAAGTACTGAGATTAATCCCTCGATGTCCTCTATCTAGGTGGTAGTAAAGTTAGATGAAGCTTCATGGTTTTCCACAGGGGAGAGACTCTCCAAAGGCTATACCCAGGTTTGTACCATCTGCACAGTCTGGAGGGGGCTAGGACAAGTCTGGTGCAAAGCAGCTGCCATCAAGAACATTCCTTTAGGGCAACTAGGTGGCATAGTAGATAGAACACTGGTCCTGGAGTCAAGAGTACCTGAGTTCCAATCTGACCTCAGATACTTACTTGCTGTGTGACCCTGGGCAAGTCACTTAACCCTGATTGGCTCCCCAAAAAATTCTTTTGGAATTTCCTTTCCAGCTTCCCTTATTTTAAGCAATACAGTTCTAGGTATCATCAAACAGCCCCTGGCATTCTGCATGGACACACAATTTTCACACAAAGACATGAGAGCATCTCTAAAACACTGAGATTTGGGTCAAGGAGTATCCTTCCATGGGAGTAACAACAGGGGAGACATTAGGGAGGGGACATTTGGGGATTTCTGAGGTATTGCTGGAAGTTAGTTCCCCCATAGTTGCTCACATTTTCATTTGTCCCATAACTATTTCTGGGATTCCATTAGTATAAAATTCCTGCACACCTCTGTATCAGCCCAATTTAATTTAATAAACATTGATTAGACATATACTATGTGTATGACACTGGACTAGGCATTGAGAATATGAAGACAATGCTAGAACAATCCTCTCAAGGAGTGCAGGGGAGAAGATAAGTTCTGCTTTGGATATGTTGAGTATGAGATTACTAGGGGAGATCCTGAAGGAAGTCTCCAGGACACAGTTGATAATATATTTACAACTAGGGTTCATGAGAGAGGTTAGGGATGAGTCAAAGATTTGGAAGTCACTTGCCTAAGAAATGATACGGGAGCTCATGGAAACTGATAACTTTTCCAAATGGAAAGGACATAGAACACAGCCACGGGCTGTACCCATGATAAAGGGGCAGGAGATGTAGAACTACTTTTTCCTCCTTTGCTGGATCATCTTTAAGGCCGGTAAAGAATCACAAAATAGGATCACAGAAGCCAAACAAAGAGAGCGTCTCCAGGAGGAGTTGAGTGATTAGCAGTATTGATGCAGTGATGTCAAGAAAGAGGAGAACTGAGAAGACATAATTGATTCAGCAGTTTAGAGATCATCCGAGATGTTGGAGGAATAGTAGGGGAAGGAAGTCAAACTGCAAGGAATTGCAACATTGTGAGGAAAGGAAGGCAAGGAAGTAGATGATTCTTTCTAGGATTTTGGCAGTGAAAGCTAGGAGAGACGATAAGACATTAACTTGAGGAAATGGCAAAGTTGCGTCAGATCTAATTAAACTATGATTACTGCAATTAATTTCATAATGCTTGGCTTTTTGGTGCTGTCACCTTTCCCATAAAGATATATTTCATATTTAAGATTTTTATAATTACAAGTGCCATTCTTTTGTGAATATAAATAGATTGACATTGCTTACTAGAAAATGTATGCACTTAATGGGGAATATATACACACTTTTTTATTTGCCTGCCAGCCTATCTCATAAATGTAAGACACCTCAATATAGAATGTTGAACTAAAGACCCAAAGAAAATGCTCATCGTGTATAACACAGGCAACATTCATTAGAGTCTGGATAGCGACTCGGGAGAGTTGAGTTAAGTAAGACAATTAAACTATGAATAAATGTAATGGCACCTTTGGTCTTTGTTTTGCCATGTAGCTCCTGGACGAGTTGCTGAAGAGTAAACCCTTGGTCTCTGGGAATGTTTTGAAGAATCCAACCAGGGGCAAGAGAGTCAAGACTGCTATGTTGATAAGAACAGGTCCAAAGTTAGTCATGAGGTGAGTTAGACATGCTCCTTGCCTTCTCTCTTTCCCTTCTTTGACCTTTCAAGCAACACTTTTCACTACCCATCAACCACTGCCTTAGAAAATTTGCAAAGAAAGGTCTACCATAGAAACAAAAGTCTCTTTTCTAACCCCTTCTTCTTGGTCCATGATCCTATTTTCATTTGATGTACAGTTTTTCTCTGTGTGTCCCTCAAATGAATTCAAACTAATGCCAAGTGAGGACTTACTGAAGAAACTGGGAACATTTAGCCTGGAAAAGAAAAGACTTGAGGGTGATCACTACCTAAAAATATTTGGGGTCTGGTCCTGTGGAAGAGGGACAAGACTTTTTCTGCTTTGATCCAGAACTAGAGGAATTTTTGGCTCAGACTTCTTAACAAATAAAATTCTTAACAGTTATGGATGTCCAAAAGTGGTGTTGGGCTCCCTCAAAGAGCTGTCCGTTCTTTAGACTAGAGGTCTTCAAGTAGAAGATGGAGTCGTAGAAGTAGGGTAGTCGTGTTTCAAAGAGGAATTGGGCTAGTTGATTTGAGATCCCTCTCAATTCTAAGATTTTTGGGGATAAATTTCACCAGGATTTAGGATTTCATCAGGATTATATATAGATGTCTATAAACACATATAACATATATACCTATAACTAAATCTGGTAAAATAGGCATATATATGAACATATATGTATATATGTTATATCTATCTATACCTATATACACATATTTCTCCCTATTTTGTTCTTTTGTTCTTTCTTTGAGGAACTGCATCTGCTTCAGTTACTTAGACTGTTTTTCTTTTTTGGCGCAACCCCGATTTTCCAGCTGTGTCAGTGTTAGATGTTCCACCTCCTTTGTCCCCTCCAACTGCTAGTATTCCCTTCCATTAACCCCTCCCAATCCTTTAATTGCTTCATAACTACTTTGAATATATTTTGTATTTATCTACTATATATTGCTTTCCCCTAAAACAACTATCCCCGATTGTAAAATATGAGGTCCTTGAGAACAGGGACTATTTCTTTTTTGATCTTTGTATTCCCCAAACCTAGCATACAGTTAGTTGTTGTTGCTCAGTTATGTCAGTCATGTCCGACTCTTTGTGACCCCATTTGGGGTTTTCTTAGCAAAGATACTGGAGTGGTTAGCCATTTCCTTCTCCAGCTCATTTGACAGATGAAGAAACTGAGGCAAACAGGGTTAAGTGACTTGCCCAGGCTTACACTGCTAGTAAGTATCTGAGACTGGATTTGAATTCAGGAAGATGAGTCTTCCTGACTCCAGGCCTGGCGCTCTACCTACTGTGGCACCTAGCATATAGCAGTTGCTTAAGAAATGATTCTTGAATGAATCTTTCTGCCTATATTGATTGTGGGTTGTTCCCTATCAGGGGAAGGAAGACTAAACTTTTTCCCTCTCTTCTAACATCTCTCAAGTTCATCTTTCTTGTTCTTATTTTGTCCTCACTCTCCAACAGCAGCCTCCTTCTCTAGCACAACATCCATATTATATATATATATATATATATATATATATATATATATATATATATGTATGTATTTTTTTTTTGGCGGGGCAGTTTTATTAGCTATAAATTCTTTCCCTTTGTTTTGATCACCTTATACATGAATGCTAGGGCAGCTAGGTGACACAGTTGATAGAGCACTGGCCCTGGAGTCGGGAGTATGTGAGTTTAAATGTGACCTCAGATACTTGACGCTTACTAGTTATGTGACCCTGAACAAGTCACTTAACCCCAATTGCCTCAAAAATCCGGAATCATCAATAGTCTTTTTGATATATATCTTTCCACTGGACCCAGTGGCTCTGGTGGAGGGAATGAGGCTGGTGACTTTGCACAGCCTTCCCTTACTTAAATCCAAATCACTGCAAGTTATGACATCACCTCTTGATGTCATGATCCTCTTTGAGAATGAAGGAGGGGCAGCTAGGTGGTGCAGTGGATAGAGCACCTGCCCTGGAGTCAGGAGGACCTGAGTTCAAATCCAGCCTCAGACACTTAACACTTACTAGCTGTGTGACCCTGGGCAAGTCACTTAACCCCAACTGCCTCACTTAAAAAAAAAAAAAGAGAGAATGAAGGAACAACAACATGATTGCTATTAATTTAGGTTCTCTTTCACATGGTGTTTCAGCTCATCACAAATCTTTTCTCCTCCCCTCTCCCAGGACTATCATTACTTCTATCCTTCACAAATCATTATTTAAATGATTTGAGTAAAAATTGAGAAAATTGTTATTTTAGTTGCCTCTTGGAGTCTATTTCTGATTACATTTGCATCAGGTCTTATGTGGACCTTTCTCTACAGGCATACAAACCATTGCTGTCTATAAACTTCTTTGAAATGCTATTTATTAAGCCTGTTAAGGTACCTCCCTGTTGATGGCCAAATTCCATCTCACAATATGTTCTTTCCAGGTAAGCTAGGACTGATTTACACTAATGGAAAAGATGATTTTTGAGATACAAAACTAGTAATGATGTAAGGACACTGAACATAAGCATGGTGGGCAGTAGTCAGATAAACAATTATGACAACACTGCCCTTTCCAAAATTCTACTGGACATTATACCCTTTGGTGATTGCATGGCACAAAAAGGTATAGGGTTTTACATAGCTTTTTAAAAAAAATTCAACATTTAGTAAGTGTCAACAATGGCCAAGGCCCTCAGAATAAAAGGAGAAACATGAAGAAAAATGCCTGATATTAAGGAGTTTATGTTCTATTGTATTACAAACACAGCAACTGAACTAGCCTGTTATAAACATAATAGTGTGGATTATTCCAAACGTTTTTTGACTTATGCTTATAAAATACATTTTCCAAGTGGTGTTGATTATGCTCAGAAAAATAAGGTTTCTTTTTTTTTAAAGTTTAGTTCTGTCTTCTAAATTATAAATTTACTATCATTGAAGAGACTTCTCTTTGATAAAACTACAGAGGAGCATGCTATTGGAAAAAATTACTAAACGAATAATTACTGAGTGGCTACTACGTATGAGGCCTTTATTCTAGAAACTGTGAGGGTATACAAAGATGATGAAAATGATGTTTCAGCGTCAATGAACTTGCAGCCTAATAAATGGAAAATAAAACATGTCCATAGCTTTTCATGGCTGGATGATGTAGGCATGAGAAGTCTAAAGCACCAACTTTTGTCTAAACTCCTAACATGGGGTAGATATGCAGAGAAGGGAAAGAAAGAGTTAACAAACTTACCCAGGATCCAGATTAGTCTCTGGTCTAAACTCTAGTATAATGGAATTACAAAGGATAGTAATAGCTTGCAAGGAATTTACAGATGAAAAGACAAGGTAGACTCAAGGAAAGAAGAAGAATATTGAGAATCACAGGGCAAAAAAACAGATTAGTTTATTCTTTTGCTTCTTAGGTCTAACACTACCCTACAAAGACCTCTTTCCCACATCTCTTTTATTGACTTTATTTTTCTGAATAACCCTCACTCTCAGGAAGCTCTTTCTCACATTTAACAAAATTGCTCTATTGATTTCTAAGCAACAGGTGTGTTGTTACCCTTGACTACTTATAGTCATGGAGTTGCGTTAGGGAAAAAAAAGTGTAGGGGCAGCTAGGTAGTGCAGTGGATAAAGCACTGAGTTCAAATTTGGCCTCAGATACTTGACAAGTACTAGCTGTGTGACCCTGGACAAGTCATTTGACCCTCATTTCCCTTCAGGGGGTGGAGGTGGGAATAAGTTTAAAGAATGGATAAAAATATGTGGCTGTGTTTGGCCATGCAGAAAACCTCCTTGACATTTTCAGGTACCTAAAGTATACATATTTGAAATTTGATATATGAATGAAATGAATTTTGCAAAATCCAAACTGGCTGAAGTTTTTACCAACATTTTTTAAAAGTTGATTTAAATTCTCTATTTGGAAAACAAGGAAATTTTCGTGTTACTAACATTTAAAACAAAGGTGTCATATGCATATATTCCTGTCCAATTAAGGTCTATACAAAATACATTTTTGAGCTCACTGATCTGGACACTCAAGCCTTTCCTGTTTCTAGATACAAATACACACAAGCAGCATTGGCATCAATATATTGAGATAAATTAGACTTTGGCAGCTGGGTTTGGGACATGGTTCTCTACATGTTGTCACTAATATATTCATTTTAACTTAATCCCGAATTATAATTATTTCCAAATAAGTGGTCTGAGTGGACACCTAAACAAAAATGCATGTGCTTTTACACTATCACATTCAAACTAGACTTATTGTCTTATTAAGCAAAAGCAGGAAAAAAACATGCAAGTCAGTGATTTTCATTTTCCTTTCTTCCAATGGTCACAGGATAATCAAAGAAAGCTATCCATATGATAGATTTATTATTGTTATTATTTGAATTGAGAACAAAGAAAGATTATTGATTTGGAGCTTTTGCAATTTCTTTCCCCACAAGAAGGTGAGAACTTTTCTATCTTAAACATTCTGTTTTTTCTCCCTATTTACAAGCAAATACTCCTGCCAAACAAAAGCAGATGGATCTAGATACCCTCCTTCGTTCTCTGGCACTACCGTTGGAGCACAAAATAAGCCACTCTTTTGTTGAGTTTGGAAGCTTTAAATATGCGCCGGGATGTAAGAGGAACGTTGGAACTCCGGCTCCCTCAAGCCAGACTCCCACCAGTATCACACATAGCAGAGTTGTGTTCGAATGTTCGCTAAACGACACAGTCCTTTTCTGTCATCTTATGGGGCTTCCCCATCTAGTATGGACCCAAAGGGAATCATTCACCCTCGTACCCCTTTCTCCTGCCCTTCCATGCCACCCTTCGGGCAAGGTGAGGCAGGGGAGAGGGGCTAAGCCGGGATCCTTCCTAGACTCACAGTCCCTTCCAAAATCCCAACCTTTTTGTCCTTCCTCAGCGGATCCGGCTTCTCTCCCGCAGCCTTTGTTATTCAAGCAGCACACCTCCAGCCATGCCTCCAACCTTTCTTTTCTCTTTTAGGGAGATCTGGAATCAGCGTCCAGCGGGGCGGGGAGCGAGCCGGCGAGCGAGGTAGGGAAGAAGGGAGGGTGGGAGGAAAGGGCTACTTACTGAGCAGCCGCTGCTGCGCGTTAGTGGGACTCGCTGGACCAGGGATGGGGAGGCACATCCATGGGCAGCCTGGGAAGGAGCACAATGGCCTGTGTGCAGAGCGGACGCGCAGGGGCCAGCCGGCCGGGCTCCCGCCGCCGTGCCAGGGGAGCGGAGGCGGCTCCGCCGAGTTCGGCTGGGCGGCCAGGGCTGTGTGGATACAAGCCGCCTGCCTTCACAGCCTAGTGAACCCCCCACTGTATCATTTTACCATATAAGGAGACAAAAGCATCGGAGACACTCACTCTTTAAGGCTCACAGCAGCTGGCATTCAACACTTTCTCTCGTCTGTGTGTGTGTGTGTGTGTGTGTGTGTGTGTGCGCGCGCGCGCGCGCGTCTGTGTGTGTATGTGCGCTCGTGTGCGTGCGTGTGTGTTTTCTTTTCCTCCCAAACACTCTTTTGTAAGGCTCTCTTGCTCCAGCCAAACTCTCCCTCCTCCTCCCTCCTCCTCCCTCCTCCTCCCTCCTCCTCCCTCCATCCTCCCTCCTCTCATCTACCGCCACCTCCACTCCCACCCCCATCTCCCTTCAACTACCTCTTTTCTTCATGTTTTCTTTCTTTCCCTTTTAACCCAATGATGTCTTTCATGGAAAACATCTTGATGAAAATCCAGCTGGATCAACTTACAGGAAGGAGAGTTTTACAGTAAGGCTGACACCAGCGTTCCAGGGCTCCTCACCTGGGGTACAGTGCCAAGACCAGGATTGCTGCTGTTGCTGCTGCTGATTGTCTAGGAATTATCAGAATCTGGTCACACACGGATGATTCTGTCAGCTAAACATTCACCTTCTGTTTACAAATGAGGAGGGGCAGCAGACAGACTTCGGAAGGGAGGGAATAGGGGTGACAGCAACGAATAAAGACTGGGCATTTGAGGATCAGAAGCAGTGAAAGTAAGGCATTTGCATACTTGGCGTTTCCTTTCAGTACACCTTTCAGTTAATAAAAGAAACTACTAAGTCAGTCAGTCAATCAACTAGCATTTATTAAGCGCCTACAATGTGCCAGACCGAAAAGTCAGTGTCTGTTCTCTCGTGGGGACCAAAACGAAATGAAAATGCAAAATCTTCCTCTCTCTCTCTCTCTCTCTCTCTCTCTCTCTCTCTCTCTCTCTCTCTCTCTCTCTCTCTCTCTCTCTCTCTCTCTTTCAAAGGTAAAAGATCAGTCCTTAGTTTCCTTTCTAACTGGGACAAATCAAATTATGAGTGATAAATTAAAACTTTGCAGATAACAAAGGACTGGATTCTCTACTGGTTCAGATCCATTAATTGAAAAAAGTCAACATAGTCTCCCTCAGGGCTTCTTAAACGTTTTTCCACTAGCGACCCCTTTTCACCCTAGAATTTTTTATACGACTCGGGGTATATAGATATATAAAATAGGCTTCACGAACCCCGCCCCATTCAGTTATACCACCCCGTACGGGTCGAGACCCACAGTTTGAGAAGCTTTGCACTACCTAACAACTCCCCCAGGCAAAGGAGGTTAAACGGTGGGTGGGAAGGAGTTTGCTTTGAAAGCTGGTGAAAGGAAGCTCTGGGATTGCAATTGTTTCTTCTTCAGTGTGTAAAGAAAGTTCAGGTTGTGAACTGTGGATCCAGACCAAAGATTAGCTGATAACCTGCACTGGTGCTGTTAGTATGAAATATGTCTGACAGTAGTACAGTTCAAAGATTGAGTGAAGTTCGTTATAATAAGTGCTCTGGGGGTAGACAAAGGGAGATGACACTGAATTTGGAGCCAGAAGACTAGGTTCAAATCCCTGTTCTGCAAGTTACTGCCTATGTGTGCATAGGCAAATATCTGACCTCTCTGAGCCTCCATTTTCCTTATCTGGAACAGCAGGGGACTTGATTAGACGATCTCTCAGGTAATTTTGATGATTTATAATTCTGTAAAAGAGATGGTCAGCTATTTTCTGTTGAGCTCAGAATTCACTCAAAGGAGCCTCCACATAATCAAGAGAGATTATCCAGAACAAGCCCTTCATTTTATAGGTCAGTCAAATAAGACTCAGGGATGTTAAGTGACTTGCTCAAGGTCACACATCCCATCAATGGCAGAATCCAAAACTTGACTCTCCATGAAAATGGAGATTCTTATTTCTATAGCACTTTAAGACTTATAAACTACTTCCCTCACAATAACCATTTCTACATTGAGGTAGGATCATAGAGTTAGAGGGGCCTATGTTGCTGTTGTTCATTCGTTTCAGTTCCTACTCTTTGTGACCCCTTTACTGGGTTTTGGCAAAGATACTGGAGTGGTTTGCCATTTTCTTCTCCAGTTCATTTTCCAGATGAGGTAACTGAGGCAAACAGGGTTAAGTGACTTGCCCAGGATCACACAGCTAGTAAATGTCTGAGGCCAAATTTGAACTTGGGAAGATGAGTCTTCTTGACTTGAGGCCTGGCTTTTCACTGCACCACCTAGCTGCCCTAGCTTCTTAAACTGTGGGTTAAGACCTTGTATGGGATCATGTGACTGGATCATGTGACTGAATGTGGGGGTTATGAAAAATTTGGCAACAATATAAGGTTATGTATACCTAGTTTATATGCCTATATAATCAGAAGTAAAATCTTCTCTGGGGGGAAAAGGGATCACAGGTGGAAAAAGTTTAAGAAGCCCTGATCTAATCAACTCTTTTCATGTTACAGTTGAATAAACTTAGACTCAGAGAGGCTATGACTTGTCTAAGGCCATATAGGTAATAAGTAGCAGAGGGGAAATTGGAACTCAGTCTTCCCACTCCAGATCCAGTGCTTTTTCTCCTGTACTCTTTTCATCCTGACTAGATGGTCACCATTTGTACTATATACCAAACAAATTATTTTACCAGTTTTGCAGACCAGAAACTTGAGGACTAGAGAGGTGACATGACTTGAGCATGATCACAAAGCTAGGTTAAGTGTCAGAGATAGAATCTGAATCCAGGCCTCAGGGGCAGTGTTCTTTCTACTATACCCAGTTACCTCCTGAAGGCACTCAACTAAAAATTCTAACATATGGAAATCCAGAACAAAGTCAAGTGTACAATGTCACACTCATCTGGGTATGCTGAAGGACTCTGAGAAAAGAGTGGGAAGAATTAATACTGAAGTAAAACAGCACAGTGACTCAAACTCTGGACTTGATAATTTACTAGTGACACATTCTGAAGTGGACAATTCCCTGGGTGTGGGGTAGGGTTGGCAATAGACTAAATATAAACACAGAATCAGGAACTCTGAATCCTCACTGCAATTAGCCTTTCAGTTCCCTCAAGTAAGGGGAAGCCTCTATTAGCAAATTTAAGGGCGAAAAAATCAGATGGGTTGTCTTTAAAAAAAAAGAAAACCCACTAATGAAATGTCACAAAGAATTCTCTCAAATGAAGACAGCTTTTTTTTTTTGCAAGGGCACATAAGAATACAAGTGGTTGTTAAAAGATAGTTTCACAGTAGACAGATGGGTCCATTCTCCTAAGCCTAATGTGACTAGATGCACAGGTGATTGAATATAGCTAGAAAGGGGTTAATAGTATGAGAGGAAGTATGGTATAATGTACTGGACTTAGTCAGAAAAACCTTCAGACACTTCGTAGGTGTGTGACCCTGGGCAAATCACTTAGTTTCTCTGGGCCTCAGTTTTTCATGTGTAAGGCAGAACAGTTCACCTTGGTAACCTCCAAGGTCCCTTCCAGCTTTGAACCTATGATTCAGTAGTATGCCTGAAGATGAATTCTGACCTTCTTTTCGAAAGGGAAAGATGCTAAATTATCTCACATTTGTCAGAATAGGGCCAGATGAACAGATGAGAATTGAAATCTGGTTATTAATCAATGACTTTTTTTTTTTTAGTGAGGCAATTGGGGTTAAGTGACTTGCCCAGGGTCACACAGCTAGTAAGTGTCAAGTGTCTGAGGCTGTATTTGAACTCAGGTTCTCCTGAATCCAGGGCCAGTGCATTATCCACTGTGCCACCTAGCTGCCCCTTGCTTTGAGTTTTGCAAAGAACTTTGCTCACAGCAATCATCTGAAGTAGGAAGTATAGGTATGTTGTTGGTTAGTCATTTCAGTCCTATCAGATTCTTCATGACCTCATCTGGGATTTTCTTAGCAAAGATCCCGGAGTGGTTTGCTGTTTCCTGTACCAGTATTATCATACCCATCTTACAGATGAGGAAACTAAGAGCTCATGTGACTTGTCAAACTCAGGTCAAAGAATGTTTATATTTTAGTGTATAAATTATATTTCAATGAATCTGTGGACTTATTTATATGAATATTATCTCCATTGATGTATATTGCAACCATCTCCACCTTCAAAGCCTGTGTGAAACTTATCCTCATCTCCCAAAGTCCCAAATATATTCCACAGGCGATCCAGAGGATGCTGGGTCTCTGTTTCCTCATCTATAAAGTGAGTGTTGGACTCTGATGTACCTAGCACACTGGAGATCTTTCTGTATCTTTTTCCTTGGTACCAGTACACTATTTGGGCTGTGTCTTACTTACAGCATGCCTTATGACTTGTGACATGAATGGCCCATCATCTTCTTTTCCTATTACTTTTTTGGAATGATATCCCTTACGCCACTTATTGTGAATAAGCCATCATTGTAAATAGATATACTTTGGATTTTTTTTGTTTGTTTGTTTTGGGGGGCAGGGTAATGAGGGTTAGGTGACTTGCCCAGGGTCACCAGCTAGTGTCAAGTGTCTGAGGCTGGATTTGAACTCAGGTCCTCCTGAATCCAGGGCTGGTGCTTTATCCACTGTGCCACCTAGCTGCCCCCAGAAATACACTTTGAAGGCTACTCGTGTGTGCCACCCATCTCTCCCTTGCACTTTGGGTCCCAACTTTGATTCTTAGAGATTGTGGTGTGCTAAGATTTGCAACCACATAACATCACCAGAAAAACATTGATATTAAAAATATGGGGCTCTCTATTCCTTCTAAGATGAAACACGAACTTCTTTGTTGGGTACTTAAATCCCTTCACATTTGGATCCCAACTTATCTTTCTAGCCTTAATACACATTGTTTCTCTTCACACCCTATGGTCTAACAAAACTGGCCTTCTTCCTGTTGCTTGTACATGTCTCTCCATCTCTAATCTCCATGTTCCTACACTGGCTGTCCTCCATGCTTGGATTTCAGTTTCTCTTCATCTCTGCCCCTTGGAATCCCTACTTTCCTTTAAGACTTAGCTCAAGGGGCAGCTAGGTGGTGCAGTGGATAAAGAACTGACCCAGGATTCAGGAAGACCTCAGTTCAAATCTGGCCTCAGACACTTGACATTTACTAGCTGTGTGACCCTGGCAAGTCACTTAACCCCTGTTTCCCCAAAACAAAACAAAACAAAACAAAAACAAAACAAAAAAGACTTAGTTCAAGTACCATCTTCTACATGAAGCCTTACTGAATTCTCCCTGGTGCCTCCCCCACCTTGCAGTATCCTCGGAGTAGATTGTAAGTGTCTGAAGGTCAAAGGAGAGAGAGAGAGAGAGAGAGAGAGAGAGAGAGAGAGAGAGAGAGAGAGGAAGAAAGGATAAATGAAAGAAATAAAGATATTCTCCTTCCTTTATTTTTCCCTCTGTATTTCCTGCAGTCTTGAACCCTACATGCATCATTTATGGACCAGGAAAGAACCAGCACAAATTACTCATCTAATTCTCTGAGTGTTTTTGTTGTACCTAGAAAGGTTAATGGGAATGAAAGAACAAAAAGGGGGAGAAAAAGAGTGAAAAAAGTAGGGGGAACAAAAGAAATACATGAAAAAAGTAGGAGGGAAAATGAGAGGAATACATGAGTGGGTTAGGATCGGAAAGAACTGGGAAAGATACAGATATCTTTGTATCTGATCTGGCCTTAGGATATCATTTAGGTCCCAAAGGAATTGAGTGAAGGGTCCTGTGTAGTGACTCAACACTCAAATCCTCCTCACTTTGCGAGTATAAGGATAAGGATAAGCATAAGGAATGGTTCTGGGAAGAAGAGGTCTTAAGAGAATATAAGGAACTTGTCACCGAAAGTGGGGGATGGGGTAAGGAATGGAGGATAACTGCAGGTTTCTCAGGGTAGCTAGCAGTGGGGCTGAGTAGCAGCCTAGTAGCATTCTCCGTGAATGACTTTGGCATCAATGTCCAAGATTAAAGAAATTTATTTTCATTGTTATCCCTGTTCTCTCTATATGCATATAGGGCATAGATTCTTTCTACATTAATTTTTTACACACTGTGCTCAGGGGAGATTAAAAAAATAAACAAGATATAGTTCTTGCCCTCAAAGAGTTTATAATCTAGTAGTACCTTTGCTGATGCTTGCTAGTTCTGATTTCTCTCTGGCCACATATGATTGCCAAAACTTTGGTAAGCAGAGGGGAAAATGGGAATACATAGGATCATAGATCTAGATCTGGTAGAGACCTTAAGAGGGAATCTAATTCAATCCTCTCATTTTACAGATGAGTAAACTGAGTCCGAGAGAGGTTAAATGATTTGCCTAAGTTTTCTAAGAAAAGAACCAGTACTTCTACTGACCTACATCAGAATGCAGAACACTCAAAGACTCCCCATGCCTTGACTGTCATCAAAGAGCTATTGGAGAATTTAAACCCCAGAATAATACAAGTTGGGGGAGGGAAAACCTCTTATTTGTAGAAAAAAAATTAGGGCATATGAAAATTTATCCTTCATTTTCTAAAATGACATTGTGGTTGTTTCTGTGAGTACACATTTTAATGTGTGACCCACAGATCTTGCCACCCAGGAAATGTGAGTCACCTCTGCTTGACTTAGCCATTTTTCACAGGGTCTGTTCCTGTTATTTTCTTTGTATTGAAACAAGCCTAGTTTGCAGCTCTGCTTCTGTTTGCTCAGAGGAAATGCTCAGCCCACCACGAAGCCAGCCTTGATGCAAATAAATAAACAAAAGACCAATATTCTCTATGCTCTTCCTGTTCTAGTTAGAAGGAGAAAAATTTGGTTTCTTAGATGCAAACTTTCCATATCCAATTTCTTTCTCTGAGTAAAAAGAAAAAAAAAGATTAAATGGATACAAATTGTTAATGTTTAAAGTCTCAAAACATTCCAGTGTTCTGGCCAAATCCACAAATAACTATATGGTTCTAGAGAGTTTGCCATCATATTGTCAAAATAATACCAGTCTTATTTGGTTGTCTTTAATACAAGTTTCCATTACAGTCTTGATAGGCCATTAAACAAAGCTGCTATTTGGGGATAATGACCAATAGTATGGAATCTAGCAAACCCAACATTTCAGCCCAACAGAGTTCATATGGCACTTGGTTATCATTCCATGTTGGTAGAATTTTTTAGATGTTCTGTCTTCCTAATATTGAGAATAGGCACTGTCTTTTGCCTTTCTTTGTATCCTTAGCACTTAGCACAGTGAGAGCCTGGCACACAGTAGGGACTGAAATATTAGTTGACTAAGTGGATATGACATAGTCAAGGGGAAAAATAGTTTTTAAAAGCTTTCTTGTTTCTATGCTTTACAGTGTCTCAAATTTCAGCTCTTATTTGCAGTAATCTGTTCATATTGACTTGGAAATTGGTTTACTCTTGAGTGGAGGATTCTTTTTTCTGTTACCAGCTATTCTGAAGTCAATTAAAAAAGTTGCAGTGGGTGGGATGGGGGGCAAAGTAAATTCCTAGGATTGGTATAAACCTGGTGAAATCTTATTCTGATTCAACAGTGTTTGCTTTCTTAACATGCCTGAATAGCTTTCACATATGATCTCTAACAATCATTCCATTGCTTCACTGAAACTGGAGAGTTTCACCCAGGATCAGCTCTTTCTAAGAATGTTTATTTCAAAGTGCATAACTCTCAGTTATCCACCGCTGTCTTGTTTGTCTTGAGGACGAGTGCCCCCAAATTTGTAATCCCAGGTTGGTTTCCTTCTGCTCTGAATGGTCTTTGGGACGTTTTCTTTCTTGTTTGGGGATTACAAGCTAATTTTGACAGAGAGTAAGCATGGTAGAAAACATAGCAAACATAGCAAACAAACAAAACTGTATGGGACCAAGAATCAAGGTTTTAGCCCATTTCAGGTTACTAATTTAGACTCATAGAATGATAAAGTCTATCCCCCCATTTAAAAAAAAGTTTTATTATTGCCTTCAGTTTTTACACCATAGGCAGCTAGGTGATACATTAGATGGAGTGTTGCATCTGAGTCAGAAAGTCCTGCATTTGAATCTTGCTTCAGACATTTACTAGCTGTGTGACCCTTGGCAAGTTGCCTAACTTCTGCCTGCCTCAGTTTCCTCAACTGTAAAATAGAGATAAAAATAATACCTTTCTCAGAGAGTTCTTATGAGGATCCAAAAAGATAATGTATGTAAAGTAAGTGCTTTGCCAACCTGAAAGCTCTCTATTCTTTTTTTCCGGATATACTCTATTCTCTCTCAGACCAGGAATTGAACCCTCCTTTGTAATAAAGGATTAAGAAAAAACAAATGATTTTTTTCTTTTATTCAGGTTTTTTGTATACAAAATGACTAATATGGTAATGTTTTACATAATTGCATGTGTATAAGCTATAGCCTCAGGGAAGGGGCAGGGGGGGAGGGAAGGAGGGATAGAACTTGGAACTCAAAACTTTAAATAAAAATGTTTATTATTAGAAAAAACCCCAAACGATACAATGACTATGTCACAATTTAGCATTCTTTTGCCATCAATGTCCCCTGCTTCTTTGTTGAAAGGTGAGAAGCATATTTATTCATTACCTATTTTCTAGGACATACACATATGTGTATGTTTATATATATATATATGCATATACTACATATATATGTATATATATGTAGTATATGCACATATATATGCAGCATACATATGCACACACGTACATATCTCATCTTATTATATAGATGAACAAATTAAAAAGCAAAATTATTTGACCTTATATAATAAGACACAGTAGAGTTTGGGCTTGAACCTGGGCCTTCACAGGTCTAAAGCTGATGCTTTTCATTATATCACATTGCCTTGCTATGTAACGTTTTGTTTTTTTTTGTGGTGAGGCAATTGGGGTTAAGTGACTTGCCCCAGGGTCACACAGCGAGTAAATGTCTGAGGCAGGATTTGAACTCAGGTCCTCCTGACTCCAGGGCCGGTGCACCTAGCTGCCCCTTGCTATGTAACTTTAAGGCATAACTTCTCTGCCTCAGTCTCCTCAACTGTAAAATGAGAATAAAAACACCCCCACACCTACCTTGTAGTGTTGATGTGAGGGTTAAATGGACAATAGATAAGAAAATACTTTGAAAAGTAAAAAAAAAAAATACCATACAAATGTTAAGGTTAGCTGAAGTAAAACAGAATTCAAAAGAAGCATCAGTCTACTCCTGCTGCTAAAAGCAAACTCATTAAAAAACAAAATAGCAACAAACCTCTCCACTTTCTCTCTTCCCCCAACAACTCACAGCACCACAGCTGCTGAGGCCTCTACTGTTTTCAGTTATGAATCACTGTTCCTATTATCATGTGTAATTAGGAGTTGAATATACCTTAAAATATCATCTTATGCAGATGTTACTGAACTACCAAAGGAGACTTAGAAATTCACTGAATTCTAGAGCTGGCAG
Organism: Dromiciops gliroides; assembly: GCF_019393635.1. NCBI lineage: Eukaryota > Metazoa > Chordata > Mammalia > Microbiotheria > Microbiotheriidae > Dromiciops > Dromiciops gliroides. Next base: position 185,370,628 of record NC_057863.1, on the reverse strand, counting down.
GAGACTTCCAGATGAACTAGTCTAACCCTTTGAATTTTCAGAGAGATGAAGCCAGTGGCTCCAAGGTCATGAAGAAAATTAGGCAGACAACTAATGCAACTCAATGCAAAGGCATTGAGATGGGATATGGTATGCAGCATGGATGGGACCCAGAGAAGAAAGTCAGTTTTTCTGAACTGTTAAGAGTATAGCAAAGGAAGTAATATATAGGTTGTGATCAGGTTGTGGAGGGCTTTAAAAGCTAAACAGAGGAGTTTAAATTTTATCTTCAAGGTAAAAGGAAGCTACTGGAGTCTATTGAATAGGGGAGAGACATGGTCACATCAAAATTTCCTATGCACCATAAGGAAAATCATGCTGGCAACATTAATCAAGATGAATTAGAGAGGGGAGAGACATAAAGACCAAATTAGAAGACAGATGAAATAATCTAGTAATAGATGCTAAAGTCCTGAATTAAGGTAGTGGTTGTGGGAGCAGAAATAGGGAATGTGATACAAGAGATGTTTTGAAAGTAGAATCAGTAAGATTTGATAACTGAGTGATCATTTAGGTTTGAGAAAGGGTAAGGAGTTGAGGATAAGGCCAAGGTTATGAACCTGAGAAACTGGAAGAATGGTGGTGTTCTCAAATGGAAATAATCTGGAAGAGAGGCAGGTTTTGTAGAGAGATAACGAGTTCAGTTTTGGACATATTGAATTTGAGATGTTTCCAGGACATCCAGTTTGAAATGCCCAATAGTCAATTAGTGATGTGGGACTGAAGCTCAAGATAGAGAGTAGTGAGAGACTGAGACTGAATATATATATGGATCAGTGAATCATCAATATAGAGATATTTAAAACTTATGATCTGAGGAGGGTACTGTCAAGACAGAAAAGAAGGTCTAGAATAGAGCCTTGGGAAGCAATCACAGTTCAGAGGGGAGAAGAGGAAAGGAAAGGGCAGGAGCAGAATAGAGAGATGAGGAGAGGAGGTAAGAGGACAGGAGAGGAGAGAAGGTGAGAGGAGAGGAGAGGAGAGGAGACAAGATGAGAAAGGAAATAGAGGCAGCAAGTGTAGAAAACATTTTCTAAGAGTTTGGCAAGAAAAGGGAAAAGAAATTTAGGATGATAGCTGGAGGAATAGTAGAGTTTAGAGAGGATACATAGATGGATAGATAGATAGGTAGATAGATAGATAGATAGATAGATAGATAGAGACTAGATGGTCACTCTGGTTCATTCTAGCTCCCAAACTATGATCTATTGAGTTGGTACATCTGCAATGACTGTCCCATGAAATGAGTTGAGTTCAGAATTGAATAGAAGAAAAGGGCTTGGATTGAATTTGGGAAACTTTCTTTTTATTAGCCTTAAGCTGCTTTTTGGTACAAAATTCCATCTTTTTTAACAAAAATTTTCTCCAAGTAAAACTATATGGTTGTGACTCTTGAAATACTGCAGGTAATATTATCCATAATTAAAGTGTATGACAATCAGCCCTCAGAGGCCAAAGTAATTAAACATCTGGAAGTTCTTGGGAACATGATTCTGCCTTGTCTCTGAGGTCACACATGCTATCCTTCAACTTTCTTTGGCTTTGGACTATTTACTTCTGATACTTAATATCCAACAGGTCTCAAATGGGCCATAATCAATAAATAAGAAGAAAATCCACGGAGGGACAGTTACCTTGAGCTTTGAAAGATGCTATCTGCCACAGTGTTCTTTCTTGAAGTGGAATGTAGTGAATCAGTACTTGGTTTTCCTAAGAGTTTAAATGACAAAGTTAGTCTGTAATAGGCAAGGCTTTTGAACTCATGTCTTCCTGGCTCCAAGGTCAGCACCACTATCTGCTATACTACTATGCCTCTCAGCGGACCAAGGTTAAATCTTTTTTTTTTTTTTTTTGTGAGGCAATTGGGGTTAAGTGACTTGTCCAGGGTCACATAGCTAGTAAGTGTCAAGTGTCTGAGGCCAGATTTTAACTCAGGTCCTCCTGAATCCAGGGCCGGTGCTTTATCCACTGTGCCACCTAGCTGCCCCTTAAGGTTATGTCTTTAAGACAGTAAGTTACCAAAAAAAATCGCTAAGCAGCATCAGTAGACTTTTCCTTCCAAGGAGAGAAAGACTTTGGCAATGTCTATCATGTCACTATCAGATACTTATTAGCTGTGTGACCCTGGACAAGTTACTTAACTCCAATTGCTTAAACATCCAGGGCCATCTCCAGTCTTCCTGATAATATATCTTGCCATTGGATCCAGATGGCTCTGGAGGAGAGAGTGAAGTTGGTGACTACATAGCCCTTTTCTCACTTAAATCCAATTCATTGCAAGTCATGATATCTGTCCTGGTCCTTTCTGAGAAGGAAAGACAACAATGGCAGCAGCAGCAGCAGCAACAACAACAACAGTGGCTATCTTCAGTGTGCTACACTAGAGATTTGGGGGAATTTATCTCTTGGGTAAGATCTGGAACTCTCTCGACTTTCTCCTGACTAGCTCTCTCTTGGTTGAACTGAGATGTCTTACTCCCCGTGGGAAAACTCTTTTCATCTGTGTTATCTAGTAGATACTCTCCTATATATACTTTAATTTATGTTTTACTATTGACTTGGATAGATTTATTTGTTATTTGTTATGTGTGTTCATTGTAGAACTGGCATTTACCGGGAGGGGTAAAGTTAAGCCTTGGACATATAGCTTAGGAGACTCCCTTCCCATTCAGAAATATCAATTAAAAGTTTAGCTTGAACTTAAACTTACATCTCCTAAACTTGTAATATCTAAGGGTACAGAGAGTTATGATTTCAGTCCTGAACACCCTCTTTTTGAGGAGAGCAGAATGGCCAGTCTCTGCCCCAACTTCCTTCTGGCAGAAATCAAAGTTTCCTCTGGAGAAAGATGAGGGAGGAGGAGAGAGGAGATGCTAGAGATCTCTATTCTTGCTTTCCAGCAAACCACATTAAGACAGCCACACTATAACAGTATAAATGAAAGGTAATCTCAGCGGGATAAATCGCTTACTTTCTAAAATGAAGGGGTGTGACTAGAAGACTTTTAACATCCCTTCCATGTCTACAAATAATTCTAAGCTGTAATTTGAATTGGTGTGACTTTTGAGTTCTTATTCTCCAATGGTGGTGGTGGTAGTAGTAGTCTGCCCAATGTGAAAAACTAAGCAGAAATTAACTACATTCCATTCCAAAAATGAATATGGTTGCATTCCTTTAGAAATCAAGGAATGTGTTTCACTGGATCATCTTCTTTACTCCTTATAGCCCTGTTTAGATCTGCTGTTTATCGATCTTCATAAGTTAACTTCTCCTCAGACCTTATTCTAGTACTAACAGCATAAGGGCTGCCCCTCCTCTTGGTTTACCAACTTATATCACCTTTGCATACATACAATCCACCTTTCTTAGCCCTTCCAATCAGGACCTTGTGTATGAATGTGGGGACTGTGTATGTAGAGAGTTCCCCATACTGAGGAAATCATTAATCCACAAGTTAGAAGGGACTTTTCTCACCTGATTGTGGATTAATCTGTCTGCACATAGGAATTTTGTGAGTTCAATTAATGCTCAGTATGGAGTCTAAGACTTTGTTTGAGGACAAACAGCACCATCAATATCATTGTTCTAATTTTATTTTTTCCTCTCATACTCAACTCTCTAAGACTGTAAGTTGCAAGGACATTGTTAACCTGCATTGGGACATGGAATTTTTCTCATCCAAGTATTCTATTTATCAATCAAATCACAGGTCATCTAATACCTATCCCACATTCTCCTCTGGTATCATAGTAGAGTTTGTTGGGGAAAGTGACAAAGACAAGAAATAATAACAATAACAACAACAATAATAAAAATCTATCCCCACTTTTTCTCCAGTCAAGAAAGCTGGAAGTAACTTATTAGCTCCTTGGACCATGCTTAGGGTGTTTAGAATGGATTTTCATGTTTATTTACAGAGCCAGACTAACCAGAAGATCCTGGTGATTCCAAATCACTGTACTCAATCTGACCATGCAGTTGTTGCAATCTGTCTATGATGAGTTGTATCCCAGGTTTATCAGTCTGCCTTTAAATGGCAAAATTTACCATTTGATGGTAATTTTTTTTTTTTTAGTGAGGCAATTAGTGACTTGCCGAGGGTCACACAGCTAGTAAGTGTTAAGTGTCTGAGGCCGGATTTTTGAACTCAGGTACTCCTGACTACAGGGCTGGTGCTCTATCCACTGCGCCACCTAGCTGCCCCAGTAAATGTTTTTTGTATCATGGACTCCTTTGGCAGTGTGATGAGGCTTATGGATCCCTTCTCAAAATATTATTTTCAAGTGCATCAAATAAAATACATAGGAATATAAAGGAAACCAATAATTACATTGAAGTAAAGGTGATTCCTTCCTCCCCGCCCCCACCCCGCATCCAAGTTTACTGATCTACTGAAAACTATCCACAGACCTCTTTGGGGGTAAGGGTGGTATCTGTGGACCCTTCATTTTTAAACCACATTTTAAAGTTTGCCCCAAAGGGCAATGGAGAGACATATGATGGTCATAAATAGGATATGGCACATTAACAATGATGAATCACATGGACAAAGCAGTGTAAGAAATACTGTTAAAGATATGTATGAAAAGGGCATGAGCCGGTGATGTGGTAGTGATGGCGGGGATGGGGGTGGGGAAGATAACAGATGGACAACCTCATTCTTTCTTAGAACTAGGACAAGGACCCTGGGGACATTGGGTAGATACCCCTTCCCTTTCCTATTGGAGAATTTACAAGAGAACAACGTGGACAAAGTCCACAAGGATGAGAAGGTAGAAAAGAGGATACAAACTGCACTTGGTTAAAAGGGTTACCCCCATGGTTGAGATTATACATCTGGTCAAATATTTAAAAATGAAAGAAAAACTCTCAAATAGGTGACAGAATGTCATCTTAGACTCAAGCTTCATTTCTGGACTTTTAAGAATGATTGTGAACAATTCTCCCTGTTGATCTGTATTCTCGGTCTCAGCAGAAAGCTTACCAAAAGACTGATATAATCACTTTAGTTTAGATGAATTATTAAGTTATAGGGAATTTTACTGGCAAACTAGGACTATTGGGTCTAGATCATCTATGGATTAAGCACAAACTAGATATATTATAAGGAAACAAATCTGGCTAAATTTTATGCAGGGGTTCTTTCCATCTAAATGCCATTCATAGTCATATACCTAGTGCCTAGAACATATTAGATGCTTAATAAATACTTGTCAGTTGGTCTGACATACCTACACTTAAAACATATTTTTATTGAAATCTTGTTTTTATATCATTTACATTTCCCAATATGTCCATCCTAGATAGCATTCTCTCATAGCTAACAATTAAAAAAAGAAGAACACTTCAGAAAAACTAATATATCAGAATAGTTTGGGAATAGATGCTATGTTAAACACCTATATTCTCATACTTCTAGGGGGCTAAGGATGAAGAAGTTACCAATATATCATTTTATTAATTTTTCTCATCTCACAATTTTTTTTCAGGTTTTTAGAACCTTAATCAATTTTCCCCTTTCATCATTTTTTAGTATAAAACACATACAGAGAGTTTTCTAAAGCATAGCCTAATGACAGACTCACATAACAAATGAAGGCACAAAAAAGAAGACAAAGGATTAGGAATTAGTCAGGAAAGGAGAAAAACCAGAGGTCAAAAGGAAACTGCCTGAAACAAAGGAAATGAGAACTCCATTGAGTAAGCTGTCATTAATTTCATGTATATGTTTAAAAAACCCTACAAAGAATAAGGAATTTGTGCAGGAACTGCTTCATATATGTAGTCTAAATAAGGTAGGTTTGTATGTATGCAAAGATAAAATAATTGCTTGTAAACTAAAAGAAGGGTAGCTCTCATTCTGTTGGTACTAGAGTCCAGGTCTTCAGCACACTGGGTGGATTACCCATCCCACATTCCCTATCTCACCCCATTTGGAAAATATGGTTGCAAATCACACAGGACAAAAAGGTATGATTTCCATTAGGGAATATCTCTTGTCATTTTCTCTCTCATGAGGATGGCACCATTCTGGAGCCAGAATGGAGCAGTGGTAGGATACTAGGCTAGACTGATTTGGGGAAATTGCGTAGTACTTTCTATAATCCTAAACTATTCTCTGCTGCAAAACCCCATTACTTCAACACCAGTATTCTCATGGAGATCCTTGAATGTCTACAGATCCTGGAATACCTCAAAATTTCAGAAAGATTGAAATTGGAAGGAAAGAAAAACAAAGGATATTGGAAACAACATAAAAAGCAACAAAGCACCTACCTGCAGAGCACTGGGGGAAATGCAATGTTTAGATAAAACAAGGTCTCTATCCTCATGCACGAAGGGGATAAGACAGAGAGAACTATAAAACTGAATTTTATTATGAGTATATTGGAGTTACAAAACAAAATGCTGTGTAAAGTCAGAAGAAGAAGATGGGAAATTGTGTGAGCAGCAAAGACAATAGGAGTTTAAGAAGTGTTGTTCAAAATGTTATTGAGAATACATACATACATATATACATATAAACATGCACACTTTCCTCTATACAGATAACTTGAAAAAGAAATGAGCTTGTCATTAAGTGAAAGAGACAGCAGAGACACAACCTGAGTTTTCTTGGGTACCTTAGAGATAATGAAAGAACACAAAAATGGATTCCATTGTATTAGGTCAATCCACATCCACCATGGAGAATTTATGGTAAACATAGAAAAGAATTGTACAAGATGAGAAAGGTATGGATGGTTTTCAGTCTGTGTAGGTGAAGAAAGTGACCATACCAATGAAATCACCTATACTTCAAAGCATCAAAATCAATACTCTTATCCCTACATTCACAAAATGAGTACCAATTATGAACTGAATGCTGAAATTAAACATTTCTCACTCAGACAGCCTATGATTTTGTTATTTGCTTTTTTTGGTTTTGTGCCATCTGTCTCTCCCTTCTTCCAAAACGTTTCCTTCTCCAATCAATAACTTACTTAGCTCCTTTAATGTAAAGTTGGTTTTTGTTGTTGTTCAGTTGTTTCTTATTCTCCATGATGGGATAGCACACCAATAGTGTCCATGGGGTTTTCTTGCCAAAGATATTGGAGTGGCTTGCCATTTCCTTCTCCAGCAAATTTAGGCAAATAAGTAACTTGCTCAGGATCACACAGCTAGTAGGTGTCTGAGGTCAGATTTGAACTCGGTCTTTCTGACTTCAGGCCCAGTGTTCTATCCAGTGATTCACCTATATGCCTCCAATTGATACATAATATTAAATCATTTCCTCCCCCTCTTTAGGAGAGGGGTGATTTTTTAAAACCACCATAACAATTAAATAATAAGCAAAATCACAGAAGTATAACTCAGTCATTTCTGTCAACCACCAAACCATGTATGCTGTTTGGCCATCTAATTGATTGCTTGACGACTGACCAAAATCAGCATGAAAGCAATCGATTTGTTGCTCCTAACAAAGTCTCAAAACTCTATTATTGTTTTCTTGGTTTATCTGAATCTTCTTTTTTCATTTAAAAAAAGATTTCTGTTTCCATGCCATATGTTTAGTATAAAGCTTCTACTTACTCCCCCTAAACTGTCCCTGACTCCTATCTTCCCTATTACTCAAAGATGGATTCCATTGTATTATGTCAATCCTAATTGCACCATCCTCCCAATTCATCAGCTATACAACCTAAGTGTCATCCTCTTATATCCATATCTCTTAGTCCCCATATCCAATCTGTTTCCAAGGTCTGTTGATTTCACCTTTGCAGCTTGTCTCAATATGTCCTCTTCTCTCCTCTGATACTAAACTCTTCTAGTGCAAGCTCTTATCACCTCAAGCCTGTAAGGTGCTAAAATTCTAGCTAGTCTATCTAAAATATCTAATGAGTGGTCACCAATTATAAGCTTTAGCAAGAGTTTAGACTTTTAAGCATTTATTAAGAGAATAAGAATTTGGTGAAGAGAGAGAGAAAGGCCTAGATTCATCTATCCATCTTGGGGAGCTACAGTTCTCCTGCTCTGTTCTCCATGAGAGTCCTGGTGAAAGAGAGCGAGAGAGCCAGCCTTGCCCCTTCTTCCTCCCACAAGTAAACGTCACTTCCTGACACCAAAGAAAAGCCACATGGCTTGCCCTCAGGCACCTTCTCCTCAAGGCAGAGCTTTCCTTCAGTAGTTCTCCAGCAGGTGGCGTCATTCCAATCGTTACAGTCCCCCCTTTGTTTCTTCAAGAAATGCAGGGTGTTTCCTTGGTGAAACAGTCAAAAATAACAGAATATAATACCCTCCCTCTCATTTAATATATGATGCTATTTCTTTAAGTCTGTCAGGACTCAAACTATTCCAGTCTAGACACTGCCTCTTAAAACATTTCTGAATTTCTGGTAAGGACTGGTATACAAAATGAGAGCAGATAATATAGGAATCTCTAGGGTTTAATGGGTCTAGCCCACCATGTTGCTTGGCATGCTTACACAACCTATCATAGAATTTATTAGGTCTCTCATCAGGACTCTGAACTGTATCTATAAATTTTTGCCAGTTATCGGTCTTTCTAGCACAGGATTCCATTGCCTTCAGCAATGTGTCTCTCGCCTCTTTCAACAGATCAAAATGCCTAGGGTTATTGGGGTCCCATTCAGGGTCTTCAATAGGCCACCCAATATCAACCTTTCCTGTGGCTTCCAGGCAATTGACTGCAGCTATTATGTTTGCTCTTTCCCCTGGGGATAATATTGCTTCCATAAGCTCATTAACATAATTCGGAGTGGGCTGATATCCTCTGAAAATTGTTCTAAAATGGCCAATAACCCCTGTGGGATCCTCATCAAATTTAGGAATTTCTCATTTCCATATACCTAAATCTTTGGGGCTAAATGGTATATATCTTCTAAGACTTACTACAACATCATTATTACCATGGGAGAGGATCTTGTGAAGGGGGAGGATTTTTATCCTTTCTGTCTTCTCTAAACATGAATTTTCTCTTTTTTTCTTTTTTCTTTCCTTTGTTGATGTGTCAGCCTGAGAGGCAGATTTACATTCACATTCAGGCCCAAAGCCTTCCTCCTTTTCTCCCTTTTCAGTCAATTCCTTACTTGCTACATTCCAGAGGTTCCAATAAGTTACATCTTTGGGGGACTCAAAATGAAGGATCATGTGTAGAGTTTGCAGTGTTAAGTGATCAAAAGATCCATTCTCTAACCATTTGTTTCCCAGTAAGCTAGAATATTTCTTATGCCACATAAAACACAGTTTGATAAGCCTGGCTTTTGTCATGCCTGGCTGAATTGGTAGCTTGTGAGCATCCCATGCTTCAATTATTTTCTCAAGGTGGGAGTCCTGAATGATATAAAATGTACTATCTTCCATCCCCTTTTTGTAATTCAAAAATTTCCTCACTATAACACCAATAAAAGTAAAAATTAAAATAGGAATAGAATATTCGAATTCATAAGGACCAAACTTAAACAGAATGTCAATCTTGGCCTGGTTGAAAAGCCAGAAGAGGCTTAGTCCTCTTTGGTCCCACAATCCCTGGTCCATTTTGTAAAAGGGAGCAAGGCTTGAAAATAGGAGGGTGAGTACTTAAGGGTTAAAATATATACTTAACCTAGGTGCTTAGCCGTTAAGAGAAACCCAATTTAAAGAGACAGGCATATGTGCAAATAAGGAAAAAAAAATCTCTTACCAAACTGGAAGATCAGAAGATGTAGGTTCAGCTTTCCTCTTCTTTGTCAGCCATCTGTAAGGTGCTAAAATCCTAGCTAGTCTGTCTAAAATATCTAACGAGTGGTCGCCAATAAATTATAAGCTTTAGCAAGAGTTTAGACTTTTAAGCATTTATTAAGGAGACTAAGAATTTGGTGAAGAGAGAGAGAAAGGCCTAGATTCATCTATCTATCTTGGGGAGCTACAGTTCTCCTGCTCTGCTCTCCATGAGAGTCCTGGTGAAAGAGAGCTAGAGAGCCAGCCTTGCCCCTTCTCCTCCCACAAGTAAACGTCACTTCCTGATGCCAAAGAAAAGCCACATGGCTTTCCCTCAGGTGCCTTTTCCTCATGGCGGAGCTTTCCTACAGTAGCTCTCCAGCAGGTGGCATCATTCCAGTTGTTACAAGCCTGAATTATTTCAGTAGCCAGCTGGTTCTACCTGACTCAAGTTTTTCCCCACTCCAGTCCACCCTCCATTCAGTTACCAAAGTGATTTTCCTAAAGTGCAGGCTCAACCACGTCATCTACTCAATAAACTACAGTGGCTCCCTATTGCCTTCAGAATAAAATTGAGAGAAATGATTATTTCTTTCTTATATTAATAAGAAATTTTTGAATAAGGATTAAAGGATACATTGCAGGAAATCTTGGGGAAAATTTACCCAACCAGGCTGAGAGAATTGGTGAATTCCTGTTCATTGCATTTGGTCAGATAGGTCTGGAATAGAAGTGGATTCCGTCTTTGATATGTTATTGATGTCTCTTTGACCAAAATTTGGGTGACCCAAGTTCCATATCCCCATGCAAAGACCCTTATTAGAATGAGCCCACATATCATTATAATATTCATTTTCTTATTAATTGTTAACCAGTTAGAGTTAATCACCACCATCAGGAATATCCACGCTTCTAAGGGCATATAAATAGTGAGCCCACCACCATGAGGAGTCTTTGGCAATTGAGAGTACACGGGGAAATGGGTGGTATGGGGGTTCCTTAAGTATTCCTCTTTAAAGAACTACACCCTCTCAAACACAAATCCAATTAGGATTAAATAATCTTTTATTTAAGGGATAGAGAAAGGAACCAAGAGAGACGTCAAATTTCTCTCAAGTGGAGATAGCACAGAGACATTCTCTGAGATACCTATCTCCTTGAATAGGAGAAAGGCCATAGCTTTTATAGATGATAGATGGGGTGATCAGCTGACCCCTTATTGGGGGTGGGTTCGGAGAAGTTGGGTGAGGGGCAGTTGTTCTGATTTTTGGAGCTATCTGTGGCCTCTTGGCATCAATCAGGCAGCAGCCATGCCTAATGGGCTTATCTTTCTTACTTCTCAAGGTGTCTTTGTCCTTGAGTTTAGCTGGCCAGTTTAAACTTTAATAGTCCCAAGTTCCTGACCCAATAACAGTACTACTGACCTCTTTGACTAAGAAAATGCTACCATTATTAATAAAATGATTAATTACCCAGAAACTATGTCTTTCGAACCTTTTAATGGTCACAAAATACAAAATCCCTTTTTTTGTCATTCAAAGCCTTTCACAGCCCTTGCCTATCTTTCCAGTTTTCTCCCATCTTATTTTCTATCTTTTATGCTTTTATCTAGTGATGGCCTCCTTGCTGTTCCATGAACCAGACATTCCACCTCTCAGCTCTGGTAATTTTCTCTGGCTTTCCTCTCTCTTGTCTCTGCCTACTGCTTTCTCTGGCTTCTTTCAAGTTCCAACTAAAATCCTGCTTTGTACAGAAAACCTTCCCTAATCCCTCTTCATTACAGTGCCTAGTTATCATTTCCTATTTAGCCTACATGTAGCTTACTTTGTATATATTTGTTTATGTGTTGTTTCCTCCATTAGATTGTGAGTTCCTTCTGTCTTATGCCTCTTTTTACATCCCTAAATGCTTAGCACTGTGCCTCACATATGACAGGCTCTTAATAAATGTTTATTGACTGACTAAACTCTCCCTTCTTTGATGGATCAAGAACACCAATGAGAGAATCAAACAAAAGTAATGAGTCATCATGAGGGAAGGTAAAGTTCTCTGGAACCCTGCTCTGGGGCGAATCAGCCTTAAGTATCGAGTGTGCCTCATAATATTGTTCTCCCACTTAAAGAGAGGCCAAGAGGAAAAACATTTGTTAAACACCTACCTAAAGCACCATGCTGAGCACTTTACAACAATCCTAGGAGTTAGGTGCTATTAAGACCCTCATTTTACAGTTGAGGAGATGGAGGCAGACAGAAATTTAGTGATTTACCCAGGGTCACACAGTTAATAAATGTTTGATGCCACATTTGAACTCAGATCTTCATGACTCCATGCCCAGTGTGCTATCTATTGTACCACTTGGCTGCCTCTTAGCTCAGGATCTAATATTAACACACACACATGTATACACACATGTATATGTGTATACACATATCTACATGTATACATGTACACATATGTATACGCAAACATATATACACACAGTCAACCCTTTTCCCTGTAAGGAACTTGATAGTATACTAGTTAGTTACTAGATAGTATCAACCCTGATAATTTGGCTATATGATAGTTAGGTGGTATAATAGATAGACTACTTGACTTAAAGTTAGGATGTGAATTCAAATCCTACCTCAGATATGTACTAGGCTATGTGGCCCCATGACAACTCACTTAAGCTTTCTTGTCTTTGGTTTCCCCATCTGTAAATTGGGAGTTATAATAGTACTCACTTCATAGCATGATTGCAAGGTTCAAAGGAGATCATATATATTTAAAGTGTTTTTGCAGACCTTCAAGTGCTATGTAAATGCTAGCTATTATTATGATTCACACAATCCATAAATTTCTGGTCAAGGGATCTTTCCCCTTCCCTTATTTGTAGATGGATGAATTATTAATCATTCCCAGATGCAGAGGAGAGAGTAAAGATGGGAAAGTCCATCTCCTGTGTTATCTCTCATTTTAGAAAGTAAGTTGCCCAAATTCAGGGTCTATCTCTTAATTTCATTTAGCATCTCATGGGAACTCAAAATAAATTATTCTGAATTTTGGTGAGCTATTTATTGACAGTTTTAAAAAACCAAGTATGACTTCTGCTTTTGATTGTTGGTTTCCAAAAAAATGTCATCTATTTAACTCTTAGTTTGGATCTATCCTCCAAAATCAACCTTCCAAATTCTCTTGCTCAAGCCGGAAGGATTTCTTGGCACAGGAAACAAGTGGGAAGTGTGTGGTATGCAAGTCTTCTTGTATCTGCTTGTATTTCTACCTTTCTGGGGACCAGAATGGTCCAGACAGGTGGAAAAAAGCTAAAAGATTAATGGTAAGAGATCTCAAAATGCTTAATCCTTTCAGATAAGGATTAACAGCGCCTCAAAACAAAGCCATAGAAAATGAGAAACAATGGCTTCTAACATCTATCTAAGCAAAGGGTTTCAGACATGCCTAGTTATTTTAGGAAGTCACACAGTACATGTTAAATCAACTTCAGAAGTTGCTGGCATCTCTACCTGCTGCCAACATTAAAGTTCATTTTGGCATGAAGTTGACCTTTCAAGAAATTTTAAGGCATCACTATGAAATGCTTTTGTGGGCAGATTGGTAACACGACCTAATAAGGTGTTTCTTGTGTATCTGGCACACAAAAACCCTTCATCTCAAGGTTCTATAGTCCACCCTCCCCCAACACCACTGGGGTTCACTGTAGATCTAGTTTTCCTTCCTACTTTTACAAACCTGACATCTTTCTGTCTTAAATTGAATTCTTATGAGATTTAAAGGGAGCCCAAGGAACACACGGGAATGCAAAGAATATTTCATTCAATTCAAGAAACATTCATTAAGTACATAGTCTTTACCATGTACTCATCTAAAGTCTGGGGGAAAAGTTGAAAAATAATCTTTCCTCAAAGAATCAATGACTGACAGGCATTTATTTAAGTGCCTGCTCCGGAAGGCTCTGTGCTAGGTGCTCAAGGAGTTTACAGGCTACTAGGGGGAAACATTATAAACAAAAGGGAGGCCTGGGGTCATATTTCCAGTCCAGGTCAGCTCAGAGAGACAGGCAGGGAGGTCTTCAGATAGAGTCTAGCCAAGAATAGCTGAGCAGAGCATTCCAGTGTAGGGAGAGGCTGTGCATCAGGCCAGCATAGAGGGGCCTATATTTATGTAGGGTGAGGGAATAGATGCCAATTGGCAGCTCCATTGCTCACAGCCCAGTTCCAGGTCATAGATCCAGGGCAGACTGAGAAGGGGACTTTTATGTAGAGATGGCATTCCAGGGTGGGAAGCTGTTGAGGTCCCTAGGCTGTATACTGGGCAAGAAGCAAGTTCACAATCAAGCAGCAGATGTCTCCAGGAGTAGAAGAGGTTCTCCTTTCAAGATTCCAGCCTAGTCTGAAGTCTACAGAGGAATAACTAGGGCAGGAATTCCAGGAATTAAAGTAAAGTCTAGAGTTTCTGTCACTCTGAACCAGTAGAGTATCCCACTTGGCTGACCATGGCTGAGTCAGTCAGCCCAAAAGCAGTCTACTGAAACTCCAAACAGGGCAAGTCCATAGGCCTGTTGCTCAGAACCAAATCCTGGTGAGGAACTTTCAGAGTTCAGGCCAGGGGAGCAACCATCAGACTTTACCCTGGAGCAGACCACTTTGGGAGCACTGAAAGCCTGCAGGTCCCCAGCCTGAGCTGTCCCAGAGATCCTGGAGTAATATAACACTCAATACCCCCAAGAAGCAGCAACAGGGGCAGTCCCATCAGAATTCCCATCAGAGCCTGACCCTAAATAGTCTGAAGACCAAACAGCAAATAGTTTTTTGTTTTTATTTTTTGGTTTGTTTTGTGGTTGGATTCATATAAATGTTGAAGGCATTTAGTAGGTAGAATCCCAAATACTTTATACATTCTTTAATTATTGTTAATAGAATTTCTCTTTCTTTGAATAGAATTATCTCTTCTTTTTAGATTTTGTTAATAATATGCAAAAAGGAGCACAATTTATGTGAGTTTATATTATATTCTATTAGGTTGTTGGGTAGCTAGGTGGCACTGGACCTTGAATCAGGAAGATCTGAGTTCAAATCCCATTACCTACACTTACTAGCTGTGTGACCCTGAGCAAGTCACTTAACCTTTGGGTGTCTCAATTTCTTCAACTGTAAGATGAGGATAATAATAGCATCTACCTCCCAGGTTTGTTGTGAAGATCAATCAAGTGAGATATTGGTAAAGTGCTTCGCAAACCTAAAAACACTAAATACTAGCTATTTGTTTCAATAAAAATCCTAGTTGATTTTCTAGGATTTTAAAAGTATATCATCATATCATTTGCAAGGAGTGATAATTTATTTCTTTGCTATGTTTATTACCTCAATTTATTTTTCTTGTCTTATTTGTATATTATAACATTTCCAGAACGATGTCATATAAAGGTGGTGATAATAAACAGCTTTGCTTTACCTTGATTCTATTGAAAAGATTTCTTTCTGTATTACTGGTAACATATGTTTTTGGTTTTAAATAGATCCTATTAAGAAAAAACTCAGTTCTAGGTTTTTTAGTCTTTTTGACAGAAATGGGTGTTTTTTGTTATCAAAACACTTTTCTGTATTGATTGATATATTATGTGACTTTTGTTGGATTTGTTATTATTACTGTGTTTATAGTTTTCCAAATTTTGAACCACCTCTACAACCTGATCATTGCATGTAACGTTTTAAATATATTGCAGTACTCTCTTTGCTAACACTTTATTAACTATTCTTACATTAATAATTCATTGGGGTTATTGATCTATATTTTTCTTTCTCTGATTTGTTTTTTTTTTCTGGTTTAGTTATCAAGACCATATTTGTATTATAAAAGGAATGTGGTAGGATCCCTTCTTTTTTTAAAAATTTCTTATTTTATTTTTTTAGTGAGGCAATTGGGGTTAAGTGACTTGCCCAGGGTCACACAGCTAGTAAGTGTTAAGTGTCTGAGGTTGGATTTGAACTCAGGTACTCCTGACTTCAGGGCCGGTGCTCTATCCACTGCACCACCTAGCTGCCCCAATCCCTTCTTTTTTTAAGAGGCAGCAAAGAAAATAGAGACAGAGCTGGCTTCAGAACCAAGAAGACCTAGGTTCAAGTCTCAAATCTCACAGGCACTTAATATGTAACCTTAAGCAAATCAGCCTCACCTCTCCAGGAAACTAAAATTTTAGGTTGCAGAGAAAGTGAATTGGTAGAATGAGTTTGTTTACTAGGAAGTTTCCAGTATCAATACAATCCCTATCTTTTCTTTCCCTGATTTTGCAAACAGTCTATGCAATGTTGGAATTAATTATTCTTAGAATATTTGATAGGATTAACTTATAAATCTATTTGGTTCTCTATTTTATTTTTTTCCTTTGGGAGTTGATTTGTAGCTTGTTCAAATTCATTTACTGAGATTGGGTTACTAAATTTAAAAATTTCTTATTCTATTAGTCTAGGTATTTTATACTTTTGCAAATATTCATCCAGTTTTCAGTAAAAGATTATTGTAATGCTTCTGTCTTTCCTTATTTGTTTATTAATTTTTATGCCCTCACACATCATCAATTTCTATCAAGGTGCCATTCACAAAAAAGTGCATTTCTTTCTATTCTAATTCAGTAATTATCAAAGATCTATCGTATTTAACTTTTCTAAAATTCTCCTAAAATATTTACAATTTTTGTGATTTGTCTAGGTTGAAAAAGGATACAAGGAAGTCCCATTACAGTTATATTGTCTACTTTCTCTGTAATTTGTTTAAATTTTCATTTTAGTATTTTTATGCAAAACCACTGATAAATATTATATACTGATAATATTTGTTTATGGTATCTTTAACATTATGTAGTTTCCCTTTTATCTCTTTTAGTTATGCAAATTTTTTATTTTTGCCTTGTCTGAGATCATGATTGCTATCCATTATTTTTAAATTTTTCCTGAAGTGTAATAAGTTCTGCTCTAGGGCCTTGTTTTATCTTTGTAAATCCTTATGTTTAACTTATATGAATCCCTATGCAAACACACTGATGCATTCCTCTTTCTAATACATTCTACTGCCTTCTATTTTTTGATTAGTTTATCCCATTTTCATTCATGGTTATGATTATTAATTATGTATTTCCCATCATCCTCTTAGACTTTTCCCTCATCAGCTAATATTCTATAATTGAAATAATCTGTGCTCCTACTGCCTTCCTCTCTTCCTCTTTCCTAGACTTCAATCACTGGTGCCCTCCCTCCCTCCCTCCCTCTCTCCTTCCTTCCTTCCTCCCTCCCTTCCTGCCTCCCTCCCTCCCTCTTTTCCTCTCTCCCCTTTTGATCGCTACATAGTTGAAATTTGTTTTATTTATGAATATTTCCTCTTCAACTCTACCTTTTCTTTAAATCTGCCTCTTCTATTTCCCTATCTTGGCTTGAACCTGTTGTGTTTAATGTTTTATTTGTTATTTTTAAAAAACAAACATTTGTTTCTGTGTGTTTTGACCCTCCTTTGTCAGATTCAGATAAGAGTGAGGTTTGTACGATACCCAGCTCCTCTCATTGCCCCCTCTATGCTTGTATGTTTTTCTTCTTATTCACCCCAATTATGATAAAAAGTAAATTATACCCTCCCCCTTTCCATTTCTTCACATATGTACTCCTTTTCCCCCTTCCCTATCATTTCTCTCTCAAGACCTTCAAAATAGAATAAAACCATGTTAGGCCCTCTGTATCACTTATTTAATTCCCTTTGCAACTTCTCAAAGATATTTGGGCTCTAAAAAGACATGTCTCTTTATTCCCTATTAAAACTTAAGTATATAATCATGATTTAACCAGTTCTAATTCCTCTAATATGTTGACCTTTCTTACCTGAGTAAATTACTATCACTAAAAGCTAATTGAGGGGCAGCTAGGTGGCACAGGGGATAAAACACTGGTCTTGGATTCAGCAGGACCTGCATTCAAATCCAGCCTCAGACACTTGACACTTACTAGCTGTGTGACCCTGGGCAAGTCACTTAACCCTCATTGCCCTGAAAACAAACAAACAAAAAAGCTAATTGAGGGTACTGGCTGACAACCAATGGGGAAAACATCAGCAGGAACTGGTGAATATGGTTTCAGAAACCCTAGCCTCAGTCCCCTAGTTTTTTGCTGGAGAAATAGCCAGCTGCCTCCCGGAGTCACAGCTCACCAATTAGAGTGGGAGCTGGGGAAATAACCCTGGAGGGACTGCTACTATGGAATCGTTGCAAATGTGTAAAAATAAGAGACCAAATAGATAGTTAAAGGATATGAACAGGCAATTCCCAAAAGGAAAAATCAAAGCATTCTTAAAAACAACCAAAATGTTCCAAATTGATAATAATGAAAGGAATGAAAATTAAAATAGCTTTGGTGTCTAATCTCACACCCATAAGAAAATAATGGCATACCCATCAAATTGGCAAAGATGATACAAAACAAAAATAAAAATTGTTAGAGGAACTGGCAGACTAATGCACTACTGATGAAGTTGTGAATTGTTTTAAGTATTCTGGAAAGCAATTTGGAGCTATACCCCAAAAGTATCTTAACTTGTTTAAGAAAGCTCTTGACCCAGAGATATTACTCCAAAGATTAAAGCCAGAGGGAAAGGACCCATTGACACAACAATATTCGTAGCAGCACTTTCTGTTATAATAAAAAATTGAAAACAAAGTAGATTTCCATCAAAGTGGGGAATGACTAAACAAATTATATGAGAATGTTTTATAATAGTATTGTTCTCTCAGAATTGATGATGCAGGAGAGTGGTAATTCTGGTTAAGGGTGACTAGAATGTAAATGTAATAGATAGACCTTGGAGATCAAACCAATCATAATTGCTGGCTTTGTTGTGCTTTAAAATCATAGCTATCTCTATATATCAATATATCACCTCACTTGAGTGTCACAATAGCAGTCAGTATAAGATAGGCAATGCAATTATTTTTAATCTCCATTTACAAGCAAGATTCAGAGAGGTAATTTTACTTTCCAAGGGTCAGTAGGTATCAGAAGTGTGATTGAAACCCTGGTCTTCTGCCTTTAAATCTAATGTTCCTTTCACTACCATAGTTGCAATAATGTATTGTTTGCTGTTATTCAGTCATTTTTCAGTTGTGTCTGACTTTTTTGTGACCCCATTTGGGATTTTTTTTTGTCAAAGATACTGGAATGGTTTGCTATTTCCTTCTCCAGCTCATTTTACAGGCAGTCCAATAATTTTCAAATTAACTCTCCTGGATCTATTTTCCAGGTCAGCTGTTTTTCCAAGGAGATATTTCACATTGCCCTCTATTTTGTTTTATTCATTTGGATTTGTTTTATTGTCTTGATTTCTCATAAAGTCATTAGCTTCTATTTGCTTAATTCTAATTTTTAAGCAATGATTTTCTTCAGAGAACTTTTGTACCTCCTTTTCCATTTGGCTTTTCAAGCTGTTGACTTTTTTTCATGACCCTCCTGAATCACTCTCATTTCTCTTTCCATTTTTTCCTCTACCTCTCTGACCTTATCTTCAAAGTGCTTTTTGAGCACCTCTATGCCCTGAGACCAATTCATATTTTTCTTGGAAGCTTTGGATGTAGGAGTCCTGACATTGCTATCCTCTTCAAAGGGTATACTTCAATCTTCCTTGCCACTAAAGAAACTTTCCATGGTCCTCACCTTTCTCTGTCTGCTCATCTTGCCTGTCTTTTACTTGACTTTTAACTCCTTCCTAAAGTGGGGTACTATTTCCATGCTGTACTGTCCCAAGATTCAGGGGGTCCCAGGTGGTATGATTTAAGGAGGGGAAGGTTCTTCACTCACCTGGCCTGTTCCCTGATCCATAGATAACCCCAGGTCAACTTGCTAATTAACCAGACAGCAAAACTTTGTGTGCTATGGTTGTTAGCTCCGACAAGCCTGCACCCTTCCCCAACCTGGGCCATCACTACTCAAGTCTACTTCCTGGTTCCCAGAAGGGGTGAAAAACACAATCTCAGCCTCAGCACCAGCAGAGACCCATGTAATCTCCCCCATGCCAACCACTCAGCCCTCTCACCAGGCCATGAGCTTAGTTCCAGACAACAATGGCACTGCAGCTGATTCAGAGGCTTGCAGGGTCTCTTTCCCTGACTTGGCCTGCCT
Organism: Dromiciops gliroides; assembly: GCF_019393635.1. Taxonomy (NCBI): domain Eukaryota; kingdom Metazoa; phylum Chordata; class Mammalia; order Microbiotheria; family Microbiotheriidae; genus Dromiciops; species Dromiciops gliroides. The sequence continues at coordinate 185,350,739 of NC_057863.1, read as the reverse complement.
GGGACTGGATCTGTGTCAGTGTGACTGTGGGGTTGGGTTCCACTCCTGCCTCAGTATAGCAGCCCCCTCCTTCTGACCTTCTAAGCTGTCTTTGGCTGGAAAATGATCTCAGCCTGTTCTTTTGTGGGTTTTGCTGCTGCAGGAATTGTCCTATGGCATTATTTGGAGGTTTTTTGGAGCAATTGTGTCGTGAGTTCTGAGAGCTTACTGCCTTTCCTCTGCCATCTTGGCTCCTCCCCATCCAGCTCATTTTGCAAATGAGGCAACTGAAGCTAACAAGATTAAGTGACTTGCCCAGGGTCATACAGTTAGTGGCTGGGGCCAGAATTAAACTCTGGAAGATGAATCTTCCTAACTTCAGGCCCAATATTCTATCCACCATGCCACCTAACTCTAGTGAACAGAAAATGTTTTTGTGTGAATTTTATACAAAACTGCCAGCCAGGCTTAATGGATTTCCAATAACTTTTAAATACCAAAACACATTTTAAGGACCATGTGGAGAAGAGAATAGTGGGTGGGATTTAGATTCAAATTTAGCTTCAGACATTTCTTAGCTAGCTGCATAACTATGGCTAGTCACTCAGATGATTATCTGAACTTTGATTTCCTCATTGGGAAAAAAAAGATCAGTCAATCAATCCAAAAGAATTTATTAAGTTCCTATTCTATGCCAGCAACTGTTTTAGGTATTAATACAAATACCAGGTGTCCCAAAAGTTGTATTGCAGTTTTAAGCTTTAGTTATTTAAAACTACACTAAGACTTTTAGGTCAGGGAAGCTAGGTGGCACAGTGCATAAAGCACTGGCCCTGGATTCAGGAGGACCTGAGTTCAAATCCAGCATCAGACGCTTGACACATACCAGCTGTGTGACCCTGGGCAAGTCACTTAACCCTCACTGCCCCACAAAAACCCCAAAACCAAAACAATATTTTTTTTAAAAAAAAAAGATTTTTTGGTCACCCAATGTAAAGCATGAAATTATCCCTCATCTCAAGGAGCTTGCATTCTTCCTGGAGAAGCATAATAAATGCAAGATAGTAAAATACAAGGTAATATAAAACGACATTAGTTATTGGGAGGGGGAGAATTAGGAAAGGAGACCCTTATGTTGTTTCTTGAAGAAAGAGAGGGATTTGATAGGACAGACATAAGGAGGCAGTTCATTCTAGGTATTAGGTTTGGTCAGTGAAAAGGTATACAGATGGGAAATGGTTTGTAAGTATGTGAAGAAAAGAGAAAGTCAGTTGGTTTGATCATAGAGTACAGAAAGGGAAGTAATTTATGATGACTCTGAAAAAGCAGATTCAGGCCAGGCTTTAAAGGGCTTTAGAAGTCAAAAAGAGGCATTTATATTTTATCTTAAAGGTATTAGGGAGCCTTTGGAGTTTATTCAGTAGAGGAATGACGTGGTCAGATCTTTGGTTAACAAAAATCAGCTGACTGGGAAAGATGAAGTAGAGATCAATTAGGAATCAGCAGCAATAGTCTGGGGGAGAAGTGATGAAGGCCTAAATTAAGATGTGAGCTATACAAGTACAGTGAAGAATGAAAATTTAAAAAATTCCGTGGAGGTAGAAATTTGTCAACTTATGTGTGGGAAGAGGAAAGCTGAGGAGTCGAGAATAATGTTGAGGTTACAAACCTGGAAAGAATGAGGATGTCTTCAATAGAAGTAGGGAAATTTCGAAATGAATGGGTTGGAGAGGAGAAGACAATGAGTTCTGCTAGGGAGCTGTTGAGTTTAAGATATTTCTGGAACATTCCATTTGAAATATCTGTTTTTCACCCTTCATTCTCAATGATGACCAATGATATCACAGGTGATGTCTTGACTTGCTGCGGCACTGGAGCTAAGTGAAGCAGAGTTGCACAAAGTCATCAGCCTCTCTTCTAGTCATCAAAGTCCACTGGAAAACAAAAGTCAAGATTTCTGGCAATGGCTTGGGATGCAGTGGACAACTTTGGCATCTTCAACATCTGACAAAGCTCTTAGCATTCCACAGTGCCTGATTCATCCACTTTCATGGCTGTTGGAACAAATTGTTCTTGTTCACCCATTCCACCAGAAGAAGTCTTCACATGCCTGGGGTAGAAGAGCTTGAGGCCTATCAGTTACCCTCAGCCCATTTACCAAGACAGTTTTACTGGGATGTGGCTGCTACCCATGCTATGGCCTTTTGGAGTTGCAAACGAGAAGTTGGGGGGACAGATGGAGACCCAAAGTGAATGAATAGCCCATAAAAGGGCTGGGCAAGCCCTCATACCAGAGGTGTCAGTCCTCCCTGAACACCCCATGGTGTCGTGATTGAAGCTCAGGAAGGAGATGCATACACAGACACAGAGCAATTGACATAGAGTTGATCATTAAACCCATGGTTACTGATGAGGTCACAGAAAGAGAAGAGTTAAAGGATATGCTGTGGATGATGAATCAGCAAAGAAGATTGGGAAGGAATGGTAAGACAGGTAGGAGGAGAACCAAGAGAGGGTGGTGTCATGAAAACCCAGAGAAGAGAATGTATCCAGGAGTGTGTAAAGAATTAATTGTTATTTGAGGTTTTTATGACCCCATCTTTTGGCTAGAATTTAAAAAAAGAAAAACACCTCAGCGAGCTGCACTGGCCTCTGGGGCTCCACAAACCTCACAGTGCTCCACCCACTGGCTGTAGCTGTCACCATGGCACTGGCACCTCACGTCATCACCACTTGCTGATGTCTACATGGGCCTGGCAAAATTATAATGATTGGAAGCCTAGTGAGGGCAGTCATGTGACTGTCAGAGCGGGCAGCCAATTGTCTGGGGGATGTCTGGGGTCTGCTGGGAAGAAGGGAGAGATTCACTATTCTAACGGGAAGCTGGAAGGCGACAGGACATTGCTGTGTATTCTCAGCTGATTCCTGGGCGGTGGTGTTATTCAGGTTGTATAATTTCCCTTTCCCCATTTTATTTCCTTTCCCTTGATCCTACTGATCCTGTTTGTGGTTTGTTTTTTTTTAAGTTCATTCTTGTTAAATAAATCCTGCTCTGTTTTGAGGGAGGCTGCCAGTCTCCTTCCTTGCCCCAATATTGCAGCAAGCCGCTTAGCTAACACTCCCCAATTAAAAATTGGTCCCCACAAGTAGAGAGATGATAACTCCTGTAATATTTATTTAATGAAACTACATGTTCTAGTTGATTGAGAACCTCTGAAAATCAGGAAGACTGGGGTTCAAATGCCACCTCTGACCAATTCTGGCTATGCAAGCCAATTAACCTCTAGGGGCATCAGGTAACTCTCTTAGACTATAAGTTTGCAGGATAGGTGCTTATATGTTTTGGTAAAGGGCAGCTAGTGGTGAAGTGGATAGCCAGTCCTTGAGTCAGATGACCTGAGTTCAAACATGGCCTGACACAAGCTGTGTGACTCTGGGCAAGTTACTTAACCATATTTGCCTCAGTTTCCTCATCTGTAAAATGAGCTCAAGGAAAAGGCAAACCACTCCAATATCTTGACAGAAAATCCCACAGGCAATCTCAAAGAGTTGGACACTGAAACAAACAATTGAACAATAAAAATGCATTGGTAGAGGGGGTTTCTTTACCAAGAATTCCCCAAATGGTCTGGACAAAAACAAAGAAAATCTACCTCAACAGGCTTTGAGGCTCAAATTAAATAATATACACAGTCAAATCTTAATTTGCACAGGCCTATCAAAATGTCAGTTATTATATGTAAATCACAACAGTACCTCTTTACAAATGTAATAACCTTTGTTTTCTAGAAAGGGAAGTTTCTTGAATCTCAGTGACAAATCCCCAACAATGTCAGGAACAGGTTTTGACTTTGTAGCCCGGTATTTTTAGCAACTAATCAGACAATGCTGTTCTTAGTCATTGAAAAAAAATCCATCCAACTTTCTACCATGGGAAGGATGTTGATGCATCCTCATATCTGGAGAAAATTCTGTAGGGTAAAAGGCACACACATTCTCCTTTAAGACATCAAACTGTCTTTAAATTACACATTAGGAGAGAACACCTTTCAGTGACGGTTTAACTGGTAAAATAGCTGAAGTTTGCAAAATATTCTAGGACCCGATAAAAATACTGTGCTGAGATATGACAGTGATGATGGTGCTAATAATAATAAAAAATAAACCTTCTATGACTCTTGAAAGTTTGCAAAGCATTTGATTTTCTGTAGAATAGCTTTATGACTTGGGTGCTATTGTTATAATTTTACAATTCAGGAAAATGAGTCTGAGCAGTTAAGTGACTTGCACAGGGTTACACAGCTAGTACGCATGTCTAAGGCAGTAATTGAACTCAGATCTTCCTGACTGTATCCATTCTAAAATTAATAAACTTTTCTGGAAAAGCAAAGTCACATTCAGTCCAGTTATCAGCACTAAATATTTTCTTCTCAATCTGTCTCCAATACTCTGCCCCTCCCCGCCAAAGTGGGATGTGTATTGTATGTGTGTATGAAATTTCCAATAAATTACAGCATCATTTATCTTCATCAAGAGACATAATTCCATAACAATTCAAATGTAAGCCAATTGAATGAAAAACACATGGTTAAAAAATGGAACCATCATATGTATTAATTAAAATTCCTTTACAGCTTGCTTTATCTTCTCTCCCAGACATCCTGCCTGGGTCTACCCCTTTCTGATCTCCACTAAGCTTCACCTCGCTTTCCTTCCCTCCAGCCATATGTGATAAGCAGCCTTTGATGTTGGGGAGACCACTCACTCTTATTTTCTTCTCAGCACCCCCACATCATTTTCTTTTTTTCCAAATTATGGGAAGAGTCTGGCTGATGGAGCTGTGGTGCTGCAGAGGTCTCAGACTTCCTGTCTGCATCTCTTCATAGAAACCCCCCTGAAGTTACCAAATATTCCTTACTCAAGTATTTTTTACCTGAATGGCCAGCATAAAGGTAAGAAAATATTCACCCATCTGCCCACACACACACACACACACACACACACACACACACACACACGCACACATGCAGATGAATATTCCACCATGGATTGAGGTTGTAGGGAATAGGTACTAAAACTGGAGGCCAAGAAAGAAGTAAGGGAGATGTGGCAGTGGGGAGGGGGAAGGAGTGAGAGATGAGCTAATAATGTTATAATTTTCTTTCAAACATCTAAGAACTCCTGACACAATCCTTCTCTACACTTCCTGTGCACATTTCTAAATCACAGCAAGAGCTAGACCACATGATCAGGAAATTCTAAAACAGGAGTTCTTAACTTTTTTATTGTCACTGACCCTTTTGACAGTCTGCTGAAGTCTATGGACTCAACAAAAGTTGAGAACTATCTTTACATGTAACAGAAAAAAATAAAATACTTTATTAATTTTTTAATAAAGTATTTTATTAAAGTATTAATTTTATTAAAGTATTAATTTTTTAATAAAGTATTTTATTTTTTTCTGTTACATGTAAAGATAGTTCTCAACTTTTGTTTATGCAAGCTTTACAATTTCAGATTGTTCTCCCTCCCTCCCCTCCCTCCCCCCTCCCCTAGACAGCAGGTAATCTGATATAGGTTATATATATATATATATATATATATATATATATATATATATATATATATATATATATATATATATACACACACACACACATATATATACACACACATACATACATATATACATATATATACACATACACATATACATATACATATATACACATAATAACATTAATCCTATTTCTGTATTAGTCATGTTATAAGAGAAAAAATCAGAGCAATGATGAAAAACCTCAAAATAGAAAAAAACAACAGCACCAAAACCAAAAGAAATAGTGTGGTCCATTCAGCATCTATACTCCGCAGTTCTTTTTTTTTTTCTTGGATTTGGAGATCCTCTTCTATCATGAGTTCCCTGGAACTCTTCTATACCATTGCATTGGTGAGAAGAATATAGTCCATCACAGTAGATCAACACTCAATGTTGATGATACTGTGTACAATGTTCTTCTGGTTCTGCTCATCTCATTCATCATCAGCTCACGCAAGACACTCCAGGTTTCTCTGAACTCCTCCTGCTCATCATTTCTTACAGCACAATAGTATTCCATTGGGGGCGTCTAGGTGGCGCAGTGGATAAAGCACTGGCCCTGGATTCAGGAGTACCTGAGTTCAAATCCGACCTGGGACACTTGACACTTACCAGCTGTGTGACCCTGGGCAAGTCATTTAACCCCCATTGCCCCGAAAACAAACAAACAATAGTATTCCATTGTATTCATATACCACAACTTGTCCAGCCATTCCCCAATTGATGGGCACCCCCTCAACTTCCAATTCCTTGGCACCACGTAAAGAGCAGCTATAAATATTTTTGTACATGTGGGTCCCTTTCCCCTTTCCATGATTTCTTTGGGAAAAAGACCCAAAAGTGGTATTGCTGGGTCAAAGGGTATGCACAGCTTTATCGCCCTTTGGGCATAATTCCAAATTGCTCTCCAAAATGGTTGGATCAGAAGGAAAACAATTTATGACCAAACAAGAGATAGAGTATATTATAAAATGCAAAATGGATGATTTTGATTACTTAGAATTCTTTTTTAAAAAATCAGGAGTTCTTAACCTGGGCTCCATCAACTTCTTAAAGAAATATATATATATATATATTTTTTTTTTTAAGTGAGGCAATTGGGGTTAAGTGACTTGCCCAGGGTCACGCAGCTAGTAAGTGTGAAGAGTCTGAGGCCGGATTTGAACTCAGGTACTCCTGACTCCAGGGCTAGTGCTCTATCCACTGCGCCACCTAGCTTCCCCAAGAAACATCTTTTGACAATCAATGTAATTGATTTCCTTTGCAATCTTATCATTTATGCATTTAGAAACCTTGTTTTAAGTATGTGTATGCAAGTGTATGTGTATGTTTCTATGTCTGTATGTATATGTGTATACTTATATATGCATATCACCAATATTTCAATTATTAATATATTTTCTAGAAACATAGAGCTCTATTAAGCATTCTGACAAATTTTACTTTTAGAAGACCTGTGGTTATATCACAGTTTCATTCCAAGTGAGGAAGTACCAATTCAGAGTGGCACTTACTCTGAATCTTGTGGTCATGGATGGCTATCTGAAAGCATTGAGAAGGTAAGGGACTTGCCCAGGGTCACACAGCATGTTCAGAGGCAAAACCTGAATCCTAAGGCCTAATTAGGCCCTATTGCCTATCAAAATTTTAGTTTATGCTTATAATCCCAATAATGTAATGTATATGCTGATATATCAAGGTTCAAAATAATAATTTATCAGCTAAGTACTCCTTGAGGCAACAAGGAGATGCAGCAGATGGAACTTGAAGTCAGGAAGACCTGAAATTCAAATCAGGCCACAGATACTTACTAGCTATGTGACCTTGTACAAGTCACTTAACCTGTCTGCTTCAGTTTCCTCAACTGTAAAATGGGGGAAATAATAGCACTGATTTCACTGGGTTGTTGTGAGGATAAAATGAGTTCATTTATAAAGTGCTTAACACAGTGCCTGGTGCATAGTAGGTGTTTAATAAAATATTCATTTCCTTCCCTGCCCCTCAGCTTTCTCATATCCATTATGTTGTTTCATCCTGAGGCTTTGTATTAACATTCGACTTACTCCATTTTGTTATATTTTTTAAAAAATAAAATATGGTATTTAACAAGTTGGGGTGATAGACTGTTTCAGAGGAGCATTGGAATAATGGATTTGAAACGAACTAAGATACATTTTAGCTCTCCTAAAACATCATTAATAAACTCTCCATTCTGATCTCTAGCTATTCACTACTTTCTATGGTACTGATTGCTTCTTATGAAATGCCAACATAACCACCAACCATAAATCTAAAGAGCTTTGGCCAAAAGCCCTCTCTCTCAAGCATAGTTTATTAGCCATAAATTGGAAAAAGATGGTGATTCTTTAAGTAGGGCCAATATTCAGATTTTTATTTATTATTTTTTTTACCATTTTCCCACTGGGCAGTTCTGGGACTATTTTTTCAATCCATCCTTCAATAAACATTATTAAGCACTTACTAGATGCTAGGCGCTGTGCTAAGTGCTGAGAATACAAAGGCAAAAACAGTCCCTGCCTTCAAGGAATTTACATTCTAGTGGAGTCAACAGGAAAATACTATGTATATAAAAGACACATGCAGTGTAATTGGAAGGTAATATGAGAGGTAGGATAGGACTGGGGAGGACCTACCTCCTGAGAAGATTGGCTTTGAGCTGAATCTTGAAGGAAGACAGGAAAGGTAGGAGTGAGACAAAGATGGAGAACATTCCAGGCACAGGAGAGTTAGAATCGAGACAGAGAGTATGTCTCATGTATGGAGAATGATCAGTATAGGTGGATCATAGAGTACATAGAGCCAAGTAAATTATAAGTGGGCCAGAAAAGTAGAAAGACTCCAGGTTATAAGGGCTTTAAATGTCATAAAATGTATATATTATCTAGAAGATATTAGGGAGCCAGTGGAGTCTAATGAATCAGTAACATTCATTGGATATTGAATGGGTAACATTCACATTGAAGGGGATAATTGTCCATTTGCATTTTAAGAAAATCACTTTTATAGCTAAGTGGCGGAATAGATTGGATTGGGGGAGGCCTGAGGCAAGGAGATGAATTAAGAGATTATTGCAATAATTTTGGAAAGAAGTGATGAAAGCTTGTATAAGAGTGAGTGGAAATAAGGGAATGCATATGAGAGACGTGGAGATAAAAGTGATACAATATGACAACAGATTGGATATGTGAAATGGATGAGAATGAGGAGTCAAGGAAGGCACTAAGATTTTGAGCCTGGGTGAAAGGGTGGTTGGTTCCTCTTACTTAGCAGGAAGGAGAAAAAAGATGAGTTCTGTTTGGGCATTTTGAGTTTGAGATATCTAAAGGACTCTAACTGGATGTCCAAAAGGCAGCTGGTGAAGTGGAGCTAGAACTCAGGATGGAGATTAGATCAGGTTGTACAGGTCTGGAAATCATCTGCAAAGAGAAGAGGTGGTCAGAGGAGAACTCCCCTCTGATTGGAGGGTAGAGTTCTACTAAACTCTTCCCAATGTTTTCCTTTATAAAGGACAGAAATTGGACTTCCAGCTCACTCCATTTCCCATCTGCAGCTCTGCTTGGTTTCAACTCCATGGGACAAAATGCCCAAGTTGGGGTCCCCTGGTGTCCTCCACTCTTTTCCAGCTTCCTTTTGTGTGTTGTCTTCCCCAGTTATCTAGTGGATACCCCCCCCCCAAACCTAGAGTCAGGAAAACTTGAGTTCAAATGCCACCTCAGACACTTATAGCTATGTGACCCTGGGCAAGGCAATTAACCCTGTTTGTCTTATTTTCCTCTTCTATAAAATGAGCTGGAGAAGGAAATGGCAATTCACTCCAGTATCTTTGTCAAGAAAACCACAAACAGGGTCACAGAGAGTTGGACATGACTGAAATGACTGAACAACAACACGATTCCCCCATTAGATTGTAAACTCTTTGAGGTCAGGGGCTGTCTTTCCTTTTAAAATTTGTATCCAGCACTTAGCATAGTGCCTGCCACATAATAGCCACTTAATAAACATTTATTGAGCTGAATTGAATTAAACTAGGAGAAAGTTTCTTGAAAACCTAGAGAAGAAAGAAGATATGGGGGAGAGGCAATATAGTATACTAGAGTCAAAGGATCTAGATTTAAATCTTCACTCTGCCACACATTACCTGTGTGACTTTGACTTAGTCATGCTGTGTCTCTATATCTGTTTCCTCAATTGTAAAATGAGAGGATTATACTGGATAGCCTCTACCATCCTAACTAGTCTTCAATGGCTGTTCCTATGAGCCTAGATAAACAATGTTAAATAGTTTCAACCTCATTAATCAGTTTGATTTTTGAAACTTTCCAAAAAAATTCCTTTGTTTTCTTTTTGTGAACACAATCTATCAAGGCATTTTATTTTTACTTTATACTGTGTATAACTAATGTAGGATGTTTTATTATAATTTTGTCCTTTAGTTGAAGGGAAAGAGGGATACAATTAGGTTCTTGTTGTCCACAATTTTGTGTAATTGCATTTGGGATTTTGAAAGAAGAAAACTATTCTCTGAGCTGGTTTTTCCTCTCCCCAAATTGGATTCAACGGAAAAATTGTTTCACAGTTTCTGGTAAATGAATAAGTAGTTAATCAATAAACACTTATTAAATGCTTACTATGTTCCAGGCACCATGCTAAGTGCTGGTTCTAGAAAGGTTCAATGCACAGTAGGAGAGATTTCCCCAAAGGAAATTTTAAAGATTTCTTTTGAATGGTCTTTAAATTAAAAAAAAAATTGTTCTGTAGTGGGAGTGAAATCTCCTAGAACACAAAAGAGACATCACAGCCAGTTTTTCCCTTTTCTTTTGCCTGAACCTGTGATTTTATGAGTTTGAAGAACTTTTTGATTCGTAATATATAGTTTTAAAGAGTTGCCAGTGACACCGAGAAGTTAAGTGATTTGCCCAGAGTCACATAGCCAGTCTTAGTCAGACAGGATTTGAACTCAGGTCTTTCTGCCTTTATTCATTATACCTATGGCTTTAAAAGTGTAGTCCAGGAATCCATAGGATCCCTCAGACCTTCTCAGGGGAATTGCAAGGTTAAAACTATTTTTATAAATGCTAAGATGTTTTAATTTCTAATATGGAAAATAAATCCAAATAAACAAAAGCTTTTAGGGGTCTTCAATAATTTTAAGACCGTAAAGGGATCCTAGAGGGCAGCTAGTTGGTGCAGTGGATAAAGCACCAGCCCTGGATTCAGGAGGACCTGAATTCAAATCTGACCTCAGACACTAGACACTTACTAACTGTGTGACCCTGGGCAAGTTATTTAACCCTCATTGCCTTGCAAAAAAAAAAAAAAAGAGTGAAAAGGGGTCCTGAGACCAAAAAGTTTGGAAACCACTACATGATACCACACTTTCTCTCAAGAAGACCTATCTTGTATATACGGTTTATACAAGACAGTAATTATATATATTAATATATTATAATATATACATTGTATAATACATTATAATATTGTATGTATTATAATAATCAAATAATATTCATTTCTTATTAGCTGATATGCACAATAATCTTGGATATGCTATAAAAAGATTGTTTTTATGAGGAAGAAGCGGGGTGGAAAGACCAATTTGGATGAAGAGGAAATTCAATAACAAACTTAAATTTTAAAAGCCTTTTATAGAAGATGAAAGCAAGAGCAAGAAATAGAGGATAAATGTAAATGAATTGCATGGTTCTTTAACAGCAGTGGTAAGGATTTTGAAACTCAAAATGGCTAGGGTAGGTGATGAATCCAAATGAAACAAAAATAAGGACTTTTAATTTCTAAAGATGCAAAAAGAAGGCAAAAAGATGAATAAAAAAGGGATAGGACCAATGCTCGGAGATGATGATAATGGACAAAGAAAAAAAGTTAGAATTACTGAGTTCAATTTTTGCTTCTCATTTGAGTGTGGTTTTTTTTTTTTTTTTGCCAAGAGAAATTATCTTCACATTTAACAGGATTAAAAAAAACTGTCTAAAAATTGCTTCCCTAGCCAAGTGTGCTGGCCAACACCTGTAATCCTAGCTACAAGGGATGCCAAGGCTGGTGTATTCTTTGAGCTTGGGATTTTTAAGCTGCAGTGGGCTAAATCTATTTGGTGTCTGGTTTAAGTTTGGCATCAATATGATGATCCTCTGGGAGCTGTGGGCCACCAAGTTGATGACAGAAGAGTGAACTGGCCCAGGTTAAAAACATAGCAGATTAAAGCTTCTGTGTGGATCAGCAGTCAGATCAGATCTATGAGTAGCCCCTGCACTTCTAACAAGGGTGAGATAGGGATATCCAGTCTTTAAAAACAATGACAACAACAACAAATGAAAACAAACAAAAACAATTCTATTCAAGTCCTTCCCTGGTTCCCAGCTGCTAGTACTTTCTTCTCTAAGGTTAACTTGTATTTGATGTATGGATTCATACCTATATACATGCTATTTCCACCATTAAAATAGGTTTCTTTTTTTTCTGTTGCATTTGTTTGTGAGGTTTTTATGCCCTGATACATGATTAATTTTTTGAAGGGGCTATCTACAAGTAAGAAAAAAGTATACTTTCTATTCCCATTCAGTTTTCTCCAGAGGTCTATTATATTCAAAAAATATAAATCTTGAGAGCAGGAATTGTTTTGGTTTTGTCTTTGAATTCCTAATGCCTAGCACATTCTCAGACACAGAGTAGGAACTTAAATAAAAGATTGTTTGATTGATTTGTAAGAGAGCTCCTGCTATCCAGCTCAAGCTAGGACCAGCTGAATCATGTCTGAGGGTACCAAAAGACCTGGCCGATGTGGTTATTGAAGTGCTTTCGTATCTTGAAAAGACTGGAGAAGGTGCTACAGGATAGGAGACAGGTGAATAAATGTGGACCTGATATTTAGAAAAGGGAAGAGTGTAGAGTAAGCACACTATTGTCTGATGAACTTTGATTTCTGGCAAAATTTTAGAACACATATTTTAATCAGTAGTTTTTGAGCACTTAGAAAGGGAAGTGATTGTAACTAATAGAGTTTTAAAATTTTTATTCAACCTGGCTTAAACAAAAACAAGCTTTGTCAGCCTTACTTCATTTCATTTTTTGACAAGGGTACTGACTAGAAGATGGGTGAATTCCACAGACATAGACTACCCAAAATACAGCAAAATCTTTGACAAATCCCTCTAGTTATTATTATGGATGAAATGGAAAGATGTATGCTAGATTATACCATATAATTATGTGAATTTATAACTGGTTTAATGCATTAATAATGGGTTCTATGTCAAACTAGAGGGTAATCTATAAAAGAGTAAGCCAGGGTTTCTCCTTGGCTCAATGATGTTTAACATTTTTTATCAATGTCATATTTATAAAACTGACAGATGACACGAAGCCAAAGTGATAGGTCAGGTATTAGAGTTGAGTTCCAAGTCAACAGGCTAGAAAGATCAATTCTAATTTGTGGAAATTTAATAAGGAAAAATGTAACATAACCTAAATGTTATTTAGGTTAAAACAAATCACCTTCACAGGCACAGCACTTATGATCTAATTTATATTATAGTTATTTAGGGCAGCTGGGTGGCACAGTGGGTAGTGTCCTAGACCTAGAATCAGGAAGACCCATCTTCATGAGTTCAAATCTAGCCTCACTAGCTGTATGACCTCAGGAAGTCATCTAATCCTGTTTGCCTCAGTTTCCTCATCTGTAAAATGAGCTGGAGAAGGTAATGGCAAACTACTTCAGAATCTTTGCCAAAAAAACCTCAAATGATTCCAGAAAGAGTCTGTCATGAAATGACTGAATAGGAACAAAATAGGGAAAATGTAACATAACCTAAATATCATTTAGGCAAAAATTAAAAAAAACAAATAAACTTCATGGGCACAGCACTTATATTCTAATTTATATTATAGTAATTTGTGTAATTTATATTCTATTCTCATTTATATTATAGTTATTTATGTAATTTCTTTAGAGATAAGAACTTTGTCTTGTTTCTCTTTTTTTATCCTAGGTATTTAGCATAGTGAATTACAAATAATAGGTACTCCACAAATGTTTGAATTTAATTGAATTAATGAATAACAAAGATGGCTTTCTCTGAGTTAACAGGATGATCATTTTCATTCTCTTGCTTAAAAACTGTACATTTATTCAAGATAGGTAAAATAAGGTAGTTTCTATTTGATGAGTTCTTGAAAAGAAGCATGATTGAACTCAGGATGGATAACTGGGTGAATAATCTTATAACAAGCTACTCTATACTTTAAGACAATGAATTACGATTTTTCAACTACTTTGGAAGACCCAGAGCTAAAGGCAATAATACTGATCTCAACATTTCTACCAGAACCAAGCTCCGAGAAACATGTCACTTAGAAGAAATAGTCTAAATCAGTATCCTATCCTTCTTCATTTTGAGTTTGTACTAAACCCCAGATTGACATTATTGAAATCTTTCTAGATTGATCAGCCCAGGATTGAGCCCAGGCAGAAAGCATCACACAGTTACAATTCATCCCTTGTGAAAACAAATGGTTTCCCACAGCTAGTTCAGATACTTCTACCTTCTCTCACTCTGATTAAATGTCACAGTCAACTACAGAAATGCAAAATGCTTGCAAACCAAAATCGAATTCTTGAATTTTTTCCCTTGGCTATTTCCTCAATATCCATCTTAACTCTCTTTTTCCTCTACCAGAGATATTTTTCTAAATATGCATAAAATTGTTAGACACACATAACCATAGCTTATGTGAATTATTTGAATGGCTCGATGATGACATTAACTTGTTCTGATTTCATTTGACCATTTTCAGCATCATTTATTAATCAGAGGAAAAGATTGCTATTAAGATGAACAAAAAGGAGTTTTTGTTCTCTCTCCATCCCTATTCCCCAGACTTAAAAATGATCTTTCTAGCTCAAAGGAAGTTAACAGCCTTAGATTCTAAAAATTCCCTTTGTGTTAGAAAAAATTTGTTTTTACAAGATAGCATTTAAAAAAATAGGATGACATTTATAAAATACATCTGTTAAATACCAAATTCTTCAAAGCATATGTTATTGTTGCTTTTAATTTTCCAAGCATGATTTAAGAGTACAATTACAGGAAGCCAAATGAACCTGGATAGAAAACAAAATCAATAAAATTAGATGTTTGGTGATATATAGACTAATCTGACAATTGCCAAACTAAAATCTTCATTTTTTAGTTCATGATTTTGCTAGAGTAGAAGTAGCCTCAAAGTACCCTGGCACAATTTTATTTTTGTGTATTAAATGAGGATCAAATGAGATAACATATGTAAAATGCTTGAAAACCTGAAAGAGCTAAATTACTATTATTGTTATCAATGAGCTAACTTGATTTGGAATTTGAGATTCTCCATCAGGATTAGTGAATTTATTCAGGATGGCTTGGGAAAGGGTGGCTTTGGTTAATTTTCTATTGAATAACAATTTGTAAAGAATTTAAATGAAAAATATGTAATTAATAAAAACACCCAATTGGACTGGCAGCTCAATGAATAACTATAAGTGTATATGTATAGATGTGCATATATACACACATGTATATATATATAATTAAATGTATACAACACAGTAATACTGTGTGCACATGCATACATGCATGTATATATGCATGTACACATAAACACACATGTATAGGTGCATATATCATGCACATACACATAGATGTGTATACATGTATATGTGTTATGTATGTATATGTATGTGTTTATGTGTGTATATGTATATAAACATTTTCAGGCAGTGCAAATCTGAGACCTGGGCACTGAAATGAA
This sequence comes from Dromiciops gliroides, assembly GCF_019393635.1. NCBI lineage: Eukaryota > Metazoa > Chordata > Mammalia > Microbiotheria > Microbiotheriidae > Dromiciops > Dromiciops gliroides. Next base: position 185,335,342 of record NC_057863.1, on the reverse strand, counting down.
TAAGGGAGAGTCAGGAAAATTGGGTTGGAAAACTATATAGCCCTTTCAATGTTTCTAAGCTGCTTACTTTTGCAAAAAAACCTCTTTTCATTACCACTATAGTGCATAGAGAGCCAGCCTCTAAGATAAAAAAGACCTGGTTGCAAGTCTTGCCTCTGACAACATATGTTCTTGGGGTTTTTTTGTGTTTTTTTTTTTTTTTTGTGGGGCAATGGGGATTAAGTGACTTGCCCAGGGTCACACAGCTAGTAAGTGTCAAGTGTCTGAGGCCGGATTTGAACTCAGGTACTCCTGACTCCAGAGCTGGTGCTTTATCCACTGCGCCACCTAGCTGCCCCAACATATGTTCTTGTGAAGCTAGACAAGTCATTTAATTTCTCAGTGACCCAGACAACTCTCTAAGACAGTAAGTTGTATAACATTTGCCAGTCTGCATTTATATTTGTATACCCAATGCCTATAAGAGTTTCTGGCACATATTGTTGTTGTTGTTCAGTTGTGTCTGACTCTTCATGACTCCAATTTGGGCTTCTCTTGGCAATGATACTAGAGTAATCTGCCATTTTCCTCTCCAACTCATTTTATAGATGAGGAAACTGAGGCAATAGAGATAAGTGACTTGCTCAGGGTCACAAGCCAGTAAGTGTCTGAGGATGGATTTGAACTCAGGTCCCCCTGTCTCCAAGCTTGGTGTTCTAGCCATTGTGCCACCTACCTGCTCAACTGCCTGGCACATAGTGGGCATTTAATAAATGATTGTATTATAGTTGACTGTCTTAGTGACTGCTAAGTGTCATCAAAACAATTGAGGTTATATACATGCAGTTAGCTCCTCTGTATTTTAGGGCACATAGTCCTCCTCCAATCCAATGAGATGTGTACTTGCTTCCTAGGCTCCTGTGCCAAGTCTTGTCACTCTGTGTGACTTAGTCCACTTAAAAAGAACAATTTTATGTACCAGATAGTCATATCAAAGTAATTGCTCCTTAACTCATAGGTTAGGTTGTATGATTGATATGGTATGATACAGTAAAAAGATGGTGGAGGGAATTTCTGTGTTGGGAGTTCCTCACATCATAGACTTGGACACCCTGCCTCCAATATCTCCCAGTAAAGCTATATGTTTGATAATTATGGAATGCTATAATCTCAGAAGAATTAAAATTGAAAGTGACCAAAAGAACAATGGGAAAACAGTGGTCAGTGTATACTTGAAAGTGGTCACTTCAATATATTCAATGATTAACTAAATTCAAGTATCAGAAATAACATCACTAATAATATGTATGACAGGAAAAGGGTGTACCTGGGTTACTTAATGATAACAGTAATACTTATAGTGCTTAGTATTTATATAGCATTGTCAGGCTTGAAAGTGCTCTTACATATATAATTTCATTTGAACATCACAATGACCCTATGAAGTTGGTGCTATTATTTACTCCCATTTTATAGATGAGGAAACTGAGGCTGAGGTGAAGGTACTTGCTAAAGAAGCTAGAAAGTAATTGAGGTGGAAAGTGAACTCAAGTCTTCAAGGATCCTCAGTCTAGTATTCTTTTTTTTTTAATGAGGCAATGAGGGCTAAGTGACTTGCCCAAGGTCACACAGCTAGTAAGTGTCAAGTGTCTGAGGCTGGATTTTAACTCAGCTCCTCCTGAATCCAAGGCCAGTGCTTTATCCACTGTGCCACCTAGCTGCCCCTCCAGTCTAGTGTTCTTACCCACTGTACTACCTGGTAAGAAAGAGGAATAACTGACGGAGAGTATTACAGTGGTAGTCATCAGATATTAGGAGAACCAAAGGAAAACTTTCATCAGGCTCTGTGTGAGATTGACCAAAACTTATGGACATAATTGTGCAGGATGAGAGGACACAGACAGGTCATGATATGGATATTGACAAGATCACAGACTCATTGAAATAAGAACTAACCCTAAAATACTCCAAATACAATTTAATTATTTACATTTAATTTTTGTGAAATTCAGGTATGTGTAGGCCAGATTTGTCACAAATATACATGTAATTTATAAATTACTTGTGATCTATTCTGGCCATACACCTATATACTATAATGCATATGTATACATATAAAACATACAATATTATCATAACATACAATAATGTAGTATATGTATATGCTATAAATGATATCTATTTATTTTTATTTTAGTTTATTTTAGTTTGTTTGTGAGGCAATTGGGGTTAAATGACTTGGCCAGGGTCACATAGCTAGTAAGTGTCAAGTGTCTGAGGCCAGATTTGAACTCAGGTCCTCCTGAATCCAGGGCCGGTGCTCTATCCACTATGCCACCTAGCTGCCCCTGTAAATTACATTTATTATACAATGTCCCCAAAGTCTTAGTGCAGTTGAAGTTTTAATAAGCCGAAAACTGGACTAAGACTTTTGGGACACACTGTGTAATACATATATGTATGGTTTGTTGTTTTTTTCTTTTTTGTGGGGCAATGAGGTTTAAGTGACTTGCCCAGGGTCACACAGCTAGTAAGTGTTAAGTGTCTGAGGCTGGATTTGAACTCAGGTCTTCCTGAATCCAGGGTCAGTGCTTTATCCACTGTGCCACCTAGCCCCCTTACCTAGCTGCTTATATACATATACATACATATACATATACATACATATACATATACATACATATACATACACATACATATACATATATATACATATACATACATATACATATATATATATACATACACATATATATATATATATATGTATATATATATATATATATATATATATATATATATATATATATATATATATATATATATATATATATATATATATATATGCCAGGCTGGATGAATCAAAAAGTAGAATTAAGGTATCTCACATGATGGCAGAAAGTGAAGAGGAATTTAAGAAGACTGGCTTGAATCTTAACATTAAAAAAAAACAAACCAACCCTAAGATGTTGGCAACTAGTCCATTCACTTCCTGGCAAATAAAGGGGAAAGAATGGAAGCAGTGTCAGTTTTAAATTCTTGGGCTCAAATATCACTGAAGATGGTAACTGCAGCTATGAAATTAAAACACGCACTCCTGGGAAGGAAAGCTCTGGCAAATCCAGACTAAAAAGCAGGGACATCGCCTTGCTGACAGAGGTCCCTCTAGTCAATGCTATGGTTTTTCCAGTAGTAATGTATGGCTGTGAGAGTTGGAGTCTAAGGAAAGCTGAGCCCTGCAGAATCTATGATGTCAAATTATGGTCCTGGAGAAGATTTTGGAGAGTCCTGTGGACAGCTGGGAGATCAGATCAGTCAATACTTAAAGAAATGAATTCAGTCTATTCACTGGAAGGTCACACACTGAAACTGAAGCTTAAATACTTTGGCCACATAGTGAGAAGACAGTACTCATTGGAAAAGACCCTGCTGTTGGGAAAGATTGAAGGAGAAAGGAAAAGGGGATGGCAGAGGATGAGATGGATACTCAGTGTCATGGAAACAATGAACATGAACTTGGACAGACTTTGAGAGATAGTGGAGGATAGAAGGGCCTGGCATGCTACGGTCCATAGGGTTATGAAGAGTCAGACAAGACTGAACGACTGAACAACAACAAACTCTATTTGTTGTAAACTCTTGTTTATCATATCTGACCATGAGCCCTATTATAGAAAAAGAACTTATTACAAGGACTTAGATCTACTACTAGTCATCTAACCCTCCCCCAACATTTCTTTTTTTCTTTTTTTTTTTTTTAAGGGCAATGGGGGTTAAGTGACTTGCCCAGGGTCACACAGCTAGTAAGTGTGAAGAGTCTGAGACCGGATTTGAACTCAGGTCCTCCTGAATCCAGGGCCAGTGCTCTATCCACTGTGCCACCTAGCTGCCCCGACCCCCAACATTTCTTAAACACAACTACAAGTACTTAAAACCTCATGAAATATGACTAGCTTTATAAAGCAGGGGTTAGTCTTGGCCCCCCAATACTAGCATCATAAAGGGGTTTCCCAAACAGGTTTGTTTTATAGACTTGAGGTAGGAAATAGCACTTGCATGGCTTCTGAGGAGAGGTAACTAAGCAACCAATGTAGGGTGCCAAGCAGTTGGCTGGGCTCTAGCATTCATGACTCAGTTCTAGGCACATCAGACCAGAGTCTACTGCAAAAGCGTGACTGCATTTCCTTTTGGAAAGCCCACAACAGCTATTTGTGCTTTCATAGCATAAGCCATAACAAGTCGTTTTGTTTAAACATACTTTCCCAGTGTGTAATCAGTCTCATCAGTGATTTGCCTTTCACCCAGAGGCACCCGCAGGCCTTCAGGAAATGCTGTCACGGAGCAAAGCCTTGAATGCAATGTGGAGGTTTTCATCCCTATTTTGTTGTTATTGTTTATTATTTTGTAATTTTCCAGTTTCCAAATATTCAATGTAACAAGAAGGAAAAAAAATAACCAAGACCTTTTCCATGCAATTTTCTATTCAAATGGGAAGGACAGTCCGCATTGAAGGGGAAACGTTCTGTTCTTTCAGAACAATCCGCAGAAGGACAGAATTTTGCTGGTGTCAGGGGTAACGCTGCATAATGAGCCCAGCTGTTTAGCACCTGGATGGCAGCCCCAGCCTGGCATCAAGAAGAGAAATTATGTAGGCAGAAAAGCTGAAGGGAAAACTAACAGTTTTTAAAGCTCTCTCCTCCCCAAATAGCAAAGCTTTCTTACGTTAAGTATTTGTTATCTTACTGGCAGCCCAGGAGTAGGAGAGGAAGGAGGAGGAAAGAAAATGACTGTGGATCCAATCATTTTGTTCTTACCTCAGCTACAACTCAGTGGCAGCTCCTTTCAGTCAGCTCCCTCGCCTGAAATGAGAGGACAGCGGCCAGTGCAGGGGCTTGCTGCTTTATTGGATTACTTCTAACGAAGTCTTTAGTAATTAGACAGGTCTTCTCTTGCCAGAGGGAGCTATAAATACAGTATCACCAAAGAAACAGCCATCCACAGGAGATAAGAACTGCAGCACCTCGGCTCTGCCTTTTAAGGCATCCGAATTAAGGCAGCAAGGCCTCCCAGTAAAAGGGGACTGCCAGGATCCCCTTTTGGTCTGCTTACTCCAAGGTCATACTAGACCTATGTAAATATCTCAGCACGAAAAATGAGGGAAGGGGTTGTTGGGGGTGGTGGTGGTGAGAATTTCATCTTTATCAAGCCTGTGACAGGCTGTTAGGCTGCCACAACAGTGGTGTGTCAGGAACATATTGCAGGTTTGGAGGGCCAAGGCCAGCTTCAGAAGTCAACTCTTTATAGGTAGCTTGGAAATGGAAGTACCTTTGACTCAGTCACCATAAAACACTTGTAGAATCAGTGAGGGCTGTCCCATCATCTTCCAGTGGTGAGCTTTCAAATTCCCTTCTTGAAACTACTATCACACAAGTCTTTCCTTAATCTTCATGGGAAGATTCACAGGGTGGGAATCTTGGCATCATACCCTTGGATAGCTTGGGGGGAGGGGCAGGAATAATGAAAAACAAGCATATTTGTAACCCCTGAGCTAAATGTGTGTAAGCCATTGTTTTTCTAAGCAATTGTAGTGATTTCTGGAGCCACGAATTATTTTCTCTCAAGCTTTCAGTAAGAGAAGACCTAACAGGTAGATATGCCTAAAGAATGAAAAGGACTGAATTTGTGAAGTTGCAACATTTACATAGTATGTAATCTTTTTAAAAATGTCCTCCTCAATCAGTTGTTTATAAGTATACATGGAGGCAAACAGGAGAACTGCTACTGATAGATGGGACCTTGGACACTTCTGGTGGGCCACATGTGTTCTAGCTCAGACACTTTGGGGATGAAGACTTAAGGGAAGGAGTGCTCACCTGTCTGCCTCAATTATATAAAAATGTTGAAAAAGCATTAAAACCTAGGTTTGTGAACACTAGATGAAAGCATTCAATGTTACTTATAGAGTTTTGCACTGAGTAGGTACTGCTTGGTCAGAAGGCTCTTCCTGTGTACCAACACTATAGTGAAACAATCTAGGAAGAACCTGTATATCACTGGTAAAGCTAAGGTGGAAGTAGGTGAAAAGGAAGGAAAGAAAAGGGAGAAAGAGTTTCAGAGAAAGGAATGGAAGGGAAAAGAGAAAAAGGAAGGAGAAAAGAAAAACGAGCATATGGTGGGGGTGGTGGAATGCCACCAGTAAATCTTATGGGTGCCACTCAATCTTAAGCACTTATTAAATGCCTTCAGGGCCAGAAATTGTCTAACCCTGACTTCACACACTACCATTTAACTTGTTGCAAGACATTACATCAGTCGAGATATTACTTAAAGAGCAGCTTTTGGTGATCATTTACTTTATTTCACATTCCCCTTTGAAGCTTCATGGTGTTACGGAGGGAACACTGGGTTTTTCAGGTTATAGCAGCTGGTTACATGCTCTAGAGCAGAGGTGTTAAACACACTGTGGCCAGCAACTTGGGAGTCCTGTGTGAACCAAATTAAAATGCACTTGGGAAATATTTAATGAAATAAATAAAACTACAATAAAATATTGATACTAATTATGTGGCTTTTAAAGTCGATATATTGATGTATGTAGCTCTCCTTTCTACTTGAGTTTGATACATCTGATCTAGAAGGACCTATAAAGCTAGAAGACTTCATAAGATCATAAGACCATGGACCTAGAGATGGGAGGGTACTCAGGAGCCACCAGCTCCAATCTCCTTATTTTCTAAGTGAGGAAATGAAGCACAGGGAGCTTGTGACTTGTCCAGGGTCACACAGCTAATAAGTGTCTGAGGCAGGATTCAAACTCAAGTCTTTCTGACTCCAAGAACTTAGAACAAAAAAATCCCCAGCAATGTTATATGTCTGAGAATCATAGAATGCTATAATTTCAGAAGAATTAAAATTAAAGGTGACAAAGAAAAAAGACAATGATAGATGTAAGTAAGCTTCTCTATCTACTATAATATGCCACCTCTGAAATTTGGAATAGCATATTTCCTTGTCCTAAGTAGGAACTTAAGTGCTTGGTAAGTTGAATTGAGAACCCAGAAGCTATTCTAAAGAATAGCTTAGTTAGGAATCTTGGAAGTGCCAAAGTAAGTGTTTGACCCCAATAGCTAACTATAAACAACTCTGAATTATTTAATTTAGAAAAGTACACTTAAATAAAGCATTTTAGGATACTTCCTTCAGGAGATGGCAGAATAAAAAGATGGGATGAAGATAATAGTAATGAAATAGTTGCTCATTGACTACACACATCACAACAACTATAATAGTACCATTGTACATTTGTATAACAAGAATTTTCATACCCTTTTTAAAAAGCATGACAGTTTTTGGCCATTTTTTGGACAAAGAGGATGCAGAGAAAAATTTGAATACGTTTCTAAAGCTCACACAAGTTCATGATAGAGCTGAGTTCTACCTCTCAATCCAACCTTCTAGACTCAAAGAAGGTATAATTTCCCCCAATTTTCAAAAGAACATAAGAGAAAAAGGGAGGCTAAATGACTTCAGACTCTTCTAAGATTATAAATTAAGCCACTGACTGAGTTAAGTAAGATGATCTGGTCCTTGAGTCCCCAGGATTATCATTAACTCATACCACATCTAACACTGTTGCTACCCAACAGTGTTATGGAGTGGAAAATTTCATGTACTCATGGAGCAGGGCAAAAGTACTAAGTTTTTTTGCCAGGGAAATTTTCCCTTCTTTCCTCTCCAGGCTGTACTCTGGACTTTCTCTACCATGTCCCAGAAGACTTTTCATCTTAGATGCTCACTCCAGGTTTGGAATTCACAGATTATAAATTCCTTCCATCTCAGTGGCTTCTCTCTCTGATTGGATGGCTCCTCCCAGAACCTCTCTTTAAGGAGGGTGCCCAAGCCAGCCATGTCTCAATTTTCTCCAAGCTGTACTCTGGACTTTCCCTACTATGCCCCAGAAACCTCTTCATTCTGGAAGATGAGAAAAGAGGGCCAGAGGTTAAGCCACTTGTCTAAGGTCACACAGGCAGTGAGTGGCAGAGGTGGGATTTGAACCCAGGTCCCCTCACTAAAACTTAGAGTTCTTTCTACTACAATGTAATGCCTCATTAATACAGTCCATCTATGAGTTGCGTGGTCATAAAGCACAAGTAATTTCCTTCTCAGATTGGTGGAGTGATGAAGAGATGTAGATTGGCATGGAAGTCTGGTTACCATAATCATATCCATCTGGATTAGAGGATAGTGTACTCAGTACAACAGTGTTGTCAAACTCAAAGAGGAATGAATCCCTATAACTTAATTTAGAAGACCATAAATTAACATAATCTATGTTGGACTGCATTTTTATTTATTTTGTTAAATATGTCCCAATTACTTTTTTTTTTTTGCGAGGCAATGAGGATTGACTGACTTGCCCAGGGTCACACAGCTAATAAGTGTCAAGTGTCTGAGACTGGATTTGAACTCAGGTCCTCCTGAATCCAGGGCCGGTGCTTTATCCACTGCACCACCTAGCTGCCCACCCCCACCCCCAAATACATTTTAATCTTGTTCCAGCAGTACTATGTGTCAGGCACTGTGCTAGGTTCTGGAACTATAATATATATGAATTAATATTTATTAAGTAACTGCTATGTCCCAGGCATTGTGCAAAAACAAAAATTAAACATTTAATGTCTTTAAGAAGTCTTCACTCAACTAAAGGGAAACAACATATGCATAAAGAAGTGTATGCAAAATATGTGCACATGAATGAAGAATTATTTTGATGATTATGGTAAGAACAAAAGTAAGACAGTCTACTTTTCAAGAAGCTTACAATCTACTCATATTAAAAAATTTTTTTTAAAACTCTGAACTTAAACACCAAGTACAATGATCACTTCCATTTATCCAGTGGAACAAAAAGTTATACATGAAACTGTGACTCTATTATGTATGGTTTGCTTTTCTTTTTAAACATATAATAAATTCAACATGTAATTTCCAAAGAGTTCCTGCTTATCTAGAATCTCTTCTGGTTTTCTTTCTGTTTTGTTTTATGCATTAAAATGCATGAACCCCCTTTTTTCTTTGTCTTTTTTTGGCAACTCTGTGCCTAGTCTCTTACTACTTCTGCTCCCTTCCCACCCCCTTCTTCAAATGAAAAACAAAACAAAACAGAAAACAAACCCCAAAAGTCTAGCAACAAATTTGCATAGTCAAACAAAAATAAATTCCTGTACCAGTTGTGTCACCTTTCACATTCTAAAAAACAGGGTGAAAAAGATATTGAGGATCAGCTGGGGATGGCATCGAGGAAAAATGGATAAGGGAAGACATTTTAGTACAATGTGAAGAATAATTCTGCATTATGGAATCTTAGGCTCAATGGCTAGCCAGAGCAGGAAACATGATGGAAAGAGCCCTGAATGCTGAGTCAAAAGACCTGGGTTCAAGTCCCAGCACTAACACCCAATGGTTGTGTGAAAGTGGGCAAATCCCATCACCCTTATGAACCTCAGTAAGTACGCAGATACTTATAGGTTTGTGCCAACTTATTAAGTACTTACTATGTGCCAGTCATTCTGATACATGCTAAAGATACAAAGAAAGGTTAGAAACAGTTCCTGTGCTTAAGGAGCTTGCATTTTAATGGGGAAGGTGCTTACTCTGGGGCACATTGAGTCTGGACATTCAAAAACAAAGCTGGAAGAGAAATGAAGGATTAGCCCCTTCCCAAAATGGAGGCTTGGGAAGGATCATACTAATGGGAGAAAGGGGCCAGAGTGGAGGGATGTTCCACGGTGAAAAGGTCCCTGATGACTAGAAAAGATTCTTAGTGCAAAGGCAACTCAGTTTCTTCACTTGTAAAATGGTCACTTGCATGATTTATTTTATAGGGTTGTTGGAAGGAAAGCTCTTTATAAAACCCAAATTGCTATATAAATATGAGTTATTAAGGAGTTCAAAGCAAAAGAACCAGGATGATAGAGTAGAAAGACAGCATATCAGCAGATATAGGTTCTAGTATGGGGTTCTAGGTCTATATTCTGATTTCCTTATGAACTAGTAGAGAAACCTAGAACAGACCTCTTTCCGGGTCTCAGCTTTCTCTTCTGTAAAATGAGGGATTTGGATTCGATGACATATCTATAAATCAATTCTGAAATACTATGACTCCATGAATGACTAAAAAGGACAGGACCTATTCAACTTTATAAGTAATCAATATGAGTCCATATATCTCTGGAGGAGGGAACCGGTAGGTGTGAGAGGTGCTGGTGGTGGGTACTTTATGAGATCATAGAACTTAGAGAAGTCTTAGAGATGACTTATTCCAATCTCTTCTTTTTTACATTTGAGAAAATTCATACCCAAAGAGCTGTCATAGGGTCATAGAATCATAGATTTAAAAGGGGGCAGGAACCTTTGAGATCTAGTACAACCCTTTTCACTACACAGATGAGGAAACTGAGGCCCAGAGAGACATAGTGACATGCATGAGGTTATACAGGAAGGTCATGGTAGAGCTAATATTTGAATCAATGTCTTTTGACTCCATATCCTGTACTCATTATAGCAGCAGCACTGGGATTCAAACCCAAGACTTCCAAATTCAGTGCTCTTTCCATTGCACTGGGTTGCCATCAAACTCAATTTCCATTAAGATTCCCAGAATCTGTTAATATAAATATGGCATTTGGTGTCCGAGGTAAAACAGCCCCTCATTTCCTGAAGAGCCCCTCCTTTGTGGCAGGGCCAATCCTGTAATGTAGCCTCTATATAAACAGTCCTTCTCCACTTCCCGGAACGATAAACAGAAATGAAAAACTGCATAAACAGCCAATGGTTATGACATCTCTACGAACAGCTCTGGAAAATTTCAGCCCTTTCAAATGTTTCCTTTTAAAAAAAAAGTACATGGGGAAAGATCCCAGGCCTCTCTTTTACTTTAACAGCTTGGGGTGTTGAAATGACTCCTGAGAGGTTTTTCACCTTGCAGACTTAGGGTGGAGGTGGGCCTTCATCAACAGTAGAATTTCATTTTTGTGCTATCCAACTCAAATGAAGATGGCACAAACCTAGGAGAGGCAGCTACATGATGAATGACAGAATTGGGATCCAAAGAGATCTTCACAGACTAAGAAAGAGTCTGGGCTGAATCAAATAGGGTGGAAATTAATAGAGACAAATATGTTCTTACATGGGTTAAATGCCTTTCTTAAGATCTTATTCAATTTCATAAGTATAAGGTATGATCAGATAGTTATTCATCTGAAAAAAGATTTTGGCTTTCAGTGGATTTTCAATGTTCAATTGAATTTTTTTTTCAGGGCAATGGGGGTTAAGTGACTTGCCCGGGGTCACACAGCTAATAAGTGTCAAGTGTCTGAGGCCAGATTTGAACTCAGGTCCTCCTGAATCCAGGGCTGGTGCTTTATCCACGGAGCCATCTAGCTGCCCCCATTCAGTTGAATTTAATGTGAGTCAACAGTGTGATACTACATCCAAAAAAAGCTAATGTAATTTAAAAATGAATGAAGAGAGGTATAGTGGGAATTCTCATCAAAGCAATATCCACCATAATTTTAGAGGACTGAACCACCTTGGGACAGAAAGATAATGAACTTAGTAGGTAGAATGAGACATACTTTTTCGGACATGTCCAATGTAAGAATTTGTTTTGCTTAACCATGGATATTTGTTATAAGACTTTCTCAACAAGAAGGGGGTGGAAAGAGATAAAACACATTCTTATTAATTTTAAAATTGAATTTTTCAAAGGAGAGACGTGTAATATCTATAACTAAAGATAATTTTGCTGTACTCTGCTTTGGTGGGATCACATATGTAACATTGTTCATTTTGGGATGTCATGTTCTAACAAGGATACTGATCACTTTGAAAATCAAGATGAGGGTAACCAGGATGGTTGAAACTCCTCGAGATCATAATATATGAGGAATATATTCAAGGAAATGGGCATGTTTTAATCTGGAGAAGAAAAGCCTTATGTGAGAGCTTTTTTCAAATATTTGAAGAGCATGGAGCAGGGATTGATCTTATTCTATTTGTCTTCTGTAGGCAGAACCAAAAACTATGGGTGGGAGTTAAAAAGAGAAAATTTTAGACCTAATTGTAAACAATTTGAGCTATCTAGAAGTGGAATGTGTTGGCTCTGAAAGGTATCCACTTTCCCCTGAAGCAAAGCCTGAACTGCCCTTTTTCAGGTATGTTGTAGATAGGATTCTTATTAAGATACAGGCTAGCCTAGATGGCTTCTGAAATCCCTTCCAGCTTCAAGATTTTGCAAGTCTATGAAATACAGGATAGGTCAAAAGTCATGAAGGGATCTGATGTTTTAATAACTTTTTGAAAATTATTTTTATTTCATATATGTATTTCCTATATATGCTGTATATGATGCTATGGCATTGTAAATTAAAAACAAAAAAATAAAGGAGTTATTAAATATTGAAATCCCTTCATGACTTCATGACTTTTGGTCCACCCTATACTACTTCTTCCAGAAAGCCATCCTTGCATTTTCCTAAATGGAAAATGAATGATTTTTCCTTCCATTTTGCACTTCCGTTTTGAGGTTTTCATATCCTATTATGCATCATAGTTATTATATATCTTTGTATCTATCATCCTTTACTAAATTGGGGATTCTGTCTGGGTAGAGACTCTATGTTAGCTATCTTTATATCTCTTTTACCTAGCATAAGGTTCTGTATGTGATAGGTGCTAAATTTTGGATTTTGAATGAATCCTATTCTCCTTCTCTCCACAGGGGACAATCAGGTGAAAAAAATCATCCCGAGTTATTTCCTCAATTTAATTTTTAATTTTAATTTTTTTTTGGCAGGGCAATGAGGGTTAAGTGACTTGCCCAGGGTCACACAGCTAGTGTCAAGTGTCTGAGGCTGGATTTGAACTCAGGTCCTCCTGACTCCAGGGCTGGTGCTTTATCCATTGCAGTGCCACCTAGCTGCCCCTATTTCCTCAATTTTTACCGGGTCCATTCTTAGCTCTCTCATTAACTTGCTATATATTTGGAAAGACTTCACTGTTTATTACCTCATCTCTCAACAAGTTTAAAGAGTATATTCTTTGAGTATAAAACTTTGACTTTTGGGACAGGCTACAAGGATGCCATAGGCTATATCTGTTTTAGGCATTCCAAAATGCTGTGGAGAAAACCTTCAAATTTCTAGGTGGACACTGTGTGACTACATAGTTTTTGCAGTTCCTAATGGTTTTCTTGGGCAGCCTAAACTGAGATATTTACAATGTCTAGGTCTGCCCTGATTCAGATTTATAGTCTTTTTCTCACGTGACCATTTCCTCCCTCCTTATCTACCTCTGGTCTTTGGTCACAGAAGTTTATTTCCTTCTTAATCATACTCCACTGCAATTTGGATGTCTATAAAACACTCGGAACCTGATGGTTCCCAAATTCACTATTTAATAAATGGGTGTGTGCCCCAGCCCTTCTTAAGCAAGCAGGACTATCCTTATCTAGAGAGCTCTGCTGCCTTCTAAAGTGGGATAGCAGATGACTATAGCTACAGGCTGTCAGGTACTCGGGTGTGACTCATTCTCCTACTGGCAAATATTAAAGTCCATGCTGGCTTTTTGCTGGAAGACATACAGAGTCTAAGCAACCATTCTCCTCTCTTTTGTATTTTGAGGAAATTCAAATTCGTTTTCATATTGAACTATCACCCCTGTTTAGGAAGCTTAGTGGTCATCCCTTCCCAGGGACCAATCATGTTGGTGCTGAACTTAGTGTAGACAATCACTTAACTTCAGCAATCTACCATCTTCAGTCTCCCCAGCTGCATGGACTATAGTCAGGCACTACCATACCCAGCCCTTTCATACTCACTTATTCCAATCTCTTTGTCAAAGCTTCCTCCAGTCCTATTTGCCTTTCTTCTCATTAAAGCACATCTGAGAACAGCCGGAATTGCCACTCTACCCATGTTTTAAAATGGACCAAAACTTCAAACCAAAGAGAATAATCTCAAACCAGTGAAATTTTAAGCATCAGTTAAAGGATAGTGGAGGATTTTGAGGGACTACACAGGGTATTCTCCACTCCTCCGAAAGATGCAAACTAATTCAGCTTCATCTTCAAGGAAGGGAGAAATACCCAAGAAAAGGTTGTTAAATTGTGCATGGAATGGTCACATGGAATCAGTCAATCTGGCCCCTTTCCCCACTACTCAGCTAACTGAAGCATTAGCTTTCCTGACATCATCTTTTTTTTTCTGGAACAATGAGGGTTAAGTGACTTGCCCAGGGTCACACAGCTAGTAAGTATCAAATGTCTAAGGCTGGATTTGAACTCAAGTCCTCCTGAATCCAGGGCTAGTGCTTTATCCACTGCGCCACCTAGCTGCCCCACCTGACAGTATCTTTAAGAGGGTAGAAACTGAGGAGTGAGCATAAGGAAAGAAAAACAAGCACCGGTCTTCTCTTTTCTTTGGTGAAAGAGAAAATAAATTCCCTTCTTCTAGCTGCCTTTATAGAAATGTTTCTTGTTTCTGCCATAATTGCAACAAAAATAAAAAGCCCAATGCGTTTATTTCAATTTAAATACATACTTTTGATTTGTCTATGCAAATCTAGAGGAATCTAATTGGGTTTACTTTATTGACAAGGTCAGTTCTATCCTTGGTTTTTCCAAAGTTCTAAGTATCCGAGCAGTTGTCTAAACCCTCAACAGGTAAAAATAGAGTATTTCAAGGAGGCACCTAAAAACCAAACTTGGATGACTGTGACACTTAGCAAATCTATTTGGACATGTACTACATACTAGGCCCCTTGGCATACAAGTTATAGGAAAATATTGTTGCTCACCTCACCAAGTCAGCCACACGTCCTCCACATGTACATAATCTTTACTATAAGGTTGGAATATACTCACATACACAGAACTATGCAAAAACACAATTAAATATAATTGAAGTATTCATGTCTCAGAAGAGTTGTTTCAGAAGTGTGGGCCACTCATGAATGCTATTCCTTACAGTGTGTCAAATTCACTTTAGGGAATTAAGGGAAAATAACACATTATTTAAATAAAAAATTACATAGTGAGGATTATTTCATAAGCTATGTCTATCTAAACAGGCTAAGTGAAAGAGAGCTTCACAATTATCTAGATAATTGAAGTAACTTAGATGGATAATCTTTTAGCCCAAAGGAACCTTTTCTTCTTTAACAGTGGGTTTTGGTTTTTTTTGGTCTCATTTATTCGAATGATAGCCTCACTTCCCCACTCTTGTATCCTTATAACAAGTGCACTGGATATGTTTCTGAGTTCTTTTTTTTTGGTAGGGCAGTGAGGGTTAAGTGACTTGCCCAGGGTCACACAGCTAGTAAGTGTCAAGTGTCTGAGACTGGATTTGAACTCAGGTCCTCTTGAATCCAGGGCTGGTGCTTTATCCACTGCACCACCTAGCTGCCCCAAATTCTTTTCTTTTCTTTTTCTTTGGTGGGGCAATGAGGGTTAAGTGACTTGCCCAGAGTCACACAGCTAGTAAATGTCAAGTATCTGAGGCCAGATTTGAACTCAGGTCCTCCTGAATCCAGGGCCAGTGCTTTATCCACTGTGCTACTTAGCTACCCTTGGGTATGTTTCTAAAACATTTTAGGCTCTAAGTTTGGTATTATTGTTTTGCACATAGTACATGCTCAATCATTTTTTTAAAACTTGGATTGAATTTTAAAATCAGGAATATCCATCATATACAAAGTTATCTGAGAAATGGACTTAAAAACTTGGATTCTATCCTTTCTGTTTTTAATAATGAAATAATTGAAGCACATACCTTTCCCCTTTTATTTTAAAATTATCATCAGACATACTGGCACATGCTACTGGGAAGGCTGAAGTTGATGAATCTCTTGAGCTCAGGAGTTCTGAGTTGGAGCAGGGCTAACCCTGATTGAGTGTTTGCACTAAGTTTGGCACCCATGTGGTAAACCTCTGGGAGTGGGAGGCCAGGAAGCTGTCTAGAGTTGAGAACTGTCTCAGGTCAGATATGGAGCAGATCAAGTTTTCCACACCAGATAGCAGTGGCATCAGGCTAGTAAGTAATGGCTGTATTTTCAGCTTGGATGAAATAGGGAGACTGAGGCTCAAAAAAACCCCAACATTGTTAAACATGTCTAACTGCTGAAATAGCAATTATCCTTCAAAGAGGTAGGTGTCTTCATCTTGACTTCATTAGGGAATACAGGGAATAGGGGAGAATTGCTTTAATTTGAAATTAAATAAAAGTGCTACTTGACCGATGTGAAGTAGAAGGCCACAGAAAATTAGGCAGCATGGTGGAAGTGCATGTGTAGGGGCAGAGGTGGAATTGTGATAAAACAAAATTCATTCATTTGTTCAGCAGATAGTTACTGAACATTGACAGTGTGTAGGGTCCTACAATGAATGCTTGGGAAATTGAAAAAGTGAATAAGACATGTCCCTTACCCTTGAGGTGAAGACATCTATTAACAGTCTTACTGCAAAATGGAACAAATTAATCTGAATTTCTAATACACATCTTACTGAAAACTAAGATCAGTTCCAATGATCAGAGAGTGTAAGAACCATCAGTGAAAAAAAACTTCCTTCGACGAAAATAGAAGATACAATCTATTTACCCTATATACTATTCCACAATTAACTGACAGGTTAAAGCTATCTAAAAGTATAGTGGGTTGTCTCAGAAACCAGTAAGTTCTTCGTCTCTAGAGGAATTTAAGCCGATGTTGCATGGACCACTTATCAGATATGTCACAGAGATGATTCTTGACCAGGTACAGGTTGGAGTAGATCACTTCTGTGGTTCCTTCCAGCTCTGTGATGCTGTGATTCTGTAAAGCAACTTCAAATAGAAAACTTTTGGGGATCCCATTCCCCAATGTGATGTGATAGCTCTATCTCTGAACCTTCTTAAGTATTTGCATGGGTAATCAAGGAGTCATACCCAGTTGCTAAGACTCTCCTCATTGATAGAACTTGATTACCCCTCAGCATTAAGTAATCAATATCCTCCAATAAGGAGAGTCTTAGCAATTGAGAATATGTACCTGTCTCACAGCATTTATCACATTCTTGGTTTTTTCTTCTCTTTGTACTTATCTTATCCTCCCCCAATCCTTATCCCCCCAACACGCTTCTTAGATATGATAGGTAATTTTCCAGTAACTGTCATAAAAAATCAAATAGTGAAGGTAGGTACCTTCATTTTTTCATCACTTTAAAGCTACCACTTTCTCCTGGGAACCTGCAAACCAAACTTTTTGAGATCAGAAAGCAGAAACTGAAGCTAGATGCTTCCATAGGTTATTTGGTGTATATTCTAGGCATTGCCAAGAAGTAGATGGATGGCAGACCAGTCACTTTTTTTTTTCTCAAAATGCATTTCTATGGGCCTCAGGTGGCACAGGGGATAGAATGGTGGGCCTGGAGTCGGAAAAACCAGAGTTCAAATCTGGATTCAGACAGTTACTAGATGTGTGTCACTGGGGAAGTCACTTAACCCTGTTTGCCTCAGTTTCCTCATCTGTAAAAAGAGCAGGAGAAGGAAACGGCAAACCCCAAAGATACTAATCTTTGGCAAGAAAACCCTAAATGGGATCACAAATGAAATGACTGAATAATAAACAACAAAAACAAGAGGTGGGTCTAATCTCCCTGCTCTAAAATTCTTTGACTTTGTTTCTTGTGAAATGTTTCTGTGCCTCAAGTCTCTGCTTGGGTAGTCTATTGAAAGCAACATTCCCAGATTCCATTCATAGTGCTAAATGGGTGGAAAGCTGCCTTTCTCTCTTGCCCTGAGCAAGAGGAGCTATCAACACTTGAGCAAGCCAGTGCCAGGGATTGGGTTACTAGTTCCATGGCCAATGCTGCCTTTGTCAAGATCCCGGAAAATAAACATTAGTCATCAAGACAACAGCTGAGTTGCTTTTACACATGTTCCAATATGTCTCGAATGGACTGGGCACAAATGAAATTCACTGACTATGGAGTGAAGAAGGAACCCTCCCTGATATTTTAAAGGTACAATGGTAGTAGTGAATCCCATCACAACCATGTTTATATGAGACAAACTATACTGTGGTTTAGGGGTGCAAATTATTTGTCTGTTTACTTGCTTTTTCATATCATTTGACTATACAAAGGTAAAGAGAGCTAAAAGAGATAAGGCCCAGGGAGGAGATGGCTTGAAATGACTCATCGAAAGCCAATTAAGAGGAAGTCAGGAAAGAATCACTAATTCGGGAAGCCAGGAGTAAATAATTGACAGCCAATTAAGAGGCTTAAATTCTGCAAACTAGATTAGCCCCAGGACTTGGCACTGGTACCAATCAGAGGATCATAGCTTTAGAACTGGGAAGGAACTCAGAGGTTATCTGGTCCAACCTGGACCTGAACAAGAGGCCTTCTGTAATGGATCTGACTGAATTCAACTAGGACTGGCTCTCAGAGATGGCTACACAATGCGTTGAAAAGAAAATATTTGTTTACCCAGTTATAGAATGTTAAGTTGGACACAGCATTGGAAACCATGCAATCCAACTTCTGCATTTTATTGGTGAGGAAACTGAGGCCCAGAGAAATGAAGTGATTTACCCAAGGTTTTCTGACTCAGAGTCCAAAGCTCTTTCCACAGCTGGTGGCTCAGTGGATATAATGCTGAGCCTAGAATCAGGAATAACTAAGGTCAAGTCCAGCTTCAGACACTTAATAGTTGTGTGGCCTGGGCAAGTCACTTAACTTCTGTTTCCTCAACTGTAAAATAGTGATACAAAAAGCAGCTACCTCAAAGGATTGTTGTGAGGATCAAATGATATCATATTTATAAAAGTGCTTAGCACAGTGCCTTGCACATAGTAGCTCCTATAGCAATGCTTATTTCCTATTCCTCCCCTTCCATGTGTGGCTGAATGAAGGAATGAAGGAATGCTCAAACTATTTTTTGTTGTTATGTGTACAAAGTTTTAAAAACCATTCTTGTCGTTGAATGAGAATATAATTACATGAAGGGTTTTGGACCTTCAGTCTCAATTCAATTCTTCATATGTGCCAGGTATATCTCCTTTATATGTTGTCTTTCTTTATTAGAATGCAAGCTTCCTGACTGCAGGCCAGGCAATGTCTTTCTTGCTTGTATTTACATCCTCAATGGATAGAGTACTGGGCCTGGAATCAGGAAGATCTGAGTTCAAATTTGGCCTCAGACACTAGCTTTATGACCCTGGGCAAATCACTTAACCCTGTTTGCCCCAGATCCTCATCCATAAAAATAAGCCAGAGAAGGAAATGGCAAACCACTCCAGTATCTTTGCTAAGAAAATACCAAATGGGTTCATGAAGAGTTGGACACAATTGAAACAACTGAACAACAACAAGCCTAGTGTAGTGCTAGGCACATTATAAGTGCTTAATTCTTTTTCATCCTTTCATCCATACTTCTATATGTTCATAAGGTAGAAGGAATTCCTCTACTTGAAGTTCTCCTCAGAGATGAAATCCCAGATTCTTCACATATTAAATATGCCTAAATATGTTTCCATATGTTCATGCTTGCATGAATGTATATAAATAGCCAAACATGTCTTTCCTACCAGAAATGGAAGCAAGACATTTTAAATTTGTTTAGTGATGAATAATAATAGCTGATATTTATGTTGGTTTTGAGATTTACAAAACATATTACATTCATCCTCACAGAATTTTTGCAAAATTTCTAACTATGAGGGCCAAAATTTGATATACGGAGCGTTATTTGGGTGACTCGCCATAATATTGGGGTCCCAGAAATATGAGGGACTCTTTTAGGTTTAATCTCCCCATTGAACTTTCTTTTTTATATATTCCTCCCAGGCCAATAAGAAAAGGAGCCTTTGAGCTTTAGTTCATAAAGAATTAGGTTTTATTACTTGGGAATTAATTAAGCCACAAAGGTGAAACCAATTAAGGAAATAAGGAAGTAGAAATACAGATAGTCTTAACTCTAAGCTTAGTTCATGTAATCCCAGAGCGTTCCCAATTAAGCTAGTTCAAAGGTATTTAGGGTTAAATTCCCCAACCCCAGTCAGTCTACAGTTGCTCGAAACATAGCAAAAGACGTGCCTCTGCCAGGTCCAGGACGCCACCAGAATGAATCGCTAGGCTGAAAGAGCAAGAACTTTTGAACAGGCCCCACCTCCTGGAAGTTCCCTCCCTTCCAGTCGTGTTCTGTTTTTTCCTCCCCCAAAAGGGGAGGTCCTTCTCAGTAGCATACATAATCTCAGGGTGGGCCAGGTATGGCCCCTCCCAAATAATTCAGTTAAATTTTTGATATTAATCTTTACCACAGATAATTTTTACCACATAAGGTGGAAGGGATATCAGCGTCTGTCTGAACCTATATTAGAAAAAAATCTAATTCTTTCTGCCACATACCTGACAAGTGGTCACCCTAGCTTTTATTTGAAGATCTCCAATGTGTGGAAATCTATGAGCTCCTGAGATACTCCATTCCACTTCTGTACAGCTCTGATTGGTGGGATGGTTCTGCTTATGGTGAGCTAAAATGGCCTTCTCAACAATTTCCACTCCCAGCTCATTTTCTGCCCTCTCAGGCCAATCCTTCTTCCACCTGAGTACACTTCAAAGACTTGAAGAAAGCCATCATGTAACCCCCACTTCTTCTCTTCTGCAGTCTACTTCCAGTTTCTCCAGCTGGTCCCCTAGAATAGGAATTCTTTCATGTAGGATTTCACTTTATGCTACCTCGGCCCTTCCTCCTCCCCCACTGCATTCCCCTCACCTCTCAATATAACCCTAAAGATGTCATCATGGGGCAGCTAGGTGACACAGTGGACAAAGCATCCACCCTGGACCCAGGAGGATACCAGCCAAAACCCAGCCTCAGACACAAGACAGTCACCCACTGCATGACCCCAACTCCAATTTTTTATGATTCTCTAGGGTCTTGTACTTGAAAGTCAAATTTGCCATTCAGTTCAGGTCTTTTCATCACAAATACCTGAAAATCCTCTTTTTCATTAAAGTCCCATTGTTTCCTCTGGAAGATTATGTTCAGTTTTTCTGGGTAGGTGATTCTTGGTTGTAATCCCAATTCCTTTGCCTTCTGGAATATCATATTCCATGCCCTCCGGTCCTTTATGTAGAAGCTGCTAGATCTTGTGCTATCCTGACTGGGGCTCCACAGTACTTGAATTCTTTCTTTTTGGCAGCTTGTAATATTTTCTCCTTGACCTGAGAGCTCTGGAATTTGGCTATAATATTCCTAGGAGTTTTCCTTTTGGGATCTCTTTCTGGAGGTGATCGGTGGATTCTTTCAATTTCTATTTTACCTTCTGCTTCTAGAATATCAGGGCAATTTTCCCTAACAGTTTCTTGGAAGATGATGTCTAAGTTCTTTCCTTGATCATGGTTTTCAGGTAGACCAATAATTTTCAAATTCTCTGTCCTGGACCTATTTTCCAGGTCAGCAGTTTTTCAAAGAAGATATTTCACGTTGCCCTCTATTTTAAAAATTCATTTGGATTTGCTTTATTGTGTCTTGGTTTCTCATAAAGTCACTAGCTTCCATTTGTTCAGTCCTAATTCTTAGGCAATTATTTTAAACAGAGAGCTTTTGTACCTCCTTTTCCATTTGGCCAATTTGGCTTTTCAAGCTGTTGACTTTTTTCTCATGTCTTTCCTGCATCACCCTCATTTCTCTTTCCATTTTTTCCTCTACCTCTCTAACTTTATCGTCAAGTCATTTTTGAGTGCCTCTATGGCCTGAGATCAATTAATATTTTTCTTGGAAACTTTAGATATAGGGGCCCTGATGTTGACATCTTCCTCTGAGGGTGCACCTCAATCTTCCTTGTTACTGAAGAAACTTTCTATGGTCCTCACCTTTCATCTTGCTTTTCTTTTACTTGACTTTTAGCTCCTTAAAGTGGAGCACTGTTTCCAGGCTGCATTGTCTCAGGCTGCTTCAGGGGGTCCCAAGTGGTATGATTTAAGGAGGGGCAGGTTCTTCACTAGCCTGGCCTGTTCCCTGGTCCATGGATGACCCCAGACCAACTTGCTAATCAACCAGGTTTGTGTGTTGTGTTTGTCAGCTCTGATGAGCCTATGCCCCTCTCCAACCTGGGTCAATGCTACTCAAGCCTACCTCCTGGTTCCCAGCAGGGGTGAAAAACCCAAGTTCTGCCTTAGCACCAGCATAGACCACTGTAATCTCCCCCTTGCCAAGGGCTCATCCCTCTCACCAGACTGTGAGCTTAGTTCCAGACAACACTGGTACTGCAGCTGATTCAGAAGCTCTGGAGGTCTCCTTCTCTGGTGAGGCCTTCCTGGGGCTGGATCTGTGTCAGAGTGACTGTGGGGTTGGGCTCCACTCCTGTTTCAGCACAGCAGCTCCCTTCTTCTGATCTTCCAAGCCATTCTTGGTTAGAAGATGATTTCAGCACACTCTTCTGTGGGTTTTGCTGCTCTAGGAATTGTCCTATGGTATTATTTGGATGTTTTTTGGAGTGATTGTCGAATAGGAATTCAAGAGTTCCTCACCATCCTGTTTGGCCTTCTCTGAATACTCCCCATTTTGTATCCAGAACTCAACTCAATTCTCCATAGTAATACTTATTCCTTAGTCTTGGAAACTATGCCAACTTTCTTAAGAGTTTACTAGCTTGGGGGCAGCTAGTTGGTGTAGTGGATAAAGCTGAGTTCAAATCTTGTCTCAGGCACTTGACACTTACTAGCTGTGTGACCCTGGGCAAGTCACTTAACCCTCATTGCTCTGCTAAAAAAAAAAAAAGAACTCAGAAACATATCCAGTGCAGGTACTGGCCTGGGGCTCTGCAAACTGCATGGTGCTCCACCCACTGGTTGTAGTCGTTGCCATGGCGCTGGCACCTCATGTCATCACCGCTTGCCAACACCTACATGGGCCTGGCAAAATTATAATGACTGGAAGCCTAGTGAGGGCAGTCATGTGACTATCAGAGTGGCCAGCCAATTGGCTGGGGGCTGTGTGTGGTCAGCCTGGGGTCTGCTGGGAAGAAGGGAGGTTTTCTGCCATTCTAGCGTGAAGCTGGAAGGCAACAGGACGCTGCTGTGTGTTCTCAGCTGATTCCTGGGCGGTGGTGTTGTTCAGGTTGTATAATTTCCCTTTCCCCATTTTATTTCCTTTCCCTTGATCCTACTGATCCTGTTTGTGGTTTTTAAAGTTCATTCTTGTTAAATAAATCCTGCTTTGTTTTGAGGGAGGCTGCCAGTCTCCTTCCTTGCCCCAATATTGCGGCGAGCTGCCTAGCTAACACTCCCCAATTAAAAATTGGTCCCTACATATGTTATGTCCATATCTATATGTACAATATGTGCAATATATGAATGCATCTATCTATATGTTATACATGTGTAATATATGCATATATCTATACAGATACATACATACATACATACATACATACTTAGTAAAATGGAAAGTATTCTCAGGGGAAAGGCATTAGCTATAGAAAAACCTTTGGTAGAAAATGGGTTTGAGCAGATAACTATCTAGGTATGCCTCCCTCATATTATCCTTTTAAACTAAATTTTTGGAACCTAAGTGTGAGGCCTTATAATTATCCCTATTATAAAGGCATGTAAAGAAAATGTACCCATTCATAGGGGTCAATTAGTGCTTCATAAGGCCCCTAGGCTAGGTAGAAATAGCTGCTTGGAGTATAACCTCTATATATATGTCAGACAGTGCAGCTTACTTCCACTGTGTATACATGTACATCTATTAAGTTCCATCCTAGAACAATTCGTTCCCACCTGAGAGTGAAACACAGTGTGGTGTAATGGATAGAAAGTTGGGCTTGAAGCCAGGAAGATCTGGGTTCAAGTCTCACCTCTGCAATATAAGGATTTTTCTGGGCAAATCCATTTAACTCTCTAGACCATAACGTGCAGAAAAGGTGCTAACCAGCATTTGTAGAGGATGATTTCTCACCCAGGAAGCTCACTGTGCTAATGAAATCACAGGTTCAGTCCCTATTCCTATCCATCTGAGCATGTTCTGACTACAGCACTGTTTAGTTGCCTTTCCCAGTTTTCTGTTTAGGCTACAGATATTCTCCCAAATAACTCACAATATATCAAATTATTCTAGTCTTCATTCCCACAGGATTCAGTAATATATATATATATATATATATATATATATATATATATATATATATATATATATATATATATAGGTTAACTTACATTTGCTGAAGCAAAAGTACAAGGTTAGAGTTTTGGAACAGTTAGGGTGCTCATGAGAAGAGTTTGAAACCTCCTCTCCTTTCGCCCAGTCTTCTGGGTCTGATTTTTTTTCCAGATAGACCTACCCTGCCACATTCCCCCATCCCCAACAATTAAACAGCTCCCATCTTTGTATATCTTTTGTATAATATCTATCATATTATAATCATAATATATGAATGTAAGGAATTAATTGTGATTTGGGTTTTCCATGACTCCATCTTTGCTTCATTATGGTCAGACTGAAAAGATGTAATCTTGAAAAGCCATGTGGCTTTGACATCAGGAAGTGATGTTTGCTCCTGGGTCCTGTGGATCAAAGTTGCCAGCCAATTAGCTTGGAGCTGTGAGTGTATGGATGGCCCTGTTTCCTGTTTCACAGGAGGCTTCTGGGAGGAGGGAGGAATGAGGGGCGCTTTTTTGCCCAGGAGAGAGAGAGAGAGAGAGAGAGAGAGAGAGAGAGAGAGAGAGAGTAGCTGGTGGTGGACCTTCAGATTGAGCCGGGAGACTGCACAGCTGATTCTCCTTAGAGCTGTGGATTCCAGGTGGTGGTGAGTTTGTGTTGTTGAGGCAAGGCTGGCTCTTTGGGACAGCTGAGCTGGAAGTAAGTTTGGGGTTTGAGTTAGGTTTTGTTCAACCCAGGCTGTTCTGGGTAGCTGAGGGGGCAGAGCTTATTTGAGGTTCCTGGGGGCCTTTTTACCCTAGAGATTTAGATTGTAACCATCTGGGAAGTGGGACATATTTTTCCCCTTCTCTATCCCCTTTCTCATTGTCCCTAGCTCTATTAATTTCACCGTTGTTGTAAATTTTGTTCCAATTAATAAAACCTGATTTGTTTGTGGAAAAGAGGCTGTTAATCTCCTTTCTTATCAGTCTGAGAGAAATAACTAAAGAAAAGGCAGTTTGGAAGAGAGGAAACTCTGGGCCTAGAGGTCTTCCATTATTTTCTGAACCTCAATATTATGGCAATCTGCCCAATTAACTCTCCCCATACCATATATATATATATATATATATATATATATATATATATATATATATATATAATATATTATAATGACCACTCAGTGGCTTCATAAACTCTTTGGAGTCCCTTATGCAAAAATAATCCCCTGATAGATGCCTTCTGAACTGGTTACTGTCGGTCAGGTGCCATATTGGCATCTTCTTCTACAGGTCCCCATCATGTTTCTCATAAAACCTATAGCAATTTTAAAAAATGTCCTCTTCATAGTACAACATTAGGACCATATTGGATGTTCTCTTTATGTTGCATGCTTTATGTTCTTTATGGTGCCTAAAATATCCTGTAATCTTCTAGGGAGGGGAGGAGTTTCAGGGGTAATGGTAGAAGACCAGCGGCCATCATCATCTGAAGCAAGAGCTTCTTCAGACAGAAATCATACTTCAATTCATAAACTTCATATTCTATTTGACCCTAATTCTATTCGACCTATTTGGTCTAAATTGTCAAGATCTTTTTGCATTCTAACCCAGCCATTCAGTTATCCAGTAAGTTGACTATTTGTCTTCACTTTGGGTTATCTGCAGATTTGGCAAGCATTCCATCTATGTCTTAATCCATATTACTGACAAAAAAGAAATGTTAAATGGTCCAGAAATAAGCATAGATCCCTGAGGCACTTGACTAGAGGCCTTCCAAACTGACACCAAACCATTAATGCCTGCTCTTTGGTCATGAATATTCAACTGGTTACAAATCTATTAAATTGTGTTATTACCCAGCCAATATCTCTCCATCTTTTGCGTGAGAATAGCATGAAATACTTTTTCAATGCTTTACAATATTCTAGATAAAGTATATGAAAAAAATAAGATTAATTTGTCATGATCAATTTTTGATGAAGCCATGTCAGCTCTCTGTGATCATCCTTTTCTAGATACTTAGGAATAATGTGTTCTAGAATTTTTCTTGGAATAAAATAAAAACAATAGCTGGCGTTTCTATAGTACTTTAAGTTTTATCAAACACTTTACCCATATAATCTCATTTGATCCTCAACAACCCTTGGAGATAGGTGCTATTATCCTCTTTTTACAGATGAGGAAACAAGCAAATAGAGGGTAAGTGGCATCGACATTCTCTCCTCCCCTCCATTCCCCTTTCTTAAACTAGAAAATAACCAGATTCTTTAAACAACCCCCTTTTTTTTTGAGCTGGTCCTATGGCCATCATTATCCTTATTGTAAAGATGAGGAAACTGAAGCAAATCCATTTGATTTGCTAACAGTAAGTTCCTGTCAAAGGTCAAATTCAAAGCCAGCTAGCTCTATTGTCTCCAAACCCTGTATTCTTTCCACTATAAACTACACTGTCTTCAGGGAGTCCTGTGAGAGACCTTAGCTTAAAAAAGCCAAGGTCTCTCACTGTATCAGGGCCACCTCCAGTCATTCTGACCTTTATCTTGCCACTGGACCCAGATGGCTCTGGAGGAAAGAGTGAGGCTAGTGACTTTGCACAGCCCTGCCTCACTGCAAGTCATGATATCACTTTCCCTGAAATCATCATCCTCTTCTAGAACGACAAACTACAGCACTATTTCACCAAGTAATAGTCTGGAAGTCCTTCTGAGATGTAAATTAATTTTAGTTAGACCTCTATAAGTTTTCCATAAGTACAATTATCATCTATCATCCCATCATAGGGTCAGAAAAGCTACCAATGAGACTTAAAGGTGAGGGAAAATAAACAAGAGATGTGGATTCTACACAGAAAGCAAAGTCTGACATTTGCTGGTGAAAGAAAAGGCTCCTGGGGGCAGCTAGATGGCGCAGTGGTTAAAGCACGGGCCCTGGATTCAGGAGTACCTGAGTTCAAATCCGACCTCAGACACTTGACACTTACTAGCTGTGTGACCCTGGGCAAGTCACTTAACCCCCATTGCCTAAAAAAAAAAAAAAAAAAAAGAAAAGGCTCCTGGGGGTGGAGAAGGGAGGATGCCAAAAGCCCACAGCTCTTCTTATCATTTGGATGCTACCTTCATCTTGATTTTTTTCTGCCTTCTTCCTGTCCAAGAATCGAGCCTCAAAAGACCTTCCTGAACTTTGTTACTATAGGCAAATAGGTTGTGGATGAAACCCAGGAGTTTAAGACCTATTTTATCAAGGATCTTCCTCAGACTGAGAAAAGCACAGTAGAAACAACAATGAACTCTAACTGGAGGGACTGTCAGCATAAGGGGATTTAGAACACTAAAACTCTAGGGCACAGTGTTGAGAGACAGAGAAGATAAAGACAGGGAGACTAGCATATGGGACTTATATTAAACTACTGAAATTCCTGGTTATTCTGGAAAGCAAGTCTCTGTGGGAAGAAATGACCAAACCCTACTGTACCCCCAATGTCTTAACTTTTTAGTACTGAGGAAAGCTGCTGTTACTTGGAGAGTCTTCCTTATTGTTTATAGACCTGTCAAAGACTGACACTGATCCTTTGGGAGGTCTAGTATTTATATTACTTTATTGAGGTATCTAGGTGGCAGTGGATAAAATACTGGAACCAGGATTCAAATTTGGCCTCAGAACCTTACTAGTTATCTGATTCTGGACAAGTCACTTAACCTATCTTTTGCCTTCCTTTGTATCCCTAGCCCTTAACACAGTACCTTGCACATAGTAGGCACTTAGTAATTGTTTACTGATTGACTGAATTACCTATTTGTCTCTGTTTCCTCATCTGTAAAATGGGAAAATAAAGTGCCTGCCTCATGGGATTGTTGTGAGGATCAGAGGAGATAATATCTGTAAAGCACTCTGCAAACCTTGGGTTGCTATATAAACGTTAGCTATTTTTTAATTTCACTTAATTTCGTTTCATTTTATTTTTTTTTGTGGGGCAATGAGGGTTAATTGACTTGCTAAGGTCACACAGCTAGTAAGTGTCAAGTGTCTGAGATCAGATTTGAACTCAGGTCCTCCTGAATCCAGGGCTGGTGCTTTATCCACTGCACCACCTAGCTGCCCTCTATTTATTTTATTTTATTTATTATATTTTATCAGAGACATATATTTGCTCTATGTGAATAAACAATAACTCCAATCCTATGGTCATTCCATTTGGAAAGAAAAATGGATAGCTTTTGGTGTAGTACTTGTCAAAGGCCTTTTCTAATTCTAATTAGAATACTTCTTCTGCTTTCCCCTTTATCCATATGCCTGTTATTACCCTCACAGAACTCTAGTAGATATCACAGGATCCTATTTGAATTGGTAAAAGAAAAAAAAAGTCCCTTACTCATTTCTAAAGGGATTTTATTAATTTCCTACAGAGAGGGGTTTTTTGTTTTGTTTTGGTGAGGCAATTGGGGTTAAGTGACTTGCCCAGGGTCACACAACAGAGAGGGTCTTAAAACATAAAACTTCATGGATCTATTATTGTCTTTCCTCATTTCTTCCCTCCCTCCATAGACATGGGCAGATACCTTCTCATCCTGTGCCATTCTGTCTTTCCATAAATCCTCCAAAGGAGGCACCATGATACATATTAGAAGCTTTCCTCTAACTATTTAAAAATTTTGATGTACCAGTTTAGTATTAGGAATATCCATTTGTTGTCAGTCACTATGTGAATGGGCCACTTCCTTTTCTAGCTATACATTTATTTAATGTCTTAAAATTTCTTTTCTTGCATTCCTCAATGCAGAACATCTTAGGTAATATGTGTCTTTCCATTCCTCTGTATTTACCATTTTGACTTATAGGATTATTTACTTTAAAGATCAACTCATTTTCATGTTCCAGATGAGAAGACTGAGGTCTAGATTCTTGAGGTCATGACATTCCATGATTCATAGTTATATAGCAGAATTGGGACAACACTGGTATCAGGAGATGTACTTTTAGTGTAGCCAGCAGTTTGGGGTTTTAGAAAGTAATAAACAATTTTTCAGATCCAATTCAAACTCAGAAATTGTTGATCTCTATTATTAGTATAAGATATATATGTGTATATATACATATATTAACACAATATCTCTCTATCTTTTTGAGAGAGAGCTTGGATTTAGAGTCTTAAGGACTAGATTAAAATATCACCTCTCTTCTTTATTACTCATGTGACCTTGATCAAATCACAGTACCCCTCTAGGCCTCAGTTTCCCCATCTTTAAAATAAGGGGTTTATTCAGATGATCTCTAAAGTCTACTCCAGTTCTAATCTATAATCACAATGGGTTCTTGGCTTAGATACATCTCATGTTCTGAAACAAGTCTTTCTAGTTCACTTTGTTTTTCTGGTATTGATGGTTAAACCATGGAATAATGATAAAGTAATCCTTATGTTAAAGTATTAATTAGTGTTGTATAGTTCTTAAAACATTCTTAGAGGGGGCGGCTAGGTGGCGCAGTGGATTAAGCACCGGCCCTGGATTCAGGAGTACCTGAGTTCAAATCCAGCCTCAGACACTTTACACTTACTAGCTGTGTGACCCTGGGCAAAAAAAAACCCAAACAAACAAAACACACACACACACACACACACACACACACACACACACACAAAACATTCTTAGAAACATTTTCTCATTTCAGCCTAACAACAAAACCTGCAAAGTAAGCATGACAGGTATTATTATCTCTATTTTTGCAGAAAAAGAAACTGAGGCTTAAAGAAGGGAAATCAATTGTCCATGGTCACATTACCAATAAGAGGCAAAGCCTGGACTAAATCCAAATGTTTGTTTGTTTATAATCTCAGGCTGTATTTTTCAGGGAGATGTATTTGATTAGCTGATAGTTTTGAAGGTTGGGAAGAAATAGAGATTAAATTTAATCAATAGACTTGTATTTTAAAGCATCCCAAGTTTGCCAGATAAAAGAAATGATTACTGCTTCCATTCAATTAGAAACCTAGAGAAAGGGACTAGCTATTTGGAGTATTTCAAAATGTTTCAAGTCAATCGAAAAGTATCACCTTGGACAAGTATCTTTAGACTTTCAATGCAGGTCATGGATTTAGAACTGGATCTGATTTAGAGATCATCTAATCCAGCTCCCTCATTTTACAGATGAGGAAACTGGGTCCCAGAGACATGAAGTTATTTAACCAAGGTCACACAGTGGCAGAGCTATTATTTGAATCTAGCTGGCTTCAAACATCTCCTTAAACCTTTTCTCTGATGAGTTACCCAACCTAAATGTAAAATGGCAGTGTTCAAAATGCATATGCTAATTAACCCAGACCTGAAAGAAATTCTACTGGACCTACAATTGATTCAGGCAGTACCTGAACAAAACTTGTAATAATGCTGGAACCTCAGACCTGCACCAATAGTTCTTCAGGCTCACGATTCTTCCCTTGCTCATAAAGTTCACTTGAAGGTATTCCTGTTAGAAAGAATTTAACATACTCGGACAATACTGAAATGGAAAGCTCTCAAATTTTTCTCTGGACCTTGTTTATTATTTTTTTCAATTTATTTATTGATTTATTTTGCAGGGCACCAGGGGTTAGGTGACTTGCCCAGGGTCACACAGCTAGTAAGTGTCGAGTGTCTGAGGCTGGATTTGAACTCAGGTCTTCCTGAATCTAAGGCGGGTGCTTTATCCACTGTGCCACCTAGCTGCCCCTTAATTGTTTATTTTTACTCTTTCATTATAGTGCAACATTATCCTTCCTTCTGATTCTCTGGTTCCCCTATCAACTAAGATTCAAAGTCCTTCCACTGTGGATTCACCATTTTCATCTCTTTTCTTCTTCTGGCTATAGTAGCTAAGATGACTAGCTAAGCTCAAGGGTCAGAAGCATAAGAGGAAAGGTAGCTAGGTGGCCCAGTGGACAGAGTGCTTGGCCTGGAGTTAGAAAGACTCATGTTCCTGGCTTCAAATCTGGCCTCAGACATTCACTAGCTGGGTGACCCTGGCCACTTAACCCTGTTTGTCTCAGATCCTCGTCTGTAAAATGAGCTGGAGAAAGAAATAGCAAACTACTTCAATATTTTTGCCAAGAAAATCCCAAATGGGGTCATAAAGAGTCAGACATGACTGAAATGACTGAAAAACAACAACAAAAGCAAGACACACAAAGAAAGCAGTTTTACGAACCAGAGGCTATAGGAGATTAAATCACTTATGAGTGTGTACATGGCTTAATACTAACACTGTCACAGTAAATTACTCCTAGTTCCATTGCTATTTTTCCCTTTTGCATCTTCACCGACACCCCCCCACACACACACACACCCTTCTCTTCTGAGCCTTTATTCATGGACTGAAATCTGGCCACAAGACAGCCCAAGTTGTAGCAAAACAATTCTGTCTGGGGTTGCCAAGTCACTATCAGGAGGGACCAGTGCTGTACCCCAAATCACCCAACTTCTATTTTTCATACTAATGACTTGGAGTGGCTTGAGTGAAAATCTACACTTTTAAGTCTAGTGGAGAGGAAATGAACAAAGGTAATTAATGAGCAGTAGAGCTCAGGAGAAAATCCTCTGGGCAGATAGAGAGCCCCAGGCATAGCAGACTCAAGGATGCTTTGGAAATGAGACCAAGAAGTTTGTGTGTGAATGGAACATGAAAGGATGATAGGGGATTAACTGCAAAATAATTCCTATGTGAATTAACTTAAGCAATTCAAGCCAAAAGGCAGGATTCTTAAGAAGAACCTTTTTATAATTTGTTCCTCCATACTAAACACACCTGGTAGAAAGAGCTGACCAGTGAGGTAAAGGGAATATACTCTGAGGAATTCTGAAGCTTTTCCCTGCGGGATCAACTGAAGATGCTTGCTTGCTTGACTATATTACTTCTTAGGCTAGGGGGAATTAGTAGAAATGGATGCTAATGACTCAATAGAAGAAGGGAAATTGGATTCACAGGTCCTATTTCAATACAGGTGCTGATGCTCAGAAGAATCCCATTTAGATTAAACCTCATGTTGGAAGAAGTAAAGCAAAGATAAGAGGCAGACAGACTGTTACATTTGGAGAATGTTCTCAAGGTTTGCATATGTGGTAATGGCCCTTTCTCTTTCTAATTATGTTTTATGTCCTTGGGAGACAGCAGAGAAGGTGACGAGGGATGTGGAAAGAATGTCAACAGAGGATTTGTATACTTCTGTGCAAAACAGATTGTCCAGGTGATTATTTAAACTCTTTGGACCATGTTCAATTTTAATGAATTATGGGAGCAACATTTGAAAGTAGAGCTGGAAGCAAAGCACTAGAAATGAAGTAGATGACCATCAATTGGGGAATGGCTAAACAAAATGTGATACAAAATGTAGTTGAATATTACTGTGTGGCAAAAAAATTGACAAATGTGATGCATATGGAGAAAAAGCAGGGAAAGATATATGGGAACTGATGCAGAGTGAAGTAAGTAGAGCCAAGAAAACATATACACAGTAATTACAACAATGTAAGTAGAAGAAACAACCACATAACAAACAAAAATTCAAAAGTAAATGGAGCAAAATGATAAAGATCAAGGATGGCTTGAAAGAAGAGATATGAAAAGGTAATCCTTTGCCAAGGTGAGAGTTCCATAAATGTTGTACATTGCACATATTTTTCATCTAGGGTTTTTTGTCTTTAGGAAACAATATTTGTTCTATGAAATGGCCTGGGAGGGGGAGAGAAGGAAAAGAGATACTGGGGGAAATTATGGTGATGTAAAAAAAAAACACCACAGGTCATTAATAAAAGCATTTTTTTAAAGTAGAACTTATGAAACTTGAAGACATGAACCATATCTGACATGCCCATTTATATAGTGTCTTTAGGTTTGCAAAATACTTTATCTTATTTGAACCTCCAAACAATCCCGTGAAGTTGGTATTATTTGGAATTATTATTCTCATTTTATGGATGAGTAAAATGAGACTTAGAAAAGTAATTGGATTTGCCCCATGGCACTCAAGTTCTACATGAGAGAGACAGGATTTGAAGTTAGGTTTTCTGGACCCCAAGACTAGTACTCTCTAGATTAAAGATACATAATGATTATATTTACAATACTTTGAGCTTTGTTGGCATTTAGCAATTAATCTTTCTTAAAATATTTGGCAAATGAAAATACCCTACCATAAGTTAAAGGGTTGTTTAAAAATATCAGATGTTGGAAAGAATGAGGACAGGCAGATTCACAGGTTAAACTGCAATGAGAGACTAAAGGCAAAATATTGGACAGACTGCCTAGAGGCCAAATACCATTGTTTTAGGGTTATGAATGCCTTAGTCTAATTCTTCAAATAGTCTCCTCAAAAGTGAGTTCCTTTTAGCTCTAGTGGTCCCCATCACCCTTTGTTCTAAAAACATATACACGGAAGAAAGGAATCACATTAATATGCTATAACACATAGATCTTGAGATGAAAGCAGTAAGGGGAAATTTTGTATTAAAAAAATCCAGGAGATTATTATCATGTTTGGGGACTGGACACATATTTTGGAATTTTGGGGGAAAGAATGTCCTTTACAAAGTTAAGTCACTACTTTCAACCATGTTGGTGTTTAGACTAAAAAGTTGAATTTCAACTTTGAGGGAGGCTCAAGTTTGTTTATTCTTGGCAGGCCATGATTTCCTGTTTACAAGTGTGAAGGAGTGGAAGTTTTTAAAAGGTTTGTTCAAAACCCCCAAGGGTTCCTTGGATATTGAGAAAACATGATATTTTGCTGAGTTAAGTACAAATGATCCAGAAACATACAGATTATGTTTCCCCTAAAGCACAAATAAGCTTGGATGATAAAAGCATTCATGAATAGGCAGTTTGGCATTGTGGGACTTGGAAGATTTGAAAATTAATTTGTGTCATTTGAAAAACCAAGACATGGCCCTCTGTGTCAGTCCTTCCTACTGAAAGGGGCCTCTTATCTCTATGAAATTATTTACTGCTTATTTGGAGATCACCATGACTAATGAAAACAGAGGGCTTTGAGGTAATAGAAAGTCAACATTTCCCCAACCCACCTACCCACCCACCATGATCTCTGCATTAACCCAGCTCTTTGAAATTTCATTAGGGACTGTAGTAAAAATCTTCTTAGCCTGGTCATTAAAAGGAGAAGCTAGCTATTAAAGGCAGAAATGTATAGATTTGTTTTGAGAAATTATTTTATAAAGGACTACATATTCTAGAACAAGGGTTCTTAACCTTTTTTATGTCATAGATCCCTTTGGCATTCTGGTCTTAGAAAAAAATTGAAGGAGATGTAAAAATTTAGAGATTATTGAAAATAAAGATTTATTTTTCTCAAATTCATGTTCACAGACCCCTGAAATCAATCCATGGATTCCAAGTTAAAGAATCTCTGCTCTAGAAGGAAGTTGATGTCAGTTGCCTTAATTTGCCCTAATTATTACTAACAACAATAACAACTGGCACTTAAAAAGTACTTGAGCATTTGTAGAGTGTTACAGATACATTATCTCATTATGAGAACTAAGTTATGCTTTGTGAGGCTACAAGCAAGCCTAAAACAGAAGCATAAGTAGAAAAAGGGGGGGGGAGGAAAGAGTTAAAGAAGAAATGAAGAATGGGGAGGGGAGGAGGAGGAAAGGGAAAAGAAAGTGAACAAAAGGAGAAAAAATGATGTGAATACGGTAGATTACTTACCCTCTAGTTTAGAAAAGAAAGGAAAAATAAAATCCACCAAAACTGTCAGAAAGCATCCCAAAGCAGACCCTGGCAGCAGAACTGACAGAGAAGCAAGGGAAGCACTTGACCAGTTTTTGACTGTGTGGGTGAGCCTGGTCAAATCTGCACTTGACCTTGAAGCTGAGAGGTGCCATATTCTTCCATGTTTGTTTTCCCTCAAAAGTAGATACAAAAATAGACTTGACTTCATGTTATGCAATGAGAGCCTTGTTAGCTTAGTATGATGGAAATTCTCATTATAGACCATCACTCCTAAAAACCTGATCACTTTATATCAGTTTTTACCAACTTTTTTTGACATTCACAGAGACACACACTGATACATTCATTTCCACCTTCTTCTGGATGATCTTTACTTTCCCAGGAGCATAAGAAGAGGACATACTACTTTGTGCCAGTACTGAGGTGAAGGATATGTGTGAATGTTTCATACCCAGAAGGACCAGTGGCTATTGGAGAAAAGAATTCTACCAACCATAGCTCTAGAAGAACAATGATGAAGCACACAATTCACCTTCTAAAAAAAAGAGATGCTGGATCCAACATGCAGAATGACACATTTTTGGACATGGCCAGTGTTTTTCTTGAGTAGATATAGTTGGTACGAGGGCTTTGTTTTTCTATTTACTTATTTATTTTTAACTAATTGAAGAACTGTGAGGGAAAGAGGAGATAAGAAAGTGGTCAAAAACAAACAAAAACAAAGAGAAAGAAAAGAGTCATTGCCTCATTTTTTTAATCCATAGAAAAGAACAGAAGGAAGGCCAGAAAATCACAGACAAGCAAGATGGTGTTCAAAAGTGCAAGTTGAATTCAATATAAATTTTAAAAGAAAAGTAAGTTGTAGGACTCACAGTTTCATATATAATCCTCTTTTATGTTTTACTCTTTATGGGAATGCTCATTTTATTTGGTGTTTGAATTCAGAATTAAAAAAGGAATTGAATGGAAGGAAGGAGGGAAGGAATAAAGGGAGGAAAGGAAGGGAGGAAAAAAGGAAGGGAGGAGGGAAGGAGGAAGGAAGGGAAAAGGAAGTGAAGACGGAAGGAAGGAAGAAGAAAGGAGGGAGGGAAGTAAGAGAAGAAAGGAAGGAGAGAGGGAAGGGAGGGAGGAAGGAAGGAAGAAAGGCAGGCAGGAAGGAACGAAAATCCTGAATGAGGGTCCTGGCAATGGTTTAGCTGGGACTTGAGTTGATGAAACCAGGTATACTACATTTTTTTTTGCTGCTCACTTGGCCTGCATCCTTGCTTCCCCTCTATCTCTCAGCCATAATATTTGACTTTGTTGATTGTAAATGTCTGGTTGTAAGACTTTCGTAAAATGAGTCTCAGATGGAAGGAACGTCAGAGACCAGCTAATTCAGAGGTTCTCTCTCTCTCTCTCTCTCTCTCTCTCTCTCTCTGTGTTAGATCCCTTTGTAAGTCTGATGAAGCCTATGGACCCCTTTTCTAAATACTTTTTAAAAAAAAATAGGAGAGAGAGGGTGAAAGAAGATAGAAAATGGAGTAAACATCAAGGGGAGGGAATAGGATGGAAGGTAATACAGTTAGCAATAGTTACTGTGAAAGAAATGATGAGCAGAATGATATCAGAAGAACATATGAAAAATGCAAACCGGGGGCAGCTAGGTGGCGCAGTGGATAAAGCACTGGCCCTGGATTCAGGAAGACTTGAGTTCAAATCCAGCCTCAGAAACTTGACACTTACTAGCTGTGTGACCCTGGGCAAGTCACTTAACCCTCACTGTCCCGCAAAAAAAGAAAAATGCAAACCATCAATAGAAGAAGAACTGATGGTATTTGAATGCAGATTGAAGTATAATTTTATTTTAGTTCCTCTTTCTAAAGTTATTCTGTCTATTTTCTTTCACAACTTGACTAATGTGAAGATGCTTGGCATAACTGAACATGTATGACTTATATTGAATTGTTTGATTCCATAGGGAGGGTTGAGGAGGGAGGGAGAAAGAAAATTTAGAACACAAAGTTTTTAAAAAATCCATGTGAAGAAGTGGTGAGCAAGCAGATTTCAAAGAAATCTGGAAGGACTCACATGAACTGATGCTGAGTGAGATGCTCAGAATCAGGAGAACATTGTACACAGTATCAACAACATTGTGTGTTGATCAACTGTGATAGACTTAACTCTTCTCAGCAATACAGTGGTTCAAGATAGTTCCAAAGGACTCATGATGGAAAATGCTCTCCAAGTCCGGAAAAAAACAAACAAACAAAAAACAAAAACCTGTGGAATCTAGATGTAGATTGAACCATACTATTTCTACATTTTTTTTGTTTTCCTTTTTTGAGGTTTTTCCCTTTTGCTCTGATTCTTCTTTCACAGCACGGCTAATACGAAGATATGTTTAGTGTGATTGTACATATATAACCTATATCAGATTGCTTGCTGTCTTGGGGAGGGAAGGGAGGGAAGGGAGGGAGGGAGAAAAATTTGAAACTAGAAATCTTATAAAAACAAATGTTGAAAACTATCTCTACATGTAACTAGAAAAATAAGCAAAGCTTTCTAAAGACTGAATAAAAATATGTATTATGAAAATGTTTTTTTAAGCTAAATAAACAAATAAAAATAATTGATGGAAAAGCTAAACTTCAGTTAGAGCTTAATAATTTTTTTACCCATCTATGTTCATAGACCTCACCACCCCCTCAAATCTATCCCAGATTAAGAATCTCTATTCTGGTCACTCAATCAATAGTTAGGACAATTTATAAACTATGCTACACTGCTGGGATTACCCAGAAAAACAAAAAGTAGTACCAACCTTCAAGGAGCTCATATTCAAATAGGAAAGGCAACAAGCAACTACAGAAATACAAGAAATACTCAGGGTAAATTCAAAAGAATCTCAAAGGGAAGAAGGTATAAGGAGTGGTGATTGTGGTGGGAACTGGACTCTTGAAGAAGGTAACATTTGATCTGAATCTTGAAGGAAGCCTAGGAAACGAGGAGACAGCTGAGGAGGGAGAACATTCCATGAATGGGGGACAGTCAAGAAAAAGGCATGAAGTTGGGAGATGG
Source organism: Dromiciops gliroides (assembly GCF_019393635.1). NCBI lineage: Eukaryota > Metazoa > Chordata > Mammalia > Microbiotheria > Microbiotheriidae > Dromiciops > Dromiciops gliroides. The sequence continues at coordinate 185,297,403 of NC_057863.1, read as the reverse complement.
AGTGTCATATGAGTAGCTCTAGCCTAGTGTTTATGGAGAGGAGTAAAGGACTGGAAAGGCAGGAAGGGACCAAACATGAAAGGCTTTATAATCTAAACAGAGGATTTTCTATTTGATCCAGTAGGTGATAAGGAGTCACTGAGGTTTTTTGAAGAGTGATCTGGTCAGACCTATTTTAGGAAGATCAATTTTGCAGCTGAGTAGAGGATGGACTGGAGTGGGAGAGACTTGTGATAGACCAGCCCAGGATTGCAATAGTTCAAATTTGAGGTGATGAGGTTCAAGTGTGAGGTGACATTGCACCAGAGTGGGGGTGGTGTCAGAGGAGAAAAGGGGACACATACCAAAGATGTTGCTAATGTAGAAATAACAAGACTTCACAACAGACTAGATAAGTTTAATTTGTACCCTTTATGGCATCCTAAATTGTCCGGTGTCTGCCAGACCCTCCCACTCTCCCAACCTCCTTTCCTTCCTTCTTGCCTTCCTCCTTTCTTTCATCCTTCCTCCTTCCTTTCTCTTTCCTTCTTTCCTTCCTTCCTCCTTCCTCCTTTCTTCCCTCCCTCCCTTCCTTCTTTCCTTCCTTCCTCCTTTCTTCCTTTCCTGGAAATGTGGGGTTGACTATAAGTGAGGAGGAAAGGTTGAAAGCCTGGGTATTTGCAGGGATATCAGTGCCCTCAATAGTAAAAGTCTAATTTTCACTCCATCTTAAATTGCTTGCAGTCTACCAGATATTCTTATTTCTAAAGGCTGTTCCATCAGCACATCACACTTAGTATGTTTCAGAACTGAACTTCTTATCCTCTCCTTTCTTTCTTTTGCTCTTCAACAACAACACAACCAGAGGCCACCCAACCTCTACTTGAAAACAGGTCTTCTTGACTTGGAGGCCAACTCCATCCACTATTCCATACTATCTCTCCTTCTGTCAGCAAAACTCCTTATTATCTAATGGAAATTACCTCTGATAAAAACATTTCTACACTGAGCTACATCTAATTAGAAGTTGAAACCAAGGCAAGATTGAGGCTACATAATCATAGATCTGAGGATAAAGGATTACAGATTTAGAATTGGAAGAGATCTTAGAGGCCATAAACTCCAGCCCCCTCATTTTACAGATGAAGAAACTGAGGCTCAGAGAAGTTAAGTGATTGTTTGAGGTCATACAACTAGTAAATGTCTGAAGTAGAATTTGAAATCAGATCTTCTTGACTTCAAGGTCAAAACTCTTTTAACTACACTTCCATTTCTACCATATACATAGTGTTGATATTGTAGAGGGCTCACTGTTCCCAAGGGAGATAACAAATAAGACCAAAAAAGCTCTACTTCTGTAAACTATGAGTCCCAGGGAATCTTTGTGTAGCACCTATCCTTGAAGTTCATTAAAGCCCCTGTCAAAAGTGTCACTGGGATTCAAAAGAAACTGCCCTTAAGAACAAACTGTCAGGAATTCTACCTAGCCTTTAGCTGGTTCACAGAAAAATCAAATCAAATCAAAATATTTGTTAAGGATTGAGGCTTCAGTATAGGGTTTTTCCTTCAAAAGGATTCAAGAAATTTCAAAAAAATTCAAGAAATCAAGAGATTTCACTTCCTTCTGCCCACATCTTTTTTTTGCTATAATTAGCAAAACCAGAAATCACGAAAAGCTAATGTTTATCTTCTCATAAAATATTATTTGCAAAATTATAAAATATAACTATTTTTACAATCTGCTCTAAACTGACCATAAACCATTCAAAAGGTGAAAAATGCCCAAATGCCTTTTGTTGTATCTTATTTTTAGCAGGGTTTAATGGAGAGGGCACTGAGCAAGGAAGCTGGGATTCTTGGGTTATTATTGCTATATTTATATATAGCTTCCTTCCTCAGAAGGACTTCTCAGGTTTTAAAAACAAGTTATTAATCTTAGCAATACTCTTATTGTAAAATGGTGAGGAAAAAGGAAGAAGAGGTTGAATCCAAATGAAAAAATTAGTAACATACTACCTTTCTCTTTTCTTTCCTCACTAAATAACAACCCCTGGGGAAAGGAAACATTTGAGGGACATCTAGCAGGCAGAAGTAGGGAGAAGGGACTGAAAATAAGAAAGCCAGAGGGGTCTGTTTCCATGGTTCCAAAAAAATTCAATTGAGCTAGGGGGGGAAAAACAGTCAATTCATCAGAAAATTTAGTCCAATTGGCTACTTTGGCACCAGGCTTTATAACATTGCTCTTCCTATAATAATGTCAAATATTTAGGGATTTTCATTTTGCCTTTCTTGGGTTGATAGGTGGCATAGTAGATAGAATGTTGGGCCTAAAATAAGGAAGACTTGAATTCAAATCTGGCCTCAGATGTTTAGTAGCTATGTGACCTTGGGCAAAGTCTCTTAACCTCTCTTTGTCTCCATTCCCTCCAACATACAATGGTAATAATAGCACTGAAAGAAAATTGTTAATATAAAGACAGAAATTGTCAATACCAAATATAATATGGACTGCCACTCTCTTAAATGATCCTTGTAATGTCAGAATTTCAATAATGTCCTTGCATTCCTACTCTTAGGATATTTACTCTTCGTAAGGTTGAGCTGATCCACATCCTAGGTCACCCCGCCATACACATCCCCACACAGGGATTTCCCCTTGTGGGGGACCCCAACACAAACTGTATCTCTACTTCTACTGTTCTTGCCCCCTTCCATGGGGATTCATGATACCAGGCAAAACAGGGCAAGACAGCCAGAATGAAGTGGCTTTCCATGCTAGGACTGCCAAGGGCTTCATGACTGGGCCTTGCTACCTCACACTGTCTCCTCCCTCCCTCCTCCTGAAACCATAAAAACTTTTTCATGGGTTTCTTTGGTTGGGACATCCCCAAGAGTGGCCGGTTGGGTACCTTGCTATCTCAATTAAAGATGCTTTATTTCTCAACTCATCGTTTTGATTTATTTCAGGGCTCGACAGAACGTACCTCATGGGATTATTGTGAGTCTCAAATGAGATAATATTTGTTAAGCTCCTGGCACATTGAAGAAACTTAATAAATGCTTGTTCCCTTCCCCTTCTTTGTATTTATAGACCCTAGTGTGGCACCTGGGATACAGTAGCTATTTAATAAATGTTTGTTGATTGATTGTCCATTTAGTACTCCATTGGTTGGCTGAAGTTTTCACTTCTTGCCATTTTGTTTAGATGCTGTTAGAAAGAATTATTATGGTGACTCTGACAATGATTGGCATATGTTTATGGATCAGTTTCTCTTTGCCTCCATGACACTGCCTGCTCATTTTGTAAAATTATGTCTTCCACTCACCTATCTTGGAGGGGCCAATGGGTGGAACCAAAAGTTGGTGATCATCAACTCATTATAAAGAAACCTGTTCTTAATATGCCTAAATTGGAAGGCACAAGGGTTGCCTTGGAAGTGGGGAGGTGAGTTCCCAATGTCCCAAAACAGACTTTAGAAGCCACCTTTTGGAGAATCTGTAGAATAAAAGCTAACATTTATTTAGTGCTTTAAGGTTTGCAAAACACTTTTCACATCTTATTTCAGTTGAGTCTTACAACAACACTGTAGGGTAGGTGCTTTTATTAACCTCATTTTATAGATCAGGAAACTGAGACTCAGAGAGCAAGAGACAGTGAAGTAGTGCAGTGGAAACAGAACTGGACCTTGAATCAGGAGGACTTGACTTCAAATCTGGATTCAGATAACTTTATAATGTATGACCTTGGGTGAGTCACTTAATTTCTGTCTACTTCAGTTTCTGCAACTATGAAATGGGGATAATAATAAAATTTACATCCCAGGGTTGTTGTGAGGATAAAATGAGATAATAATTGCAAAGTGCTTAGCACAATGTCTGGAAAATAATTGGCACTATGTAAATGTTAACTATTATTATCATGTTAGTGCCTAACCCTGGGTCACAAAGTGTCTAAGGCAGGATTTGAACCTAGGTCTTCCTGACTACTGGTATCGTGCTCTACCTACTATGACACCTGGATGCTCCTGTGGTACTCTTGCCTCAGATGAGGTTTGGGCTATAGGACCTCTATCATTCTTGGGATCTTATAACAGGGAAGGACCACCAAGTCCCTTTTGTATAAGATGTTTTAGTGAAGCATCTGGGATCAAAATTAAGTTCAAAGAAGAATCTTTGTGCTGAAAACTCTTGTTGAAAAAGAAAACATCAAATCTCTTTCCTAACTATTAAGCTTTATTCTCTATAAATGGATATATCCATTGAAAGCAAGTTTTTCTGAGTAAGCTGTTTCCAGTGACAAATTCCAGAAGCAAGAATCTCAAGGTCTGTTTGTCTGAACAGAAACAAGAGAGAGGAAGTCAGGAAGAAGGGAATGATTTAGTCAGGAAAAGAAGGACTTAGTAAAACAAAACAAGACAAAAAGTCCCTCAAGAAACACAGAATCACCTTGTATATACACCAAGGTTTAAGGTTTTGTCTTGGCCAAGAACGATGGACAATGGCCTCTTTCACCTAGGAGCACACCACCATGGTTTTACTACTGAGTTGAATTGACCAGATCTTAAATTTGACCAAAATCAAGATAAGGCATTTGTGGGCTCTAGGCAAAATTTGAAAACTACATGCCAAACCCACTCCCCCAGTGAAAGTAGGAATGCAATTTTACCTCTCAAAAATTGCACCCACAATAATAATTAACATTTGCTTAATGCTTCAATGATAGCAAAATGATTTATCTCATTTTTGAGCATCATAGCTACATTCGGCATAGTAAGTACTATAGGTATCGTTACTCTATGTCCTTTTTACAGATAAGGAAACCAGGTCCTAGAAGGGTTTAATGATTGGTTTTGAGCACAGCTCTTCCTACTGCTCTATTCATTCATTTGTTGCTTCTATCACTTCATTGATCTAAAGGTACAATTGTAAATTGGGATCAATGAACTATAGGCAAAAGCATGAAGCAGAAACAGTTTTGTTTTTGCATCTTTCATTTTCCCTTTCAGCTCTACTTTTCTTTGAGTCCTGGAAAAACTGAGTGTGCCCTTTCCTTTTTCCATTACAACAGAGTCTTGCTTTCATCCCAGATGGATTGTTGACAGTCCTAACTCATATGCCAGCTGATAATGTGTTACTTTTCCCAGAACCTGAAGAGACGCAGCTCAGTGAGATGTACTGGCTAGGCTGCTAAAGATTTGGCAGCATGTTCATGACAGTCTGATGCATGTAAGATATGGTGAAGAACTGGCTCTGGAGTCAGACCTGGGTTCAAGTCTTGACTCTGACCCTTACAAGTTTAATTACCAGGGGCAAGTCACATAGACTCTAAGACCACTGAAAAAAGGATTATAAATTACAGAGATGCTAATCTGTGTGGGTAGAGAATTTCCAAAACAGAAGTTTTCTGTTTGATAAACCAAAAGGTTTTCAAGACTCAAAGACATGAACTTCTTATGATGAATTTTAAATGCATTCGTAGCATGGTTGGGAAGATATTAAGGGGTCAGAGAGGTCTGCTGCTCAGCAACTATTAAATCATAGTAAATAGCCAGTGACCTATTCTACCTAGAGATAAAGTTGTCCTTATCTTCTGTGATCACAAAGACAGCCACTGAGAAGACTATGTTATAATGGAGTGGGTAATGTTTAGTGGCCTGGGAATTTTAACTTCTTGTTCAGTCATTTCAGTTGTACAGGTTTCCCCAAATCAAAAAAGACCAGTTTAGCCCACCCACTCCCCTTCCTGCCCTCTTGGACTGCAAGGGAGATAGAGCTTTTCAGGCTCATGGGATCATCTTTGGAGTACGCTCTCACAGCTTTATAACTATAAAGGAATCGTTGGCCTCCGAGAGAAATTATTATTTCTGGTTTGTATTAATGACTAATTATTGAATCAAGACTAAAGTGCTTCTCCTTTTCTCCTCATTCAGAAATCAACCAGTGTGTGAAATCTTTCCCAAAGACTTACCCAGGCTAAAGATCTAATCAAAGACAATAAAAGAAATTCTAAGTTTAGGCTAATGGGTGGATTTATGAGTGTTTACTCAGATAGGGCTGAGAAAATGTGCATTCTCCTTTTTGTCAGACAGGTGATATGGAAATCTTTGATCAAGATTTGGATGCTGAGTTTCACATATCTCAAGGCCCTCATTGTAATACAGAGTTTATTGCCACCCTCAGGAACACTTGCTCTTCCAAGGGCATATAAACTGTGAGCCCATTGCCATCATGGCTTTTTGACATTCCAGAGTGCCACTGACCTCTTTTTATTAAAATGCTAGCATTATTAATAAAATTATAAAATTACCCAGGCACATGTCTCTCAAACTTTTAAAATGTCACACCTCTTTCCTTCACCAAACCCTCTGTTTGCTCATTTTGTGTTTCTTACTGTACAAAGTCAATGATCACCTTTTAATCATCATTCCAATCATCATTGTCATTCCAGTATGGTACCTGCTAGTAAGCTACAAAAGCGGTACTGTTATGGTGGAAAGAACCCTGTACTTAAACTCAGAAGAGCAAGGTTCAAATCCTGGTTCTGACACATCTTACATGTGGACAGGTCAATTATACTTTATGATTGTGAGTTTCCTCAACTACAAAATGAGAATGATTATACCTACCCTGCCTACTTTACAGTCTTGTGATGAAGGAGCTGCTTTCCCAATGGTAAAGCAACATATGCAGACAACCTACTATGATGCCTCAGTGTGGTGTGGACCTTCACAAAGGCCATTCCAGTGGTACCAAAGCTCTAGAAGGCCTAACTAAGCTAGAAAGTCTTCAGATAAAGGCTTAGTGACATGTACAACATGTTGGAGAGGTTCATAATCCCATGGCCACAGGGTAGTGAAACTTTCAATCACAGCAACACTCACAGACCTTTATTACTAAGTTACAGAGTGGTCACTATCTGCATTGTTGGAGAGAGTACCCACATTGATAAAATCATTGGTGGAAAATTGTAAATGTACTCACATCATCTAGTTGTCTACTTTTAAGGATTGATAGTAGGTCAGAACTTGCTCTCTCTTCAATATAGGTGTAATCCTGCCTCCTAGACAAGACAGGCAGATGGATGCTCTTCTCTCTTCTGTATCCATGAGAGCTTACTATAAAGCTATAAACAAAGTGTGCACACATACCATAGTATTCTACTGGTCACCAGAAAAAGTCAAATACATTTGAACCCTTCCTTTTAGGTGCATATAGTGTATTTCAGGAATCATAATCATTTGTTCCATAACACAGAGACTAGTCACTCAACCTTTCTATATTCTAAATTCTTCATTCATTGGACAGGGAAACTGCCCTCAGATTCCTATTCCGCTCAAAGGGGTAATATCTTGAAATTAATAAGTGTGTTAAAACCTGTGAAATGTATTCAAGCTCTTTTTGTTTGGACTATACCATTTAGAGTAATACAATTAATAAATTAATTACTGAAGAGAGTTTGCTAAATTCGACAGCTTCTGGCCTTCTTGGCAGATTGAAAGAGAGAGGAAAAGAATGAGGGGTGGATGGGAAGAGAATTGGTTAGAGCTGGAAACCAAGGATTCTGCACAGTTCAGAGCAATGTGGGAGGTCAATGGCATGTTCCTGTGTTAGTCTACTTCTCCAACAAAAGTGGTGTTCAGTATCTGAAAAAGGCATGAATTGAGGAAGCCAATCAAAGAATAGGAAAAAAGAATGTGCTCTCTGCCCACCACAGCCAATATTCTTGGTGATTATTCTTTGCTATGAAACAAAAGTGAATTTTGAGAAGAAAAAAAGTAGTGAAAGGGCAGATGAACAGTACCAGAATACAGTGGAAAGATCATTGGCTGTGGAGTTAAAGGGCCTGTATTCCAATCCTATTGCTGATACTTAACTACTTGCATGAACTTTGGCAAAGTTTCTTCACATCTCTGGGCCTCAGTTTCCTCATGCATAAAAATGAGGGGTTAGACTAGTTAGCTTCTGAGGTCCCTTCCAGCTATAAATCTATAATTTTATGAACTTTAGGATATGATGCTCAACCCAGTGTTGTATCTTCCACATGGACAACAAAGTAAAAAACAAAACAAAAAATCTCAAACAACCTCCAAAAGCCACAGCATGGTAGATTTAATAGCTGCTCTCTTGTCAAATGATAATCAAATGATCTCTTACAACATAGGTTTTACTTTATTCTTTCCTAATCCAGTTCTTCCCAGTTTTGTCATTTATTAAACATGGTACCTTCCTCTGGGGGGGATAAAGATATCCAAGCACCAGGCAAGAAACTTGGGAAAAAACATTCATTTCTTATATAAAATAACTCCAGTTTTTACAAAAGTTGTATTTTGTCTACTTTTCTGGGAAAGAGATGACCTTCAGTAAATAGCTTCCAGCCTGTTGAGAAAATGGAGATTTATGATGGCAAGGGGAGGGGGTGTGGGGCAGAGGAGAGTTGTTGGAAAGAGATTCAAATCATTAAGACCAAGGCTGTCCTGACCCCACTATGTTTGTGCTATACCACTGGTTATCTCAGAGTCTGTTGACGTTCCAGCGGCCCCCATATAAAGAGGAATGGGATAGATTTGTTAACACCAGGTCAGAGTGGAAATGTACTGCTTGGCTTGGTCAGAGCTGTCAGGGCTAAAGAAGTCTGAATCAGCCTAATACTGGTCCACACCCGGTCTCTATCCAGGCATAGTCCAGAAGACAAGCAATGACATCCAGACAGCTCATGTTGCCAACTTGCCCCAAATGGCATCTAAATGGTCATGTCCTCCTTTGAATGTTATTTGTTCTAAAGAAGATTTGCAGGACTCCATACTGAATGGCATGGAAAGGCATTGGTTAGACACTTAATGTGTGCTAAGCACTGAGGATACAAATAGAAATTAGAGATAGTCCCTGCTCTCAAGGAGCACACAATCTAACTAGGGGAGCCAACACACAGATATTCATATTCAGTTCATGGCAGATAGAAAGGCTAGGGAGTATTTAGTTTCCAACAGGAAAAACTTAGGGAAGTTAATACATCCCAGGCATAAAGGAGATAGCTAACATTTGTATAGTGTTTTCTATATGCCAGGTACTATACTAAGGATTTTATTATTATTATTTTGTATGATCTTCATAACAATCCACTAAGATAGGTGTTGTTATTATCCCCATTTTATAGATGGGGAAACTGAGGTTAAGTGACTGGCCCAGGGGCACACAAGCAATAAGTGTCTAAGACCAGATTTGAATTTGGGTCTTCCTGACTCCAGGCCTGACACTCTATCCATTGTATCACCTAGTATCATATACACAAATGCATGGGGATAGGAGAGTGTCAAAGAAGATCAAGAATAGCTAACAGTACAGTCGGAATGGCTTGTATGTATGTGAAAGGAAGGAATATGAAATAAAGCTAGAAAGAGATATTGGTAACAATTGCAGAAGACCTTAAAAGCTAGGCTAATAAGATAATATTTTATCCTATAAGAAATAAGACACTAATGTTTAACAACTGGCTCTTGGGGAAGGAAGGGGAGAGTACAAATGATACACAAATTCAATCTTCATTATTTTCTCCATCACTTTCTTAAGTCTAGACAATCAACAAGACAATAAAATCAAACCCTGATTTGTAGCATTTGCCAATTTTTGAAGTGTAAACACTCACATTGAAAATTTAACAATCAGTTCTTATGACTAGTATAAATTGAGTCTAGAATATCATTGTAATATGTCCACATAAATATATATCCTAAATCACCTACATAAATATCTTTATACTTTCTTATTATTCTCTTTTGTGTTTATATCACTTTTATTTCCAAGTATTGTTTCCCTTTTCCCTCAGAGTTGTTGTTGTTGTTTCAGTCATGTTTGATTCTTCACATCCACATATGGGTTTTCTTAGCAAAGATATTGGAGTGGTTTGCCATTTCCTTCTCCAGCTTATTTTACAGATGAGGAACTGAGGCAAATAGAGCAAAATGACTTGCCACACAGCTAGTAAGTGTCTGAGGCTGGAGTTGAACTCATGAAGATGAGTCTTCTTAATTCTAAGCCCTGCCTTCTGTGAGGGCCAAAATTTGATATACAGAGCATATTAGGGTGACCTGCCTTAATACTGGGGTCCTAGAAATATGAGGGACTCTTTTAGGTTTAATTTCCCCTTTGAACTTTCCTTTTTATATATTCCTCCCAGGCCAATAAGAAAAGGAGCCTCTGAGCTTTAGTTCATAAAAGATCAGGTTTTATTACTTGGGAATTAATTAAACCACAAAGGTGAAACCAATTAAGGAAATAAGGAAGTAGAAATATAAATAGATAGTCTTAACTCTAAGCTTAGTTCATGCTATCCCAGAGTGTTCCCAATTAAGCTAGTTCAAAGAAATTTAGGGTTAAATTCACCAACCCAGTCAGTTTACAGTTGTTCGTTAGAAAACACAGTTGCCCGAAATGGAACAAAACATGTGGGTCCGCCAGGTCCAAGGACCACCACCAGACTGACTTCCAGGCCAAAAGAGAGTGAACTCTTTGAACACACCCCGCCTCCTGGAAGTTCCCTCCCTTCTGGTCACATTCCGTTTTTTCCTCCCCCAAAAGGGGAGGTCTTTCTCAGTAGCATACATAATCTCAGGGTGGGCCAGGTGTGGCCCCTCCCAAATGATTCAGCTAAAACTTTCGCTATTAATCTTTACCACAAATAATTTTTACCACACTTCTATCCACTATGCCACCTAGCTGTTCCTCTTTCTCTGAGAGCTTATAACAAAAAATATAAAAAGAAGGAAGGGGGCATGCAGTTCAGCCTAAAGAATACATCAAATGAGTCTGAATGTCTAAGAAATGTGCTACAACTATATTCCTCTACTTCTGCAGAGCAAAGAGGGAGTACATCCATGACATTCATGACATAAGAGTAGTGAAAAAATAACCAGAGCCTCATACTTTGCTTACCTTGAGGTTGTATCAGGAAATTACCTCACAATGAGATGCTAAAATTCCCTTGATGGGATGGATGGACTTGAATCATGCTGAATTTGATTTGATAATGAATAGTGATAGAGAAAGGAGATTATTAAAAATGAAAATGATGGCCAACATTGAGCTACTTCCTCAGTATAAACTACTGGAAAGACAAAACCTTGCACCAGACATTCTCATATCATTTAACCTCTCTGGGTCTCAGTGGGTTTTTCTTTGGTATAACTTGTTAATCTTTTTTGTGTGTGTTATGGACCCCTTTGATAAACCAGGTGGAGCCTATGGACCCCTTTGTAAAATAATATTTTTAAATGCATACAATTAAATGCATAGAATTGCAAAGGAAACCAATTATATACAATCATAAAAAATATTTTTTAAAAAATTCATGGACCCCAGGTTAAGAACCCCTACTTTACCATGTGGGTTTGACTCAATGGCTGCAGAAGTCCCTGCTAATGAACCCTCACATTCGGTGATTCGGTAAAACAATTTTCCTCATATATAAAATGAAGGGGTTGGAATAAATGATGTCTGAGATGACCCTAGTCAACTTTTCCATTATTCTAGCTGTCAAGATCCCTACGTTGACTTCTCCTGCCTCTTTCTAACTCTATCTCTGTTGCAGACCCATCAACAACAGGAATAAGATGCCAGCCATTTAGAGCAAATTATTTCCCTATGCAGTCAGGACTCTGCCCTAGGATATGCTAAAGTTCCTCCTCTCCTCAAACCAGGAATATTTGTATTCATAACTTTATCACAAGTGATGACTTATGCCTTCCCGGCATGTCCAGCTGTGCTTTGACAAGCCTCCAAGTCATCTTTCTCATGTTCTAGCTTTTTTGCAAAATGAGCTCAACCCATGAAAATCTCAACCCTCTGAAGACACTTCAGAACAGCCAGTTTAAAGTCACCGAGCCTATTTTCACCTTCTCAAGCTGTCTTTGAAATCTGCTAGTACTCGGAGCCAACAATTCATTTTGGTTTCTTGGCTTACTGTCTCTGTTAACAGACCAGCAGCTACTTCTGACATCTTAGAAAGAACAGAAAAGATCATAAGATCATAGATTTGGAGTTTGAATGGACCTTTGGGGTCAGGTAGTCCACTGTCTCCACAGTTACATTTTGCAGACAAGGAAACTGAGGCTTAAGAGGTTAAGTGTTTTGCCCAAAGTCATATAGGTAGTAAATGGCAGGGCTGGGATTGGAACCCAGGGCCTCTGACTCCAAATCTAGTGATATTTCAACTGTACCAAAGAAAGATAATGGAAAATTAATTAATTGTTCATCTCAGGTGACCTGATTTTATGTGGTTAAGAGAAAGCATTTCCTTTAGATTTTATTTTTGGCTTACAATTCAGTTCAATTCAGTTCGCCCTTTTGATTTATTCAGACAGACCAATAAAATTGGCTGAAAACAGCTCCTGGGATTGGTAGGTGAGATATGAACCACAAAACCTTATGAAACATTTGATCACTAAATCCTTTTTCCAAAGCCTCAGGGAATAGAGTTGGACTGTGAATTCAGTGAGATAGTCCAACAACTCACTTAGGTTTTTATGAAAAGAACATACTCCGGCCTAAGGCTTATATCCATTCTCAATATTCTCTGTTCTTCAAGAGGGTGAGTTCATAAAACAGCCCCTTCAGATATGAGAGAAAGGCAGTGTAATAGACATCTGGATTAGTGAATTTGAGAATCAGGGTTTATCAGAGGGCAGTACCACGATTTTGTGGTTTGCGACTTAAAAACATACCTTTTCAAGAGTTCAACAACTTGAATTCTGGGTTATTCTCAATTACATTCTTCCAGTTCAGAAAACATTATGGTTACAGGGGGGAAAGTTTATTAGTTTTCTCCTTAATAGCAAGGAATTCTTTGAGGTAGAGAGTAAACATGGCCATCAGAAAGAACTTTGGCCTCAAGTCACTGACAATTTTTAACCAATTGGAAAAGAAAGTATGAGTCCAATTAATTTCCTCTTGGTCACTGTAAAAACATTGTGTGAGAAATACAAATCTTCCCCATCTGACAAACTTGTAACTTGAGCTCTGTCTTGCAGAATGTTGATTGGTTGGAGATCTTGCACCAACAAAGTCATATACTCCAACCATACCAAGGTTCTGATTTAATTCAAAAGAAGTTAGGAAATGGAATTCAGTTTCACTTGGACTTTGAGAGATTTATTAGTTAGATCAGACTACAGGAGATCTCTCCCAGGTCTAGATGTATGATCTTATGAACTTTCTCAACACTTAAAAAATTAAATAAATATTTTTCAAGTACAAAATAAGGAAGAGAGATTAATAAGGGATTCTTCAATTAATATTCATTAGTGACTGAACTGGAATTTTCTATACTTGGGACAAAGGCTATAGATAAAATATGAAAAAAATGGCAAGAATATTCCAAACACACTTTGAGTGGTCTTTTTTTTTTTTTTTTTTAGTGAGGCAATTGGGGTTAAGTGACTTGCCCAGGGTCACACAGCTAGTAAGTGTTAAGTGTCTGAGGCTGGATTTGAACTCAGGTACTCCTGACTCCAGGGCCAGTGCTCTATCCACTGCACCACCCAGCTGCCCCTTGAGTGGTCTTAATCTGCTTCTGGCACTCATAAAATAAATAAAATAAAATAAAATAAAGATCCCGATAAAATAAAGATCTCCTGTTTCAGTAGGAGCTTTGTACACCCATTCTTGTACCTGACTTCTCTCTCCAGCTACATACACTTACTTTAGCAGGGGTCAACGAATTATCAGAAACAGCCATGCAAGTGTCAACAACACAACAATTTGGTTGAAAAGTGAAAATCTGTCATGCCCCCTGCATTATTGTTCCCTAAACTTCACCCTTAATTTTGATCTCTCATCATTGGTCTCCAGCCTTGGATACTGGAGCCCTGAGGTCTCTCTGGGAAAAAATCTGGCCTGTTCTTTGGATTATGTGTACTTTGCTCCCAAATTGAGCCTTACTTCCCCTTTCCCAGGTGAATACTGTATTCCACCCTCACCCCCTTCCAGGATTTCCCTTATTCTGCTGGCTCTCAGTTTTATAGGGAGCCTGATAAGAGTTCAAATGCCAACAGACAGATGTGTACTGTTATTATTCCTTGCACCTCACTCAGTTTGAACACTAGAAGTTCATACAAAAGATTCCCAAAGTAGAGTTGGCACATCTGAAGAAATCCCATGGACTCTTTCAGGAACAAAGACAGAGTACTAGTGTTTAGTTCTTTTCCTAATCCTTGTAGGGTGACTGTCATTTAAAAAGAGATGACATCTCTAATAAAATCATTAGCAAAGCATTGGGTAAGTCAGTTTCAATTTTACCCATTTGTGTTTTTCTTCATGTTTGATCTTTTAAGAAATACAAGTTATAGAACTAGACAGCTACTTCTGCTGTCACTCTACAGGAATGAATAGAAATTACCAGGGTCTATTTACCCTCACCAACATGAATCCAATAGAATTGATGTTTAGTTGGAACCTAAAGATTGGTACTGCATATGTTTTACCATCTTTCCTAGAGAAATGCAGGGAAGTAGAATGATATGGTAGAAAGAATACAGCAACAAGACTCAGAAGACTTGAGTTCTGGTTTGGAACTAACAGGAGTAGAGGCCAGAACTATTCATTGGTCAGGTCACTTGAGCTGTGCCTCAGTTTCCTTATCTGTAAAACAGGAAATCTATAGTGGATGATCCCAAATGTCCCTTATAGAACTAAAACTATATGATAATAGGGAGTGTCTGTATTGGAAATTATGCTTTACAAAAGACTAAGAAAATTCCCTTGTTTTCAGGAGAATTCTGTCTCTTAAGGCCAAACAAAGTAAGTTACTTAAAGAAGTAGACTCTTGGAAAATCACAAATTTCACTGTTTATTCCAAGAGTTCTGAGGAAAATCAATGATAAGCAAGAGCAGCTGAGATGATATATTGGGAATACTTATACTTGTTTATATAGATATCATTAGTGCAACAGCTGATTTCCTCATTCGTAGCCAGGTTTGGGAAAGTATGATGCTTTCTAGATATATAAATAACACTTTAAAATTATTGTGGGGAAAAACTAGACATTTGTTTACCTAAGTAAAACATTGGGAAAGAAGAGTAAGAAATAATAAGATCAATAAGAAATCTTTTGAAAGAACTAATTATAACAAAGTACACAGTGGATTACTTTTAAAGAATAGTTAGGTCCAACAACATTTTTTAATCTTATTACTCTAATATAATGTCAATTTAAAAGTTGGTTTATTTAGCATGCTGGTGTCTTTTCTATAGGATCTTATGTGGGCAACTTCTATTTTTGATATCATATAAGTGACTGTAATTGGGAGGGCATTGGAAGTCAGGATTCCTGGATTCAATGTTTGGCTCTTCTGTGAACTAGTTGATGAACCAGCATGGATGCCATCTGCATTGCTGGAGATTATCTCCACATCAGTGAAATTCATGATCTCCCAGCACAGTGAGGTCAAACTCAAACTAGAGCCACTAATCAATCATACATAAGGATCCTTGATGGTCACATATTGACTTAGGGTTTTTTTTTCCTTTTTTTTCTTGATAAACATTTTTATTTAAAGTTTTGAGTTCCAAATTCCATCCTTCCCTCTCTCTGAGATGGCAAGTAATTAGATATAGGTTATACATGTGCAAATATGTAAAATATTGCCATATTATTGACTTAGTTTTAAAATATAATATTATCTATGTTTTATTGTATTTTTTGTTGTTAAGTATTTCCCAATTACATTTTATTTATTTATTTTTTTTTTAGTGAGGCAATTGGGGTTAAGTGACTTGCCCAGGGTCACACAGCTAGTAAGTGTCAAGTTTCTGAGGCTGGATTTGAACTCAGGTACTTCTGACTCCAAGGCTGGTGATCTATCCACTGTGCCACCTAGCTGCCCCCCAATTACATTTTAATCTGGTTCAGGTAGCATTCAGGAATTTTTTGTGCCACATCAGACCCAAAGGCCATATATGTGACACCTCCACCTACAATACTGGAGCATTTGAGAGCAAGTCATTTGTATTTGTGTTCCTAAAGTTGAGGTCCGGAAAAGAGCAAATGTTCTCCCAATTAAAAAAAAAAGAAAAGAAAGCAAAGTCTGCTAACTACAAATCAAGGAGCTTGATTTCAATTTCTGTCAAAGTTCCATACTGTATTATTAAAAGAATGGAAGAAACAAAGCAGTAATTATACAAAAAAACAACATGGCTTCATCCAAAAAAACAGATTAAACTTTGGCCTTCAATACTTCACCCTTTCCTACCTTTCCAATCTCCTTACACCTTACTCTCCCCCATCTTCCTATATTCTCTATGATCTGATCCAGTAACACTGGTCTCCTTGTTGGTCCTTGCACAAGACACTCTATCTCTGGATATTTCCTATATTTGGAAATTTTCCCTTCCCTCCTTGCTGCCTCTTTTTTTTCTTTTTTTACATTTTCAGTCTTTTCATCTTCTGTAATGCCAATGTCTTCCCTCTGTTGCTTATTTCCAATTTCTCCTGTATAAAGCTCATTTGTGCATGGTTGTTTTCATGTTGTCTCCCCATCAGAATGTGAGCTCCTTGGGAGCAGGGACTATCTTTTGACTTTCTTTATATCCCAGTGCTTAGAATAGTGATTGACACATAGTAGGCACTTAATAAATGCTTATTGAATAACAGTAAGAACCATAAAAAGGAGCAATATACAATGTCCTGACTCAGGAAGAGGTGTTTTTGTTCTAAGTACAGGTCATCAAAGACTGGATGGACACTTGTTGAGATGGTATAGACTCGGGCAGCCAGGTGGCACAGTGGATAGAGCACTGGCCCTGGATTCAGGAGGACCTGAGTTCAAATCTGGCCTCAGACACTTAACACTTACTAGCTGTGTGACCCTGGACAAGTCAGTTAACCCCAATTGCCTCACCAAGAAAAAAAAAAGAGATGGTATAGACTCTTGCTCATTTGGGTTGGACTTGCTAGCTTCTGAGGTCTCTCCAGCCTCTGAGATTCTGTAATTCCTAATCTCATAATTCATTGACACCTTGCTATGATCTAAATATTTTTATTACTGACAAAATAATTAGATCTTTTTCTCTTCACAGATCCAACCATAGCAATGGGGTTTGGAAAATGGGGCAATTGTAAGAAATGATGAAAGGGAAGATTTCAGAGAAACCTGGAAAGACGTGGTTGAACTGATGCAGAATAAAGAGAGCAGAACCAGAACAATTTATATGATTACCACAACATTGTAAAGGAAAACAACTTTGAAAGGCTTAGTAATTCTGGTCAATGCAATAACCAATCATAACTCCAGAATATTTGTGATGAATCATGCTTTCTTACTTCAATGTAATAGACTGACTGTGGGCCCTGAATAAGGTATCCATTTTCAGACACAATTAAATACATAACAAATTTTTTTTGTGTGTGATTATAATTATTTGTTACAAGGGAGTAGAGTTGATAGAGATTAATGACAGTGATTCAGAAAAAAGAAAGAAAAGAATATCAATGAAACTTAAAAAGAACACAGAAGATTTTATATGAATTACTTAGCTATTCTTAGCAATACAATGATCCAAAACAATCCCAAAGGACTCATGATGAAGAAAGTTTCCAGTGGCGGGGGGGGGGGAGGGGGGACCTAATGTTGTCTGAATACAGACTGAAACATACTATTTTTCATTTTCTTTCTTTTTTATTCAAGTCTTTTTGCATAAGATGACTAATATGGAAATATTTTACATGATTGCACAGGAATAACCTATATCATATTGCTTACCATCTCAGGGAAGAGGGAGGGGAAGGAAAGAAGGATAGAATTTGAAACACAAAACTTAAAAAAAACCCAACAGATGTTAAACATTGTTTTTACATGTACTTGGGGGAAAATAAAATATTGTTTAAAAATTAAGTACACAGAAGAGAGCAGAAGGAAATTTAATAGGGGAAATAGATAAGAAGGCAAATGTTGACACTACAACATTAAATTTAATGCATATTTTAAAAGACAAGTTGTATGTTATAGACTCATGGTTTCATATACAGTCCTCTTTTTCTGGCTTCTTTCTATTTGGAAATATTTATTTTTTGACAACTTTCTAATTTGGAATTTTTAAAATTTGGAAAAATAGGGCAGCCAAATGATTGTGTTGAAGAAGTAAATGTCTGTTGTTAAAGGGCAAGGTCTTCTTCATCTGAAACCTTTTTTTAAAGCATAGCACCATCAAAAATAGACTTAATAGCCATCATATGTGATATAGAGATTAAAACATAGAAGGTGTGATATTGCCTATAACACTTAAGGGGACCTAAGCAGCAAGATATAGAGACATTAGCAAGACAGAAATCTTACATGTGACTTGATTAGAGCAGAAGTAGTAAAATGACCATAGGAGAGAAGCACACAGCCATTGTGCTCTTTCTTTCTCTGGCTTCTCTCAGGGCCTTTAGACGCATCTCTCTTGGCTCTTTGGATCAGGCTCTGTGCTAGGTCAAAGGCCTCATCTTAGTCTATTGCTTTGTATTAGGCCAAAGGCTTTTAGAGACATCTTTCTTTTGTTCTCTGCCAAGTAAGTTGCCTGGCCATGTCTTGATTTTTTTCCTCCCTCCTTCTCTGTCTCTACCTTTTCTTTTCATCTTTGTTTCTGAGAATTGGAACAGACAGATAAAATCATCTTGTGTCAAGAAAGCACAGCGAGACCTTAGAAGTATTCATTTGTAATATGAATCCAGAGTTATGGAGGATGTATATCCCCGTCCTGCTCATGTACCATTGATTAGAAAACAATAACAATTAATTGCAGAACTTTTTTATTTATCCTTTAACATTTCATTTTGTTAGATTTGACTCATCCTTACACCCTGCCCCAATCTTTCTGGATCTATATTTTGTCATGAAAGATGTTAGGTGTCCCTTTCACCTTTATGTCATTGACAGACTTGACAAAAGTACCTCCTGTATCTTCACTAAAGTCCTTGATCAACATATTATAAAGAACAAAGTAAAGGACAGAACAGTTTCCATATGAAGAGTAGGAAGTTCCTGGGGTGAAGGGGGAGGGCAAGGAAGGCAGCATGGTATGGAGATGGTCAACAAGTGGTATGGAGCCTAATCTTGAGAAGATAATATGAAAGTTCACCTATCAGAGAAGGGTGTCTCAGGGCATGTGGAGATGAATGATTAGGACTAAAATTAATGATCCACCTATTGCTGTCTCTGTTCATAGATCTCCATTTCTTGCCAATATCATTTTGCTGTTGATCATGCAACAATGTAATCATAGAAGAATCATGGATTCAACTGACCAATGAAGAAATGTATGGTGAGCAAATATAGGTTACTTCTAATAATGACTTGCTAACAAGAAATGATATAAAATATATCATCTAGGAAATTTATGATCAGAAAAGGAGTTGAGCTGGTCATGTAGCAAGAGTTTGGGATAATAAGCATAATACATATATACACATTTGTGTATGTATGTGTATGTGTGTGTATAGCCTGTGTGCTGCATTAATAGACATAAAATGTAAAAAAACCCAAAACCCCAAACCCCAGAAAAACAAACCTTTTGCCTGATTTGTTTTGACTGCACGTCAGGGTGTCAGGCAAACTGTTAATCAATGAACAAACATCCATGTATTAAGTATCTCCTATATTCAAGGCACACTTCTAGTTATAGTAGGAAGAAAAAAAGAATAAGGTACAGACTCTGCCTTTGAACAACCAATTATCTAGTTGGAGAAACAGGTCATACCTTAAAGAGATAATTAGCTCTACAATGTACATATACATGCCAAATGAGTCATAGAGATAATCAATGGGAAGAGAGAGCCTTTTTTCTAGGTTGACCAGGGAAAGCTCCACAGAGAATATCAGATTTGAGCTGAGCTTTGAAGGTCAACAGTAATCAGATAAGATGAGAGAAAGAATGAAGGCATTCCTGATAGGAGTACTGGGGTAAACAAAGGCATAAGAATAATCAGGAAGATGGTGAAGCTAAAGCATGAGTGGAATTAATCAAAGAATGCTTCCTAAAAGAGGCAGGTTCTTAACCATATGAGAAGGAGCCAGGTGTGGCCATAGCATTGGAAAACCTCCTGGTCCTTCTAATTGAAACAGTGTCTGCAATTAGAAAACATCCTCAATTGGAAAGTCAAGAACTTTGCTTAATTTTGACCTTTTAGTCCTACTACAAAACTGTTGCCTGAGAATGAATTAGTGAATGAATAGGAAGAGAAAAAGAAAAAGTCAGTTATGAGTGCAGTAAGATAATGTGGCCTTAATGGTCTGGCTAGACGGTGGCTTTTCTTTTGTGTGTGCATGTTTGCTCTCCTCTCTAGTAACTCTCCTTCCCTCACCTGAACCCTTAGGAAGGATAATTGGTAGGTTAGGTCTTGAGTATGTGATAGAAGTCTAGCCCTGGGCTATGTCTTGTGGGTCTGAGTTTCTCCAAAGCCTCCAACAAGAAAAGCGTCAATAAGTAACTGTTGAGTGATAATCTGGTGCCCCAGAATCAGCTAGCTTCCTGCCTAAGACAACACTTATGAAAGCATTCCCTTTCCTTCAATCCATCCCAGTGACAGGCTAGAGAATTCTGTCAACAGGACACAAATTGCTTACTTATCCAACAGTGAACAAAGCAAACTGGCTGGACTGAAAAAAAAAACTATTTTATGTAGGACAGTAGTAATTACAGCCTGCCAAACTTTTCTTATTAACTTCTCCCATTATGTGCCACCTGTGTTTATATATATATATATATACACACACACACACACACAAAACCTTTCCATATTAACATTAGTCATTTTGTAAAAGAAAACATAGGCCAAAAAATTCAAGATAGATAAAGTGAAAAAATTATCCTTAAATTTGATTTCAGACACCATTAGTTCTTTCTCTGGGAATGGATAGCATTTTTTATCATAAGTCCTTCAGAGTTCTCTTGGATTATTGTATTGCTGAGAATAGCTACATCATTCACAGCTGATCATCTTACAATATTGTTACTTTGTATGTAGTACATTGTACTTTGCATCAGCTCATGTAAGTCTTTCCAGGTTTTTCTGAGAGCATCCTGATTGTCATGTCTTATATACAATAGTATTCCATTATAATCACATACTACAATTTGTTCAGCCATTCCCCAATTGATGGGCATCCCTTCAATTTCCAAATGTTTTCCACCAGAAAAGGGCAGCTATATAGATATAGATATAGATCTTTTCCTTTTTTAAAATCTCTTTTTGGATGCAGACCTACTAGTGGTATTGCTAGGTATGCATGGTTTTATAGCCCTTTGGGCATAGTTCCAAATTGTTCTACACAATGTTTGAATCAGTTCACAACTCCACCAAGAGTGCATTAATGTTTCATTTTTCCCACATCCCCCCAATAATTATCATTTTTCCTCTTCTGTCCTATTAGCCAATCTAATAGGTATGAGGTAGTACCCCACAATTCTTTTGATTTGTGTCTCTCCAATCAATAGTGAGTTTGAGCATGTTTTTTTCATATGGCTATAGATAGTTTTGATTACTTGATCTGAAAACTGGTCATATCTTTTGATCATTTATCAATTGGGGAATGATTTCTATTCAGAGAAATTTGCTGCAAATTTTTCAGCTACTGCTAACTGTATTTCCCTCCATTCTTCCCCCCCGCATTTATTCTATTCTTTATTTCCTTTCACCATGTCCCTGCTCAAATGTGTTTTGCTTCTGACTGCTCTCTCCCCTAATCTGTCCTCCCTTCTACTACCCCACCACCACCTTATCTACTTCCCCTCCTACATTCCTTAAAGGGTAAGATAGATTTCTATGTCCAGTTGAGTGTGTGTGTTATTCCCTCTCTGAGCCAATTTTGATAAGAGTAAG
Organism: Dromiciops gliroides; assembly: GCF_019393635.1. Classification (NCBI taxonomy): domain Eukaryota; kingdom Metazoa; phylum Chordata; class Mammalia; order Microbiotheria; family Microbiotheriidae; genus Dromiciops; species Dromiciops gliroides. The sequence goes on along the minus strand of NC_057863.1, from coordinate 185,275,573 downwards.
GTTCAGTCACCCCACCCTTAGCTCCTCCATTTTCCACTCCCCGTAAAAACTTTTTCTTCCCTCTTTTTTTGGTGGGGCAATGAGGGTTAAGTGACTTGCCCAGGGTCACACGGCTAGTAAGTGTCAAGTGTCTGAGGCTGGATTTGAACTCAGGTTCTCCTAAACCAGATCCAGTGCTTTATCCACTGCACCACCTACCCCTCTTCCCTCTTTTATGTGAGATAATTTACCCCATTCTACCTCTCCCTTTCTCCCAGTGTGTTCCACTCTCACCCCTTAATTTTATTTTTTAGATATCATCCCTTCATATTCAACTCACACCTATACCCTGTGTGTGTGTGTGTGTGTGTTCTCTTTCCAACTGATCTAATAATAAGAAAGTTCTTTTTAGTTACAAGTATCATCTTCCCATGTAGGAATATAAACCTTAGCAAATCCCTTATGATTTCCTTTTCCTGTTTATCTTTTTTAATGCTTCTCTTGAGTCTTGTGTTTCAAAGTCAAATTTTCCATCCAGTTCTGGTCTTTTAATAAAGACTGCTTGAAAGTCCTCTCTTTCATTGAATGTCCATCTTCCCACCTGAACAATTATATTCAGTTTTGCTGGGTGGGTGCTTCTTGGTTGCAACCCCAGTTTCTTTGCCCTCTGGAATATCATGTTCCAAGCCCTCTGATCCTTTAAGGTAGACATGGCTAAATCTTGTGTTAGCCTGACAATGGCTCTATGATACTTGAATTCTTTCTTTCTGGCTCCTTGCAATATTTTCTCCTTGACCTGGGAGCTCTGAAATTTGGCTATAATACTCTTGGGAGTTTTCATTTTGGGATCTTTTTCAGGAGGTGATGGGGGATTCTTTCAATTTCTATTTTACTTCTGCTTCTAGAATATCAGGGCATTTTTCCATGATAATTTCTGGAAGATGATGTCTAGGTTCTCTTTTTGATCATGGCTTTCGAGTAGTCCAATAATTTAAAAAAAATATCTCTCCTGGATCTATATTCCAGGTCAGTTATTTTTCCAATGAGATATTTCACATTGTCTTCTACTTTTTTGTTCTTTTGGTTTTGTTTTATTGTTTCTTGGTTTCTCATAGAGTCATTAGCTTCCATTTGCTCAGTCCTAATTTTTAAGGAATTCTTTTCTTTTTTTTTTTTTACCTCCCTTTTGATTTGGCTAATTCTACTTTTTTTTTGTGGGTCAATGGGGGTTAAGTGACTTGCCCAGGGTCACGCGACTACTAAGTGTCAAGTGTCTGAGGCCAGATTTGAACTCAGGTACTCCTGAATCCAGGGCTGATGCTTTATCCACTGTGCCACCTAGCTGCCCCTCCAATTCTACTTTTAAGGAGCTTTTTTCTTCAGTGAATTTTTGTTTCTCCTTTACCAAGCTGTTGATTCTTTTGAAAAAAGATTTTTTAAAATGTTCTTGTATCACTCTCATTTCTCTTCCCAATTTTCCCTGTATCTCTCTTACCTGATTTTCAAAATCCTTTTTTAGCTCTTCCATGGCCTGAGTCCAATTCGTATTTTTCTTGGAGACTTCGGATGTAGGAGCTTTGAGTTTGCTATCTTCTTCTGAGTGTGTATTTTTACCTCCCTTGTCACCACAGTAACTTTCTGTAGTAAGAATTTCTTCTATTATTTGCTCATTTCTCCAGCATATTTCTTGACTTTTAACTCTTTTTAAAAGTAGGGCTCTGCTTCCAGGGTGGAAAGCACACTGTCCCCAAGTTTCAGAGGTTTTCTGCAGCTGTTTTCAGAGACACTTCTAGGGACTTGTAAGTTTTCAGTTCTTCCAAGGTGCCATGATCTAAGGAGAGGTGTGTTTGCTATTCTCCTGGACTGTACTCTGGTCTGTGAGCAACCACAAAACTCTTTTCTGCCCTGGAACTATGACAAGGGTCCCTGCTCCACTGTGGCCACAATACCTGATATGTTAGTACTCCTCCTTGCTCTGAGACTCCCTCCCCACCCCCCACTCCCCCCGGACTGAAACCTGGATCTGAGTATGGGCAAAGCAACAGAGTCCTGCCTTTGTGCTAGAAAAGAGACCCCTGTTATTTCCTTCTGAACAGTTGTTGGACCCCCTTACCCTGTGTGGGCTGAGAACTCTGGAAGCTGCTGCCACCACTGCTGATTTACGGGCTCCTAAAGCTTGCTTCTGGTTTGTTGGGGCTGGGTCTGTGCTGACACAGCCTGGGCTGGACTGTGCTCACCCTGGTACAACAGACTTTTCCTGCTGACCTTCTAATTTGTCTTTGGCTGGAAAATTATTTCAACATGTCTTTTTGTGGGTTCTGCTGCTCCAGGAATTGTCTTATGGCATTATTTAAAGGTATTTGGAGGGGTTTGGGGGAGAGCTCAGTTGAGTTGCTGCAATTTCTCTACCATCATGGTTCTACCCCCCCCCCTGCATTTTAAAGAATGAGTCTATATATTCTGGAAATGATTCTACATATATGTGTAAATGTATGATAGTTAGATATTTACATATAAATATATTACATACATATATTTTTTATTTGTGTTGAACTTTTATTCATATTATACATTATACATAATATGAATTTTCTAGAAAAATATTTATATATACATGTGTATATATGTGTATACAATATGTATATGTACATATACATATGTCAGCTGAGTACTTAAAAACCTTAAGTTTGATAAAAGCAAAATTGTGTTTATTTTTATAAATATACCCAAATTCTTAGTGTAATGCTATATACTTTGAGATATTTCAGGTACTTAATTATTTATGTCTGTATCTAGTGGGGCAGCTAGATGGTACAGTGGATAGAGCACTGGCCTTGAAGCTGGGAGGACTTGAGTTAAAATCTTACCTCAGACACTTACTAACTTTGTGATTCTGGACAAATCATTTAACCTCAATTGCCTTAAACATCCAGGGTGAACTTCAGTCATCCTGATCTATATCTTGCCACTGGACCAAGATGGCTCTGGAGGAGTGAAGTTGGTGATCTTGCACAGCCCTGCTTTACTTAAATCCAATTCACTGAAAGTCATGATATCATCCTGATGTCATGGTCTTCTTTGAAAACGAAGGATAAGCAGCAACAATTTCTCTACATCTAGCCTAGAACTGTAATTTCCATCATTGTGAAGACCTTCTAGTGTGGAAAATACCATTACCAATGAATATCAGCAACTTCTCTATAACTTATCATCTTCAAAGGTTGCCTGGGGCACTCAGAGGCTAAGGAACTTGCCCATGGTCATGGGGCATGGTGGGTTTGACAGAGGCACAACTTAAATGTAGGCATTCCTTATTCCAAGGATGCCTCTCTGTTATCTTATTCTTCCTCTTAATGACAACAAACAAAACCAACAATAATAAATAGCAACAAATGGACTGACAGATGACAAATACCTAAAAATAGTTTTGAGAACTCAACCAATAAACTATACTAGGACCAGACAATGATCACATACCAAATGGTTGCTCACAATTCCATGAGGAAAAACTAAGTTTTTTAGATTTTGAAATACTATTTTTATTCTTTCCAATTACATGTAAAGACAGTTTTTAACATTCATTTTTTTTGAGGGGCAATGAGGGTTAAGTGACTTGCCCAGGGTCACACAGCTAGTGACTGTCAAGTATCTGAGGCTGGATTTGAACTCAGGTCTTCCTGAATCCAAGACCAGTGCTTTATCCATTGCGCCATCTAGCTGCCCCCCTAACATTCATTTTAAACAAAATTTTGAGTTCTAAATTTTCTTTTTCCTTTCCTCCCTTTCCCCCCTCCCTAAGATGGTAAGCATTTTGATATAGGTGATATACGTACTGTCATGTAAAACATATTTCCATATTAGTCATTTTGTGAAATGAGAAACAGAACAAAAGGAAAAAAACAAGAAAAAAAAGAAAGTGAAAATAATATATGGTTTGATCTGCATTCAGACTCCATCATTTCTTTCTCTGGGTGTGGATAGCACTTTCCATCATAAGTCTTGGAATTGTCTTCAATTATTGTATTGCTGAGAAGAGCTAAGTCATTTATAGTTGATCACTGCACAAAGTGGTTGTTACTATGTATTCTCCTGAATTCTGTTCACTTTACTTTGCATCAGTTCATGTAAATCTTTCCAGGTTTTTCTGAAATCTGCCTGCTCATCATTTCTGGTTTTTTTAATTAAAAAAAATTTTTTTTTAGTGAGGCAATTGGGGTTAAGTGACTTGCCCAGGGTCACACAGCTAGTAAGTGTTAAGTGTCTGAGGCCGGATTTGAACTCAGGTACTCCTGACTCCAGGGCTGGTGCTCTATCCACTGCGCCATCTAGCTGTCCCCTGCTCATCATTTCTTATAGCACAATAGTATTCCATTACATTCAAATACCATAACTTTGGACATTGCCCAACTGATGTGCATCCTCTCAATGTCTAATTCTTTGCTACCACAAAAGGAGCTGTTCTAAATATTTTTGTACATGTATGTCCTTTTCCCTTTTTATGATATTTTTGGGATGTGACCTAGTACTTCTATTGCTGGGCCAAAGGGTATGCACAGTTTGATTGCCTTTTGGGCTTAGTTATGTATTATACAGTATGATGGTGATAAGGAAGCTAAGACTCAGAGATACTAAATGTCTGACCAATGGTCCCAAAGAATTGGTTTTACTAAGTGTCTGACCCCAACCTAGATCTTATTAGGAACAGCAGTACAGTTTTCTTGTTTCATGGATTTATTACCAGAAGAAACCTCAGAGTTCATCCAGTCAAGTGGTTTCAAGAATCCCTTAGGGATTCATGATGATAGTCAAAGGGACTTATGCTAAAATCTCTTTAATAGCACCTTGAGCAGTAAATGATTACACAATTATGTTACATTTTTCCTCTGTGACAACAAACATATACATGTTTGAAGCATTATAGGTTTGTTTCTGCTATAATTTAGAAGATTTTTAAATAAAATAAATTTAAAAGAATATTATGAGTAGTATTAAGTTACCCTGGGAATTCTTAACAATCTATATATTTTTCTTATTTAAAGGGGTTCATGGGGAAAAAAACATTGGGGACTACTGATCTATATCAACCCCCTTGTTTTATAGATGAGAAAACTTGGGCCCATGAAGTCATAAGGTCCAAAGTCATAGGGAAAAGCCAAGATTTGAACTCAGGTCCCCTGACTTCAAATCCAATGCCCTTTCTGCCCACTGTATTATACGAATTCTATAATTAGTGGTGGATGGTTTCCAACCATTTCATTTGCCTTGCTTAACTGTTTTTAAAACATTTCCCTTCTCTTCAGCAGAAAGGGGAAGACTGCTCTCTAATCATTATTTTCAAAATGGGTTCCAAAACGACAGATGAACATAGGAATGGCAATTGGGTGCACTGATGGAATTTGTAATCATTTCCACTCTTCCAGTAATCTACTGCATTCTTCTATCCTCTGGGGTATTTTAAATATATCAGCCAAATGATCCTGAAATTATTTTTCTAACCACAACTGTCCCAGTCCCTGCTTTCTTTTCTTTCTCCTTTCCAAGTGCTTGATTTGACTCATTTAGGGGTTGTAGTAGGGCAAAAATGCCTTTCTGGGCCATAAATATTTTTTCTGCTGTGGTTTTATTTGAAGCTTGGACATCCATGGCTACAGCAGTCAGGAACTACAGGGCTACCTGCCAGGAACACATTAACATTGTACTCCTAGCTCAAAAGATCACCCTGGGGAAGAGGAGGCGAGTGGAATGTCAGGGAGAGAATGGCCCTTAGGTTCCATCCCACTAGAGTTCACTTCTACTGACAGCTCTGTAAGTGAGCTTGCCCCATGACTGCCTTTTTGATGCATGGATCTATCAACAAAACCTCAGCACCCATGGTACAAAAGAAATCACTGTTATCTTCAAGTGGGAGGTAGGCCAGGAGATCTAAAATAAGCACCTGTCATAAAGAGTGCTGAGAAGTACCTCTCTACCTCACTTGCACTATCACATGGCCTTCATTTCTCGTTTTCATCTAGATAAGAGGGAACATGAACTGTTTCCAAGGCCAGAATGACCATGAGAGCTTAGCTTTATTACACATTGCTTATGAAGAGTAGAGACCTCCAGTTCTATATCTCTTCCTGGAGAAGGGTTCTATGTCTTTTGAATTTATTCAATAATACTAACTTGCTCACTGAAATATTTTTCAACTATTTTATTTTCAGCTGAACTATTCATATCAGAACTGTCAGAAAGGAAAATCAGGGAATGGGAGCAAAATTTATCTAATGCATAACATTTGTGGAGAAGAGACATTTGTGTTAGAGTGTACTCAACATGCAGATACTTTGTTGCTGGCAGATATATAATAAAGGAAGGAATGTGGATCCTAGAGGGGACCATGAATGCTATAACTAGGCTTCTCTTCCTGACCTAGCTTTATGTGTATTCCAAAAGGAATTTCCCAAGTAAGTCCTCTGGGATTCTTTAGACAGAATCCTCTACATGAGTAATAGTCAGGAATTTAACAAGAGTCAAGAAATTTTCTGCGGCAGCTAGGGGATAGAATACTGGCCCTGGAGTCAGGAGGACCTGAGTTCAAATTTAGCTTCAGATATTTATTAGCTGTGTGACCCTGGGCAAGTCACTTATCTCTCTGTTTGCCTTAGTTCCTCATCTGTGAAATGAGCTGGAGAAGGAAATGGAAACCACTCCAGTATCTCTGCCAATTAAACCCCAAATGGACTACAGAGAGTCAGATATGACTGAAACAATTCAACAACAAAAGAGATTTTTCTGGAAATATCAAAACATACATTGTCTGAAACCAAGGATCTTGATCTTGTCCTGGAGAAAAGCAGTAAAAGATGTGGCAGCTTGACTGAGTGTGGTCACTTATAACCTTCAGCTATGCACTAAAGAGTTTGTTGTTTTCCCTGCCAGGGAAAGCTACTGCACCTCAGTTGATAGAGCACAAAGGAATGGAGCCTAGCAGATAGCAGAGAGAAATTTGGCAACTATACTATCAGGAGGCATCCCACAGAGATGACTTACCCAGCAGAGAAAAGCAAGAAGCAGTGTGATGATATCACCAAAGAACATTAGCATCTCTACAGAATCAAAGATAAAAGTTGTCCTGGCCATAATGTGTATTATGGCCAGACTGCCTTCGGGTGTGTGCCCTTACACATGTTTCTATATGTGGTAACATGTGTTCCCTGTATCCTTCATGTATGTTCCCCTTATGACCTATGTATATTATATATACTTTCCCATGCACAGGGATTATGGAGATATGGGGAAAGTACACCCCCATAAGTATATGACGAGATCTCATTTAATTTGCTTTTAACTGTCAGGGGGGTAATGGGTGGTAGGGTCCTTAGATATTCCTCTGTAAAGAATTACATTCTCTCACACACTGTCCAGTTAGAATAAAATGGTCTTTTATTTGGGCACTAAAGTGACCAAGAGGGAATTCTTGAAGACTTCCCCTCAAGGGAAGGAGATGACTTAGTGAACAGAAGAATGGCCAAAACTTTTATAGAGGATAGATGGGGTAACCACCTCCCAATGGAAAGTTCCTTTTGGGGTAGGGTGAGAAAAGCTTCAATTAGGGGTACTGGTTCGGCCATCTGGAGTTATCTATGTCCCCAGTCGTCCCTCAAGTAGTAGCCATACCTATTGGACTTAGCTCCCTTACTTCTTAGGCGTGTCCATTCTGATATCTATTTGTCCAGTTTAAACTTTAATAGTCCCTTAATTCCTTGATTAGTCTTCTGAATGGCTTGTGAAAGTAGACATATAATTGGGGTCACCTGAACTATGTCTTTGAACCTGGAGTAGTTTCCATGAAAGCCCAAATGTGTATGAGGAGGGTCAGATGCTACATTCACTTGTGAAAGGTAATAAAATTTCATCTAAAAGGAGGCAGAGCAAAGAGAGAGTGGTTGAAGTATAAACCCCTAAGAAATATTTACTAGAATACCAAGGGGAGGAAGGCACCTAAAAGTTGGTACCTGAAAGTACTTAGTTATACTTTGTAAGGGCCTGGGCAAAAAGGACATTCTTTTTCATATAGATTTTTACAGTAATTCAATTTTATTGTGCCTGCTCATCTTGAATGACCCTCTCCTCAAAGTCTCACAGTTTTGTTTGTTTTGCTTTTTTGTTTTGTTTTGTTTTTTTGGTAAGGCAATTGGGGTTAAGTGACTTGCCCAGGGTCACACAGCCAGTAAGTGTTAAGTGTCGGAGGTCGCATTTGAACTCAGGTCCTCCTGACTCCAGGGCCAGTGCTCTATCCACTGTGCCACCTAGCTGCCCCCAAAGTTTCGCAGTTTTAACAAAGCAGCATGTATGTGACTTCCTATTGAAGGTCATCTGGAAGAATCTGTATGCAATTGGGGTCAAATATTCAAAAGTATGTGTGTCTGCAGCATCCCAGAAGGCTTTGTGAAAATGGGTAACTAGGCATCATGGGTTCTTTGGAACAAAAAGGCTTAGAGGACTTGCACAGAAATGGACCTTCATTTAAGTTAGCACATGATTTTGATGGCTACCTACCACCTTCTCTCTGTTGTTAATACCACCTCTTTCCTCAGATTTTCTACCCTATAAATCTTTTCCTTTTCATTCCATTCTTGGGCTTCTTGGTACCTTGAATAACAAATTGAAGACTGGGAAAAGTTCGAGCATTCATATCATTAATGAAACTGGTCTATGATTCTCTTTCTCTGTTTTTACTCTTCCTGGTTTAGGTATCAGTATCATACCTGTTTCATAAAAGGAATTTGGTGGGATCCCTTCTTTGCCTATTATTCAGGGTAATTTATTTAGTATTGGAATTAGTTGATCTTTAAATGTTTGATAGAATTCACTTGTAAATCCATCTGGTCCTGGTGCTTTTTTCTTAGGATGGCCTGTTCAATTTCTTTTTCTTTCTTTTTTTAAATTTTCTTTTTCTAAAATAGGTTTATTTAGATATTCTATTTCCTCTTCTTCTAATATAGGTAATTTTTATTTTGTAAATATTCTTCTATTTTATTTAAATTGTTAAATTTATTGGCATATAACTGGGCAAAATAATTCCTTTTTTATTGCTTTAATTTAATTTCATCTTTGTTAGTAATATATTCATCCTTTTCATTTTTCTTTTTTTTTTTTTTTTGGTGAGGCAACTGGGGTTAAGTGACTTGCCCAGGGTCACACAGCTAGTAAGTGTTAAGTGTCTGAGTCCGTATTTGAACTCAGGTACTCCTAACTCCAGGGCTGGTACTCTATCCACTGCACCACCTAGCTGCCCCAATCCTTTTCATTTTTAATACTAGTGATTTGTTTTCCTACTCTCTCTTTTTAAATAAATCTAACCAATGGTTTATATATTTTATTGTTTTCTCATAAAACCAACTATTAGTTTTATTTATTCATGTTTTTACACTCAATCTTATTAATCACCTTTATCTAGCATGTTTCAGTACATAGTAAGAGCATGGAGTAAATAAATCATTGTAATTGAAGACATATGCTGGATTCAGCTGTATAATTGATTGGCTCATCATAAGAGCAAAATCTGTTTTGGAAAGACAGCCAACAACAAGTAGACACATATAGCATTCACTAATGTTTGGAGATACCTTCCTTTGGCAACTTTAATTCCAACTTACCCCTAAACAGGTAAGCAGGGAGCATCCAACGTCTCCCTTCCACCTTCCCTTGTTTTGGTCTCATCTCAAACTCTTTCCTTCTCCCATCCATGTTTTGAAGAAGTGGGAGAGACTGGAGACTGGAAGTGCACTTAGCATTGAGCCTATTGAAGTACTAAGGACATGAGAGACATTGAAAAATACAATATGGAAAGGACTCCATGAATAACTGAATATGATGAAGAAAGAGCTAAGGATGGCTTTGAGACTAGAAGAATGCTGATACAATTCAAAAAGTAGGGAGGTGAGGAGTGGAAACTGGTTTGGGGAGAAAGGAGATAAGTTTCACTTTAGACATTTTGAATTTGAGATGATGTTGGGACATTGAGAAGCCGTTTGTTCCACTTAACTGACTTGGAGTCAGCAAGACCTGGAATTGAATCTAATATTTACTGGCTATGGGCCCTCTCTGAGCCTTAGTTTTCTTATCTGTAAAATGGCATCAGCCTTAGTTAAAAATCTTCCCCTGATGCTTATTGTTTGTGTGACACTGGGCAAATTGCTTTTTTTTTTTTTTTTGGTGGGCAATGAGGTTTAAGTGACTTGCCCAGGGTCACACAGCTAGTAAGTGTCAAGTGTCTGAGGCCAGATTTGAAGTCAGGTCCTTCTGAATCCAGGACTGGTGCTTTATCCACTATGCCACCTCGCTGCCCCCATAGTTAATCTTAACTTAGATTGAACTAGACAGCCTCCGGTTCATTCCAGTTCTATATCTATGATCCTCTTATCCAAGAAGCAGGGCTGAAATCTCAGCTCATTCTGGGATTTAGAATTCATGCCACTGTTTTTATATGCTCCTTTCTATTTGACCATGGCATTGTAGGTGGCTCTTTTTTCACCTTTTGTACATGTGTCCTTTTACAAGGTGAATTTTTCAGAGTTCTTTGTGTTACTCCACTAGTTTTTTTGGGGGGGAGGAAATGCCTCTTTTTTTCTTATCAAAATTGCAATGGATTAATCAAAATTTCATTATGTAAATTCTGGCTCTTCTGTATTCCCATTGAGAGTTCCTTATCATCAGGCTTAGAGTAATTTGGAATTCTTTGAAATCTTCTCTCTTAAAGTTTAGGATATATGGTCAACTATGCCTAGTGATCTCTATTATGAAATTCAACAAGTTTACAGTCATTTATACATTCTTCTTACTCAGTAGAATTAAGAGCAGGTTAGCTGTTGTCACCTTTAGCATCCTAAGACAGGGGTTGTTGATGTGTGTGTGTGTGTGTGTGTGTGTGTGTGTGATGAACTCCTTTATTAGTCTGGTGAAGACTATTGGCCCCTTCTCAAAATAATGCTTCTAAATTTATAAAAATAGTGTGTGTGTATATATATATGCATATACACACATATGTATGTATGCATGTATGTATGTATATACATATATAGTACATAATATTTAAAAGGAAACAAATTATGTTGAATGCAGTTATCAAAATTTTTTTTAAAAGTTCATATACCCTATATTAAGAACTCCAGTTTTGAGTTGATGAAACTGCCAGCAACTCAACTAAAATTTATTAGATCTTGTTTTTAACAGAATTAGACTTCTAGAAGTCAACCACCATACTATCCCTCCGCAGCCCCCAGTCTTAATCCTACTGAATCACTGTTTTAGTTGGTTTCTATTACAATTTTGTAATCTGAATTAGCAAAGCATCATCCATATCTTCTTTTTCTGTGTGTGAGGCAATTGGGGTTGTGACTTACCCAGGGTCACACAGCTAGTAAGTGTTAAGTGGCTGAGGCCAGATTTGAACTCAGATCCTCCTGAATCCAGGGCTGGTGCTCTATCCATTGCACCACCTAGCTTCCCCCATCATCCATATCTTCTTACTGGTTAGGCAATTTACATATTAATATCACTTCTGTTTCCATTTTTCTCTTATTTATGTTCTTCATTCTCTTCTAAAATTCATGGATTTCCATACTTCTAGATACAATATTCCCCCCAGGGCAATGAGGGTTAAATGACTTGCCCAGGGTCACACAGCTAATAAGTGTCAAGTGTCTGAGGGCAGATTTGAACTCAGGTCCTCCTGAATCCAGGGCTGGTGCTTTATCTACTGCGCCATCTAGCTGCCCCTGCTAGATACATTCTTGACATGCAATGTTAACTTCTCCTTCCCTTATGTTAGTTCTGCTTCTTTAGGACAATCCTTTAATTGCCATATTCAAGTCATGATTCCCATCCAATGAAGTCTGAATGATAACTTTGATATTGAATATACCTTGTTGTATTAAATTTCAAGTTCACTTTGCCACCCATTCCCTGTGTTTTGATACAAAGACATTTTGAGGACAAAAGTGTTATTCTCAGTCAACTACCCTGTTATTTTCTACTGAGAATTGCTGGAAACCCCCTCCACCATGCTGCTTGTCCTTGGGCCACACAATTATTCTCCATGCTATCCAATTTTCCAGTTTTATTTGAGCTTTTCTGTCTTTAAAAATATCAAGTTAAAGTCTCAGGATCATAAACTCAGAACAGAAAGAAACTATTAGAGACTATCTAGTTCGACCTCATTTTAAAATGATGAACTAGACCTACACTAGCCCAAATTCATGATTACTAAGTGATATAAGTGAAATTTGAACCCAGATCCTTAGTCTCCATAGCTAGTTCTCTTCTTGACTTTACATTGCTTGAGTGGGATAATTATTATTCGACTGAATATTTTCCCCAGACTCAAAAAAAATTTTAAGTGAGTCAGTAAAAGGATCCATGTTTAACAAACAGTATTTAATAGCCGTCTTATCCTCAAGAACAAAGGGACCCAGGATAAGCAACGTGCATGTACTTCTCCAGCCCTTATACTCTGCCCCCCTTTTGCTTCTTCTTTTGTACATGCCCGGTCTTTGCTTGACCTTTCATCCAGAATACCATATAGTTATCCCTCTGATCTCTAGGAGGTTCAGACTTACTTGACGTCTGTTGTTATCAATTACCACCCCCATATGGAATAAAATTTCTAGCCTGAGAACCAGGCTGACATTTTCTTTATCCCTTAAGTAAGTCTAATCCATTCCATACAGGATAAATAAATTTATATATTTGTAAATTTATAAATTTCTACTACTGTTTTTAAAGAAACACAAATGGCCTTTAGAAAATAAGTAAAATACCATTTCTTTTTATCAGTGATCTCATTTCGAGTATTAAGTACCCATGTTGCTCTCCTTTAAAAATGATAATATGAATTATTGTGGAAATCCCTTCTTCCTTCTCCAACCTAAAGAGCCAATTTCTACAATGAGGCTTCATAGCCTTAAAAATTTAAGTCTCTGGTTTCAACTTATGGAGGTTTTCAGAATCTTATGTCAGTGACCATCTTGCAAGAAAAACATAACACTGCTTATCATTGTGGAAGTAGCAAAATAAGATCCCAGTGTAGAAGAAATGAATGTGTATGGTAAGACTGGGAGGGAGATGAGTATGCATATTAAGGAGTCTGAAGATCTAATCCAAGGACCAGGTCTGGCAAGTCCTAGGCATGTCCTGGAAAGGGAAAGGTTCTAAAAGGTAATCAGTGACTTTCCCCAGGATAGCAAAATGAACTCCCACTCTGGTTGCTCCAGAGAGGAGATCTATAGGGAAAAGCCTGATTTTTTGGGGAAAAAAAACATTTCTCTCAATTTCTGTGAAACATTTCTTGCCCTTTTAAGTTTTAGTTCTCTGGGCTCAGCAAGGGATTGACATTTTGCTTTAAAGAGGAACTTTTGACCTGCCTTCATCTTCCTTTATTTAAAGGCAGGGTCTTAACCATGATTATGTTTGAGCTTTCATCTAGGGCAGGGAGCAGCTTTTTTGTAGCTCCCCTGATTGAGACTGCTGCTTTCACAAATGCACACTCTGCAGTCTTTTCCCTGGGAATGGGATTCTCAGAATTCTCAGTGAGTTGCTTCACTAATGACTCTTTGGCGATGATGATCCCCTTCAGAGAGTCCTGTGAGGATGTTTCGGATATGGGAATAGGTTGGGCAAGTGGGTGCTTAAAAACCAGTCAGTGATTTCTGTTTCCAGTTTTAAAAGCTTGTTAAGAAGTAGGTATTTAAAAAACATTTAAAATAAAATGACCATGGAAGAATAAGGACAGCCTAAAGCAACCTACAGCTGCTACATGATATTCAAGTATTCGGCTATCACAGGGTTCATTTTCTTTCTTTTTTTCAGATTAAACATTTTTATGTCTGTTTTTCTGTTCCAATCTCCATTCCTCCATCTCTCCCTCCCCTCCCCCTTCCCAAGGCGGCAAGCAATCCGATATGGGTTATACATATATAATCATGCAAAACATCATCATATTTATCACTTAGTGAAAGAATGTGAAAATAGCATGGTTCAGTCTGTATTTCATCAATATCAGCTCTTTCTTTGGAGGTGGGTAGTATGTTTCATCAGAATTATTTTGGGATTGATTGTCTTGGATCATTGTATTGTTGAGAAGAGTCAAGTCATTCACAGTTCTTCATCAAACAATATTGCTGTCTCTGTGTACAATGTTCTCTGGGATCTTCTCACTTCTCACTTTCATACATGTATTTCCAAGCTTTTTTGAAGTCATCCTGTTTGTCATTTCTTACTGCACAGTAATATTCCATTACCATCATATACCACAGTTTGTTTAGCCATTCCCCGGGATTCGTTTTCTTGCAAATTCAGCCTTGATCAATTGTCCATAGGGACTGAGCTTTCCTGGAAGCATTTCAATTCAATTCAATGAACATTAATTAACTACCCACTATGTGAGAGGCCCTGCACTAAGAACTGGAAATACAATAAGAGGTCCCTGCCCTCAATGAGCTTACAATCTAATGAGTAAAGAACACACAAAAGGAAGCTGAAAAAGGGTAATGGGGGAAGGCACCAAGGGAGGACATGATGTTTTGTGGAAACAAAACCAAGCAGAGCTGCTGATGGAGAATGGAGTTTTATATAGAAACATGTAGTGTAGTTGTAGTGTAGTGGTATCAAACTCAAATAGAAATGGAAGTCATTACACAATACATAAGGATCCTGCAGGCCACATATTGACTTCATTTTAAAATGTAATATTATCTATGTTTTATTGTATTTTTAATTTATTTTGTTAAATATTTCCCAATTCTGGTTCCAGTGACACTATGGAGTATTGGGGGTAGGAATGTGCTGCTACATTGCATATTTCACACCTCTGGTACAATGGAACTCATACTTTATTTAGAATTGGAAGCCCTGGGTTCAAATCCTAGTCCTGACATTTATTACCTCTGTGACCTTAGCAAGTTGCTTAACTTTTCTGATTCTCTGTTTCCTCATCTGTAAAAATGAAAGGATAGGACTAGATTAGGGATTCATAACTTTTTTAATGTCATAAAACCTTTTGGAAATTTGATGAAATCTGTAGACCATCTCAGATTAATGTTTTTAAATGCATAGGGTTGCAAAGGATAACAATAATATTAAAATACAACGATCAATTTATGGTTTTTTGTTTTGTTTTGTGGTGCAATGAGGGCCAAGTGACTTGCCCAGGGTCACACAGCCAGTAAGTGTCAAGTGTCTGAGCCTGGATTTGAACTCAGGTCCTCCTGAATCCAGGACCAGTGCTTTATCCACTGCACCACCTAGTTGCCACCCAATTATCAACTTAAAAAATTCATGGATCCCAAGTTAAGAATCTCTGGACTAGATTATCTCTAATATCTATCTCAGCTCTAAATCTATGCTCATATAATCTATGGACTTTTTATTCTCCTAATAACCAATAATGGTTCATGAGGTTAAAATTAGGATTTTTGAGATCCTCTTAAGTCATTTTTCAGTCATGTCTGACTCTTTGTGACCCTATTTGGGGTTTTCTTGGCAAGAAAACTAGAATAGTTTGCCATTTCCTTCTTCAGTTCATTTTATAGATGAAGAAACTGAGCAAACAGGGTTAAGAGACTTGCCCAGAGTCACACAGCTAGTAAATGTCTGAGGTAGGATTTGAATCCATGAAGAGGAGTCCTCTTGACTCCAGCCTTGGCCTTCTATCCATTGTGCCACCTAGTTGCCCTAGATCCTAAAAGAGCACCAAATGATCTCATTTACATAAGGATCAGCCTGAAATGAAGGACACCCTTTCCTTTCACTAAATGTGGACCTCTTTCCTTTCTGAATAGGTAGCTGGGTGGAGTAATGGATAGAATCCCAGACCTGGAGTCAGGAAGATCCGAGTTGGAAATCTGGCTTCAGTTACCAGATGTGCGACACTGGGCAAGTCACTTTGACTTCTTCCTTCCTCAGTTTCCTCATCTATAAAATGGAGACAATGACACATAATTTCCAGGGTTATTGTAAGGATCAAATAGTATGCATATAAAATCATTTGCATACTATAAAGGTTTAGAAAAATGTCAGTTGTAATTATTCCCTGAAAGCAGTCATAGCCAATCTTTGTTAGTATATCTGAATCCTTTCCAGCTTCCTAGAATCTGTCAGTGCTTGTTTTGCTCTGGCACAGATTTTGATAACTGTATGCCATGATGAGGCAGGACTTTTGGAGAAATCTCAAACCACAATGTACATAAGTACAATAAAAAGAGACGTTGGAGTCAGAGGACCTGGGTTCAAATCCACATTCTTCCACTTAACCAGTGGGACCTTGGGCAAGTATTAACTTCTCTGCCTCTAATTTTCCTTATTTGTAAATTGAGAGGGTTGGAATAAGTGGTATCTAGGTACCTTTTCAACTCCATTTATGATCCTGTGCTGCTGACTTTCTCTCATCAGACCCTTTAATTTAATACAGGCAAGACTGACATGAGACTTCATGGATTTATCAATTTGTCAGTGAGGTATTCCATCACACCTGCAGGGCTTGGTAGACAGTTTCATGAATCGTAGTGGAATCAATTTATCACTCTGTGGGCAAATTTAACTTAGCTAAACTGATCATCAGACAACCAACATACATATCATTTGTTACAAGGCTCATAACTGAAGTCTTTCTAGCTTGGTAGGAAACCTCACCTTCCCAAACCTTTGTTCTATAGGTTTGAAAATCCAAGACCACCCAAAAAAATCATTAAACTGTGCATACCCTTTGATCTAGCAGAATCACTTCAAAGCATATATTTAACCCAAAGAAGTCAAAGACAACAGGAAGTAATTCATATGTTTAACAGTATTTATAGAAGCATTTTTTGTTATAGAATAAATCTGGGTGCCCATCAATGGAAGAATTACTGAATACAGTGTATATGTATGTAATGGAATATTGCATCTTAAGAAATGATGAGGGGCAGCTAGGTGGTACAGTGGATAAGGCACCAGCCTTGGATTCTGGAGGACCTGAGTTCAAACCCAGCCTCAGACACTTACTAGCTATGTGACCCTGGGCAAGTCACTTAACCCCCATTGTCCTGCAAAAAAAAAAAAAAAAGAAAAGAAATGATGAATGTGATAGAATTGGAGAACTTTGGTAAGGTTTGTATGAACTAATTATGAGTAAAGTGAGTAGAACCAGGATAACAACTTAATAAACAATAAAAATGTAAAGGAAAATGATTTTAAGGACATAAGAGCTTTATTTGATGTAATGACCAATCTTGACTATAGAAGAGTGATAATCAAGCATGCTTCCCATCTCTGAGTATAGAGCTGATAGACCAGAGTTGCAGTTTGAAGCATCCATTTTCAGACATGACCAATGTGTGAATTTATTTTACTTGATTATGTTAATTTTCTCAGGGAAGGGGAGTTGTGAAGGGGGAGTTAGTGGCTGGTGATACTCAAATTGGCAAATGAATCTATAATATCACTCATTAGTGAGCTCCCTCTGACAAGACAGATCATGAGTTAAACTATAAAAGTTAAGCCAACAAGAATTAAGTGATTGCTAAGTGCCAGATATCTACATTCTAATAGGGGAGATGATACATAAAGGAAATTTCAAAGTAGGAGAGAAGAAATGAAGTTACCTGATATGGAGGATGGTGTGGTGGTAGTGATGGTGGTATGAGGTAGGTAATGGTTGTTGTTGTTGTTATTGTTGATAATCCTTCATTTTGAAGAGGACCAATGACATCATGGAGGGATATCTTGACTTTGAATGAATTAGATTCAAGTGAGGCAGAGTTGGTACAAAGTTGTTAGCCTCACTCTCTTTTAGTCAACAAAGTTCAGTGGCAAGACAAGAGTTAGGAAGACTAATGATGACCCAGGATGCAGTGGATGACCTTGGTAATGGTAAAGAAAGTCCAGAGAATCAAGAATTCAGCTAGGAGAGGAATGAAATGTGACTGGCCTCAGCGTCCTCCTTAAAATGGAGGTTCATGGAGCAACCAAACAATAGAGGGAAAAGCCACAAGAGAGGAGAGTACTTCCAACGTGAGAGTTCTTGGGGGTGAAGTGAACTTCTAGGGTGAAAAGTTTTCAGAGGCATGGCAGAGAAAGTTCAGAGAATCAGAAATGTATCCTGGAGAGGAATGATTCTCATCCATGTTCTTCCAAAAGTTTGCCAGGGAGTAAGGGGAAGGAGTATTCCCCCAATCTACTTGAGGCATTTCTTACTCTCTTCTGATATCATATAGCTATCAACTCAATATTCTGACTCTCCACTTGCATTTCCTTGCTCTTGCCATGTGACCAGTCCATCTTCCCTTCACATCATATAATTCCTTGATCTGAACTTTCTTGTTGATTATAGGTTGCAGCCTTCTGTGATACTGTTTTAGTTCCTCAGAGGCAGTGGTTGTCCTCATCTTGCTGTCATATAGCAACATTGACAAAAATGTTAGTATTGAAAAGATGGCATCTTGCTTTCATTGGAAATATAATCAGAAAAAGAACTTGGAAATTTCCCCAAAGCAGTTGGGGAAAACCCACTCTCATTTTCATATCCGGGCCTACTTCATTGTTTAACTATACCATCTGTCCATGTTATAGACAGTAGGACAAATTCTATAGGGTGTCCCTCCAGATGTATATTGAAATTTGGGTGGTAGATAATGTTTATAGATTTCTTCCAGGAGTCTCTGCAATTTCTTAGGATTTGATATAATCAATATGTTACCCTCAAAAAGGGGCATCTAGATCAAAGCTGTCCACTTTGAGGCCCTACAGCCAGAACTACATTAGCATGTAATAAGGAAGACTTCTAGTTTATCCCCCATTACAAGTAATGCTTACTAATGGTATTAGATAAATGCTTTTTATCAATTTAAGGAAAAATTCATCTATACCAATAATTTATTTATTTATTTATTTATTTGCTTACTTATTGCAGAGCAATGAGAGTTAAGTGACTTGCCCAGGGTCACACAGCTAGTAAGTGTCAAGTGTCTGAGGCCAGATTTGAACTCAGGTCCTCCTGAATCCAGGTATGGTGCTTTATCCATATACCAATACTTTAAAGTGTTTTAAATAAAAATGTGTTGAACTTTGCAAAAGCTTTTTTTGCATCTATTCATATAATCATGTGGTTTTTGCACTTTAATTATTGATGTAATCAAATGTATTCATAGTTTTCCTTATATTGAGTCATCCCTGCATTCCTGGTAGAAGTCTCACTTGATCATAATGTATAATCTTTGTAATATACTGTTGTAATATTTTAGCTTTATTTAGGATTTTTGCATCCATATTTATTAATGAAATTGTTCTATAATTTTCTTTCTCTGTTTTTACTCTTTCTGGTTTAGGTGTCATTATCATATTTATTTCATAAAAGTAGCTTGGTGGGAGCCCTTCTTTACCTGCTATTCCAAATAATTTCTTTTATAGTAGAATTAGTGAATCTTTAAATGTTTGGTTGATAGAATTCACTTGTAAATCCATCTTTTCCTGAAACTTTTTTCTTAGGAAGTTCACTGATGGCTGGCCTGTTCAATTTCTTTTTCTAAAATAGGCTTATTTAGATACTCTATTTCTTTTGCTGCTAATCTAGGCAATTTATATTTTTGTAAATATTCTTCTAAATTGTTAAATTTTTGCCATATAATTAGGCAAAATAACTCCTTAGAATTGCTTTAATTTCTTCTTCATTAGTGATATATTCACTTTTTTCATTTTTAATACTAGTTTGGTTTTCTCTCTTTTAAAATCAAATTAACCAATAGTTTATTTTATTCATAAAACAAACTTTTATACTTGATTTTATTACTCTCCTTTTTAATTTTTATGATTTCCAATTTAGTGTTTAATTGGGGTTTTAAATTAGCTTTTTCTAGCTTTTTAATTGCATAACCGATTCATTAGTCTGCTCTTCCTCTGCTTATTGAGATATAAAATTTCCTCTAATCACTGTTTTTGCTAGATTCCATAGGTTTTGATACATTGTTTCATTATTGTCATTCTCTTTAATGAAATTGTTGATTATTTCTATGGTTTATTCTTTAACCCACTAATTCTTTAAGATTAAGTTATTCTCCAATTAATTTTTAATCTATGTTTCCTTGGTCCCTTATTAAATATGATTTTATTACATTATGATCTGAAAAGGATCCTTTTAATATTTCTTTTAACTATAAAATTTTTATATATTAACATATGTCAATCTTTGTAAAGGTACCATAAACTTCTGAGAAAAAGATGTGTTCCTTTCTATTTCCATCCAATTATCTCCAGATATCTATCATATCTAGTTTATCTAAAATTCTAAATGTATTAAAATTAAATTAAATTTTAAATTTATCTAAAATTATGGGGATAAACTAGAAGCCTTCACAGTAAGATCAGGTATGAAACAAGGATGTCCACCTTCACCAATATTATTCAACATCATGTTAGAAATCCTAACAATATGAATAAGAAAAGAAAGTAATAAAAAGAATCAGAATAGGGAACAAAGTAATAAAACTATCTCTTTTTGCAAATGATATGATGATACAATTGGAAAATCCCAAAGACTCAATTAAAAAGTTAGTTGAATTATAATAATTTTAGTAAAGTAGTGGGATATAAAATAAATCCACATCAATCATCAACAATTCTATATGTCACAAATGAAACTCTGTAAGAGATAGTAAAAAAAATACCCCATTAAAAATAACTCCATACATTATAAAATACCTGGAAGTATACCTGCAAAAACAAGCCCAGGAACTATACAAACAAAATTATCAAATCTACAAATAAAATCAGATTTAAGTAATTGGAGAAATATTAATTGCTCATGGATAGGCAGTGCTAATATAACAAAAATGACCATTTTACCCAAACTAATCTACTTATTCAATTGCCATCCTAATTAAATTACCAATTTTTGTTGAATTAGAAAAAATAATAATAAAATTCATTTGGAAAACCAAAAAGTCAAGAATATCAAAGGAAATAATGAAAAAATGTAAAGGAAGGAGATTTAGCAGTGCCAGACCTTAAACTATATTATAAGGCAGTAATTATCAAAACTATTATGTACTGAATAAGAAAAAAGGTAGATCAACGTAATAGAGTAGACATACTTTTTTGTGTGTGTGAGGCAATTGGGGTTAAGTGACTTGCCCAGGGTCACACAGCTAGTAAGTGTTAAGTGTATGAGGCCGGATTTGAACTCAGGTCCTCCTGACTCCAGGGCCAGTGCTTTATCCACTGAGCCAACTAGCTGCCTCAGACATACTATTTACAGAAGCAAATGAACATAATAACCTTGTATTTGACAAGTGTAAAGATTCAAGATTTGGGGATAAGAATTCATTATTTGATAAAAATTATTTGAGAAAACTGCAAAACAGTATGGCAGAAACTGGGCATAAACCAATATTTTATACCATTTACCAAGATAAGGTCAAAATGGATATGTGATCTAGATATAGAGATTTTACAAGAAAATTAGAACATAGAACATATTATTTATCAGACATATGTATATGTGAATAATTTATGAATAAATAAGAGATAGAGAAGCATGAGGTGTAAAATGGATAATTTAAATTACATTAAATTTAAAAAGGTTTTGTACAAACAAAACAAATGTAGCTAAGATCAGAAGGAAAGCAGAAAATTGGGGTTGAGGGGAACATAGACAGTATCAGAAAAAGGTCTCATCTAAAATATATAAAGAACTTTGTCAAATCTATAAGAATACAAGTCATTCCCCAATTAATAAAATGGTCAAAGCATATGAACAGGCAGTTTTCTGATGAAGAAATCAAAACAATTTTAGTCATATGAAAAAGTTCTCTAAATCATTCTTGATTTAGAGAAATGCAAATTAAAACAACCTTGAGATATCATTTTATGCCCACCAAATTGGCTAAAATGATAGAAGGGGAAAATGACAAATGTTGGAGGGGATGTGGAAAAATTGGGACACAAATTCATTGTTGGTGGAATTGTGAAATGACCCAACCATTTTGGAGAGTAATCTGGAATTATACCCAAAGAATTATTAAACTACCTATCCCCTTTGACTCAACAATACCACTATTTGATTTATTTCCAAAATGTTTAAGGAAAAAGGAAAAGAGCATATATGTTCTAAAATATTTATAGCCACTCTCTTTGTGGCAACAAATAACTGAAAATTGCAGGGATGCCAATTAATTGGGAAATGACTGAACGAATTGTGGTATATGACTGTGATGGTATAGTACTGTGCTATAAGAAACAATGAGCTCCAATGATTGTAGAAAAACATGGAAAGACTAGCACAAAATAATGAAGAGCAAAATGAGCAGAACTAAGAGAATATTGTATATAGTAACAACAATATTGTTTTAAGAATGACTTTGAGTGAATAAGTTTTGTCTATTATAAATACCCAATTTAAGCATAAAGGACATATGGAGAAAGATGCTATATGCATCCAGAAAAAGAACTGATAAATAGAAGTATGTATAGAACAATTTTACATATATCTACCATTTGTGTCTAGTGGTAGGCCATCTCTGGAGTGGGGGGAGGGAAGGGAAGAAAAAAAAAGAAATTTACAGGATAATTATGTTGTACATTTGAAAGGAATAGCAAGTTGTACAGAGTAGATTTACAATTTCATGTACAATCATATTTTTTATTGTACTATCATATGGAAATGCTTGTTTTATTTCATAACTTAAAAATAAAAACATAATTGGGAAATGTTTAACAAAATAAAGAAAAATGCAATGCAACATAGATAATGTTAATTTGTGTTTTTAAGCCAATATGCAGCCTCACAGAGATCCTTCTATTTGAGTTTGACACCACCAATCTATAGGACTTCACTATCCATAGTGAATTCCTACAAGACTTAGACTTCACACTAGATCTCCTCTACCATAGTAGCAAACATCTTTGGTGAACATACATCTCTTTTTCTTTTTTTGGTGGTGGTGGTGGTGGGGGGGAATGAGGGTTAAGTGACTTGCCCAGGGCCACACAGCTAGTAAGTGTCAAGTGTCTGAGGTAATATTTGAACTCAGGTCCTCCTGAATCCAGGGCTGGTATTTTATCCACTGTGCCACCTAGCTGCCCCCATACATCTCTTTTTCTTAAGCGCAAACTAATATTTATTATCTGAGGGTCAATCTACACAGTGATGTCTGTTTCTTACAACTTCCTAGGAATCCAGAATGATCTTAATGTATAGATGGAAGACACCTTCCCACAAATAAGTCTGTAGCGGTAGTATTTGTTTGGCTGAATCAATTGCTTTTGCATGATCAACAAATAATAAAAATAACAGAATCTTTCATTGTCTTCATCTTTCAACTAATTGTGAAATGGTATATGGTTTTCATTGCTGATTTTTCTTTTGTAAAA
This sequence comes from Dromiciops gliroides, assembly GCF_019393635.1. NCBI lineage: Eukaryota > Metazoa > Chordata > Mammalia > Microbiotheria > Microbiotheriidae > Dromiciops > Dromiciops gliroides. The sequence continues at coordinate 185,252,212 of NC_057863.1, read as the reverse complement.
TTTTGCTTCTTCCCAAGTAAAACTCTCATCCTGGAAGTCCTCAGTTCACATATAGAGGACTTTCATGAAAATTTTTGGGGAAGTAGACATATAGTATTTTTTAATATTTACTCAGTCACCTTTTTTCATTATATTAGTAAAGTTTGTGGATTTTTCAACATTTTTGGTATTCTTCCCCTCTGTTAGATACCTTGTATATTGGACCTTCAATGTCCTCATATTTTTATTGCCTTCAGCATGGATCTTCCTTCTATATTTCAGTCTAATACAGCTGCTTTTTCATTCTTTGTTCTCTTTAGTACCATTTCTGCCTCCTCTGTAAGCATCTCAGGGGCTGTGCTGTTAGGATTTAGGTATGGTAGTTTCACCGTCCTTGATGGAAAGGCCAGCTTGTTGAAATAATTTTTGCAAATATTTTCCATTATTCTTGTGTTTCTAGTCTTTCTTCCATGTCTATCCATGACTTCCCTTGGGATGACTTTACTTAATTACATATCTTGCTAGGATCCTTTAAACTGGCTTTATCCTCCATTATTCCTTTCCACTTTATTATCTGATACTTCTTATAGTAATGTACACATTGACCATGTCTGAAAATGCATAACTCATTCTGTACCTTGAGTCCTCTGCCAAGAGGTGGGAAACATCCTTCATCATCACTCTTTTAGAATTAAGGTGGGTTATTTCACTGGACTGAATTATTAAGTCTTTTGAAAGTTTTTTTATTTTATTGTAGTCATTGTTTTCCTAGATTTGTGCACTTTACTTTTCATTAGTTCATGCAAGTCTTCCCAGGTATCTCTGAATTGCTCACCTGCATGACTAATTGGGTTATAAGACTATATGGCTACAGAGGAGAAATTTGAAACATTAAGGAAGGCTATTTTGAGTAACCTTCAGGTAATATGAATGCCTGCTTAGTACCTGTTATCTAATGACAGTGCCAATGAGTAGAAAATGTCAGCAAAGAGGAGAAGGGAATGCCCTGGAACAACTAGCAGCTGGATAATCAGCACCTGTAAAATCAAGAGTTGATCTGCCTTAGTGGAGCTTAGGATATGCTACATCTTAAGTTTAATTCCAGCTACAAGTTAAAATTTAGTAGATTTCTGTTATAAATATATATGGTATTATCTATTTATGCATGAAGTATAAAGCTATTGGATGAAGTAGAGATGAGAAAAAGACAGTCTCCTTGGTTGGGTTCCCACCACCTGCTTCTCTAAAATAACATTGCACACTGATTCCAGCCCAGGGAATTGAAAAGAGACTCTCTCCATAGCCCATGGCCCTAAAGAAAAGATTGTTCTTTATCTTTTCATTTCTTTTGGCTTATCTACCCCCAGATAGCATGCATGGTCAGCTGTTTCAAAGTACAGAGTAATTTTACTGAGTGATAAGGAATATTGGAATACAGACATTATATTTTTCTAACCCAAACTTAGTATTTATCGTGACACACTACTAATTTAGTTGGGGGAGCTAAGTGGCACAATGGATAGTGCATTGGTTTTGGAGTCAGGAAAGACCTGAGTTCAAATCTGGCCTCAGACACTTATTTACTGTGTGACCTTGGGCAAGCCACTTAAACTCTGTTTACCTTAGTTTTCTCAACTGCAAAATAGGATAATAATAACACCTTCTTTCAGGGGTTGTTGTGAGGATCAAATGAGGTAATATTGGTAAAATATTTAACATGATGCCTGGCATTTAGTAACTGCTTAATATTAGTTATTATTATAGTTTTTGTTATTTAATTGAGTCCACACTGAAAACATTCCATAATTTCACCTAACCCTTTTAATCCCCATGCTCCGGTTAACTATCTTATTCTCTGGACCTAACTTTTGGGTTGTTGTGCTTTCTTACTGCCACACTCTCCTTTCATTCAAAGGCCTAGATCCCCATGAATTTTAAATTCTTCTCTTTACAGGCCCCTGAATTCTGACTCAAATTATGTTCCTGCTGCTCTATGCAATTCAGTTAGATTGTAAGCTCCTTGAGGGCAAGTACTACATCTAATTCAACTTTATATTTCCTTTGGATTCTAGAAAAGTGCCTAGAATGTATCAAGTACCAAATAAATTGTCATTGAACTAAACTTAACTGGACTGTGCTCCAAGAAATTCTCTAAACTAACATTTTTCTCCATTCTAGGAACAAAGCATCCTGCCTTGCTCTTCTAAACCAATACAATGGCTTTGATGCTTTTTTATTTCTCGGCCTTCTGTTCTTCTCATTTTCCATTAGTGCATCCTGGAGTTAGCTAGAGCACACTATTCTTTTTCCCCTTAAATTAAAAAAAATTGACTTTTAATTTATTAAACTTATTTTTTAACATTTAAAAAATTTTTGTCCTATATGTCCACCCTCTACTCCCTCTTCCATTTGTTGAGAAGATAAGCAGTATGATATCAATTATACATATGAAATCATGCAAAGTACATTTCCATAGTAGCCATGTTGCAAGAAAAAGAAAGTGAAAAAATTATATTTCAATTTACATTCAGAGTTAATCAGTTTTCTCTCTGGAGATGGATAGCATTTTTCATCATGAGTCCTTTGGAATTGTCTTGGATCATTATATTTATCAGACTGGTTAAGTGTTTCACAGTTGATCAGTTACAATATTGTTGCTACTATTTGTATTGATCTCTTGTTCTGCTCACTTCACTAACTTGGTTCTGCATCAATTCATGTACGTCTTACCAGGATATTCTGAAACTACACACCTCATCATTTCTTTTATCACTATAGTATTCAATCACAATCCTATACCACAACTTGTTCAGTCATTCCCCAACCGATGGGCATTCCCATCCATATCCAATTATTTGCCGTTACAAAAAAGCTGCTATAAATATTTTTATTCATAAAGGTCCTTTTCTTTAATCTCTTTGTGATACAGATATACTAGTGGTACTGTGGGGTCAAATTCCAAATTGTTCTCTAGAATGGTTGGACCAGTTCACAATTCCACCAACAATGCATTAATGTCCAGATTTTTCCTCATTTATTTCCCAACATTTATTATTTTTCTTTTCTGCTGTGTTAGCCAATATGAGAAGTGTGGTGGTACCTTAGAGTTGTTTTAACTTGCATTTTTCTAATCAATAATTATTTAGAGTATTTTCAAATGACTACAGATAGATTTGATTTCTTCTGGAAATTGCCTTGCTTCCTTTGACCATTTATCAGACTTGTATTATTAAAATTTTGACTCAGTTCCCTATATATTTGAGAAATGAGGCCTTTATCAGAGTAACTTGCTGGAAAAATTCTTTTCCCAATTTCTTGCTTTTCTTGGCTGCATTGGTTCTGTTGTGCAAAACCCTTTAAATTTCATGTAATCATAATTATTCATTATATTTCCTGTTTTCCTCTCTATCTCTTATTTGGTCAAAACCACTGATGTGACAGGTAAAAATTTCCATTCTCCTCTAATTTATTTATGATATAACCCTTTATGTCTGATTTTGTTGTTGTTATTCAGTCATTTCAGTTTTGCCTGACTCTTTATGATCTCATTTTGGATTTTCTTGGCAAAGATACTGGAGTGGTTCACCCTTTCCTTCTCCAGCTCATTTTACAGATGAGGAAACTAAGGAAAGTAGGATTAAGGTCCCAAAGCTAACAAGTGCCTGAGGCCAGATTTGATATCAGGAAGGTGAGTCCAGATTCAGCACCTTATTCATTGTACCCCCTAGCTGCCCTTTAATACCCCTTGCCCCAACCAAATCATATTTGCTCCCAAATCCACAATAACCTGGCCAAAAAAGGTATCATATTCCTGCTATCAGAGAAACACCTAAACTTAGAACTAGGTTCATTAATCTATTCAGAGAAGATCTGGATGTGCTCTTGGAGCAAAGCAGACATATTGGCATAACGCAAGGCCAATAAGCAGAGAGAGTACTTTTTTTTAAAGCCACCATGACATAAAGTCCAAATGTGCCGTTGATAAAAATTGATGCTTCAGAAAAACAAGATAAGATAGGTTTTGCACAGTGTGTAAAACGTGCACTTGATAACTGATTCAAAGGACATATGCCAAGAAATGCCAAGGGAAGAGGTGATGCATACTGACCTTGCTTACTTTATTCAGACAAGGAAGATAGGAGTAAGTGTAAGAGCAAACTGGCCACCTTCCTCTTTGCCATTAAGGGAGCACCGAGAATAGCTATCATGTCCTATTCTGGGGAGTGCTACATTTTGGAGTGCCCTGTCATGGAAACAAAGGCAGGGACATGGTGAAGGGAACTTTATGAACTGACCTAAAAGGCTCTCATGATGCCAGCCTTCTAAACAGAAGGAACACTGGGAGGTGAGAAAAGTTATTCCCAAGAGTTTAGATTGTCCAGAAATGTGGCACACTTTTTCAATATGAGATAATTATTGTTCTTATACTGGGTCATAGAGCCAAATTCTAGAGACATTGTCTCACAAATTCATTACCCCGAATTCTTACAGTTGTGCCAGATTGGGAGGGATTGTATGGTGAATATATATAGAGACTGAGACTGTATTTCATTCATAGATGAATGCTCATATGCACATGCACACATACACACACATACACATACACACCCTTGGTGTGATAAATAATACTTCAAGAAAGGAACTTGTTGTTCTTCATTTTCAGTTGTGTCTGATTCTTTGTGACTTCATTTGGGATTTTCTTTGCCATTTCTTTCTCCAGCTCATTTTACAGATGAGGAAACTGAGGCAAACATGTTTAAGTGTCACACAGCTGCTAAGTGTCTGAGTCTGGATTTGAACTCAGGAAGATGAGCCTTTCTGACTCCAGTCCTGGCACTCTATTCACTGTACCACCTACCTGTTCCAAGAAGGTATTGATTAAATAATTACTATGTATGATGTCGTTTTGGTCCTCTTCAAGAATTAAGTATAATAACTAGTCAACTGAATATGTTCCAGGGACTACACTAGACCCTGGCAATACAAAAACAAAAAAATCCCATAAAATTCCTTGCCCTCAAGGAGCTCCTAGCGATTTCTTAAGATTTACATTCGGGGCAGCTAGGTGGCGGGGCAGCTAGGTGGCGCAGTGGATAGAGCACCGGCCCTGGAGTCAGGAGTACCTGAGTTCAAATCCGGCCTCAGACACTTAACACACACTTACTAGCTGTGTGACCCTGGGCAAGTCACTTAACCCCAATTGCCTCACTAAAAAAAAAAAAAAAAAAAAAAAAGATTTACATTCTATTCCTAAGACACAAAACACCAGACAAAAAATTATAGAATGTAAACTGGTACTGAGAAAACCAGAGAACAATTTCACAGAAATGATCTTCACTTAGCAAGACCAGACCTACAACCACGGGAAACATTGTTCACATATTCCCCACAGGGAATAACCAAGGAAACATTATGTGGATCCATTTAAAAAAGAACAACAGGTTGATAGCTTATAGCTACATAGTAACAAGTTATTTGACTATTATTCTATTAATGTGCTATTTTATTATATTCAATTTTAGGGCACAAGGGAGGAACCTTACATCCTAAAACCACTCTCCCAGCAAGGAAAAGTCAGCTAAAGAGTTATTAGAGACATACAAAAAGACATATTGGAAATCCATAGATTTAGATCATCTCCTCCAACCCATTTTACAGATGAAACTGAAGTCCAGAAAGATGAAATCACTTGCCTATAAACACACAGGTCATAAGTATTAGAGTCAGGATTTGAGCTCAAGTCACAAAGTATGAGAACATCAGTGAACCAGAGTGGGATGTGGGAGAAGGATGTGAAAGTGGGAATTGATGCATGATTTTTTCTAAAGAAGGTAAAAATATTAATTGATTCTAAATTTATTAATACTGTAAGTTAATAGTTAAAGTAACTTTCTAGGGGATAAGCCAAATTATCTTCGTTATGACATAAATTTTGAGAAATAGGTGCACTGGCCCTGGAGTCAGAAGGATCCGAGTTCAAATGTACTCAGACACTTACTAGTGGGACCCTGGGCAAGTCACTTAGTTCTGATGGAGAGAGAGAGAGAGAGAGAGAGAGAGAGAGAGAGAGAGAGAGAGAGAGAGAGAGAGAGAGAGAGAGAGAGAGAGAGAGAGAGAGATGTATTTTTGTTAAATCATTGTTTAAGTAGCATATCTAATAAATATATGTTGGAAGATTTTTATCAATGAAAGGCTTCTGTGCTACAGAGTAGGTATTCCCTTTTTGGCTTTTTAAAAATTTTCAGTTAATGGTATTTTATTTTTTCCCAATTACATATAAAGATAGTTTTCAACATTCATTTTTGTAAGATTTTGAGTTCCACATTTTTTTCCTTCCTTCCCTCCTCCCCAAGACAGCAAGCAATAACATATAGGCTATATGTGATTAATCATGTTAAACATATTTTTCCACATTAGTCATGTCGTGAAGGAAGAATCAGAACAAAAGGAAAAAACACAAGAAAAAAGCAACAAGAAAAAAGTGAAAATACTATGCCTTGATCTGCATTCAGACTCCATGGTTCTTTCTCTGGATATGGAGGGCAGTTTCTGTTATAAGTCTTTTGAAATTGTCTTGGATCATTGCATTGCTGAGAAAAGCTAAGTCTCTCATAGTTGATCATTGCAAAATGTTGCTGTTACTGTGTAGAATGTTCTGGTTCTCAGAGCACGTATTCTTAACTGAGGTCAATGGGTTTATTTTTTAAAAATATTTTAATAATTGTATTTCAATATAATTGGCTTTCTTTGTAATCCTATGTATTTTATTCTATGTATTTAAGAATATTATTTTAAGAACAGGTCCATAGACTTCATCATGTGGCCAAAAGGGTCCATGACACAAAAACAAATTTAATAACCTTTCAGTATAGCAAGAAGTGTATTTAACGAGGACTTGGAACAGTTGGTTTTCTTACTGGTTGAGTGACAGGCAAGTATTCATAATTGCTTTAAGCCTCAATTTACTCATCTGCAAAATAGTGACAATAATATAGGGTTGAAAGGAAAGTGCTTTGAAAATCATAAAATGCCATGTAAATATAAGTTATTCTTATAGTTTTAAATAATATGAAGAACCAAGATTAATTATGCTTCTTAGTATGAATTAATAATCTTTGAAATCTCTAGTTAGGGGTCACAGTGGATAGAATGTGGGACTTGGAGTCAGGCAGACCTGAGTTCAAATCTTATTTCAAATATTTAATAGCTGTGACTTGGGCAAGTTGCAAACTTTATGTGCCTAATTTCCCTCATCTGTAAAATGGGGATAATAATAGCACTTAGCTCCTAGGGTTGTTTTAAGGCTCAATTGGGATGAAATATGTAAAGTGCTTAGCAAACCCTAAAGTAACATATAAATGATAGCTATTACTAATATACCTAGTATAATATTAATTTTTAGGTAATGCTAGCTCATATAGTATTCAGAGATGATGGGAGGACACATGAAATTACTGGATTCATTTTTTACTTTTCTTAAATCTGATTTGAAAATATTTCCCATCCTCTATTTTTCATAAAGTAAAAAAGATTACATATTAAGTAATGCACACTATTTTTTATATTGCATAGGATAAAATCTAATGGGCTCTAGCAAAGAAAAGAAGAAATGAAGGAAGAAAAGAAGGAAGGAAGGAAGAAAGGAAGAGAGAAAGGAAGAGAGAAAAAAAGGGAAGGAAGGAAGGAAGGAAGGAAGGAAGGAAGGAAGGAAGGAAGGAAGGAAGGAAGGAAGGAAGGAAGGAAGGAAGGAAGGAAAGAAGAAGTCTTTCCTAGCTATAGTTATTTCTTACCCTTCTGAATGCCTACAGTATTTACAGACTAAACAAATGAATGACTCATTTGTTAAGGTCTTACTATGTGAGAAACACTTTGCTAAGCACCGAAGATAGAACAGTATGACAGTCCCTGACCTCAAGGAGCTCACGTTCTAATGGGGGAGATAATGCATATGGAAGATGTCAGCTGCAAATCAGATGGAATAATCCCATGATCCTTAGGGTGCAGTGGCAAAGCATATGATCTGTGCTGCTAAACTTTGTACTTTCTTGTATGAAACATTTAAGTGACAATTCATGACAGTATATGAGAAAGGCAGCATGTTATAATGAAAAGTGCACTATAGTAGGAGTTAAGATCATAGATTTGGGGATCTTACAGACCTCAGAAGCCATTTAGTAAAACCCTCTCATTTTACAGATGAGGAAAATGGGCCTAGAGAAGGTGACTTACCAAAATTCACACAGGTAGTGTCAGAGGGTGTGATTTGAACTCCCATTTCCTAACCCCATGACCGTCCCTCTAACCCCTGCACCATATGGCTTAAAATGAGAGATCTAAATGTAAATGCTCTCAGAGCCTGTGTTTATTTTTTTCCATACTAATGATGATGCCAAATTAGAGGGCGTTCTATTCTTACTGCATAGTCAATAATAGCTGAAGGACAGTGGCCAATAGAAAGGCTGGCTGCAAAGAGGAGACTTTTTAGGTTACCTTAAAAATTGAATTTTATGGTCTTGGGGGAGGTGGAGCCAAGATGGCAGAGGAAAGGCTGTGACTCTCAGAGCTCCCAGCAGATCTGTCCACATACCTCCAAAAATGCCATAAGACAACTGCTGGAGCAGCAAACCCCACAAAAGAACAGAGTGAGATCATTTTCCTTTTTTTTTTTTTTTGTGGGGCAATGGGGGTTAAGTGACTTGCCCAGGGTCACACAGCTAGTAAGTGTCAAGTGTCTGAGGCCAGATTTGAACTCAGGTCCTCCTGAATCCAGGGCTGGTGCTCTAACCACTGCGCCACCTAGCTACCCCGTGAGATTATTTTCCAGTCAAAGGTGGCTTAGAAGTTTTGCAGGAGTGGTCTGTTATATCAGAGGAGCTCTCACAGATCCAGTCCCAGTGTGGTAAAAATTATTTGTGGTAAAAATTATTGGAATTTAGCTGACTCATTTGGGAGGGGGCACACCTAGCCCACACTGAAGTCACTACTGAGGTCAGAAGGAGAACTCTCCATAGGCAGTTTTTGAAGGACCTCCCCTTTTGGGGGAGGGAGATTGAATGCTCATTGAGGGGAGGGAAGAAGTCACTTCGAGAACACTCTCAGAACACTCTCGCCGTTGGCTGCTCTCTCTCTTCTCTGTTTCCTGGTGATGTGAGAAAGGTAACAGACTTCCCAGGTGTGGTGAGTGAACACAATAAACCCTGCATTATTTTGAATTAGCTTAATTAGAAATCATCTGGGGATTGTATAGACTTAGGTTAGAGTTAGGAGGATTTATCTGTATTTCTTTTTCCCTATTTCCTTATCTTTGATTTTTTATTCATTTCACCTTTGTTGTTTAATTAATTCCCAAGTAATAAAATCTGATCCTTTTGTGGAAAAGAAGCTGTAAGGCTCCTTTCTTATTGGCCTGGGAGAAATATCTAAAAGGGCAGTTTGAAGGGGAGGGAACTTTGAACCTAGAGGTCCCTCATTATTTCCGGGACCCCAATATTTCAGCGAATCACCCAATTAATGCTCCATATATTAAATTTCGGCCCCTACACTGGCAGACCATGCCTCCAGAGCCTTGGAATCATTAGCATCAATGGCTTCTTCTGAATCTCAACTCATGGACTGGTGAGGGGGTCCAGTGGTTGTCTGGGGGGAAATAGTGGGGATCTCTGCGGGCACAGAGGTGGAGCACATTGCCCAGGAAGCAGACTTGAGTGGCAGAAGCCCAGTGGGGGAGGGACACAGGCAGACCACAGAGAATCAGATTTCAATCATATTTCTGCTTCCAGATTAAAAAGCAAACAGGCCTGTGGTTACTTACAGGCCAGGCAGGCTGAGAATGAGCCTCTCCTTAAATTGTACCACCTGGGACCCCGTGAATCTTGGGACAGGCATCCTGAAAGCAGGGGCCCACTTTAAGAAGGAGTTAAAAGGCATGAAATAGGTGGGCAGGATGAGCAGGCAGAGAAAGCAGCAGACCACAGAAAGTTTCTTTGTTGACAAGGTAGATGAAAATACACCCTCAGAAGAAGATAATAACAAAGTCAAAGCTCCTACATCCAAAGCTTCCAAGAAAAATGTAAATTGGCCTCAGGCCATGGAAGTCCTCAAAAAGGACTTTGAAGACAAAGTAAGAGTAGTAGAGGGGAAAGTGAGAGTGGTAGAGGAAAAAATAGAAAGAGAAATAAGAGTGATGCAGGAGGGTCATGAAAAAAAGTCAACAGCTTGAAAAGCCAAATTGGACAAATGCAAAAGGAGGTGCAAAATCTCTTTGAAGAAAATCATTGCTTAAGAATTAGGATAAAGCAAATAGAAGCTAATGACTTTATAAGAAATCAAGACACAATAAAGCAAATCCAAATGAATGAAAAAATAGAGGGCAATATGAAATATCTCCTTGGAAAAATAGCTGAACTGGAAAATAGATTGAGGAGAGATAATTTGAAAATCACTGGATTACCTGAAAATTATGACCAAAAAAGAGCTTAGACATTATCTTCCAAGAAATCGTCAGGGGAAATTTCCCTGATATTCTAGAAGCAGAAGGTAAAAAAAAAATTGAAAGAATCCATCAATCACCTCCTGAAAGAGATCCCAAAATGAAAACTCCCAGGAATATTATAGCCAAATTCCAAAGCTCCCAGGTCAAGGAAAAAACATTGCAAGCCACTAAAAATAAACAATTCAAGTACTGTGGATCTACAGTCAGGATAACCAAAGATCCAGCAGCTTCGACATTAAAGTATCAGAGGGCATGGAATATGATATTCCAGAGGGCAAAGAAACTTGGATTACAACCAAGAATCACCTACTCAGCAAAACTGAGTATAATGTTTCAGGGGGGGAAATGGAACTTCAGTGAAAAAGGACTTTCAGGTATTTGTGATAAAAAGACCTAAACTTAATAGAAAATTTGACTTTCAAATACAAGACCCTAGAGAAGCATTAAAAGGTAAACAGGAAAAAGAAATCATGAGGAATGCTAAAAGGTTAAACTGTTTACATTCCTACATGGGAAGATGATACTTCTAACTCATAAGAACTTTCTCAGTATTAGGGCAACTAAAAGGAATATACTTAGAGGGCACCGGTATGAACTACATACGAAGATATGATATCTGTAAGACATTTATTTTTTGTTTATCCTTTTTGTGTGGGGCAGGAAGAGTGGGGTGGCTTATATCTGGGGCTAGATTTGGGCTCAGGGTCCCCTGGGTCCAGGGCAGGTGCTTTGTCTAAGTGTGTTACCTAGCTGCCCCTACTTAATAGATTTTTAAATCCCCCCCCAATTACATGTAAAACCAATCTTTAACATTATTTTTAAAACTTTGAGTCCCAAATTCTCTCCCTTCCCCCGCCCCCATTTCAAGAACACAAGCAATTTGATATGTTTACACGTTTAGTCATACAAAACATTTCCATATTACTTATGTTGTGAAAGAAAACAGACAAAAGAACCTCAAGAAGAATAAAGTAAAAAATATGCTTTAATCTGTATTCAGACACCATCCGTTCTTTCTCTGGAGATGGACTACATTCTTTATCATAAGTCCTTCAGAGTTGTCTCAGAGCACTGTATTGCTGAGAATAACTAAGTCATTCACAGCTGATCATCTTACAATATTGCTGTTACTCTGTACACCATACATTTCACTTTGCATCAGCTCATGTAAGTCTTCCCAGGTTTTTCTGAGAGCATCCTGTATGAAGCTGTTACCTAGATCCCAATGGGAGTGCTCCTACATTTTGTAATTCTGTTTTGCCATCAACTTGGATAAATTAATTTTTTTTTTACTACGTGTGTACATTGTAGAACTGGTATTTGGTAGGAATGGTGTTGGCTGTAAAGTGTTGAGCCAAGTGTTATATCATTGGCTGTAAAGGTTGAGGTCCTCCTTTCCTCATTAATGAATAGCACTCCGAAGTTTAACTTGAACCTGAGACTATAATCCCTAGACTAATCATATTTATGGTGGCACATATATATAATTCTACCCCAGTACCATTTCTCTCTGAGGAGAACTGAACTTCTGGCTTCAAACTCCTGCTTCTGTTCCCTTAATGAAGGGTGGGGAGAGATGAGGCTAGAGATTTCTATTCTGCCTCCCTTTGAGACATATGACACCCTTATGCTACATGGAGGAGTACCGCCTTGCTATACATAGGGGCTCTACACTAACCATTTCTGGCACTTATATGATACTTTGTGGTTTTCAAAGCATTTACAAATATCTCATTTTATCTCTACAACAACCCTGTGAGGTAGTCGCTATTGTTATTCCCATTTTGTAGATGAGGAAATTGAGGCAAATAAAGATTAAGTGATTTGTCCAGGGATTTGTCCTTGTAGCTAGTATCTGAGGCTGGATTTGAACTCAGGTCTTCCTCAATCTAGGACCAGCACTCTATCCACTGGTCTCCCTCAAAGACCCAAACCCAAAGCTACCAGGTATTTCTGGTACCAAAACCTGATCATTTTTTTAAACCAGGGCTTTAAAGCTCTAATCAATAGATTATTGTTTATTAAGACACACAATCCAGTGAAATTATAGACAAAGTACTGGATTTAATAAAGGGAAGCTTGAGGAGCTCTGTGTTCTTGATGGTCATCAATAGGAAGGTTTGTTTTGGGGTCCACATATGTGATTTGACTCATGTAAGAAACTCCCTCCTTTGTCTCCTTTGGAGCCAGTAGAAGTACAGGGAGTGTAGTACAGGGAAAAGAACCCTGGCTCTTGAGTCAAAGGGCCTGTGTTCAAATCCCCCCTCAGACCCTTATTGCCTGTGTGACCTTGAGAGAGTGACCTTACATCTCTAAATCTCAGTTTTCTCTTCTGTAAAATGAGGGTGTTGGACTAGCTGACCTCTGAGGACCCTTTCTGTTCTGGATGTATGTTTACTTATATAGTGTATTAAGCCTGTGAAGTAGGTAGTAGAATATTATTATATCCATTTTCTAGATGGGCCGTCTGAAACAGAGAATTTAAGTGGCTGACCAAGGGACACACAGTGTAGTAGAATAAAAATATTTAGACTTCTGGGTCTACTCTCTCTTGCAACAGAGTGGCCCTGTTCTAGATATACTTCATGCTCCTGCCTATTAAACCACCTTTTCTGGATCTCTTCATAACTGACTAGATACTTATATGTTCAAGGAAGTCCTGCTAATTAGAGCCAGATGTGGTAAACCAGGCCGCTATGCCTGAGTAAGCCCCCTGCCTCCCCCACTGGTGGGCCGACTCAGGTATTCCTGCACCAGACTGAGATGAGCAGGGTGGATCTGTTATAATCTGGGTTCCAGATCAGAAGGATCATATCCTGCTGGATCTTTGATATTTTCCTCCTCCTGCTGTGGCCTATAGCTCATTTTACCTGAGGCCTGGTTACTCACTCCCCTATCTTCCTCACCATTGCTGACTAAGTTTCGAAAGGGTGCTGGACTTTGGAATCTTCTTTTTCGTGACCAATTCATCTATACCCTTGCTCCCTTTATCCTTGTTGCCTTTCTCATTTCAATTTCTTTTTGGGTCTTCTATCTTCCCTTGTACAAGGCAAAATGATCCTGTAATAAAATTGTCTATTGCTTTAGCATCACAGGCTGTTCTGACTCTTCCATGGAGCCTCTAAGTCATCCTCCCCCCAAAATGTTTATTGGATGAAGACTAAATGTCAGAGTATGAATCCAAGTCTCCTAACACCAGAATCTCTTGCTATTACATTATGGTGCTTCTCTCAAGCAAAAGCATTGATTCAAAGCTCCTTCTGCATCATAATGTACTACTAAAAGCCTTGGACAGAGAAATGACCTTAGTTATAGAGGAATGGCATGATCCACAGGCAATTTATAAGATGGGCCCAAGCTCTGCCTTACCAATTAACACTCACTAAGTGGACACACTTCCACATACTGGGAAAGGAATTGGGAAGATCTGAGTTCAAATTCTGCCATAGACATCAGGCATATGAGCCTGAGAAAGTCATGTAACCTCTCAGTGTCTCAATTTACTCATCTGTAAAATGGGGCTAACAGTGGCATTTACCTCCCTAGGCTCTTGTGAGTGTCAAACGAGACAATTATAAAGTGTTTTGTGAATCTTTAAGTCCATAGAAGTGCTATTATTATTATTAATTAGCCAGATAGACTTCAACAGGCCAACAGTTCTTCAACTAGACTAATTGTGAGTCATTATGCCTGGATTCATTTTGTTCTCAGTGTTTTCACAGCAGCTCTACCTCTGGCCAACAGAGTAGATTTTCCACATTATCCAGTATATATTCCCCACTTCTTGCTGTGATCACCTCCCATTTACACTACATATATCTTGTATATACAATATTAGTATGTTCCTACTATCACCTTCCCCCCCACCACCCCTGCCCTGTTAGAATGTGGGCTTCTTGAAGACAGGGACTTTTTTTTAACCCTTTCTTTGTAACTCCTGTAGTTGGTACAAAATAAATACTTAATAAATGTTTGTTGATTGGCTGGCTGACTGGTTTGACAAGGTTAGTACAGTGCCTGACACATAGTAGGTGTTTAATAAATGTCTACTGATTGGTTTGCAGTGAGAATACAGTATGTCAGGATCAACATTGAGGCTAAGTAGGAGGTAGCTGTAATGTAGGGGAAAGAACACTTGATTTTCAGGGGCAGACTTGACTTTGTGTTCTGACTCTGCTACTGACAATCTGTGTTTCCCTGAACATGTCCTTCCACTACTTTGGGTCTCACACTCCTTGGTCTATAGAATCCAAGCTCTAAAAAGTCTGTGGTACTGAGAAATACTAATGAGCATTTCTCACCCTGACATTTCTGCAACAACTGTCCTGTCCTCTAAAAGGGTGTATTATCTCAACGACTGTTCCACTGAAGGCTCATTTTTTTACTTTGCTATATTTAGACTGTTTTCTGGCAAATCCATTTGCAAAATGAATCATAGTATAAGAGAGATGGATGCATCGGCCAAATCGAGCCACTTAGGATGACTCTACTTAGGTTATAGAGACCTGGACCTTGGCAGTCAATATCTAAATCTAGATACCCCCAAAAGCCTAATTTCAAAATAAATATATTCCATCAAAGGCTTTCAGTGTACAGAGTCCCCATTATGGAAGAGGATGGTTATCATTAACATGAGGCTTGTTTTCCCTTTTTGTCATGCTATAGGGATCACAGTAAATAATTAAGACTATCATTTTAATTCATAGTAATTAGTAAATATGATTTAGACCAGCAGTTTCCCCCTTCCCTCACTCTCCAGTCCCTTTCTCATATTTGAAGCTAGATGGTACAGTAGATTGAGTGTTACACCTAGAGTCAGGGAGAGCCTGAGATCAAATCTGGTCTCAGATACCTACTAACTGGGCAAGTTACTTGTCCTTATTTTTACTTCGGCTTCCTTATTTCTAAAATGGGGATAGTAATAGAACTTGGGCAGCTAGATGGTGCAGTGGGGAGAGGGCTGGGTCTGAAGGTAGGAAGATTCATCTTCACCAGTTCAAATCTGACCTCAGATACTAGCTGTGTGACTGTGGGTAAGTCATTTAACTCTGTCTCAATTACTCATCTGTAAAATGAGGTGGAGAAGGAAATGGGAAATTACACTAATATCTTTGCTAAGAAAATCCCAAATGGGGTCATGAATAGTGGGACACAGCTGAAAAATAGCACTTACCCCACAGGTCCTTATAAAGATTAAATGAAATAATATTTGTAAAGTGTTAAGTGCAGTGCCTTGCACAAAATAGGAAATTAGTAAATGCTTGTTTCAGGGCTGGGCTCTTTGAACCTCTGGAGGGAAAGTCTAGCCTAGTCTTGTTGTTGCTTTCTTGGACTATTGAATGTTATTCTAGACTCTGAGGGATGGCTCAGGCTAGGGACCTATAAGCTTGTAGCACTCCCAAAGTGGTCTGACCCATAGAAAAGTCTGATTGTTGTCCCCTTCCCTGCAAATTTCTGACCTGGCTTTGGGTGTGAGCAACAATAGACTTCTGGACTCAGCTGCTCTCACCCAACTTTTGAAGCTCTGTTGGTTCAAAGTGATAGAATTGTACCCTGCCTTTGGTCTGGGATTCTTGCCCTTGCTATTCCTCCACATGCTTCAGACAGGAATAGAAATTGAAAGTTAGACTTTACTCCTCTCCTGTGGTTCAAGCCATACCCCTGTTTGCTTCTGACCTTACTTTTCTCTTAGGGCACTTCTTAGGGCCTACAACAATTCCTTATTCCAGAATGACACTCTTGAGCAAAGGTCTTCTTTTCAGATCTGCTCTGGATCTGTGACCAGGGTAGAGGCCAACAAAGCTGCTAGTTGACACCTTTTCCCAAAGCCTATACTGGGCCATGTTGCTCTAGTATGGGTCTTAGACCTCCCTTTCCCCCAATGCCAAACCTTTCCCTGAGTATCAGAGTGCTCCATGTGGTGTGGTCCTGGTCAGACTCTGCCCCTGCTGTCTACAATCTACTCTGTCTCCTTATGCCTACCTGGGAAGGAAAGATTACTCACTATACCTTTTTCTTGGATTATTCATTAGATGCATTCTCTAGATATTTCTAGAAGACTTTTGGAGGTGAGATGACTTGAATTTCTTCATGGTCTTTGCCATCTTGGTTGCACTTCCCTCCAAGAAATGCTTAATGGTAGCCTTGGGGTAGAACATCATCAGAGCTGTATGTGCTTGTTCATGTGGCCTGGAAGAGTTCCTAGAAAATGCCAAGTTCTTGGACCAAACCTTTGAGAGGCAGTGGTGTAACCTTTCAGACACATGGTAGCCATGAAGAGGGGAATCACCTTAGTGGTGAGAATTCTTAAGAGCTCTAGCCCTCCAAGTTTGAGTCTCAGAATCCAGCTGTCTAGCCAAAGAAAATAGATTTAACAGGTTGCATAGGCTAGTTTTCTAGCAGGAGAAGAGGGATTTATGGGGCAGCACCAACTTCAAGGGTTGCTTTGCAAGTAATCCCAAATTCAAGTGTATAGGGATTCAATCTTCTTTCAAAGGAATCAGGGAAATTTCATTAGTAGCATGATCCTTAGAGAAAGAAATTATATACCTGGGGGGAGGGGGCTGGAAGAAGAATCAGGAAAGGAATGAAGCTGAAGTATGGGCAGCAAAGGGCCCAGGTCTTGCCTTCCACTATTCCCCTAAATTATTCAGATACTTTACATACACTGGGAATGGGATCGACTCTTTGGCAACACCAACAGAGTTTCCCTTCTTAAGGGAAGAAATACCACAGAATGGCACCGTGAGTCTGGAGGACTGTACATGCCCCCGTGAAAAGTGGGACTCATTAGAACATTTGGTGGTAGTGGTGAGGTACCCTGCTGGTAGTCAAAGTTCATTTCCTTTCCAAAGGGAGTTCATACCACAGGGTGTGCTATGAAATTAGGGAACTGTAGGATAGTGTTTTCACTTCCCACAGAGGGAGAATAATTATATTGATTATTTATACAAATCACATATATGTTACTGCATTTGTTTATCAGTTTCTATGAGCCCTTTGTGGTTTTCCTATTTTTTTTGAGGTGGAATAAATGTTGTTTTGTGCCTGACAAATACATTTTTCTTAAATGGTTCCTTATGATCATGGAACGATTTTACCCTCATAGAAACAAGCTATGCAAAAGATATGTTCAGATATTTTCCCAGTAAAATTCTACATGGAGGTAGATAGAAGGTCAAAAAGTTAGTGATACTTTTGAGATGGTTCCCAACATGTTGATTTTTATCTGTGTAAGCACAGAGTTTAGGACACTGGACCAGAGGTTATGGAAAGTTATCGAATGGAGGAAAAGATGCTTGAGGAAATGTGTTAGGACAGAATGATTGCTGAACTTGGCCTCAGGAGGTTTTGGATTCAATTCCACCTCCAACAATTACTAAGTGTGTGACCATTCACTTAATCTCTCTGAGCCCCCTTTACTCCATTTCTTCACCTATGAGATGAACATAGTGCTATCTGTAGCATCTTTTCTTGCAGGATTATTTTGAAGATCCTATGAGATAATCTATGTAAAGTGCTTTGCAAACCATATAGAATATTTTAAAGTGTCCCAAAAGTCTCAGTGCTGCTTAAAGTTTCAATAAGCTCACATTTGTACCCTGTATTGTGGTGGCTGACATGTAAGCCACCCTTCTTCTATACAGCAGATGAGCAGTTATGCTGGTGATCCTTTTGGTACTGGGAAACACGTGGCTATCAAGGGTCCAGCAGTTTTTACTTGGTCTCCTTTTGAAATGCATCCTTCTCATAAAGTAGTTCTTCCACTGGGGAACATGTAAACATATCCATCAGCTATGGGCTTTGAGTGGTTGATGATGCTTTCTAAGCAAACTGCTTTCTACAGTGTTCCTTCTACATACATTATTTTCACTAAGGCACTTTTGCTCTCACTGGAACCCCTCCAGAATGGATTCCCTGCGTCATTAAGCAAGGAATTGCTATACTATGTTAAAGGTGACAACCACATAGGGATCATGGAACTGGTCTATGAATTGCTTGCTGGCCTGTGTCTTCATCCACTTTAAGTCCCTGAAATCTGAGAGGGAATATGATTCCCTCACAATGATAGGATGTTAGAATTGGAAAGAACCTCAGGTACCTAACCCATCAAGGATCCCTCCTTCAACATCCTCAACAAGTTGTCCTACAGTCTTTGCTTGAAGACATTCAACAAAGGGGAACCTCAATACTTTTTGAAGCAGCTAATTCCACTTTTGCATCACTCTAATCATTAGGAAGTTAATACATCAAACTCAAATTTGCTTCTTTATTTGTTCTTAATTTTGCCTCCTGGGATCAAGACAAATAATTTTAATCTGTCTTCTAAATAAGTCTTTCAAACATTGAAAATGACTACCATGGGAGCAGCTAGGTGGCGCACTGGATAAAGTGCCAGCCCTGGATTCAGGAGGACCTGAGTTCAAATCCGGCCTCAGACACTTGACACTTACTAGCTGTGTGACCCTGGGCAAGTCACAGAACTCCCATTGCCTCGCCAAAAAAAAAAATTTTTTTAGATGGCTACCATGCCTCAAAAGTCTTCTTTTCTCTAGGCTAAATATCCCTAGTTTCTCCAAATGATACTTATATGATGTTTCCTTGAAGTCCTTCATCATCCTGATTGCCTTCCTCTGGGTGGTTTCAAGCTTGATCCTTCTGAAAACGTGGCACTCAAAACTGAACAAAATATTCCACATCTGATCAGGACAGAATTTAGTAAGACTTTCACCAACTTACTCTTGAGTGCTAAAATGTTTCAATACAGCCTAAGAAAACCTCTATAATATAATAGCTCTAGAAATTAAAGTCCCCTTATCATTAGGAGAAGGCTTACCCAAAGTACAAAAGGCTTTTACATGTCATTAAAAAATATGTCATTAGAGTTGCCACCTTTGATCTACTTTATCCTGGACAGATACCAGAGGGAATGACAAATCAGGTCATTGGTGGCAATCTGCACTAGTAACTGCTAGAGTGTCCTGTCATATGTCTTCATACCTTGGAGAACAGTTTTAAGACAAGGGTTAAAGATTATTTCAAGGTTTAGAAGGGTCACCAAACCATTAACTCCTCTCCTTTTCTGCCATTTGCTACCTCAATCAATCAAAAAGTATTTGTTGAATACATGTATGCCTAGTGCTATTCTAAGGTTCTGTGGCAAATACAGAAGAAATATAAAATATAGTCTCTGATCTTTAGCAACTTACAGTGTAATTGGGAAGGCAAAATGAATCAAAATAAAATAGCAATATGGCACCCAATAAAGAAGTCTTTTCATTAACATTCCTGATACATACATGATCCTATAACTTTTTCCAGGTACAGGGAACTCACTATTTTCCAAGGTGGTATAGTCCAGAGATGTCATGTGACCCCTGGGACAACACTCTCTAGTGCATCCTGAACTAGATTATTAAAATGAAATCAGGCAATGCTTAGCAAAATAAACAAACACACAGTAAAACACAGGTAATATTACATTCTAAAACAAAGCTGATATGTGGTCCATAAGGCACCTTATGTACAGATTAGTGGCTCCCCTTCCATTTGAGTCTGATACAGTCTAGCCTATATTTTGACAGTTCTAATTTTATAGTGCTTCCCTATAATGGGCTTAAATTCACTCCCCTACAATTCCCAGTCCTTAATCCTCATTCTGCCTGCTAGACAAAATCAGTCGAAAGCATAATCCACATGACAGACCTTTAAATATTTGAAGAGAGCTATAATAGGACCCTCACTATATTTTGCACTTGTTAGTCTATGTCTAAAATATCATATTTAATTCTAGGTCATAGGATCCTAGCATTCTAAGTTTTCTCTTCTCCAAGTTATACATTCCTATTTTCTTCACCAAAATATTTTGTTCATATATGGCAGTGTATCCAGAATCTCCAACATCCAGGTCACCCTCCTCTAGATGTACACCAGTCTATCAGTGTCTTCCTTAATTCAATTTTTTAAAAATTTATTAAGTGCTTATGATGTGCAAGGCACTGTGCTAGTCACTGAAATATAAACACAAAAATAAAACAATCTCTGCTTGTGGTCAATTAGCTTGAGTTCTATGGTACCTGAGCCAGTGTTGGAGAGGCAACATGGTACATTGAAAATAATAATGATGATGACAATGATAATAAATAGCATTTATTAAAAGTTTGGGGATACATACACTTTAAAGTTTGCAAAGGGTTTTCCTTGATATCATACTTGATCCTTCCACAAACCTGGGAGATGGGCGATATTAATACCCCCATTTTACAGATGAGGAAACTGAAGTGGTTGGATTAGTATCACACAGCTCATAAAAATCTGAGGCAAGACCAGTCACTCAGCCTCTCTAGGCCTCTGCCATGTGGTACTGCACTAAAACCTCCTTCTAAACCAACTTCAATCCACTAATCAAAACTGTTTAACCAGCTCTGAATCCATCTAACTAAACTTTCATCTAGCCTATACTTTTCTGTCTTACAGCTAGGTGGCACAGTGGATAGAGCACCGGCCCTGGAGTCAGGAGTACCTGAATTCAAATCCGGCTTCAGACCCTTAACACTTACTAGCTGTGTGACCCTGGGCAAGTCACTTAACCACAATTGCCTCACTAAAAAAAAAAGTATATGAAGATTTTTATAATTCTTAACTAAACTCTAAATAAACTTTGTCTATAGAATCTCCCTGATTTGCCCGTCTAATGCTCATCTTTTAAAAGAAAATTAGGTTCATTTGTCAAGGGCAGCAAGGTGGCACAGTGCATAGAATGCTGGGCCTGGAGTCAGGAAGACTCATCTTCTTGAGTCCAAATCCAACCTCATATACTTACTAGCTGTATGACTCTGTGGCAAGTCACTTAATGATGTTTGCCTCAGTTCTTCATCTGTAAAATGAACTAGAGAAGGAAAGGGCAAACCACTCCAGTATTTTTGTCAAGAAAACCCCAAATGAGGTCATGAAGAGTCAGACATGACTAAAATAAATCAACAACAGGTTCATTTGTTATGTTCTATTCTTAAATAACCCATGTCGGCACCCAGTACTTATCTTTTTCTTTCCTAAATTCTCATAAATCATCTGTAGAATAATCCATCCTAGCAGTTTACCACAGATCCACATTGAGCTCACCAGTCTGTATTTTATGGAATCTTAACATTTTCCCCTTTGTAACACCAAGATGTTAGCTATTGAGCCTGTGTATCATGGTGGCCTCCCTTTACCATATTTTGTAGAAGGTCATGACCACAAGTTCATGTATGGATCAAGACTGAGTTTGTCTTTGATTCAATACACAAATTTTTATTGTGTACATGATTCAGTATGGCTATTGACCTCAGGAGTATCATGTCAACACCACCTGAACCAACCCACTGTGAAAATGCAGGGCTTTATGGAATCAGTGATCTTTCCTTTTTAATAGCTGGCATTTATATAGCAATTTAAAATTTGCAAAGTGATTTACATCTATTGTTTTAGTATATCTTCACAACAACTCTATGGGGTAGGTGCTATCATTATCCCCATTTTACAACTAAGGAAACAGAGGCAAATAGAGATTAAGTGATTTACCCAAGGTCCAGCTAGTAAGTGTCTGAGGTCAGATTTAAATTCAGGTCTTCCACTGCACCACCTAACTAAAGAAACTGAGGCTAGGAGTACTTAAATGAAGCCAGGGTCAAAAAAATAGTACATATCCAAGGTAGTATTCAAATTCATATTTTCTTCACTTCATATTTAGCACTCTATCCACTGTACCCAATTACTCCTCAAATATCATGGATTCACTGTTCCCAGATTTCCAAGATAAATCTAATCCACAATAGTTTTTTATAATTTTGTATAGTTTTGTTTTCCATCATATACTTTTGTGCCAGTTAATAATAGTCCATTTGTAGCCAGATAAGGCAGTTGTCATGGTAGATGAATGAGTCTAAACAAGACAAGTGAACACATGGTCTCTGCAATCCTGATTAAATTGACTGGTATTAGTCCCAAGTATATGCCTCTGAGTTGAATTGAATTCCATTGTTTCAGTTCTGCATTCCAGGTATCTAACCTTCTAAATCCTTCCCTGCTACATAATGCAAACCTATTGTAACACTAACCATCATTTGAAAGAATTGCTAACTTCATTCTCGTTTCATTTAACCTGAGATACTTGCCTGACTAATCTTTGAATTATTCTCCTAATCTCTATGACTTCATATAGACAAATTAATATGTGATTTCTCATAGAATAAAAACAATAGCCATCCCTTACATAGCACTTTAAAGTTTGCAAAGTGCTTTACCAATATTATCTCATGTAAGACAACTTTTTCCCACCCAAGAAGAATATGGATAAAAATGAGCTGGTATAGAAGGTTAAATTGGCTTAGCAGGGGGAGAGATA
Source organism: Dromiciops gliroides (assembly GCF_019393635.1). Lineage (NCBI taxonomy): Eukaryota > Metazoa > Chordata > Mammalia > Microbiotheria > Microbiotheriidae > Dromiciops > Dromiciops gliroides. The sequence goes on along the minus strand of NC_057863.1, from coordinate 185,229,356 downwards.
TGATGACATGGCAATCTGTGTGAAGTCTAAAACTGAGCAAGGAACTGAGAAGAATCTTCCAAGAAGAATCTTCTCTGTGTTGCTTAAAATAGTGTTGTGAGAACCTGGGTGTCATCTTGTCATCTCAAATACTGAGTAATCAATGGAAGGTACAGAGAAAAAACAGCAGGTGGCTCAAGAATATAGAGGGAAAATTGACAAAGAGCTAAAAACCTGCAATGTTGCATTATCTCTGATGGAAAAGTTCAGGATTCCTAATGCTTTCTTCATGAACAGAAAGTCATGTTTTTATTTGAAAATGAAAGGAGACCAGTCCTATTGTTTGGCTGAGGTCCCTACTGCAGAAGACAAGAAAGGAATATTGGATCAATCATAACAAACATATCAAGAAGTATTTGAACTGAGCAAAAAGGAGTATAATCTATGCATGCTATAACATTAGATCTGGCCGTGGAATTCTCTATGTTCTGTGGGCAGCTAGGTGGTGCAGTGGATAGAGCGCTGGCCCTGAAGTTGGGAGGATGTGAGTTCAAATCTCACCTTAGACACTAGCTGTGTTACCCTGGGCAAGTCACTTAACCCCAAGTGCCTTAAACATCAGGGCCCATCCCAGTTGTCCTGATGTATATCTTGCCACTAGATCCAGATATCTCTGAAGGAGAAAGTGAGGTTGGTGACCTTGCACAGCCCTCCCTCACTTAAAAATCCAATTCAGTGCAAGTTATGACATAACCCCAATGTCACAGTCCTCTTCAAGAAGCAACAACAACAATAGGAGATCCTGAACTCTCCAGAGAAAGCTTCTTCCTTGGCAAAGATGGCTTTTGATGAAGCTATTGACGAACTTGATATATTATATGAAGAATCTTACAAAGACAGTATACTGATAATTCATTTACTGAGAAACAATTAGCCATTGTAGACATTGGATTCCCACGAAGATGATGCCAAAGCAAGAGAAGAAGCAGAGAATTCACCAACTTTCCAACTTTTCTCTGCTTCATTCACAAATTCAGACAGTAGAGATCATCATTTATCCTCTATGCTGTTCCACAAATAGTTCTGGTATACAATTTTTGTCAACTATTTATTATTTCTCTTTTGGATTTCTGTATTTCCCATATGGTTTTTATGTTTAATATTAGTGGAGTGGAGCTATTAACATTTAGAGAGTTCTTTCTTTTCATTTGAAGTGGCCAATATGAGAATATGGAATTTTATACATATTTTACATGGGTTTTTTTAATGGTACTTTTGTTACATTGTGATTTCACAAGGCCAGTGTTAAAATAGCTTCCATATCTAAGCAGAACAAAAAAAACAACTGCCTACATATTAGCCTGTCATGTCAGGCAAGGGGTGGGTATTGGGGTGGGGGTAAGAATAATTGGTTCCAGCTATAGATGTAGTTATTTTGAACACTTTAGAATTGAAACATTCATGACTGTGGTTGAAACAGATGTTCAATAGATATTACATGTGAAACTATGTGTGTCTGTGAAGTAGATAATCTCAATGTGTACACCTTTATGAATTACAATTGCAAAAGTGTCCCTTTTAATACAATATTTTAAACTATCCAATTTACTCTGGACAATGGCAGAAATGGTTCACATTCCATTATTTGTAAAGTTACCTGCTGTTTGCTTTCATTATTTTTGCTATACTTAAATAAAAATTAAATAAGTGCTTTAGGAAACATAAGAACAAATGTACAATTAAAGAAGCAGTAAAAATTAATTTCTGTATATCCATAAAGTCACTGTATATCAAGCACAGCAGCAAACCCCAAAAGCCATGCATATGACTTTTTAAAGGTTTTTTTGCTTTTGTGATTTTTGGGGGATACTTGTCTAACATGCATATGCTGTAAAAATAATTAACTGGGAAATAACTTGGACGATTGCTATCTTTATTTAATGTTTTATGTAATTTTCACAAATAATCCAAGCATAATTATCAAGAACATGTTCATGAAGTTGCTATAAGTAAAACATAAGTTTTATGAATGGAAAAATATAATGTCATTTTATCATCATAAAAACTCTAAGAGTTCAGTGCTATTATTGTCCCCATTTTACAAATGAGAAAACTGAGGCAGACAGAGGTTAAGTGGTTTGCCCACAATCATATAACTACTAAGTGTCTGAGGCCAGATTTGAACTCATGTTTTCCTGACTCTAAGTCCACTGTTCCACCTTGTTATATGTACATATACATGCATAATCAACACACATAGGTATGCACACACGTGTGTTATACATACATACATATATGTTTGTTTATGGTATGTGTGTATACATGTGTGTGCACGTGTATGCTTATATGCACTGAATTGGTAAGAAGACATATATATACATATATATATATATGTACATGTATCAGATAACAGATTATAGTTCTTTGGTCATGCAAACAACATCTTTCTGAATTCTGAGGTAAAGTTTGTCTGATCCTGGAAATTTGTACTTCTTTAAAGTATCTGTGCTCTTAAGAGGAGAACCCATGCATGAGGTAGTCTTTTGAAGGATTCTCATATGGCATGAACTAAAGACCCTTCAACATCTGAATTACTTTCCACTGGCTACAGTCCAGTTGGTCAATGCCTTTCCCAAATTATGGTTCATCTAATACTTGTCATTTTATGTAACCTAATCCCAAAACATATGTTCTTACCAATTTGGGTCTTCAATTCCATCTCATCCTTGTTTGTTTCACTCTTTTCAATTTGGAGATCTTTGTCCTTAAAAGAGAAGATGAACAATGAGAAGTGAAGTGGTTCTGCTCTCTCTGGTATCTTTGCCTGATCAGGCAACATGTTAAAACAGAAAGGACACTGCTCTGGGAGTCAGTATTCCTGGAATCTAGTCCTGGCTCTACTACTAATTAGTTATGTGACCTTGGGGCAAGTCATAACTCCTCTGGAATTGTTCCTTTCTTGTAAAAATGACTGGCTTGGATTAGATTAATTCTACTGTCCTTTCCAACTTTTAAATTATATTCTGTCAGGTAACATGATACCATCTGCCCTTCAACATGACCATAGCAGATTTAAAAAAAACACCCACCTTTTGTTTTCTTAATCACTTTATTCTTTCTTAAATTTTATGAGTGTGGGTGTGTATATATGGGTATGTATTTATATGCATATGTGTATGAAAGGACCGGGCCTGAAGTCAGGAAGACTCATCATGAGTTAAAATCTGGCCTCAGACACTTCCTAGCTGTATGACCCTGGGCAAATCACTTAAGCTTGTTTGCCTCAGTTTCCTCATCTGTAAAATGAGCTGGAGAAGGAAATGACAAACCATGCCAGGATTGATTGAAAGCAACTGAACAATAAACACACACATATATGTCCTCCCATACTCCATCCATATCTCTTCAGGGAACAGAGCAAAGTGCATTTCTTCATGTCTTCTCCAGGGCTGAGCTTGATCATTAAACAGCTTTAAATTTCAATTTTCAGTTTTATTTTGTTCTTTTTATTTACATTTCTGTAATTTTCCAGGTTCTGCTTACTTCATCTTCTATTCATTTGTATGGATGTTTCTCAAGCTTCTCAGAAGTCTTTGTGTCCAGGCAATGTCATCTGACCTACTGACCTTGCCTCAGGCTGCCTTGACCTTATGATCTACTTCACTGTTGCAACATTAAGATGTCCAGGCCTTTTCATCTTCTTTACAACTAAATTCCCTTTTGTGTAATGTCTCCCTCAATTAAAAGGTGAGTTCCTTGAGAGATAAAGGTAAAAGTATGTTGGGAGTTTTCAGAGGGCAGGTTGTTAAACATTTAGAAGCACACTCCTGACGAAAACTCTCAAGAGTTAATCCCATTCTTTTCACCTAGATTAATTACTTTTTACTTGGGGCCTCTGTCCCCACCCCACCCCTCCTTCAGAAAGGGGTGAAAGGGGTGGAGAGAAGGAAATTTGACCCTCAAGAGAAATTCACATCCTAAACCAGCCACAGTGACCTCTGCTGGCCAACAGTATTACTCCATGATAGGTTTATGATTTGTTTCCTGAATTCCTTATCTAATTCTTCCTCTCCCATGATAATATTGCTTCCGTTTGTCCTTCAAATCCTTACCCTAGTGCTTCACCCCTAAGATAGTGGATTTCCTCACATCCATCCACTGTCTCCTCTTCTACTCTTTTCCTTTAGAATAAGGCATGCCACCCAGAGACAGCAGTGCATCCTATCCCACCAAGTCTCAGTGATACACATAGGGCCAAATTTATCTCTCTAGTTCTACATTCTTTGTAAATCTGAATAGGAGCCAAGATTTTTCGCTTGGATATCGGCTTCTATGAACTATTGGTCTTCTCTTCTGCTGGTCGTTCCCCTTACTCTTGGTAAGTTGTCAATAGGTTCAAATGTTTTAGAAATGCCATGGAGTTAAAAAGTTACATCTATAAAACTGTTTATGCTCTTTGATCCAATGATCTCACAACTACAAATATACCCTAAGGATGTTATCAGAAGAGGCAAGAAGGGGCAGCTAGGTGGCACACTGGCCCTGGATTCAGGAGGACCTGAGTTCAAATCCGACCTCAGACACTTGACGCTAGTTGTGTGACCCTGGGCAAGTCACTTAACCCCCATTGCCCTGCCAAAAAGAAAAAGAAAAGAAGAGGCAGGAAGACATATGCACAAAAATATCCCTAGAAGCATTATTCATAAATACTAGAAGCAATCCATGGGTCCAACAAGGGAAGAATGACCAAACAAAGTATAGTATGGGGATGTAATGGAATTTGATTGTTTCCTAAGAAATGATAAATATGAAAAATAAAAAAATGAGAAGACTTACATAAAGTAATTCAAAATCAAGAAAACAGAACCAAAAGAATAATATAAACCAATCAATAAACTGTTATTAAGCATCTACTATGTGTCATGCACTATGCTAGGTACAAGGATATAATTACAAAGGATGAAACAATTCCTACTCCCAAAGAGCTCATATTTTAATGAGGGAGACTATACAGTGTAAACACAAAGTAAATACATAAAAACAACTAGTTTGTATTTAAAGTACAAGGTAGTTTGAGAGGGAGGTTGGTAGGAGTTGGAGGGACCAGCAAAGGCTTCATACAGAAGATGGTGCTTGAGAAAGAGAGAGTCTTTTTAAGGAAGCAGTAAAGAGGGACAACATTCCAAGCCTGTGAAACAGTCATGGTAAACCAGAGAAATGAGAGATACTGTGTTGTGTGTATGGGGACAGAAAGCAAGACCACTTGTCTAGATCTCAGAGTGTGAGAGAGAGTAATTTCCAATGAGGCTAGAAATATAGGTTGAGGGGCAGCTAGGTGGCGCAGTGGATAAAGCACCGGCCCTGGATTCAGGAGTACCTGAGTTCAAATTCGACCTCAGACACTTGACACTTACTAGCTGTGTGACCCTGGGCAAGTCACTTAACCCCCATTGCCCCGCAAAAAAAAAGAAAGAAAGAAAGAAAGAAAGAAAGAAAGAAAGAAAGAAAGAAAGAAAGAAAGAAAGAAAGAAAGAAAGAAATATAGGTTGAAGCCAGGAACTAGAAATTTTTGAGTAAGGGTCACATCTACACTTAAGAAAAATTCCCTTGGCCACATGGTGCAGGATGAACTGGAGTGGGAATAAACTTGAGGCAAATAGACCAATTAGGAGACTATCATAATAATCTAATGAGAGGTGATGAAGACCTGAACTAAGGTGAGTAGAGAAAAAAAAAGCCATATATGAGTAATGTGGATGCCAAATTTGGGGTTGGATATGTGGGGTGAATGAGAGTGAAGAGTTAAGGAAAATAATGAGGTTACAAACCTCAAACACTAGAAGGATGATAATGCCTTTCACAGAAATGGAATTTTGGAAGAGGGGAATATTTGAGAGGAAAGTTTAGTTTGGGGATCTTGGGTTTAAGATGTTTTGAGAGCTATCTAGATTGAAATGTCTCATAAGCAATTATTGATGCCATGCTGAAGCTCTTGGTAGAAATTGGGTCTGGATATATAAATCTGTGAGTCATTTTCATAGAAATGATAGTTAAATCAAATGGGAATTAATGAGATCACTGAGATAGAGTATAAAGAGATAAGAATAGGGGTATTAGGACAGAAGTTCATGGCCATAGACTTGATGATGAGTCAGCAGAGGAGACTGAGATGAAGTCAAATAGGATGGAGAAGAAATAGAAGAGAGTTATGCAGAAAGAAAAGATGGTTAATGGTGTCAAATCCAGCAAATAGGTCTAGAAAGATGGAGACTGAGAAAAGATCAGCAAATTTGGCAATTCAAAAATCACTGGTAACTTTGGAGAGAGCAGTTTCAGTTGGAAGATGAATTTAGAAGATGAATTGCAACTTGCTGAGAAATGGGAGTGTAGGCTGTGAGTGTAGACAGTGTTGTCAAGGAGTTTGGCTGACAAAGAGAGGAAAGATATGGGATGATAGTTTGAGGGGATGGTAGTGAATATTTGTAGGGATAGAGAGACATGAACATGGTTGAGATATTTGGAGGCAGTTGGAAGGGAAGCAAGACATTAAAAGAGTTGGAATTTTCAAGAAAAATAATTGAGGATGATGGGAATGGATGGGATCAAGTATATATGTAAAGAGGTTAACCATATATAAATATATATATATATATATATACATGTATAACATTATATTTTATTTTGGGGGTTTGGGTTTTATTTTTGGTGAGGCAATTGGGGTTAAGTGACTTGTTCAGGGTCACACAGTGTCAAGTGTCTGAGGCCAGATTTGAACTCAGGTCCTCCTGAATCCAGGGCTGGTGCTCTATCCATTGTGCCACCTAGCTGCCCCAAAATTTTAAATATAGATATGTATACCTACTGTTTATAACAATGTTAGTAATAATAATAATAATAACCAAATAATAATATAACCCAAATCCAGAAAAATACACAAAAAGGAAATAAATTCAGAAGAATACATGGAAACAAATTACTGTCTTGTTAAAATTGTTATACATTTTAAGAAACAAAGTGTACAAAATTTTGTGGTTACACATATACTCTTTTTTTCTTCTCTGTGTGCTTAAATATTTGTGACTGTCATATTTATAAATTACAACAAGAGGAGCTTGGACTCTGGAAGATGTGGACTCAAGTCTTTTCTTTGACAAATTCTAGCTGAGTGACCCTGGCCTATTGACAACTTTTCAGGGCCCTAGGTAATATGAGTGTGTAAGTGTGTAAAAAACTTTTGGATCTTCATTCACAGATGGAGTAATAATAATAATAATAATAATAATAATAGAAAATGAAAAGAAATGAAAAATATTTCTCCCTTAGCTACTTGCAAATTAGGATATTTCTTTCAAACCCTAATGAAAACAGAAGCTATTCTGGCCAGTGTTCTCTCAGGGATTTCAATTACCAGCAAGGTCCTATCTATTTAATGGTGTATCACTTTGTTCATTTGCTCTTCCTGAAGAAGTACTAGATACCTCCTTGTGTTTCTTTTGTTGTCTCTTTCTCAAACTCAGGAATCCTGGCTTTTCTGTCTTCTTTAAAATTTTTTACCTCATTGAAGGACATTTTAAGTAGTCACTTGGATTTCTTCAGATACCAACACCCTTTATTTCCTTCTTCACTGGAATCTCTTATTTCGTCAGCTTTCAGGTTTGTTAAGATTGCCATTCCTCTTGAGGAAGTGTTTTTAATCTGGAGTCAAAGGGTCCCCTAGAGTTTGGTGGATAAATTTCATCCTAAATGAGTAAAAAATACATCCCCATTTTCACTGACCTCTAACTGGAATTTAGTGTTTTCTTCAATTATTTATAAACATTATGCTGAGATAAGGTGCATAGGCTTCTGCCACTATGACACACACAAAAAGGTAATAAGGCTTGAATCATATGGAATCTTTTCTCTGGCCTTCTTAAAATGTGCCTTCCTAAAGTCTGGGGTGCCCGGTTTAGTTCAGAATGCCTGTCTTTCACCACCAGGAATCCAAAGATGATATAGTCACTGTCTTTCAAAATTCCTGTAACTTCTACCTTGCTATCTTTTTCTTCTGTTTTTTTTTTCAGAGCAGCACTAACTCTCCTTTCCAAAAGATGAAATTATCAGTAAAGCAAGTCAAGAATTTATCCAATACTCTGCTTTTTGCAGAGTTACTGGGGAGTAAGGAACATCATGGCACAGCACATGCTATCACATGCCATCTGTCTTTAAGAGCCAACAGAAGGCCTTCCCATTTCCCACAGCAACACACAATTGACACTAGAATTTTTGCACAGGAGTGACAGAGAAAGAGAGAGAAAATAAGAACAAAGATGCCTAATAAAAATGTTTGAATTCTTTGTGAGAACTGAAAGAAGAGAGCCTTCAGTAACTTGTGGCTTATGTCACTATTGATGTGAAGTCAGTCAGTTAACAAATATTTATTAAGCATAAGCATTTGTATGTTAGGAACTGTGATCAGCACTAGGGTTGTAAAAAGGGCAAAAACAACCCTTGAGCTAAAGATGGTCCCATTCTAACGGGGGAGACAACATGTAAATAATTGCATACATGATACAGGTAGGTAGATAGGTAGATGGGTGGATGGATGGATGGATGGATGGATGGATAGATGACAGATAGATGATAGATAGATGATAGATAGATAGATAAATAGATAGATAGAATACAAATGAAAGATTATTGTTGTTTGTCCTTCATTTTTGAAGAAGACCAATGATACCACAGGGTGTTATCTTGACTCGTGCATGAATTGGATTTAAGTGAAGTTGCTCAAAGTTTTCAGTCTCACTCTTTCTTCCAGAGTCTTTGAAATTGAAAGAAAATTGAAAGAAAAAAGTCAGGATGACTGGTGATGGTCCAGGATGCAGTGAATGACATCAGCATTTTTGATGTCTGACCAAGCTCTAGGCACTCCACAACACCTGATACAGCTGCCTTCGTGGCCATTGTAACAAATTATTCTCATCTGCCCATTCTGCTGGGGGAAGCCTTTACATACTTGAGGTAGATACCCCACCAAATCACTGATGCATTTGAGGCCTGTGGGTTACCTCAATCTTGGTTTAGCCCATCTGCCAAGACAGTTTTACTGGGGTATGGACTCTATGCAAACTACAGTTTCTTGGAACCACAAGTGAGTGTTGAGTGCCAGGTGGACACTGCAGGTGGATGAGAAGCCCTGAAAAGGGCCCAGAAAGCTCTCTCACCAATTGTGCTGGTCCGTCTTAAACAGTCATACCAAGTGAAAGCTAATCTTAGAGAGGAAGGCCCAAACAGCTGGAGAGACTAGGGAAGTCCTCCGTGAAGAATGTGGGATTTCTAGGAAGCCAGGGAAAACAAAAGGTGGAGGTGAGGGAGGAGAGATTTCCAGGTTTTAGAAACAATCATTGCAATGGGAGAGGGTGTGGAGGGAGGGAGTTTGGAACTGGAAATTAATTTTTTTAAAGTGTATCATGAATCCAAAATACAAGAGAATAGCTTGTCTCTACAAATTACAATGGTTAATTCATTCCCAGATCCTAAAGATCCCAAAGAAATTTTAAAATGAACCTTCAGTGTTTTAAGAAACATTAGATATTCCTCCCATGGGGTTAAATATCATCACCATCACCATCACCATCACCATCACCACCACCCCTGCCATCATCATCATCAAGCAGGACATGAAGAACCTTTGGGGTTTTTTTTGGTTTTTTTGGTGAGGCAATTGGGGTTAAGTGACTTGCCCAGGGTCACACAGCTAGTAAGTGTTAAATGTCTGAGGCTGGCTTTGAACTCAGGTCCTTCTGAATCCAGGGCCAGTGCTCTATCCACCGTGCCACCTAGCTGCCCCCATAAAGAACCTTTGACAAAAGCTGCAATTTTCTAGGCACCGATAAAGATCAATAGGGAATAACTTCTACCAACCTGAGATCATGTTTGCCACTCTCTTCTTTTTGCTCCCTTGTTGATCATGGTAGCCTCCCCTTCCCAATCTTTCTACCTCCAGTTATGAAACCTAGAAAGGCTTTTGCATTCCCATTTACTTTTTGCTTGAAACTTTTCCCCAGTCATTTGTTAACTCTTTCAAGTATCTGCCTTTTAAATCCTTTTCTTTCTAATTATGGACGCCACTTCTGTGGACATATTATTGGATCTCCCTAGGCCTCTGCTTCTCCATCTGTAAAGTGAGGGGATTGGATTCTATAATCACTGAGGTTCTTTACAGCTCTGGATCTATGGTCTTTGAAAAATTTATGTCATCTATTACAAGAATTTCAGGCAATAATAGAGAAGGCAAAAAAGATCTGCAGAAACACAGGAGGCTTTCTCCTTCATCTGGAAATTTTACTAACCCTAACCTTAAATATTAATCTGTTTATTTTTTTGTGGGTGAGCCTTATGAGACTAGATCAAAAGGCCTGCACTCTTCCCATAGCCTTCTTTTTTTGGGGGGAGGGGGCATGAGGGTGAAGTGACTTGCCCAGGGTCACACAGCTCGTAATGTGTCAAGTGTCTGAGGCCACATTTGAACTCAGGTCCTCCTGAATCCAGGACCGGCGCTTTATCCACTGCACCACCTAGCTGCCTTCCTGTAGCCTTCTTTAACCTTAACCCTCTCCACTTACTTCTCTGCCCCAAGAATCTTAGAAACCTGGGATTCTAAGTTTGAACAATGTCCTCTTTTCCCTTTTGTTCCCCTAGCTTTTTCTACTCTCCCATTTTGTTATTGTTTGAGGGTACGAACTGCCTGTTAGAGATAGCATAATTATTCTACCCTCCTTACAGTAGGATAATTATGCTGTCTCACACAGGCAGTCCATGGCCTTATGGTTCAGAGTTCCCCACCATTCCTTAAGATATTTAATGAACCAGCCTCAGACACTTGACACTTACTAGCTGTGTGACCCTGGGCAAGTCACTTAACCCTCATTGCCCCCCCCCAAAAAGGTATTTAATGAAAAAGGAACCGAATGTTATCAATTTTGACATTCTTGACATTCATAAAACCAGAAGACAAATGGAAGTTTCAGCCAAATGGAAGGATAGCTCACAGGGTTTCCTTGGAAAAGCAGTTACAGAAAGTGTTGGAGTTGGTTTGATCACAAATTCAAAAACAAGAAACATCAATGTTCATGGAAACATTTGGTCATCTTGTATCCCTGTGTTCCTGATAAGATTTTTTAAAAAAAAGACAAGCATGAAAATAATTGTAGCTTATGCACTGTCATCTGTTACAGAGAAGAGGAGGTAGAAAAATTCTATGAAGAACTCAATTAAGTCCTTCAAATTAAATCACTCCTGTATTTTGAGACTAAGGAATTGTAAAGAAAAGGTGGGCATCATTTATTAAGCACCTAGTATGTGTTAGAAACTGTTGAGCACTTTACATGTATTATCTCATTTGATCCTCACAACAGCTCAGTGAGGTATGATTCCTATGTTATAGTTGAGAAAACTGAGGCAGATAGAGATTAAGTGGTATAAGTGAGAATGGTGAAAAAAAATATTGAAAAATGTGGTTCAGGAACTAGAATTAGAGAGACCAATAATTTGTAGACTACATCAAAGCCTCACATCTAATTATGGTGAATACTTTCTTCAAGAAGAGAATCAAAAGGCATTGGATATAATGAGCACTGAAAAACATCACAAAAAATTAAATGGATGATATTTTAATGGACAGAAAATCACCTCAAATCATGACTGATTTGAGAGTTGTTCCTAAATTAGGTACAGTCAGATCACTAACTTGTGAGAGCAAAGATCAAAATAAATGCAAAGCTATAAGAAAGAATTAAAATGAGAAAAAGCGGTGGTATTAAAAAATTCCAATTTGACCTATTTAAACAAGTTACTAATGGCCTCAAATGGGAAATAGAGAAAAGTACAATCACACTTGTATGAATTTAAATAATAAGTTGAAATAATATAAATTATTTACTATAATAGAGAAACCAAAGGAACTCAAAAGCTGCCTTAGTCAGATAACAATTGATTGCTTGTGAAATAAAACCATTTGGTAGATGATTGTGAAATCTTAGGAAGATAGTCCTGTACCATAAGCATTATTGCCTCATAAAACAATGAGATGTAATGCAGGAGATAACACGTTTAGAGAAAGCTTGACAAGAGACCCAGGTAGGCAAAGTCATCCTGAGGATGGACTCAGTTAGGAATGAAACTGCAGGAAAAACAAAAACCAGACAAAAGGTAGAAAAGATCTTTAAGGACTTTTTAAAAAAATACTAAACTTTTTGCCATCAAGGAGAATGTAACCATAACATGTGAACTCTAACATTACAGTCCTGTTTGTACTTATATAGGAAATGAGAATCTTTCATCCCTCTTACTAATTTGTAAGTTCATTGAGGATAAGGACTTTCTTCTTCTCTTACTCTTTCCTTATTTCTCCTTCCTCCTCCTTCTCTCTCCTTCCTTCCTCCTTCCTCTCTTCTCCCTTCTCTTTCTTTTTCTTTTTCTTTCTTTGCGGGGTAATGAGGGTTAAGGGACTTGCCCAGGGTCACATAGCTAATGTGTCAAGTGTCTGAGGCCGGATTTGAACTCAGATCCTCCTGGATCCAGGGTCAGTGCTTTATCCACTGTGCCACCTAGCTGCCCCTCTCTTTCTTTTTCTTGCTCCTTCTTCCTTTATTTCTTTTTTAGGTTTTACAATGAGATATTTACTGAGATGTCATAAAGAGGAGAAAAGTACATTTCCCCAAATTGGGAAGCACATAATCCCCTCTACAAACCCACTTGGTCCCTGGAGAGAGTGAACTAAAACATGAAGTGTTTGTTACAAAATATTCTTTCCCCTCAATTAAGTGGAAGGCAAACTCTGGAGTCTTTCTTGGAATTTCTACTAAGTTCATTTCTGGATGCTTCATTGATGAATGACTCTCCTGATCAGCTGAGATGGCTCTTTGCTGAGCTTACTTAAGAAGGTTGCTCCCTAGGGCTGTTCCTCTGTGTCTTCATTTTTTTCATTTCTGGAAGGTATTCCTTGAGCTCCATAGTCTTTTTCTTATTCTCAGCAGGACAACTTCTATTGTGGGTGGGACTTGAGATGGTTTTGATGGATCTTCTGGTCTTGCCCATCGCCTGAAGGCTTCCATCTCAGAATACTCATTAACATATAGTCCACTACAGACTTATTATTGTCCCTCTTTTGCTGGAAGATGATATAGTTTTTTCTCCATTCTCTGGGATATTTAACTTCTCAGCCCATCAGTTTTTCTTTCTCTGTTGAATATTTCAAGAACTAATAGTTTGAGGCAATTCATTGTTGCAACATTAGATCATGCTTCATTCCTTTTAATGCTATTGTTGAATGGGAAATATTTATTTTTGTTTACTTGTACTTTCAGCTACAAAAATAGTTTTTTGAACTGTCTTATTTGTGTTGTCATAGCTTTGTGAAGCTAGGTATTTAGCAATTGTGGTGATAAGAAGTAAGTACTGTGCAAAAAATCATAGTGCTCATTCTGATTCCAAGGTTTGAAAAGTTGGTTGGTGACCAACAGATTCATACATCACATTAGTGAGTAATTGTATTTATTTAAGAAAGAAATAAAGATATTATTTCTCTTTCAATTTGTGTATTTTTTTTTCAGAAAGTTACCACATTGGGGCAGCTAGATGGTGCAGTGGATAAAGCACCGGCCCTGAATTCAGGAGGACCTGAGTTCAAATCCGGCCTCAGACACTTGACACTATCTGTGTGACACTGGGCAAGTCACTTAACCCTCATTGCCCCACAAAAAATAAATAAATAAAAATTAAAAGTTACCACATTGTTAGGACATAAGTACTTAAGCTTTTCTGTCCTAAGTACTTAGCAAATGGAATTGTTAGTTGGTTTTTTGTTGTTGTTGTTGGGTTTTTTTTGCCTAGAGGTGCTGTGAAAAAAATAGTGAGACACTAAGGGTGCTATGAACTAAGAAATTTTAGGAACTTCTGTTTCTAATGCCTAAAATCAGAAGATTGTGAGTCCTGGTCTTGTCACCCTTTCTACTACTAGTTTCATGCCTACAAGGAAGCTAGTACAGAACATAATACAATAATGGCAAATAAATGCATGTTGAATGAACAAATGAATGCATGAATCCAGGGACCACTTATTTTACTTTTGTATCCCCATTACTTCCTCCACTAAAATCCTAGTCTAACACTTTATTGTGATGTGAAATTGACCGGGGCAGCTAGATGGCACAGTGGTTAAAGCGCTGGCCCTGGATTCAGGAGGCCCTGAGTTCAATACGGCCTCAGACACTTGACACTTACTAGCTGTGTGACCCTGGGTAAGTCACTTAACCCCCATTGCCCCGCAAAAACAAAACAAAAAAAGAAATTGACCCTTAGTTTTCAAAGGCAACACCAGGGGATCACAAGCCCAGACAAGTCTTACTAAACTAAAAATGTTTCAGTTTTAGGCTTGGTGACAGCCTATATGCCCATTTTCCTAAGACTGTACTAGTTAATTCAGATTACTTCATCACAAGGTTGGCAAGAAGGCAATGAATTTTTTAGGCACAACAACTGTTTAAAACTATCTACTGCATCTTAGAAAGGTTTAAGATAGTAAATATACCCAGTGCCCAAGATGAAATCACAGTTTGTTAAAAATATAAAAGTATTCTTTATATTTTAGCTTGGATATAGCAGTGTGAAAGTGTGACATTAGCAGATATAACCCTAGATATATTTCAGGAAGATCTGGAATAGAATTCTGCCTTGGGATTCTAAGCCACATGATCCTGAGCAAGTTACTTAACACTTTTCAGCCTCAGATTTTTCACATTTAAAAAGGGGTTAACCATCTTCTATATTTCATATATATATATAATATGTATATATGTGTGTATGTGTATATATACACATATATATGTACACACATATATATGAATATATACACACAAAGATATGTGTGCTCTAAAAGAAGTTGATCTGATCGATTGCCTCTCCCCACCCCAGCCCAACTGATAAAATCTCAGATTATAAAGGGGCGGGTAACATAGAGAATGACGCATTAATATCTTAAATAGAGGCAAAGTTCTTCAGGGATGTTTGATGGAATTCGGGGGCATTTGGCCATTGATTAGCTGAAGGCTCAGTCATACCTTTAATGGTCCTTTTAAAAGAAAAGACATACTAATTAGAAAAAAAGAACCACACCAAGAAGTACCTATGAAGAGTGTGGTGCTGGTAGCAAAGAGGCCATCTTATGGAGAGAGAAGGGTGGGAGGGAGGGAGAGAGGGAAGAAAGGAAGGAAGGAAAGGAGTGGAGGGTAGGGGAGTGGAGGAGAGGGGAGGGTAAGGCAGGGGAGCGGAGGGAAGGACCGGACCCTTGGATGGGCTGACATGGAAGGAAGGAAGGAAGGAAGGAAGGAAGGAAGGAAGGAAGGAAGGAAGGAAGGAAGGAAGGAAGGAAGGAAGGAAGGAAGGAAGGAAGGAAGGAAGGAAGGAAGGAAGGAAGGAAGGTCCCTTGGATGGGCTGAGATGGTCATATAGGAATGGGCAGCTTTGGTTCAGCGCATAGCCGTTGCGGACGTTGACTTTTCTTCCCCTTGATCTCGTTAAGGGGTCCCAAGACACCGGTTCACCTCTTTCTGGCAGTCAAACCTTAGAAGGCAGATGCTAGGACCTAGGAGAGTATGGAGGGAGAGCGGGTGCGTGGGCCGGTGTGTGGCGTGCTCGTGGGCAGGTACATGTGCAGATGCACGGGACTAAGCCTCCCGGCCAGCACGTATTGGAGGCAAAATCCACCCACCCGACCCTCCTTCTATCCATCCATTGCAAGCGGCTCTCCCTCCCTGTGACTTAGACCAAAGTTCCAAGGTCTAGCCTGGGCTCAAGGAATCGTATAGGGACACACAGAAGAACAGAAAGAAAACAGAGCCACCGGGGGAATTCATTCATGCCCCAGATTCCTAACCCCTTCCTCCTTTGGCGGGAAGGGAAAGGAAGGGAGTGGAGGGTAGGGGAGTGGAGGAAAGGGGAGGGTAAGGCAGGTGAGGGGAGGGAAGGACCGGACCCTTGGATGGGCTGACATGGTTATATGGGAATGGGCTCTGGAGGAGACAGTGAGGTTGGTGACCTTGCACAGTCCTCCCTCACTTAAACCCAATTCAGTGCAAGTAATGACATCACCTGATGTCATGGTCCTCTTGGAGAACAAAGGACAAACAGTAACAGCCCTGATAGTTAGGAGTTGCGTTTCAGAAACAGTTCCAGGGAACCCAGCTGAACAATCTGCCTGGCACACGTTATACCCGGAGGGGAGTACTGTGAGAACACCATGTAACAGAAAGGACCATGGCATCCTACAGTGCTAGAGATGTAAGTGCTGGAGCCATTGTGTTCTCTATGCATGAACCTCTCCACTGGTGTATTTTATGTGTGACTATTTTTCTCAGTGACATTTCTGTGTAGTTGTGGAAGATTGTGTCACCCTAGGTTTATAGAGAAAATGCTATAATGCATTACTATTGTTTTATTGTGTTTTTGAGGGTTAAGTGACTTGCCCAGGATGACACGGCTAGTAAGTGTCAAGTGTCAGAGGCCGAGTTTGAACTCAGGTCCTCCTGACTCATGGGCCGGTGCTTTATCCACTGCACCACTTAGCTGCCCATTACTATAGTTTTTCAGATGTACTGCCTAGGGGCTCATGAGCTATAGTTTTAGTAGTGTGGATCGGCAAAGTACCTTGAACCTAGGGTAGTTAACTCTATGAAAATCAAATATTTGAGTGTAAAGTAGCCACAGGGGGGTGCTACAGATATTATGGGCAAGACTCTAAGATTTGATTGGTATTTGGGGGTACAATATCATACTGCTAATGCATACTAGCTTTACAGTTAATTCAATTATATTTACCCATAGAAATAATGTTATAAATAAATAATAATTAAGTTTCCAGACCAGGCTCCAAAGCTTCATATAGCTGAATTATAGTATTAACTGTTGTAACCCAAATGCTGACTCCTGAGAAGAAAGAGAAGGAAAAAAGAAGATAATTTTTTTTCCCTTTCCTTGACATTGGGCCACCCATATGCAAAAATTTTAAAGAGGTGAAGTTTAACTTTGGCATGTTCCCATCTCCCCTTCTTTTTCTAGTCTCCTTCTTCTTGGACACTGGGTGTTTATTTGCTATTTTAAACCTTCTACAGCACCCCAGCTACTTTCTGGAGTGATTTGTGCTTCCAAATTACCTACCTCCCTTTCCTCTATCAAATTTCCTATTCCTGTAATGCAATTGATCTCAGCTAGGTTTGGGGAAGAAACAATCCCCTTTACTTTCCCAGAGATCTTTGAAATTTTAAACGAGAAAGTTTATTAAACTAAATGAATTTCCTAATTAGTGGCATTTCAGGAAATGTAATCGAATAAAACACTTTGAAGCCCTAAGAAAAGCTATCTTTTGGTGGTGCATTTACAGTAGTCAGAGCTCTAACTAGCAATTTTTGTTTCCAGGACAATCTTTACAAAATGCACCTTCAAATCTACTTTAAAAGTCAAAATCAATTGGAAAACAGAGATCTTGGAATACTGGCCCCCTATGGCTAGAGACCCTATAGTTCAGTGATGATGAAGGGAATAGGAAACTCACCTAATATTAGCCAGGGAAGGAAATACATCATCTAGTAGCTTAATATTCTTGCTAAGTAGATGTTAAGTTCAGTTGCTTTTGTGCTTCTGAAGGAGTATAAATGCAGTAAGGATCCTCTAAATTTAGGCAGCTTGGGGCAAAGCCCTATGGCCCCATCCTAGTTACGTTTGTAATAGTAGTGACTGGTCGCCTATGCATGGAGAAAGTTTCTCTAAATTGGTCCTGTTCTTCCTGGCTTCTTCCTATGTTTTTTAATAAATGCTTCTTTAATCAATTGGTGAATTGGTTCCCTAAAAGGTCCAAATGTTTTTACAACTTTCATGGCAGGGCAATGGGGTCTACAGAGTAGGGAGAGGACAAAATTGACCAAAGAGAGAAGGCAGGGAAAAGGGCATGTAGGAGATACTTGTAAGATCTTTGCTTCATCTTCATAGTTATTGCTCATGTAATCTGCTCATCTGCTGATATCTTTAAAAAATGAGAGGAAACATTGGTAGGTAGGGCAATTCTCTATCATATTGGTATGATAGATAGCTAATTAGGTGTTCTGTGGTCACAAGGTTCACACATGACATAATTTAAATATATCACTATCTGAAGGGAAAACAATTTACTACACCCTTCCAACATCAGATTTTGGGGGCTACTTTTATCATTCAAAAACAGTCTGCTCTTGAAGGAATAAATCCAGTTATTTTTCTACAAGGCATATTTAGGTAACAGCTCAACTCTGGATTTATTATTTTCATCTACCTTGTTATGCCTTAGTTTATATGCTTTTTTAAGCATTTATTAAGGAAGGGCAAAACTTGAGATATTAAGAGAGAGGAGTGTGGAGAAAGAAAACAGTGTGGAAAATGGTACAAATAATAGTACTAGCATGTAACAATCAGTTCCAGTTTCTGACTAAATATTGTTGGAATTAGGAGAAATAGCTATAGACTTGCAACTACTTCTACCCCACTAGTAATTAAGTGTTTAGTATCTGAAGTACCATCTGGGTATATTGCAATACAAAGGATATAATATTAAGCATTTACTTTAAGAGTCATATAATGCTTGCAAATTAAAAGGTGAGAAGGCTTAGAAACACATTTGGTAAGCCAACTTACCTTCTTTCTTTGTATTTTGTTAAATGCTTCATTAAAATCAGCAGATTTTAATTGGGATAAAGATAGGCTAGGTAAGTTAAAAGTCAAATACTCAAGCCCTTTGATCTCTAATAATACAGACTGAAATGATTTTTAATAAAGTTTATGTGGTATGACAATCATTAAGAATGCAAAAAAATCTGAGGTACTTTGGAGCAACATGGGAAAATGAGGAAGGAAAAATTATGTTGTGTGTCTCCTTAAGCTTTATGGAAATTGTTATTATTGTTGCTGTTGTTTTGGTCAGGGTCCAGTATGCATTCCTCATTTACTTCATTCTATTTGTTCCAGTTAATTTATTCATCTTTTTTCCCTTTTCAGTATGATTTCCTTTCTCCCAATGTTTCAAAGCCATCTTCACATTGAGCAGGATGTATGCCCAATATGACCTTCGGAACCTATCTACCCATTCCTTTCTGAATCACTTCTCTTCTAAGGTACCCTCTGTCTGCCAAGACCCTTCATTCCTTTGTTATAATCCTAAAAGTAATAGATAACTGTGAGTTATTGTGCATTCATTAGCATTCATACATTCATTTGTTCATTTAAATATTTGTTAAGCAACAAAGTAAAAGGAGATGAGCTCATATAAGGGAACTGGGGTAGTTTGCAGTCAAATACAGGAGATAAGGCAAGTACACAAATAACTGTACATGACAGTGGTTTCTGCTGCTAGGGAAGCTGAGGCTGGTGGATAAACAGAGTTCAGGAGTTCTGGAGTTCTAAGCTGTAGTGGGGCTAAAGCTAGTGGGGTGGCTATATTAATCCTGGAGCCAATATGCTAAGTAGTGGAGGGTCAGCAGGCTGCCTGAGGATACAATGCTTCTAAAACCAGAGCAGTTAAGCTTTCTAGCCTCACTAGAATTAGGGACAGGTCCAACCATTGCACTTAGGACTGGGCAAGACAGGGAAATTTGCATCCAAAAAAAAATCACAAAAACAACAACAGAAACCAAATAACTGTAGTGTCAGGTAGAGCATTACTGTGTTTGCCTAGTCACATAGCCAGCATGTCAGAGGCAGTACTGCATCTCCCAGGCCTTCAAGACCAACACTCTACCCACTATGTTTCATGTAATAATTGCTGACATTTATAGAGCACTTTAAGGTCTGCAAAGTACTTTCCAAATGTTATCTCATGTATATGTGTTACAAAAATGTATGACGTACTCCATCCTCTACATCCCCAAAATGTTTTGTTTGTGCTCTCTTTTGACTTATACTGTAGCCTACCTTAGAGATGTATAAATATCGAGTCCCACAAACTACCCCCAGACCCCACACAGTAAAGAATAAACTCTTTGAGGTCAAAGACAATCCTGCACACCCTTATATTCTCTCACAGTGCCTAGAACAAACAGTGCCTTACACATAGCAGACTCTTGATAAATATTTGGAAAATGGAATTTAATAGTTTCTTCCTCTTAAAGAGTTTTCCATTTAGTAAGAAAAGGGTCATTCCCACAAATCACTGTAATACATGGTTGAATATGGCAAGTAAAATAAAAAAGGTATAAATAAAATTAGTGATAGGAGATTCTAGAGGATAGAGAGAAGACTATGGCTAGGGGTAATTCAATTCAACACAATTAACATTAATGAACACCATAGCATGCACATGGTTTGTGGAAAACTTAGTAGTGATCTTCAATACAGCTAAGTAAATTTGCTTAGTAACTTTTTTTTTTTTTTTAGTGAGGCAATTGGGGTTAAGTGACTTGCCCAGAGTCACACAGCTAGTAAGTGTTAAGTGTTTGAGGCTGGATTTGAACTCAGGTACTCCTGACTCCAGGGCTGGTGCTTTATCCACTGCGCCACCTAGCTGCCCTGCTTAGTAACTTTTAACATTTACCTTAATTAATTTCAATGCATAAGATATCATAATACCTTTTTAGTCACTCCCTCCAAGTCACTTCTTTCAAATATTCTTTGTTCCTGCATTCTCTTTCATTTTTTTTCCTTCTTCTATACCATAATAAATGTACACCAATAAGGTTTTTTGTTTTTATTTTGGAATTTTTCCTAAAGGTCTTTCCATCTTTCTTTGTATTCCTCCTACTTGCTGGGTATCAAATGAAATATTTGTGAAGCACTTAGCATAGGCCTAGCACATAGTAGTGACTATACAAATTCTTATTCCTTTTCCCACTCCCTTGTCATTCTTAATGGCAGTATAGCATTCAAATTACATTAAGCTGCTATAATTTGTTTATGCATTCCCCTGTTTGGGGACATTTAAGTTGCTTTAAAATTTTGGTTCAAGTTGTTACACATACAGAAGGTGTTTAATAAATGTTTGTTGACTTGGGTGGATCTTCCCTAGATTTTGAAACACTTGGAGAAACATAGAGAGATTGCCAAGAAGGAACTGAACATAAAAAGGGGCATGAAAGATAATCATCATAAAAGAAATGTATGACTAAAGAAGGAGATGGGCCAGTTGCTTATCCAGGAGAGACAACTGGCAACTATGTAATGTCAAGAGGCCTAGATGCCTGCCGCTAGCATGTCAAGTGGGACTTCTGTTGAAGATTTATGAGACTATATGAACAAGAGTCATAGATGGGCTGTGATTTGTGCCATTCTATTGGATATAGTCCCCACACTGATGAGATCATAGGTCCATTGAAATACTGTGTTCCAAAAATCAGTACAGTTTTTAAGCTATAAAAGCTGAAATATTTAATAGCTTAAAATTTAAGTTATTAAAACTTAAAATTACACTAACACTTTTGGAACATCTTGTATGGAAGCATATACATAGCAGTGTTCTAAGCACTAGGGGAGATTTTAAGATAAAATTAGATATAGTTTCTGCCCTTATAGAGGAGGTTAAGTATTTTGACAACTATATTTCAATACACCTGGTGTTATACATTTTAAAACATTATTCTGAGAAGAGGTCCATAGGATTCCCCAGACTGTGAAAGGGGTCCACGGCATTAAAAAGGTAAAGAATTCCTTAATTAAATAGTTTCTAATATTCTTTCCAGTTCTGAGGTCAGTGGAAGAAAGTGGAGGGAATATAAAGGGGAAAAAGAAAAAAAGTGATGGGTAGGAAGAAATAAGTATTCCAAGTCACTTTCTCCTAGATATGCTAAAACCATAAGCGAAAGCAAAGAGTATTGGAATCAACAATAACTTTCTTGGTATAAATTCCAAACCAAGAGATCTATTTCCTCTTACCTTAGAATTTCTGCCCCTTATCATGGCTCTGCAATAAACACTCTGCCTCGGTTTCCTCATCTTTTTTAGGATTAGATCATCTCTAAGATCCTTTCCAGCTCTTATGAGTTTATGAATACTCTCTCCCAACACTATCATCCTAATATTATTAGTCGCTTCTCTTGCCACTCCCCCACCAAAGCCTAGCATGTCCTGGTCATGCTACAAGAGGCACAATTTGTAGAACATATGTAAATTCCTATGGTGATACAGTTATTATCCATATTATCTCTACCTTTTGTCCATAGATATCACCAATAATTTATATCTGTAGTTCATTTCCCACTTCCTAATATCCTAATCTACTGATAATTCACATATATGGGACATTTTCTTTCCCCAGGTAAATCATCTATCAGTTGTCCTATACGTAGCTGAATCATCTGTCATAGTGGGACTTGTGTGAGTAGAGGGAAGGGGAGGGGAACTAGAGATATTATAGATTTAGTATTGGCAGGATTTGGATCCTGATTAGAGGCTGGAAGAAGGAAGAGCAGTGAGAGAGAGGGATGAATGATGGAAGATTCCACAGTTATGAGCCTATTGACAATGCATTCTGTTCACGAGAGTTTAATGACTTGGCCATGCAATAATGGGCCTTCATAGTGTCTTAGGGTCTAATATGGACACATGCAGACAATTTAGAGAGAGAAAGAATTTTGAACCACACTTTGTGCCCTAGCTTCTTTTTCCTTCTCCTACACCATCTCCTCTGTTTCATTTAATCTAATATTTAAATGTATTAATTGGGGGCAGCTAGGTGGCGCAGTGGATAAAGCACCGGCCCTGGAGTCAGGAGTGCCTGGGTTCAGATCTGGCCTCAGACACTTAACACTTACTAACTGTGTGACCCTGGGCAAGTCACTTGACCCCAATTGCCTCACTAAAAAAAAAAAATGTATTAATTGCTCTTACCAATTAGATTTTCTAGAAATCACTTGAACAAAGAAATTCTAAGTCCTTGGGGCTTCCTGTCTCCCAGGTCATCCAAGTAACTTAGAACCAGATTAGTATTCAAGGCTATGCTGAATATAAACTATCTTAGAGCTTAGTCCACTTGCTACTTCACTCATGATGAGAAAGAAAATTGGCTATTGTCTTCCTAAGTAGCTTCTCTATTAATAAGTCCCATTAAGCCATCAAAATATGAGTGAAGAAAAACTATTTCTCCACTTTTATTCTAATAATGAGTCTATCCTGGCAACTCCAGACCTTAAGTACTTAGGTACCCACAAGCAGATCACCACTTCTTAAGGCTAACTTCCATTTGCTGGCATATTGATGATTTTTAAAATCCATTTTTTATAAATGTGATAACCTTCCTTTTTCCCACCCTCCCACTGGGATTCAAGGAAGCAGTGTTCCAACAGTGCTGATCTCTCAGACACAACGTAAGCAGTGTTCAATGTCTGGCAGCAACATCCAGTTTGCTTTTATTAATTCCCCTTTTCAAAACTGGCTTCCAGCCTACATCTTGTCTTACAATCAAGAATGTCTCGTTCCCTCTCTTAACTAGTGCATCCAAAATCGAGCAACCTTCCATGAGAGCAAATTAGACCTGTCTCCTGAGCTTTGACAGTCATCAGAGACAAACTATCCAAACAAATCCTTTCTCCAGGTGTCTGATTTCTGAGGTTATTTTTAGGTTTGAGAAAAGCTCCCTAATTTTACATTTTTAAGGGACCTTTTTTCTGACACGCCTTTTGTAAATATTTCTTTATCATTCCATTTCTCTCTTTCTTCTTTGCTCTCATTATTGCAAGAACATTCTCAGGACTTCCCATTTCACCCGTTTCACAGATGTCCAGAATATTAATATTAAATTTCCTCTGGTTCCAGAGGAGTGAACCAGTTCATTTCAATGCTCCCTGTCAGGAGAAATGACAGATGTTTAAAAGGACATTTTATAAAACTAATGTTGGGCTGGCAGCTACTGTACTCTGACAGCTTTACCATATATTTTTGTTGCTGTTGCTCCCTATGCAAAATGGGACTCAACACCATTTAGCCCTTTGCGTGTTAGGCCTCTTAAGGGTTTGTCCCCATTTTTTCATCTTGTCTGTCTGTCACACATAGTCATTTCAGGGCAGCTGGTCCCTCCTCACCCCCTTCAGCTCTTTTTGAGAAACTATATGTGGTATCCAGTTAACTCTGAGCATACACAGCTAGCTATTCCATTGGCAAAATCCCATCTTTCTCTTGATCACCTCTGGGGTAGGAAGATGAAACATATTTCTTATAGAATTGATACTGAATTTTCAATGCCTATTCAAATACTCTGAGAGTGGCAGAGTGCTCCTTGGAGGGAAACTGGTCACCTTCTCCCAGGTGTGCCTATGGGCATGTGCAGATGTAAGCCCTATTCCTAACCCTAACCTGAAAAGAATCATATTGCCCTGGGTCCTCCTTTGTACCTCCCCAACCACTTCCTTGATCATAAGACAGAACCAGGTTGCTGTCCCAGTCAAATTTTCCCATAGTACCCACTTTCCACCCCTATCTCTGGGATTGATAACCAAATCAGTATTATATCTCTTCCTGTGAAGTACATGACAATCTATTGCTCTGTGCCTCCACTCAGAATCTCTATGCTTCTAAAGTGAATCTCTTCCCTGACCACCATTCCCTGCTCCCATCAATGTCAGCCCCATTCTCCAGTGTACCTTTCCCATTCTTCTCTATCCTTTTGTACCCTCTGAAACCCCGATTTTTTGTTAACAAATTGTCCTTCATTTTTGACCTACATGCTCCCATTGAACATTGCCTTGCACATATTGCATATTTGTTTGCATATATTTTCCCCTACAAAGGAATATAAACTCCTTAAGGGCAGAGACTGTTGAGTTTTGCCTTTGTACTTCCAGAGCTAGCAAAGTTCCTGGCACAGAGTAGGTACTTAATAAATGCCTGTCAACATACACTATGACCAAGTGGAATTTATACCAGGAATGCAGGGCTGGTTCAATATTAGGAAAACTAGATTGTATAAATAACAAAAAAATATAAGATTATTTCAATAGATGCAAAAAAAGCTTTTTTTTTTTGGTAGGGCAATGAGGGTTAAATGATGTGCCCAGGGTCACACAGCTAGTAAGTGTCAAGTGTCTGAGGCCAGATTTGAACTCAGGTACTCCTGAATCCAAGGCTGGTGCTTTATCCACTATGCCACCTAGCTGCCACCAGAAGCTTTTTGATAAAATATAACACATTCCTGTTAGAAACAATAGAAAGCATTAGGAATAAATAGAACTTTCCTTAAAATGATAAGTAGTACCTATCTAAAACCACCAGCAAGCATTATCTGCAATGGGTATATGCGAAAAGCCTTCCCAATAAGATTGGGGATGAAGCAAGGATGCCTTTTATCACCACTATTATTCAGTATTGTGCTAGAAATGTTGTCCACACTGTCCAAAGGGCTATAGAACTGTGCATACCTTTTGATCCAGCAATACCACTGCTAGGTTTATATCCCAAAGACATCCCCAAAAAGAGAAAAAGACCTATTTATAAAAAAAATCTTTGTAGCAGCTCGTTTTGTGGTGGCTAGGAATTGGAAATCAAAGGAATGCCCATCAGTTGGAGAATGACTAAACAAGCTGTGGTATACGATGGTGATAGAAGATTATTGTGCTATAAGGAATGACAAGCAGGATGATTTCAGAAAGGCCTGGAAGGACTTGTATGAACTGATGTATAGTGAAGTGAACAGAACCAAGAGAATGTTGTGCGCAGAGACAGCAATACTGTTTGATGAAGAACTATGAATGACTTAGCTATTCTCAGCAAAACAATTATCCAAGACAATCCCAAAGGATTAATGATGAAGCATACTATCTACCTCCAAAGAAAGAACTGATATTGATTGAACAAAGACTGCTATTTTTCACTTTCTTTCATTTTTTCTTTTATTCAAATTTTCTTATACAAAATTACTAACATGGTAATGTTTTACATAATTGCACATATATAATCTATATCTGATTGCCTTTTGCCTCAGGGAGGGAACAGAAGATGGAAGGGAGGAGGGGTAAAATTTGGAACTCAAAATTATAAATTAAAATGTTTATTATTTTAAAAAAGAAATGCTAGATATAGCAATAAGACAAAAAAGAAATTGGAAGAATTAGAATAGGGGAAATAAAACTATCACTCTTTGCAGACCATATATAGCACATAGTATACTTAGAGTTATATAGAATATTTAGAGAATGCTAGAGAATCAATTAAATAGCTTGTTGAAATAATTCACAACTTTAGCAGAATTGCAGGATATAAAATAAATCCACATAAATTATCAGCATTTCTACATATTATCAACAAAGTCCAGCAGGAAGAGATAGAGAAATTCCATTTTAAATAACTGCAGACAATATAAAATACTTGGGAGTCTACCTGCCAAGAATAATCAAGGAACTATAGAAACACAATTAAAAAATGCTTTTCACACAAATAAGGTCAAATCTAAACATTTGGAGAAATATTACTTGCTCACAGATAGGCCAAGCTAAAGTAATAAAAATGAAAATTCTACCTAAATTAATTTACTTATTCAGGGCTATATCAATCAAACTACCAAAAAGTTATTCCTCAGAGCTAGAAAAAATAATTAAAAAATTTTCTTGGAGGAATTAAAGGTTAAGAATGTAAAAGGAATTAATGAAAAACTGTATTATAAAGTGGCAATCATCAAAACTGTCTTATACTGGCTAAGAAATAGAGTGCTGGATCAGTGGAATAGATTAGGTACATAAGACATAGTAGTAAATGACCATGGTAACTTAGTGTTTGATAAACTCAAAGATCCAAACTTTGGGGACAAGAACTTTCTATTCCACAAAAAAGAAATTCTGGGAAAACTTGAAAGCAGTTTGGCATAAATGAGGCATAGACCAACATTCACACCATCTACAAAGATAAAGTCAAAATGCATATATTACTTAGACACAAAGGGTGATATCATAAGCAAATTAGGGAACCATGGAAAATTTTATTTGTCATATCTATCTATAGGGGAGGAATTTATGACCAAAGAAGAAATACAGAGGATCAGAGGAAGTAAAATGGATAATTTTGATGACAGGAAATTAAAAAGGTTTTTCATAAACAAAACTAATGCAGCCAAGATTAAAAGGAAAGCAGGAACTGGGTGTGTGTGTGTGTGGGGGGGGATTTTATAGCAAGTTTTTTCTGATTAAAACCTCATTTCTTAAATACATAGTGAATTGAGTCAAATTTACAACAATACAATTTATTCCCCAATTGGTAAATTGTCAAAGGATATAAACAGCCAATTTTTAGAAGAAAAAAAAAGCCACCAAAGCTATCTGTAGTCATGTAAAAATGCTCTAACTCACTAATGATTTGAGAAATGCAAATATGACAGAAAATGAAATCAATAAATCCTGGAGGTGATGTAGAAAAGTTGGGACACTGATGTACTATTGGTGGAGTTGCAAACCGATCCAATCATTTTGTAGAACAATTTGGAACTTTTCCCAAAGAGATATAAAACTGTGCATACCTTTTGACCCCACAATACCACTACTAGATCCGTATCCCAAAAAGATAAAAGGAAAAGGATCTATATGTACAAAAATATTTATAGAGCTCTTTGTGTGGTGGCAAAGAATTGGAAATTGAGAGTAGTACCCATCACTTGGGGAATGGGGGAACAAGTTGTGGTATGTGATTGTGATGGAATATGATTGTGCCATAAGAACTGACATACAGCATGGTTTCAGAAAAAACTGGGAAGGCTTACATGAACTGATGCAAGTAAAGTAAACAGAACCAGGAAAACATTGTATACAAGTAACAGCAATATTGTATGATGATCTATGAAAGACTTAGCTATTCTAATCAATACAATAATCCAAGACAATCCTAAAGAACTTGGGATGAAAAATGCTGTCCACTTGCAGACAAAGAACTGATGGAATCTAAATGAAGACTGAAGAATAATTTTTCACTCTATTTTTCTTCTTTTTTTAACATGGATAATATGTAAATATGTCTTGCATGATTTCACATGTATAATTGATATCACATTTCTTGCCTTCTTGATGCATGAGGGAAGGGTGGGAAGGAGAGAGAGAATTTGGGACTCAACATTTTTTAATATGAATGTTAAAAATAAATAATTTTCAAAATGTTAAAAGATCATTAAAAATGCTTGTCAAATTGAATTGGAGGTTCCCTCTTAGGACTTGAGCATCGATGTCTTCTAAGTGGCAGAAATTATAGGAACATGGAACATTAGGAGCTCCCCAGAGCTCTAAATAAGTTGCTTAATTAGAATAAAAGCAGAATTTGAGTGGGGGCAGAATTTGGGAATGAGGTCAATCATAGGCAGGCTACATTAAATTAGACATGTTTGTTGTTTATGTGAGAACAGAACCAGCCCTAGACATAGGTGGCAAAGTATAGGAATCCATGTAGTATGGTTTAAGGAGCTTTGATGAAAGATTTTCCTATCCCAAAGCAATGACAAGTATGCAACAATGCCTAAAATATCGGCTCAAGGCATTTAACAATCACACCATTAAAATACAAATATAGAGAAAGTGAAATAAATCTGACCAAAAAAAGAGTCTGAGTAATATATGACATCACTTTTGAGGATTCTTTTTTCATTATTTACACAGATTTTTATCTTAGCATGAATGGGTTCTTAATCTGTTTTTGTATCCTAGATTCCTTTGACAGTCTGGTGAAGACTTTCTCAGTCCTTTCTCGAGATCTTTTCTTAGGATAATATTTTTAAATAATTGAAGAATTGTGAAGACTGGTGAATATAAAAATGCAATTTTTCCCCAATCCAAATTCACAGCCCCTCTGAGTAGACTCTCGTTAAGAACCTCAGTTCTTGAATATGGATTTCTGATAAGAAGGTAAGGGTCATAAAATTGGGGCTTCAGGAAGCCCAGGAATGGTAAGAAAACACAGAATGACCGCGGTTGGACTTGGAAATGTATTTAAAGGGAGGCACCATCATGAAGAAGACACAGGGGTGTTGATAATGAACTTGGCCTATATCATAGTTCTGTCTGTGAAAGGGGAGGAATATAAGGCCTGGATTCTTGTTTACTTGAAACTTTAATTGCAGGAAGCCACTCCTTTTGCTCTAGTTCTAAGTTTTCTGCTTAGAGGACCAGCTCTGCCCAGAACATATGCATGTCTATAGCTTAGCATTACAAAGAAAATTCTGAAGAGGGCAAGGACAGTTTTCATCTTTGGAATCACCATGGCACCCTGTCCAGTGCATTGCACATAACAGATGCTCAATAAATATTTGTTCAATGAATGGGAAAAAATAGTTATTCCCCCATTAGAATGGGAACTCCTTGAGGGCAGGGTTGGTTGGGGTTTTTTTTTGGGGGGGGGGGTTTGGGTTTTTTTACTTTTCTTTGTATCCTCAGTGCTTAGCACAGTCCCCAGCACATAGAAAACAATTAATAAGTGTTTGTTTACTGTAATGACTATTGACTCTTCCTCCCAAAATATTGCCAACTCCTTGATTTAAAAAACTCTGCATGCCAACTTTATTTCTAGATAATAACGTAATTTCAAATATAGAAGATTTCTATTTATAGTGTCTGGCTAAAGTCCATATTCTGCCTTGATATATGTTTTTCTCCAAAAGCCTAGATACAACCTTGTTGTACTACAGCTTGGCTTTATTCTCATTACTTCTATAATACTCTGTGACTAAGGCCAGAGGAGTTATGCTGTGGAGGTCCCAGGAGCATGTGCAGTGTGTGCCCTGGAGCCTTCAACCAGCTTTCTGGCTCCCAGCCATGCTGCCATCTCAATTGACCTTCTGCCCTCAGAGGAATGCTGTGTGGACTTGGAGTGTATCCCTGGAGACTCTTTAATTGGGAACTTGCTTCCAAAAGTTTACACAGGCCCAAGGTTGCAGCAGTCCCTCATTCCAGCTTCCCATCAGCACGACTCACTCAGACTGAAACCAGACCCTAAGGTTAGTAAAAGCAGTCCTGTACATAGACCTTCTGTTCCCGGATGTGCACAAAGGCAGAGGGCAGGCAAATTTCAGGAGAACGAGGAAGACGTTTTTAATAAGGAACATGGGAAAACTCAGAGTACAAGACTTTGTCACATTTGTACCTAACAGCCACAAGTTGAGGTCGGGAAGTGAGTTGGGGATAAGGAATATACTTCATCTAACAAGGAGATTCTCAAAGAAAACCAAATTATGTTTATTCTCACAACCCTGTGATTTGGAAAAACTGAGGATTTGGAAGGGTTCGTTACTCACCTATACTTGTGAAAGTAATCAGTGACCAGAGGAGAGCTACTGGGAAGGGGGGGGGGGAGGGGGGGCGCCCAGCGGTCATTGAAGTCATAGCATGTGAGAGCAGCTGGAAGGTTTGGAAATGTTTAGCCTGAAGGAGAGAAGGGAGGACATGATCTATTAGAAAGGACATGATATTTTCAAGCAATGGGTGTCAAGGGGTTGGATTTCTTTTGTTTGGCTCTAGAGGACAAGAACTAGGAGCAGTGGATGGAAATGACAAAGAGGAAGATTTAGGTTTGATGTAAAGAAAAACTTCCTAACAAGTAGAGTTGTACTAAAGTGTAGGAGGGTACCTTGTGAGGCAAATGGTTGTCCTCCACTGCAGGTATTCAAACAAAGGATGGATGACCACTTATTAATTATGCTATAGAGGAAATTCTTGTTCATATGTAGTTGTACTAAAGTGGTCTGGTTTATCTGCTAAGTCTGAGATCCTGTGATTCTGTGAATTGAATTTCATGTTTAAATATTACAGCAGGCACTAAGAATGCTAGGATATACTCAGTAACTTCTTGTTAGACTTTATCTAAGTCCCTGCTACAGCTTAGGTTCCACACAAATAAAATGAGCCAATACGTGGGTGAAAAAAAGTTTCAAGTGAACCTTATGCTAAATATGAAGCCACGCTAAATCATAAATGCCACAAGTATATTTTCATTGGATTTGACCAAATTAATTTGAAATGCTTAGGAATTTTCCTCTTTTTAAAATTAATTCAGTAAAACATTTTTTTTTAGCTTTTTTTTTTTTTTTAGTGAGGCAATTGGGGTTAAGTGACTTGCCCAGGGTCACACAGCTAGTAAGTGTTAAGTGTCTGAGGCCGGATCCGAACTCAGGTACTCCTGACTCCAGGGCCAGTGCTCTATCCACTGCGCCACCTAGCTGCCCCTCAGTAAAACATTTAAAAAGCCATTGAGATGAGACATTGTTGCAGAATTAATCACAAATGAGGTTAGAAACAAAATAAAGATTTTTTTTCTCTTTAAGAAGAAAAAACCTTTAATGTTAGTAAAATGTGTGATAAAGTTTAAATAACTCACAAATCTATATCTCTTATTAATTCAGTGATTTATTTAAATGTACATCCTTCATTGATTGATTAATTAATTCAACAAGTAATCTTTGGAATAATTTATATATGAAGTACTTATTATTGAATATAACATAGTTCCTAATCTCAACACCTTTCTTTAGTAGGACAGATGAAGATAATTATTTGTGTCTACATATAATTCTACTATAAAGTTTTAGGATTATAGATCTAAAATAGGAAACTAATTTTACAAATGTGGAAACCAAGGCCTGGAGACAACCAATATAAGACTATACACATAAGAAAGTAGTCAGGCTAGGATTTGAACAAGGGCTGGAGTTTGAAGCAGAGCTCTATGATTGGAAATCCAAATCCTTCGATAAGTCATCTCAGAATAAAGTTGATTAATAAAGTTGAATAGTTTCAATATCTAAAGTCAATTTTTGACCTAGTTTATAGGGTAGTGTAACCTGCATGGAAACTAGCAGTTGTTTGGCGACCCAGAGGAAACCTAATATTTATTGCTCTTTAGAGTTGGTGAAAAGTACTTAGAAGGTTATCTGCCCAAAATATGACTGACTAGGAAAGATATAAATTGTAGGCTAGTGGAATACAAAAGAAGGAGAATGAAAATAAATTGATTCCTTAACACATTAAAATGAGTACTTTTATTTCAACTAAAAATAGTACTGGAAATGTATCATTTAGGTTCTTAAAGCAGACAGTTCTAGCAGATTGATAAAAAGAATGAGTGAGCTGTTAAAATTTTTATACATAAAGTAACATTTCCCTTTACTATGAATATGTATCATTACTATTTTGAACCTAACTGCAATGGTAAAAAAAAAATACCATTAAATCATGTTATTTGTTCTTTTTGTCAGAAATTCTCTGATTAGAAGCACAAGCATGTGTCAATCAACCTAAAACTCTACAGCCTACTGTGAATTTTACTTAGAATACTAGAGTTTGGATCTGGAAAGAAACTTAGAAAAACGATAGAGATAAGAAATAGACTTAAATGATTTGAATCTGCTGTGACTCCTACACAAAATCATTACTGAATAAACTGTAGTCATATGACCTCACTGTAGCCCTGGCAAAGGTAAATGGTAATTTATAAAATCTCACCAAGGGGAAAAGAGACACTAGATCTTGATCATTTGTTAGTTTGGGATACCTAAGGACTGACAAATACTGTAGTGAAAGGGACAAAGGAAAAAGCACATCTGCCACCTCGTGTAAAAGTAGGTTATTACAAGTTTTCATTTTTATTTTTAAAGGGTGTAGATCCAATACCATCATTACACATTTATCCAATATCATAGGATGTGAGTTGGTCTGGATGAATAAATTTTCCATAAGTATGTTGTATAAATCACTAAAAAAATTTTAAACCTACCATTTTTGAGTGAAGAATGTTTATTAAATATAACTTATAATCCCCTGCCTTATTAAATAGAGTATACTGGACATACTATTTAATGACTTAGAGTTATCATTATGAATGTCAATAATTGTAGTAGATAGTAATGGTCCCTAGGTCAGGTTATTTGTTCCTACTGGAAAGGGGACAAACAGAATGATAGAAAAAGAAGCATGAAATACTGAAAAGAATACTAGATTAAGCACCAAAAGTCTTGGGTTCTAGTTCTATTTCTATTTCTGTCACTAATTTGTTTTATTATTTCAGCAAGTTCATTACAGGCATACCTCAGAGATATTGCAGTTTGGTTTCACACCATTGCAATAAAGCAAATATTGCAATCAAGGGAGTCACAAATTTTTGGTTTCCCAGTGTATATAAAAGTTGTATTTACAATATGCTATAGTCTATTAAATGTGCAATAGTATTATGTCTAAAAAAGCTAATGTACATGCCTTAATTAAAAATACTCTATTGCTAAAAAATGCTACCCATCATCTGAGCCTGAATTCAGCTAGTGGTAATGCATTTTCTGCTGGAGGCTCTTGCCTCAATGTTGATGACTGCTGACTGATCAGGGTAGTGGTTGTTGAAAATTGGAATGGCTGCTGCAATTTCTTAAATGAAGACAACAATGAAGTTTGCCAAATCAATTGACTTATCCTTTAATTGGCCTAATTTCAGTATTGATGTGTCTCAAGAAACAGGGAGGCCCAAGGAGAGTCAGAGAGCCAGGAATGGAGGGTTGTTGTAGTCCAAATACACACAATGTTTATCTATTAAGTTTGCCATCTTATATGGGTGCAGTGTGCGGCATCCCAAAACAATTACATTAGTAACATCAAAGATTTTTGATCACAGATCACCATAACAGATATAATAATAGTGAAAAAGTTTATAATATTGCTAGAATGACCAAAATGTGATGCAGTAGCACATGCTACTGGAAAAAAATGGTACTGATAGACTTCCTTGATACAGGGTTACAACAAGCCTTCAATTTGCTAAAAAAAAAATTGCAATATCTGTGAAGTGAAATAAAATGAGGTATGCCTGTATTATGGTTTATTATTCACACTATTAATCATTCTGATTCTCTATTACCTCCAAGATCAAATATAAAATACTCTCATTGACTTTTTTTTGTGTGAGGCAATTGGGGTCACACAGCTAATAAGTGTCAAGGTCTGAGGCCAGATTTGAACTCAGGTCCTCCTGAATCCAGGGCTGGTGCTCTATCTACTTCACCACCTAGCTGCCCCCTCTCTCATTGGCTTTTTTTTGGGGGGGGGGCAATGGGGGTTAAGTGACTTGCCCAGGGTCACACAGCTAGTAAGTGTCAAGTGTCTGAGGCCGGATTTGAACTCAGGTCCTCCTGAATCCAGAGCCGGTACTTTATCCACTGTGCTATCTAGCTGCCCCCTCATTGGCTTTTAAAGTGCTTCATAACCTGGCCCCTTCCCACCTTTCTAATTGTCTTATACTTTACTCCTCTCTGCATACTTTGCAACCTAGTGATACT
This sequence comes from Dromiciops gliroides, assembly GCF_019393635.1. Taxonomy (NCBI): domain Eukaryota; kingdom Metazoa; phylum Chordata; class Mammalia; order Microbiotheria; family Microbiotheriidae; genus Dromiciops; species Dromiciops gliroides. The sequence continues at coordinate 185,195,113 of NC_057863.1, read as the reverse complement.
CATTATTCTTTGTAAAAAAAAAAAAAAATGCTCCACTTTCTGGCCCTTGGCATTTTCACTGGCTGTCCCCTTATGTGGAATTTTCTCCTTCCTCATCTCTGTCTCTTGGCTTCCCTGAATTCCTTTAAATCCCTGAAAGAATACCACCTTCTAAAAGAAATTTTTCCCAATTCCATTTAATGCTGGTGCCTTCCATCTGTGATTATTGCCAATGAAAAGAGCCCTGGATGAATCTTGGCTCTGCTATTTACTATTACCCAAATGACCTTTGACAAATCACAATGTCTCAAGTCCTTCATTTTCCAAGAATATAAATGAGATGGTTGGACTAGATGGTCTGATGTAATTTTCATTGGCTGTCTTCCATTCCTGGAACTCTCTCTGTCCTGGATATTTTGCCTTTCTTCCTTCTAGTCTCAGTTAAAGTCTCATCTTCTGCAAGAAATCTTTCTTAATCTTCCTTGACCTTAGTACGTTGTCTCTGGATTATCTCCAATTTTTATGATACACATACACACAAATATATGTGTATAGTATAGTATTTATATATATATATATGTATAATTTGTAGTATGTATGTAGTTGTTGGCATGTTGCCTCCCATATTAGACCTGAGAAGAGACTACTTTTACCATTCTTTGGATTCCAGTGCTTAGCGCAGTGCCTGGCACATAATAATCACAATAAATATTTGTTGATTTATTTTGTTTGCTTTATTGGGATAATTGGTCTCTTAATTTCTCTTTATTGTCCAAGTATGTTAACTCAATATTATTCCTACTAGTCTTGACTCTATGGTCTGCCAGTCCAATAATGCCCCATCTTCAACCTTTCTTGATTCCCTTGTTACCTTTATCCTCTTCTCACATAAATATAACTTCAACCATCATCCTTAATTAAAATTTAAAACATTTTGCCTTCCTTCTAATCTCAGTACTGAGTAAACTGAGTACTAAGGTCAAGGAGGATTAAGTAATACCATGTGGCCAAATCTCTTGGAAGAAACCATGAATTTATGTTGATGATTTACCTACATTTTAATAGTGGACATGAGCAATGCTAGACAAGAATAATAATTCCATAATTCTTTGGATTCTATAATTCTGTGGCATTACATGGCTCGGAAATGTGGTCATTTCCTATTATAATGATCATGGTAAGTATTTGCAAAAAGGCCATCATGAAAATAATTGTAGCTTATATAACAATATATGTTACAGAAGACGAAGAGGTAGAGAAATTTTATTAAGAGCTCTATTAGATCTCCAATAAGATATGAACAAATAGTTCTCAAAAGATCTACAAAGTATTCACAACCATATAACAGTATGCTCCAAATCACCAAGAATAAGAGAAATGCAAATTAAAACAACTCCAAGGTTTTTACCTTATACCCTGCAAATTAGTAAAAAAAATGTGGAAAGAATGAGAGTTCAGAGGGCCTAGGTTCAAAACTTGAGCTCCACAACCTATGTGACCTTAGGTAAGTTTACTCTCCCCCCTCCCCACTCCCAAACCTCAATGGGATCCCAGTTTTCTTGTCTGCAAAATGAGAGGATTGGACTAGATGATCTCAAAGTATCCTTCCAACTCTATATACTATGATCCTAAGTCTGAAAACTGATCCCATAAGCTGTTACCCTCATGATACCAGTCTCATGATCGAGAGATCATAAACTCTTTGAGGATAGGAAATTTTTCAATTGTGTCTATTTAATCCCAGCACTGGAACATAGCAAGCACTTAAAGACTTGTTGATTGATTGGCATTGAAGACATAGTTTATCTGAGATATGAGTATGGTTTTTTTTATTTGATACAGAATAGAACTTCTCAAATAGGTAATCTTCAACATTATTACTAAATTATATTTAAGTTAGGCAGCTAGGTGGCACAATGGATAGAACACTGGCCTGCTGTCAGGAATATTCTCTTCCTGAGTTCAAATCCAGCCTCAGACACTGACTAGCTGTGTCACACAGGGCAAATTTTTGCCTCGGTTTTATCATCTATAGAATGAACTAGAGAAGGAAATGGCAAACCACTCCAGTGTCTTTTCCAAGGAAATCCCAAATGGAGTCATAAAGAGTCAGACATGACTGAAAATGACTAACCAACAACAATTTGTTATATACAAATAATGGGTTAAATAATAAACCATTACAATGGGTTACTTACTCACTAATATTCATCCGATTTCTAGTCTTTCCCTTATAGCTTCAATGACAGAAGCCTCAGACTCTTTTTTTCCTTCTAATTTACTTAATTAATTCAGTGACAAACTACCTCAGCTTAACTCTTAGAGTTCTTTGGTTTTCCTGGAGAGCAAACTTCCCATAGCTCCTCTTTTAGTTGTATTTTTGACATCTCAATCTCCCTTCTCTCAGAATATTTCCTATTTTTCTTACACATATCAGAAGCAGAGATTATTGTCATATATTGTGATGCTTTCTCCTACCCATCTTACTGTTCCTCAGTCCTTTGCTCCATTGTTATCTGCATCATCACCATTATTCGTACTAAGGGTCTGTCTTGTGTCCTCTTCTCTCTATATATGCACTTTATCACTTGGGTTACATAGAATATTCATTGTTAAGACTAGTGCCTCTTGTGTGAGAGTTTGCTGAGCCCTTTTCAGGGCTGCTCATTCATGTTTAGTGTCCAACCAGTGACCCATTTCTCACCTGTGGCTCCAAGAAGCTGTACAATGTGCAGTGGCCACACATCAGTAAAACCATCTCAGCCAATGAGCTAACCTAGGTTGAAGGTAACTGACAGGCCTCAAACCCATTGGTGAGTCAGGGGGATATCCATTCTGAACATGTGAAGATTTCTCCCCAGTGGTGTGGGTGGATCAGAACAATTTGTTCCACTGGCCTTGAAGCTGGCTGAAAGCAAGCACTACGGAGTGCTTAGAGCTTGGTCAGACATTGATGTCATGACTTTTGTCCTGCCACTGGACTTTGAAAACTCTGGAAGAGAGTGAGGCTTATGACTTTGTGCAACTGCCTCACTTAAATCCATTTCACTCACAAGACATCACCCAATGATATAATTGATCCTCTTCAAAAAGGAAGGACAAACAACAGCAACTCTATCACCTGGCTACCTCATCAGATCTCATAGGCTTAATTATTACCTCCATGTAGATGAATAGCAAATCTATATAACCAGCCTCATTCTATCTCCTGAGTATCAATCCTGTACTACAAACTACTTATTGAATATTTCAAATTGAATGTCTTTTTTTCGTTTTCTTTTTTGTGTGAGGCAATTGGGGTTAAGTGACTTGCCCAGGGTCACACAGCCAGTAAGTGTCTGAGGCCAGATTTGAACTCAGGTCCTCCTGACTCCAGGGCCGGTGCTCTATCCACTGCACCACCTAGCTGCCCCAAATTGGATGTCTTATAGTCATCTCAAACTCAATGTGTCCAAAACAGAACTTATCTTTCCCCTGAAACCCATTTTCTCGACTTCCCTGTTAATATCCAGAGCACAACCATTCTTCCATTTTCCAAAGTTCACAACCTTAGGCATTTTCTTCTACTCAATCTCACTCACCTACTTTTTTTTTAATTTTTTTTTTTGGTGAGGCAATTGGGGTTAAGTGACTTGCCCAAGGTCACACAGCTAGTAAGTGTTAAGTGTCCGAGGCCGGATTTGAACTCAGGTCCTCCTGACTCCAGGGCCGGTGCTCTATGCATTGCGCCATCTAGCTGCCCCACTTACCTACTTTTGAAATTTGTACCCATACCTTGTAATTTCTATCTCCACAAAATCTCTAATTTATGTCTCTTTCTCTTTGTTCATACAGCCACCATCATTATCTTCAGGCCCTCATCATCTCTTTCCTCAATTAGGAGACAAGTTTCCTAAATTGCTGTCCCTTTCTCAAGTCTTACTCTACTTTATTCTACTTTTTCTTAAACTCATCTGCCAAAACTATTTTCCTAAATAGCACATCTGTCCATGTCACTCTTCAACTAAAAGTAAATTCTAATGGATTTCTATCACCTCTAGATTCAAATAGAAATTCTTCTGTTTGACATTTAAATCTCTTTACAATACCTGGTCCATCCTATCTTTACAGTCTTAGTTTATATTACCCTCCTCCTCATACTCCAAACATAGTGTCTTCCTTATTATTCCTCACACATGATACCCCATCTCCCATCTCTATGCCTTTGAACTGATTAGCATTTTCCCTATCCCTGTAATATATTCCCTTCATCTCTCAGAATCCTTCATTTCCTTTATAAGGGGATTAAATTCTAGCTAGTCTGTCTAAAATATCTAATGAGTGGTCGCCAATAAATTATAAGCTTTAGCAAGAGTTAGACTTTTAAGCACTTATTAAGGAGAATAAGAATTTGGTGAAGAGAAAGAGAAAGGCCTAGATTCATCTATCTATTAAAGGGAGAGTGCATTTCTAGCTCCCTTCTCCACCCGAGTCCTGAGGAAAGAACGGGAGAGCACCAGCCTTGCCCCCTCTTCCTCCCACAAGCAAACATCACTTCCTGACGCCAAAGAGCCGGATGTCTTGCCCTCAAACGCCTTCTCCTCATGGCGGAGCTTTGCTATAGTAAGTCTCCAGCAGGTGGCATCATTCCAGTCATTACACCTTCAAGATTCAGCTCAAGCACCATCTTCTGCATTAAGCCATTCCTGATCCTCCAGCTGTTAATGTACTTGTTCCCATAGGATAAATATTTCTCTGGAAGACTGTAAGCTCCTTGAGGGCAGAGACTGTTCTGTCTTTGGCTTTGTATCCTCACGGCCTAGCACAGTGCCTGGTATGTAGAAGATTCTTCCCAAAAAATCTTGTTGATTGATTTATTGATCTGAATGCTCCATCAAGAAACCCCATGATCTCTGTGAATTATAAAATAAATGTCCATTGTCTCTAAAATCACAGAATCTCAAAGTTGGAAGGAATGTCAGAGTCAATCTAGTCAAATCCATACCTGAATAAGAATTCCCCATACAATTTTGCCAAGCCACAGTACAGTTTCTTATTGAAGATGTCTAGAAAGAAGAAACCCACAGCCTTCTGGGGCCAACTATTGTGCTTTGGGGTAGTTATCATGAGTAAGTTTTTCCTTACTTTGAACCTAAAGTTGTCTCTGTTCTAGCTTCTAATCTTGATTCCACACAAGAATATTATTGAAGGCTTGAAGGAGGAAGTATCATGCTACCTTCTACTTCTTCTCCTCTTCAGGCTAAATATCCTTCACTACTTCAAATGATCATTATATGACATGACCTCAAAGCCTTTTATCACCTTGTTTCACCTCCTTTGGATGTTACTCAGCTAAGCCCCCAGATTGAACACTGTATACTAAGTGTGGTTTGATCATGTGCTAAGGAATAAAAACCTCATAAACAAATGTAGAAAGGCAGAAATATTAAATATATTTTTTGTTGTTTGGTTTTTGGGGGTTTTTTTGCAGGGCAATGAGGGTTAAGTGACTTGCACAGGGTCACATAGCTAGTAAGTGTCAAGTGTCTGAGGTCAGATTTGAACTCAGGTACTCCTGAATCCAGGGCCGGTGCTTTATCCACTGCGCCACCTAGTTGCCCCTTAAATATATCTTTTACTGACTACAATGCAATAGATTTGATGAGAGATTTGTTAGGGAGACCAATTAGGAGACTATTGCAATAGTCCAGGTGGCAGTAGATGGCAGTCTGTACTAAGGTAGTGGCCACTGTAAGTATTGAGAAAGGAGAAGTTATGAGAAATGTGGTAGAGGGTAGAAACTACATGATCAAGCAATTGATTGTATATGTAGAGTGAGGAATTATTGATGACACTGAGGTTGCAAACCTGGGTAACCAGAAGGATCGTGGTGCCCCCAACAGAAATAGTAAGTTCAGAAAAAAGATTAAAGGAGTAAGGGAAAGATAATGAGTTCTTTTTGGATATAATTGTATTTGAGATGCCTATGGGATATCCAGTTTGAAATGTCCAAGAGGTAGATAATGATGAGGGACTAGAGCTCAGAAGAAAAACAGCAGGTAGATAGATAGATAGATAGATAGATAGATAGATAGATAGATAGATAGATAGATAGATAGATAGATGTCTTCATAGAGATGAAAGATATATATCTTCATAGAGATAAAAATTAAATGCAAGCTAATTAATGATTATAAACTATAGAAAGAAAAGTGAAGAGGGCTCAAGACAGAGCCTTGGAAATGAGAATATAAAGAGGAGGGAAGAAAGCTCAAGACAGAGTGGATAGTTAGAAGACATGATATAAATAGTGATCCCGCAAAAGAGACTGAGAAGGATCAGTTAAATGGGAAAGAGAACCAAGAGATAGGAGAATTTTGGGATGTTTGAGTTATATGGCAGTTAAGGCTGGAGGAACATACTGAGGGGAGACATAAGGATACTGGTCACCATTGGATGCAAGCACACTGGTCAGGAAGGAAACACATGTCCTGCTCTGGATGTTGGCATTCTCAATTTCCCATGCTAATTTGAGTTCTCCTTAGAGTGTCTTTTCAAATATGAACTCTCTTCACATTTATATATATATATATATACACATACATATATATACACACACATATATATACATATATATATACACACATATATACATATATATAATGGTATTTATATATAAATGGTGTTTATATATATATGTATATGTGTGTGTATATATATATATATATATATATATATATATATATATATATATATATACACCATTTCTCCCTTTCACAAAAGCTTTATTTCAGACTGACTGAAAGCAAGCTATTCTCCAAGTAAACTGTGTATTTGGACTGTACTAATCTCTACTAATTCCACTTCTGTTTCTTATAATATGCCCCTCCACACAACCTTTGTCTATTAAAATCCTACCCATTCTTCAAGACCCAACTCAAATCTTACCTCCTCCTCCATGAACCTTCCTTAATCCGCCCACCCCATCAGCAGATATTTCTCTCCCTTTTCTGAACTCTGACAGCACTTTGTCTTTATCAATCAGATTACACTAATTATATCCTATTAATATTGTAGTTTGCCCATCTTTCTTATTCCCCCTACTAGATTTAAGTTCAGTTGGTACTCGAATTGTGGTGGTATGATCTTCAGTCCTAAGCACAATCAATGACTTGCACATTGCAAGTATTCAATAAATGTTTTTGTAATGGAGAGTAAACAGGAAAATCCCCAAACTGTAACACCCTGGGCCACTTCTGGTGGGTCATATCGTGTGAGTAGCAACCATAACTTCCAGGGGTGAAGGACAAGGTTTCTCTTCTCACCCCACCCCATAGGAAGACCCAAAGAAAGTGTTACAACCCATACATTGCAGAGAGAGGAAGAAAAAATGAGAGGGCAGAGTTTCTCCTTTTAAAGACAATTGAGTGAATGGCTCAATTGATTTATATTGATTTAATTGATTTAGTGATCAATAAGGAAATTGTTTTATTATGCCCTTCTAGCTATGTGACCCTGTGCAAGTCACTTAACCCTCATTGCCCTGCAAAAAAACCCCCAAAAACCAAACAACAAAAAATATATTTAATATTTCTGCCTTTCTACATTTGTTTATGAGCCCTTCTGAACTGAGTCAGAATACAGGTGGTCCATTGGAAGTGGCCCTGGGTTATATAGGTAAGAACTACGGGGCCTCTGGTGCTCATCTCATTATATTTGTTAAGTGAATGAATGAATGAAACAGCATTTCAAAGAAACTTAAGGGCTTAAAGCAAAGACTTATTTTCATGACAATAAAATGAGCTGGATTAGTGCAAATATGTTTTTTGGTGATAGGTCTGCTTTCCACCCACTTTATCTTTAACATTTTTTACTTTATGTAGCTTATAGGATCATATAATTTAGAGCTAGAAGAAACCTCAAAGATAATCAAGCTTAACCCTTTCATTTTACAGATGAGAGAAACCAAGAAACAGAGCTTTGAAGTGACTTTCCCAAAGTGATACTGGTAGTGACAGTGCTGAGATTCAAACCCAAGTCCTTTTCTGAATCCAGGGCTCTTTCTACTGTACCACATTGATGAACAGTAAGATATAGAACTGCTTATCTCTCATAGACTTGAACTCTAAAAAAACTCCTCATGAATCACATAATTTGGAAAGTTTTGGGTCTTCTTGCAGTGGATTACACATCAATCTGGGTGTGTGAAAAACAGCAATTATTGTATAATACAAACAGTGAATTTAAGACTGTAACCAAAAGGCTACCCTGATCCACACAAAAGTTGCTAGAGCCCTTATTCAATAGCTAAATACTTTTAAAATCATGAAGTTAGAGACATTTACTTTTACCTGTATGGTTCTAATCAATATGCTTTATATGCACACAGAGATATTTAATGTTTATGGAAATATGTTGGCATATTTTAAAGTGGGAAAAAAATCCCTAAGAGCTGATTATTTCAATAGGGGGTAATTGCCTGATATTTCTAGTTAGGTTTTTTTTATGGTTCCAATGCTTTGAGGGAAGCATGCCATGAAATAAAGTAATTTCCTGCAAGTTGAGAGAGTTTAGCTACAGTCAACATCATATCTACATTCAGTGTGGAGATAGGCTTTAAAATGTCTGTAATTTGGGGTTGGGGAAGGGAGAATAACCTGGACCCGTGGTTTCATTAGAATTAGGACTAACAGGCAGGAAAATTCTCTTTATCAATGCAGATGAACACCTGCTCAGAGCTTTAGAGAGTTGCCCGGCTCACTGAAAGGTTAAGTGACCTATCCAGGATTACATAGTGGAAAGTGTCAGAGGTGGGGCTTGAATTCATGTCTTTCTGATGATGAAACAAGCTCTCTATCCATTACAATAGATTCCATAGCAATATCATAAATAGTCTTCACTGAATCAGTAAAGCTGTAAAATGGCTATTTCTGAAGGTCTCTCCAGCCTTGTATCATATTCCAGAATTTTATACCCATAAAGCTCTAGAAATATTTGTTGTTAATTGTTTGTTCGTGTCTAACTCTTCGCGATCCCATGGACCATACTGTTCATGGCATTTTCTTGGCAAAGTTACTGGAGTGGTTTGCCATTTCCTTCACCAGTAGATTAAGACAAATAGCAATTAAGTGAATTGCCCATGGTCACACAGCTAGTAAGTATCTAAGGTCAGATTTGAACTCCTGACTCCAGATCCAGTGCTCTATCCACTGAGCAACCAAGCTGTCTCCTAGAAATAGTTATAGGGTATATTAAATGTTAATAATATGGTGGAGCAATGGCACCCTATATTTAAAGCTCAAGCATCACCAAATGTCCCCCCAAGTGGTTCAGGGTGGTTATGATCCTAGTCAGTCAACGCATAAACAGTAACTTATTAAACACCTACTGTTTGCCAGTGCTAGATAAAAGCAAGACAATCCTTGGCCTTATTAAAGTGATTGGGCATGAAGGGATGTTGTGTCTGTGTATGAATTGTAAATGGAAGGACTTATAGTAAATTTTAAAAAGCATCCTTGCTTAAAATATCCAGATAATCAAGAAAACAAATTAACTGAAATTATCCAGATAATTATTTTAAGTATCCATTTCATTTTGCATAGATATACCCTTACCCAGTGCCAAAAATAACCCCCCAAATGTTTTTATCAAAGGAAATCATTTTAATTTGGCACAAGAGTATGTCCGATGAGTTAGCTAATGACCAGCAGAGGTTAATGGACCTTAATTTCTCCACAGACTATCAACTCTATAGCTGATCATTAATCCCTATGAAATGCCTGTGCCTGGACCCATTATTGCTTAATTAGTTCAAATGAATGAATCAAATGAATTCCAACATTCTTGTTGTTCCCGTCTCAGGTGCAACAGTTCAGTTCCGGATTCACATAGTGCTAAAAGTCCAAAATACATTTTCATTTTCATTTCAGTTTGCCCTTGTAAACAGCTTTCATCCAGTTCCTTGGAAGCAAGGACCATGTATTGCATTTTCTAGTATTCCTGGGTCAGTGCCTTTCACATAATTCAACCAAGAATTTAATTTTTTAAAAAAACAAACTAGAGGTTATCCAGAGGGTGAACTGCATGCTAAGGGAATTTGAAGTTGTATCATATAATAATAATTACAAGAGCAAGAATGATCATGTCTTATATTTTGTATGATGATTTTCATTTGACAAAATACTTTTATATACATTTATACAGTCAAAGGAACTGTTGACATTTAGTCTGAAGGAGAAGAGGAAGCTTAGAGGAAATAATAATAATTGTCTTCAAGTAACTGAAATAGTCTTGTAGAAGTGGGAGACTTATTGTAAGTAGCTTCAGAGAGAAGAGTAGTGGATAGAAATTCCTGGGAGGCAAAATTGGTCCAAAATAATAAAGGATTTCCTAATAATCCAAAAATGGAAGGGTGGCCCCTGAGTCAGTGAATTCATCTACATGAGATATTACGATGATGATGATAACATTAAAGACAATGTACATTTACATAGTGCTTTAATACTTGCCAACTGTTTTGAAGTACTTTTTAGAAACAAAATACTAGAAAACACTAGCCAGAGAAATCAGTTTCCTTTGAACATTTTTTTAGAGGAATAAACACACAATTTTAGACCATGATCATTACATTTAACTACCAAAATCTACATCTGAAAGAAAAAAAAACATGTTTTGGTATTTCTGAGTAAGTTTATGACTCAATCTTATAACTATATGGCTTTTGTGGAGGTAGTAGAGTAGACACAAGGGGTGTTGGAGTTTGGAAGGTACAGGTCTGGCTCTGGGTAGGATATAATGTCATAATGTAGTGTCACAATGGATAGCGTGCTGAACTCAGAGTAGAGAAGACCTGAATTCAAATCCACCTTCAGCTATTTCTTAGTTATGTAACCTGGGCAAGTTACCTAAGCCCAGTTTGCTTATCTGTATTTAATAAAACATCTTTAATTACTCTTTCAAACACCATTTATACTGACAAGTTCAGTCCCCAGAACTAGGCTGTTGTATCTCCTCTCAGTAGCATAAGGGATAGCCCTGAGATATTGAAGGTGTTTATCTAAGATTATAGCTCAGAAGTCCCCACCAGTATGCTTTCCCCATGATTATCATTTAATATCAGTCAACTAAACTTAATAAGTTTTAAGAAAGTGTATCTAGCAGCTAGGTGGCGCAGTGGATAGAGCACCGGCCCTGGAGTCTGGAGTACCTGAGTTCAAATCCGGCCTCAGACACTTAACACTTACTAGCTGTGTGACCCTGGGCAAGTCACTTAACCCCAATTGCCTCACCAAAAAAAAAAAAAAGAATGATACAAAAACAATGTCCCCCAAAAGCCTGTGAGTATGTTCCAATCCAGGGGAAAATGAATGCAAGGTTGATTGAACACATGTGACAAAATCAGATTCTGTATTTATGTTGTGCTTTTGTGGGCTCAAGCAACAATATGACTATACATACATACACACACACACACACACACATATATATACTATATAAACAGACATGTATATGCATATCACTAATATTGTTTATTTTAGCAAGTGTTTATTTTTAAATTTTTTTTGCAGGGCAATGGGGATTAAGTGACTTGCCCAGGGGCCACACAGCTAGTAAGTGTCAAGTGTCTGATGGCCGGATTTGAACTCAAGTACTCCTGAATCCAGGGCCCATGCTTTATCCACTGTGCCACCTAGCTGTCCCCACAAGTGTTTATTTTAATGCTATTATACTTGTGATGGAAAGATGACTTTTTTGTTCTGAGGCTTTCATATTGAAATGCATTTAAATGTTAAAGGGACTTACATACATATACATTTCTTTGGTTAAATATGTTAGAAGTTACAAAATCATGTGTGAAGGAAGTCCTTTTACTAGAGTCCAAAGATATTACTATATTACTCTTAGGGGTGTGTGTGTGTGTGTGTGTGTGTGTGTGTGTGTGTGTGTATGTTGTCGTTTTCTGCTGGACTTATAAAACGTTGAATCTACTTTTCCTCATTGCATTCAGTTTGTACTTGCTTCCCAAATAGGCACTGCTACCAGTTCCTGTTTGCCCATCTATACTGGAAGGATGCCAAACATTCAAATCTTCCTCTTTTCTGAAGTTTCACAAGCTTCTCTTCTGTTCAAAGAGAAGGAAGAGCTAGCTGAAACTGTTCACTTATATCTACCCCAAGTGATTCCTTCTTAGGGCTTTGGTTTGAGCTTTCAACCATTAAGCTGTTAGATGTTCAAATTCTCGATTCCAATCCAACCAATAAATTTGTTTTACACAAACCCCACAGATGATGACCAAGTCTATCTATCTATCTATCTATCTATCTATCTATCTATCTATCTATCTATCTATCTATCTATCTATCTATCTATCTATCATCTATCTATCTATCTATCTATCTATCTTATCTATCTATCTATCTATCTATCTATCTATCTATCTATCTATCTATCTATCTATCTATCTATCTATCTATCTATCTATCTATCTATATCTCCTGTATAACATTCCCCCAGTGCATCTAATGGCTTTCTTCCTTCCTCTCTCCCTCCCTCCCTTCCTTCCATCCATCCTTTCACTCATTCATTCTTAATTTCTTTTTTCTTTCTTAGTTTTCTTTCTTTCTCTCTCTGTCTCTTTCTTTCTTTCATGAGGCAATTGAGGTTAAGTGACTTGCCCAGGGTCACACAGCTGGTATCCAATGGCTTTCAAAGACCTCTAATTTTTTTTACACCCTCAAAGTAGAATTTATTTTTTAAAATAATAAAAATTTTTATTTGTAGTTTTGAGTTCCAAATTTTATTCCTCCTTCCCCCACTTCCTCTGTCCCCTCCCTGAGGCAGTAAGCAATCAGAAATGGGTTATACATGTGCAATTATGTAAAACGTTACCATATCAGTCATTTGTACAAGAAAATGTGAATAAAGGAAAAAAATGAAAGTGAAAAATAGCATCAATATCAGTTGTTTTTTTTGGAGGTTGATAGTATGGTTTCATCAATAGTCCTTTGGGATTATCTTGGATCATTCTATTGCTGAGAATAGTTGAGGCATTCACAGTTCTTTCATCAAACAACATTGCTGTCTCTGTGCACAACATTCTCTTGGTTCTGCTCACTTCACTATACAACAGTTCATACAAATCTTGCCAGGCATTCTCATTTCTTATAGCACAAATAATATTCCATCAGTATCATATAGCACAGTTTTTTTTAGCCATTTCCTCAACTGATGGGCATTCCTTTGATTTCCAATTCTTAGCCACCACAAAAAAGCTGCTATAAATATTTTTGTACAAATATATCTTTTTCTCTTTTGGGGAATGAAAGACATCTAAATTGACAAAAGATTTTTCATACTTAGTTTATAGCCTATTTTCTTTGGTTGATGAAAATTTCCAAGGCATTATTCATACCTACTTAACCAATATATATTCTAACCTGGTTAAGGTATCAGGCAACATATCGTCATGTACTTTAAGTAAGGTAAAGTAATTGTCTAGACTGATCTTATATGTAGAGTGGGTATAATAATAAAACCTACTTCACAGGGTTTCTGTGAGCATCAAATAAGACAATATATCTGAATCATTTTGCAGATTGAAGCACTATACAAATATTAGCTATTAGATGACTCTATAATGTATTAGGAATCATTTAAATATAAGATATGTCTAAAGTTAGAAGTGTTCATTCTTAACCACCTGCCAATTCTTAGCTCAAATGTCACCATTTTAAGAGGCCTTTCCTGATCCCATATAGCTTGTCAGGATCCCCATGCCATGACCACCTCTCTATTTTCACTCCTCTCTTTTTACTATTAGGACACACCTTGTTTTCCAGAGCCAAGGCCCAATAAGCAAGCTGTGCCCTGAGCTTGGCATAACAACAATCCCTTGCATTCACCCTCTGGATGAACTTTGCTGCAACTAAATCACAGAACTGATGATCCTGAGCTCAGGCAAGCACTAGCATGAATAGACTTCTTGTCACTAGACAGCCTTGCCTCTCTTGCAATTGTGCCTCACCACTGGTTACACTTCACTGTTGATTCTTTGACTAGTGCACGACATCTAGTCTCTCTCCTCCGATGGAATAAATAATGCTTTTTGCTTATAACCACTATTTTGTTTCGTTTTATTTTTCAGACTTAACAGTTGGTGTATAACCTTTATGAGCTCTTCGGTATTTTCAGAGTCGACAGCAGTTGACTCTTTGATCATTTATTTTCAGAATTTGACGAGCTGCTAATGCACTTTTATCATAGATTACTTTCTATCTATTTGGAAAACATTTTGTAAATACATAGTACAGTTTCTCCTTTGCTAGAATTTAAGCTCCTTGAGGGTAGAAATAGCTTTATCTTTTCATAGAAGGCACTTGATAAATACTTGTTGATGGATCTATTGATTCTTTGATGTGACCATTGTAATGAATGAAGTCTACAATTTATAAAATTGTCTGGCAACCTCTCAGTTGCCTTTACTGAATCATCATCCATCTCTCACCCATCCAACGGGTGTCTCTTACATCTTCTTCTCTCTGCTCTCTCTAATGAATGAATGAATGAATGAATAGATGAACAAATTAATAAAAAGGCATTTATTGAACATTTACTATGTAGAAAGTATTGTGATTCAGGCATAGTGGAAAGAACATCTTCTTTGGAAGCAGAGTGCCTGGATTCAAATTCCATCTCTTATGTTCACTATCTCAGTGGCTCAGTTTCCCTATCTATAAAATGAAAGGGTTGAACTAGATGGCCTCTGAAGGTCCCTTCTAGCTTTATGTTAATGCTCCTATGATCTCATCAGCTCTTCAGGGTTTAATTATCTTCTCTATGCAGATAACTGCCATATATATGTATATGTATATATATATGTATGTATATATGTATATATACACAACCATAATTTGTCTTTAAAATTTCAGTCTTTCTTCATTAACTGACTATTTCACAGCTCCACTTAAATATGTACAAAAAATGTACAAAATGAAACTCATTATCTTCCCCCTAAATCCAGCCCTCATCCAGATTTCCCCATTTCTATTGAGGGAACCATCTTCCTCTTATTTAGTTACCACAAATTTAGGTGATTATCCTTGACTTCTCCCTCACCTCTGGTTCTTAGAGTGAGTACCTATCTTCCTTCAAGGCTAAGCTTAATGGCCACCTCCTACAGGAAACCTTTTCTGAAGTCCCCATTCCCACCCCAATTGTCAGCATTTTCTTTTTCCTCAACTTGCCTTGAAACTACTGTTTCCATGATCCCAGGAGACTGTAAGTTTCTTGAAGGAGGAATTATTTTTCCTTTTTGTTTTTGTATTCCCAGGGCTTTGCACAGAGCCTCGTACATGGAAGGCATCTAATGAATGCTTACTGAATCAAACGTTAATATTATAATATTATATAATATTAATATTATATTATAAAATTATAATATTATAGTAGCCTTTAATATTATAATTGTAAGTGATTTGATTAATGCTTTATCAAGATTAGATTGATTTTTACCACTGTCTTTAGGACTGCAAGGGCATTTCTAATTTTTAAAGGAAATTTTGCTTTCTTTATTCATTCAGAAATAGTCAAGTTCATTTTGGGGATTATTAAGAATTTCACATTACATTCCATGTTTTAATTTATTTATGATATTTCCCTTTATATCTATGTCATGTGTCCATTTTGATCTTATTTTGGTAAATGGTGTGAGATATTGGTCTATATCCAATTCCTGCCCGACTGCTTTCCAGTTTTCCCAAAAATGTTTACCAAATATTGAATCATCATCCTCAAAGCTTGAATCCTTTCATTTCTCAAATATAAGGCTAGTATAATTATTTCCTACTTACTGTATTGTGTGTCTACTCTGTTCCAGTGATCCACCTCCTCTATTCTTAGCAGTATCAGATAGTTTTGAAATTACTGACTCATAGTTTAAGATTTTGTACAAATAAAAAATATTTTTTATAGCTCAGTAAAATAATTTTTTTTGTAATTTAATTGTGATGGCAGTGAATACATAGATTAGTTTTTCCCTCAGGTAAACCATCCCTTCATTCTGGTATAAATCCCACTGGGTCACACTTATATAATCTTTGTGATATATTGTTGTAGCCCCCTCCTAGTTAGTATTTTATTCGTTAGTGAAATTGGTCTAGATTTTTCTTTCTCTGTGTTTCCTCTTCCTCATTTAGGTGTCAGCACCATATTTGTTTCATAAAAGGAGTTTGCCTATTGTTCTAAATAATTTATTTAATATTCTAAATAATTTATTTAATATTGGAATTGGAATCTTTAAATGTTTGGTAGAATTGTAAATCCATCTGGTCCTGACGCTTTTTTCTTAGGAAAAAACATGGTATGTTCATTTTTTTTTCTAAAATAGTTTTAGATATTCTATTTCCTCTTCTGTTAGTCTAGGTACTTTATATTTTTCTATGTATTCTTCTATTTCACTTAAATTATTAAATTTATTAGCACCATAACTAGGCAAAATAACTTCTAATAATTGCTTTGATATCATCTCATTAGTGGTATATTCACCCTTTTCATTTTTAGTACTACTGATGTGATTTCTTCTGTCTTTTTAAAAAATAACATTAACCAATGGTTTATCTATTTTCTTGGGTTTTTTTCATAAATCAGCTGCTAGTTTTATTTATTAATTCAATGGTTTTTCTACATTCCATTTGATTAATCTCACCTTTAATTTTTAGTGTCTCTAAGTTGGTGTTTAATTGGAGATTTTTAGTTTGTTGTTCTTATTTCTGCCAGTTCTTAAAAGTCATGAAACTTTACCTAAGCTATGGGTGGTATCTTTGTTCTTTCCTAATTGATTCCAACTTCTTTTACGTGATTTCTCTTAGAAACTATTGGGGTGTTCCAGAAATAAGGAAACCAGGAGAATTTTCTTGAAAATATTGCCTTGAGGTCCCCCAAAATGAAATACAAAATGGCTTTTTCTTTTCTTGATATGTTCCAAGGACAGTTAATCCATGCTTCTGACACCATCCCTTCTTCCTTCTTTGAAAAAAACCGTGGTATGGTTTTTTAACATGGGTGCCATCTGCTGGTCATCTCTGTAAATTTTTATGGTTTGATGTATGACTTTTTCCCCTTACCAACTGATGCTTTAAAATGTTGAGATATGTGAATTCTTAAGTGTAGCTACTGCATCCATCGATGTAGACGAGATCATCTCAACCAAGAGCCTCATTTTACAGTTGAGGAAATTAAGGAACAGAGAAATGAAATGACTTACCCAAGATAACACAGGTAGTATGTAATAGAGCCAGATCCAGATTTTAAAATTCTCAACCTAGTAACACTTTCTATTTTGAGGCAGCTAGATGGCATAGTGGAGAGACCACTGGAGCTGGAGTCAGGAAGACAAGTTCAAATCC
Organism: Dromiciops gliroides; assembly: GCF_019393635.1. Taxonomy (NCBI): domain Eukaryota; kingdom Metazoa; phylum Chordata; class Mammalia; order Microbiotheria; family Microbiotheriidae; genus Dromiciops; species Dromiciops gliroides. The sequence continues at coordinate 185,177,753 of NC_057863.1, read as the reverse complement.
AAGCTCAAACACTTGCTACCTGTGTGACTCTGGGCAAGTCACTTAATCTTTGTCTGCCTCATTTCCCCATCTGTAAAATGGTGATAATAATAGCACCTAACTCATGGAGTTGTTTTGAGGATCAACTGAGATCATATTTATAACACACTTAGTGTGGTTCTTGATACGCAGTAAACACTTAATAAATACTTGTTCTCTTCCTTCCACTCAACTATTACTCCTCTTTTATAATCTTCGATAATACAGGATAACCTCTGCACTGTGATGAGCTATCAGAGGAGTTAATACAGGAAATATTTAATAAAAATATTATTAAAACTGCTCAGGCTAGGGAAGGGGTTCTTGACCTGTGTTTTAAAGAAATATTTTGGCACCTGTGTTTCAATATAATTAGTTTCATTTGTAATTCTATATATTTTACTCATGCATTTAAAAATATCATTCTGAGAAGGGGTCCATAGGCTTCACCATACTGCCAGAGGTGTCCATGACAGACAAAAAAATGGTTAAAATAACCCTAGATTAAAGGCATTAGTGAGTCCTTATTTCACCTTGTGTTATTTACCAACTTCCACTAATGTTGTCCTCCCATTCCTACTATCATATGAAGGTGAGTCTGGGTTCTTGAAATCTGAGCCAGTAGGATGGTAAAGTGGGAAAATCACTGACTGAATTCAGAGAATTGGGTTCAAATGCTACCAATGATACTTACCATATATGGCCTTTAGCAAGACACAACCTCCCTGAGTTCTAGGTTTTCCTCATTTGGGAAATTAAGAGATTTGGAGTAGATGGCCTCTGATATGCTTCTGCGTTCCAGCTCTGGTTCAATAATCCTCTGAGGGCCAGCTCCAGCAGGTCCTATCAAACTGCAAAGATTTCAAGCATGGGCCTGGTTGGAGATAGAATCTTTCTTCCAGAGAGCTGGCCTTGTTAAGTGTGGAGAGGTTTATTTCCTCATTGGTAACAAGTGAATGCATTCATAGTCATAGCACTTTTTTCAAGGCTATCTTATAGGATTCTGATCCTATTAAGTTTAAGAGCCAGAAGGGACCTCAGAAGTTATCCAATCCAAACACCTTCATTTCAGGTTCAGAGAGTGTAAGTGACTTACCTAATGCACACAGTTAAAAGCCTCGGAGGAAGGATTTGAACCCCAGGTCCTCAGATCCCCAAATTCATTACCCTTTCCACTTGTACCATGTCTAAGATGGAGAGAATTTTTTATCTGTAATCATGTCATGAAGACCCCCTGCCCATTGAAACAAACGGAGGAGAAGAAATATATCGCATTTCATCTGAACAGTTAAGTCAAAAGAAGCTTGGTTTTTAAAAAATCCTTACAGAGCTGTAAGCCAGGGATAATAGTTGGAGCAGTGATGTGGAGCCTGTATAATGTGTTAGATTTAGAGCATCCATTAGTGATGTGGAATGAGTTTAATTCCCCATTTCACTCCCCCTCACTCTCTTACAGCCAGAACATACTGATCCCATTTGTGCTGGGAGACATTTCTGTCCACTGGTGCTATAGACTCAAAGTAAATACATGCCTCTAATGAAGTAGGTGGTGTGTTTGGCCGGCAGGGAGGGATGAAACTCACATTAACTCCACTAGTCCAGGCTGTGCTTCGTTGTGGGGAAGTTGCCACTGTCCCTTCTCAGGATGAATCTGTCTTCACTGCTCCAAAGGAGCTGCTTGGGGTCCTTTGTCTTTGTTAGCTCATTTCTGCCTAGAACAGCTATGCTTTTGCTGCACTGGGGAAGAGAAAGCTTTCGTCACTTAAAGACATGCAGGATGAGAGAGGGCTAATAAGTGAGGAAGGAATGAGAGAGAGAAAAAAAATAGAAACTAAGGGTAGAAAAGGAAAATCCAGTCCCATACTCCGAAGTCCTTACGGGTTCCAACTCTTAGGTTACACATGTTGTGACAGCCACACAACCAGGAGGTTTCATTCTACATACCTGAGCAACCAGTTTTCTCATTAATAATTTAAGGGAAACCAGTACTGAGAGGATTGGGAAACCCCTTTGAAATAGTCAGCTCACATCAAATGCGGCACTGTATTGTTTGCTTTCCCTGGATTGCTATGGGCGAATCTTGTGGGATATTGCCCTGGGTTTGTTACAACACAGGGAGGGAATTAAGGAGGTTAGGACACCAAGTGGTTAATTGTGGGAATTGAGTGAACCACACTGACTCCATCTTGTGACTTAATTCTGAGCTAGGTTAGTTTCTATTCAATATGGGCCTAGTCTAATTTCAGTCTTGTGAGGAAATTATTTTTCAATTTTTGGAAATAGGAGAAAACCATATTGCTTTGTTTGAACCTAGTCTAGCATAGTTGGGAAACTGGACCACCTCCACCTGCTGTTTTAGAGACCCTTAATGAAGTACCTAGGTTATTCGGACCAGAAACTTAGATCCAATGATTGAGACAAAGAATTTCTCACAATTGTATATCACAAACTGCATGATCATTTCAATAGATTTCAGGAAAAGCCTTTGATAAAGCACAACACTCTTTGAGGCTTAAAAACCCTGCAAAGTATACTAAAAATTTAATTTATAGTTTTATTGCTTTGCTACTCAAAATGCCCAAAACATACTTTACATAGCTTGATAAAATGATAACAAAAGTTCATTTGAGAAGGGCAGCTAGGTGGCGCATTCTGAGTAGAGCACCAGCCCTTAGCGTCAGGATTACCTGAGGTTCAAATGTCTGAACAGTTGGCTCTCAGCCACTCCAACACCTCACTGAGCTGTGTGACACTAGACAAGTCACTTAACCCCAATTGCCTCACTTAAAAAAAATCATTTGGCAAAACAAAAATTTAGAATATCAACAGAAATGATAAAAAGAAACAAGGACAGGCGGTAGCTAGGTGGCATAGTGGATAAAGCACGAGGCCCTGGATTCAGGAGTACCTGAGTTCAAATCCGGCCTCAGACTACTGGACACTTACTAGCTGTGTGACCCTGGGCAAGTCCACTTACACCCTCATTGCCGTTGCAAAAAAACCAAAAACACAACAAAAACAAAACAAAACCAGTACATTCTAACTGGATATGTTACCTTAACATTAAAGATTATAAAAATTAGAAGAGAAAACAGATCATGTACTTCTCACAGCTATGGATAAGATATGTATTCTTTTTTGTTGTTGTTGTTGTTTTTTTTTTTTTTGCAGGGCAATGGGGGTTAAGTGACTTGCCCAGGGTCACACAGTGACCCTGTGTGTCAAGTGTCTGAGGCTAGATTTGAACTCAGGTCCTCCTGAATCCAAGGCCACCTAGCTGCCCCAAGATATGTATTCTTAACCAAATGATAGGGGCAATTGCAAAAAAAATTTTAAAAAGAACACTTTGATTATTTGAATCTGAACAGCTTCGGCACAGACAACATTAATACATCTAGGATAAGAAGGAAAGTTGTTGAATAATGGATTGAGCATTAACCTGGTATTCAGAAAGAATTGGGTTCAAGTCCTACTTTGGGACACATCCTTGCTATGTGATCCTAGGCAAATCCCTTTAACTTTCTCAGTGTCTAGGGCAACTGTGTAAGACTCTAGAGTTGCCAGCCTATGAAATTATAGGTTCAGGCCCCATCCCTATGTATATAAATTATATGTGTGTGTGTGTGTATTACATGTATGAACATTAAGTCACTTGAGATTCTCAGATCTCAGAGATACAAAAAGAGTCAGTTAGATGATAGTAGCCAAGGACCATTTATTTCATTTTATAAATGAAGCAAATGAGGTTTTAAAAAAAAGTTAAGCAACTTACCTGAGATGACAGAGTTCTAGAGGAGGAATTAGAATTTAGGTCCCAGCTTCCTAATGCTTTCCCCACTTCCCACCCCTATTCTACCATGATATCATTCAGAAGTTCTGCAAATTTAAGGGTCAGAGAAAGAATTAATTGATCTCTTTGTGGTTCCATCCACTTCTGTGGTCACCATAATGTTTGTGAAAAGAACAGTAGAAATGAAAACAGAGGACCTGTTTCACCTGCATGGACCTGGGCAACGGATTCTACTTCTCTGGGCATCTAGTCCTTTCTTTCAAATAAGAAGGTTAGATTCCAATCTCTAAGGTTTCTTTTAGCTCTAAATCCTGTGATCATCTATCCATATTAACTAATGAACTTCTAGCATATGAATCCAAGAGAGCTCAGTAATATCATTTCAATACTTCTTAACCTGAGAATCAATCACATGATTTCTGCAAAGAAGGGAAAATGCTCATGTGGGGGCTGAAGTTCTTGCCAGCAAATTAGATAGAAATTAATAATAGCTCCTTATCTTCAAAATGCCTAACACTTAATGTTGTCATAAATGTCAAGGTGAGAAACAACTTGTCATATCAATGGCTTACCAATTTGTTTGCTACCATAAAGTTTACTCAAAACATTTTTCAAAATGAATCACATTGGGCAGCTAGGTGGTGCAGTGGATAAAGCACTGGCCTTGGATTCAGGAGTAACCCGGGTTCAATCCAGCCTCAGACACTTGACACTTACTAGCTGTGTGACCCTGGGCAAGTCACTTAACCCTCATTGCCACACCAAAAAACAAAACAAAAAAATTAATCAACATTGATGACCTCCATGCCATATATGTAAATATAGTCCTGTCTTATCTCCCTGAATGATTTCCGGTCATTTCATTACCTTAAATTTGGACTTGACAAGAGCTTTTTAGACACAATAAAATTGTCAATTAGGTTTGTTCTTTGGTCTGATTTTTTTAAAAATTCTCTGCATAAAATTCTCAAATAAAGAAAATAATTTAGCTTTTATCCACTGATAATAAAAAGGTTTCGATTCCTTTACTTGCACAATACTAATGGTATAAAAGGGAAGCTGCATACATTAGCTAGCTATCTTTGGTACAGTAAAAATGATTCTTCACGAAGGAAAATCAATCATGATATAACAAAAAAAATTCCTTTGCTAATAAGTAGCACTTGTGAAAATGGGAAAATCTATTCCCCTTCCCCCAACAAATGTTAGGAGAGCATTAATGACAGAAGAGGAAGTGGGAGGCAATGCAGCACAGTGGAGACAGGGAGAGAATTGGAGTCAAAAGGCCTAAGTTCAAATCCTAACTCTGTTACTTCTACCTGGAAAATATGGGAATGTGGGAATCAGGCAGCTAGCTCTCAGGTCTAATGTCTTTGACCAAGTCCTTTAACCTCGTCTGGACCTCAGTTTTCCTCATCTGCAAAATGGGGGAGATGGACTTGATCATTTCTAGGGTTCCCTCCAGCTTAAGATCTATGATCCTCTAAGACACTGATAAACACATGAAAGTGACCCATCAGCTGATGGCTGACAGCAACTTAAGTCATATACAAATATTTCCTAGGTGATGATAATTTGACCTTGAGTCACTATCTTAAACAGGCAGCTAGGTGGCACAGTGGGTAGAGTGCCTGGCCTGGAGCCAGGAAGGCTCATCTCCCTGAGTTCAAATCTGGCCCCAGACACTTACTAGCTGTGTGACTCTGAGCAAGTTACTTAAACACTGTTTGTCTCAGTTTCCTCACCTGTAAAATGAGCTGAAGAAAGACATGGTAAACCACTCCACTGTCTCTGCCAAGAAAACACCAAATGGGGTCACAAAGAGTAAGACATGGCTGAAACGTATGAACAACAATGAACACGCTCCATTGGCCTAGCATTGTTAAATTAATTTCTCTTCAAGAAATTTTTTCTGTTGAGAGGCAGTGTTGTAGTGTGGAAAGATCGCTGACTCTGGAGTCACAGTATCTTATTTGGGTCCAAAGCCTGACTCTTATGTGAGCCAAAGAATGATACTGGGCAAGTCTCTGAGTCTTAGTTTCCATATATCTAAAATAAAGGGATTGGCCTAGATCAGGGCTTCTTAAACTTTTTCCACTCACGATCCCTTTTCACCCAAGAAATTTTTATGTTACCCCAGGTATATAGGTACTTAAATAGGTATACATAACTATTTACTGCTGCCAATTTTTGTGACCCCCCCATATTCAGTTACATGACCCCATATGGGGTTGGGATCCACTGTTTAAGAAGCTTTGGCCCAGGGGTAGCTAGATGGCGCAATGGATAGAGCACCGGCCCTGGAGTCAGGAGTACTGAGTTCAAATCTGGCCCCAGACACTTACACTCACTGCTGTGTGACCCTGGGCAAGTCACTTAACCCCAATTGCCTCAAAAAAAAAAAAAAAAAAGCTTTGGCCTAGATGACCACTAATGACTCTTCCAACTCTAAATTTATGATCCTCAAAGTATTCTTCAGAGTTGAACTTTCCACCTATCCAAGGCATCTTTTACTTGGTATGTTATCAAAAGGGGAACATAAAGCATAAGTTGGCATCTGAATAAAATAAAGAGGGCCTTCATCCCTCCCCCCATTATTAGATAGGATTGGGGGACTTGAATAAGGAGATCCAGGTTTGAATTTTTCTAATAGTATACTAATTAACAAAATAGAAAAATGAGTGGACTGAACATGCACTTATAAACAGAAACAAATAAGCAACATAAAATGAACCAAAAAAGCAGAGATATTAGAAGTTGGACAAAAAATAAACTGGACAAAAATGTACTATAGAAATGATAAATAAAACTAAAAGTTTGGTTCTTTGAAAAAGTTGATAAACTTAAATAAACCTTTTACTAATCTGATTGAAGAGGGCAGAAAATCAAATCAACAAAATTGGAAATAAGTTAAAATCACAACAAAACAAGAAAAAGCAAAAATAATATTATAACCTATGTCAACAAAACTGAGAACACAAAAGGAATACAGGAATACTTTCAAAAATATAAAATATCCAAAATAACTGAGGATCAGATAGAGCTTTTATTCATCTCAGAAAAAGAAAATAAAAGTAGATGATAAAGGATCTACCAAAGGGAGAGAGAAAAGGACCTTTAGTCCTTAAGGGATTAAGAATTCTATCCAACTTTCAAAGAATAATTAAAAGTGATACTATGCTAATTTATATTCCAAGGACTGAAAGAAAAAAAAAGATTCTACTATAATCCTTTTGTGAGGCAAGTATAGTCCTAATACCTAAAGCAGGGAAAAAGAAAGCTCTGCAGAACTCTAGAACCAATATCATTAATGATATAAGATATAAAAATGATAAATAAAATCATGTCAGCAATTTATTCCAAGACATTATTTATTAAGATCAAGTTGGTTATCTACACAGCTATAAGGATGATTCAGGATTAGAAAAACAATAACACAATTAATCATGTTAAAATCAAAAACATTCAAACCAGGGGCAGCTAGGTGGTGCAGTAGATAAAGCACTGGCCCTGGATTCAGGAGTACCTGGGTTCAAATCCAGCCTCAGACACTTGACACTTACTAGCTGTGTGACCCTGGCAAGTCACTTAACCCCTCATTGCCCTAGCAAAAACAAAACAAACAAATCATTCCAAACATAATGATTATCTTAATGGAGGCAGAAAAAGTCTTTGACAAAATTCAATATTCATTTTATTCCAGAAACAAAGTATAGGCATAGAGGTACCATTTCTAATACTACAAAAAGGTATTTATCAAAAACCAGAAGCAAGCGTCATATCCAATGTGGATACACTAGAAGAAATACTTCTGTAGTTCCTAGGAATAAAGCAAGAATGCCCACTTTCCCCTCTATTAATTTGATATGTTTATGGAAATTCTAGTTTAATGATCTCTTACGGGGGGGGGGGGGTGGCTGATCACACAACTCTAGGATCTGTAGTTCTTTCCAGTTTAGGAAGAGAGGAAACTAATAATCAACTCCAATCTTGAGGGAGGGAATGGACTGGATACTGAGCAAAATGTTGGTGATATAAAAAAAATTAAAGATGTCAACAAAAATCAGTTTTGAAATGATATTATATAAGGGTGTCATTATGGGTAAATATTCTTAATTTGCCCATCTGTAAAATAGAGAAAATACATGTGCTTCCTCCTTTCTGGGGTTACTGTGGAGGTGATTAGCTTTGGAAGAAGTGATGGAGCTGGTATGCAGAATGAGACATTTTTACTGACATGGGACAATGGAGAAACATGTTTTGCTTGACAATGTGTACTTGTTACAAGGTTTTGAGGTTATTTTTTCTTTTCCAATGATAGTGGAAAGAGAAAAAATAATTTTTGTTTCTTAAAAAATTAAATTGGGGGGGCAGTGAGGTGGCGCAGTGGATAAATGCACTGGCCCTGGATTCAGGAGTACCTGAGTTCAAATCCGGCCTCAGACACTTGAACACTTACCAGCTATGTGACCTGGGCAAGTCACTTAAACCCCCATAGCCCCAGTCAAAAAATTAATTAATTAATTAATAAAACCATGTATCTAGTTATTCATTATATTTAAATAATTTGATTACAGACATAAAAATTATATAGTCTTGAAGACAATTATCCAAACTAATCAGACAAAGCCAAGAATAACAAGAGATAAATTGGCGCCAAAGAACCACATCCTTTACACTATGTCTTTAAATTGTTATTTCTAAGTAATCTATGTAGTCTAACACAATTAAGATATATTAAACCAGGGGGCAGCTAGGTGGTGCAGTGGATAGAGCACCAGCCTTGAATTCAGGAGGACCTGAGTTCAAATCTGGCCCCAAACACTTGACACTTACTAGCTGTGTGATCCTGGCAAGTCACTTAACCCCCCCAATTGCCTCACCAAAAAAAGAAAGAAAGAAAGAAAGAAAGAAAGAAGATATGAAGAAAGAAAGAAAGAAAGGAAGGAAGGAAGGAAGGAAGGAAGGAAGGAAGGAAGGACGGAAGGATAGGAAGGAAGGAAGGAAGAAGGAAGGAATGAAGGAAGGAAGGAAGAAGGAAGGAAGGAAGGAAGGAATGAAAGAAGGAAGGAAGGAAGTAATTTAAACCTCTCTGTCAATCTGACGTTTATGAAGTTACCATTGAATAATTTGGTGATTTTTTTAAAAATTCTAACCTTCCCTGTATACTTTTGCAAATTGGCAAATAAGGAAAACATGGAATAGTAGGTGTTAGGCACCAGAAAGATAGACACATGCTCTTGATGGAGCTGTGATTTGGTCCAACCATTTTGGAAAGTAATGTGAAATTATGCTCAAAAATTAATAAAATGTTCACACTCTTGGATCCAGTAATCTTATTGCTAGGCAAAGAAGTTAAAGACAAAGAGATGTATTCTATCTACACCAAAATACTCATAGCACCCCTTTTGTGTTAGCAAAGAAAAACCAGGAAACAAAGTAGATGTTCATCAATTAGAGAATTATTAAACAAATTATGGTAGATTCTTATAATGGTATCTTACTGTTCCATAAGAAATAATGGATATGAAGAATTTGGAGAAAATTGAGAGGACATGCTCTATGAACTGATGCAAATTAAAGTATGAAGAACCTTGTCACTAAAGAAACTTTCTATGGTCCTTACCTTTCTTTTTTTTTTTTTTTTAGTGAGGCAATTGGGGTTAAGTGACTTGCCCAGGGTCACACAGCTAGTAAGTATTAAGTGTCTGAGGCCGGATTTGAACTCAGGTACTCCAGGGGCCAGTGCTCATCCACTGCACCACCTAGCTGCCCCTCCTTACCTTTCTCTGTCTGCTCATCTTGCCTTTCTTTTTACTTTGATTTTTAGCTCCTTAAAGTGGGCACTGTTTCCTCCAGGCTGCAGTATCCCAAGCTTCAGAAGTCCCACGTGGTATGATTTAAGGAGGATCAGGTTCTTCACTCACCTGGCCTGTTCCCTGTTCCATAGATGACCCCAGACCAACTTGCTAATCAACCAGCTTTGTGTGTTGTGGTTGTCAGCTCTGACGAGCCTCTCCCCAACCCAGGTCACTGCTACTCAAGCCTACCTCCTGGTTCCCAGCAGGTTCCCAAGTTCTGCCTCACCACCAGCATAGACCCTTGTAGTCTCCCCCCTTCCAAGGGCTCAGCCCTCTCACCAGACATCAGCTTAATTCCAGATGACACTGGTGCTGCAGCTGATTCAGAGGCTCTGGGGGTCTCCTTCTCTGGTGAAGCCTTCCTGGGACTGGATCTGTGTCAGGGTGACTGTGGGCTTGGGCTCTACTCCTTTCTCACCAGAGTAGCTCCCTCCTTCTGACCTTCCAAGCAGTTCTTGGTTAGAAGATGATTCCAGCACATTCTTCTGTGGGTTTTGCTGCTCCAGGAATGGTCCTATGGCATTATTTCAATGTTTTTTGGAGCGAGATCGTGTGATGAGTTTGAGAGCTCACTGCCTTCTAAAGTATGAAGAACCAAGAAACCAATATGCACATTAACTATAACTGCACAATGGGAAAGCACAATAAAATGAAACTGATATCTGTGAAATTATCACCGTCTAGCCTTGGAGAAGAACTAGGGAGATGTATTTCCTTTCTTTCATTGAAGAGGTGAAGGAAAGTGGAAACAAACTATTAAATATGCCATTTGTGATAAAATAATGGGATTTAGCAGATACTCAAAGACCCACCTGGAGATTAATCTAAACTGATTGTATCAAGTGAGAGTGACTGACTGCTGATTAGTCTACTTCAAAGTTAACTAGATTGTAATCACACCTGGCTAGGCCTTAAGAAGGTATTGTTCTCAGAAGCTAGACTTTGAACTTAACTTGAGAACACCTTCAAGTTCAGTGAACCAATGGATTTGGAGGACACCAACCAATCAGTTTGAAGCAGTGTGTAAGGACCGCCTCTGTTCAAGACCTATAAAAAGCTTCCACAATCAGTTTGCTAGTGAGTTCGTGGTTGAAGCAGGCTGGTGATGGAGGACTTGAGGAGAAACCAGACAAGGCTAGACCTCTACACTAGGTAGGCCTTCTTTTTCTTAACTTTCTGAACTCCATGTGAATACCTGTATGCTTTTAATAAATGTTTAATGCCCAAAGACTGGTACTGAAGCTTTTTAATTTAAGGCGATCACACAATCTAGATTTTAAACATCACACATTAAATGGTTTTGCTAAATAATTTTTTTCTTTTTCTTATGTTTGTTACAAGGGAAGCTTACTGAGTAGGGGAAAGGGAGAGATATATTCAGAAGTGAACTCTATATAAAAATAAAATGATAATAAAACAAAAATGAAAGAAAAAGAAAAGAAAAACAGTGAAAGAAAACTTCATATCATGTGAAGAATTTAATTCAATGAATAATTTATTTCTAAATTTCATTTTAGTGAAAAGCATTGTTAGGTGTAATAGAGAAGACCCAAGGTAAAAAATATATTGTCCCTACCCTCAAGGAGCTTAACAGTCTGGTATAAACTTTTATGATGTGCTTTATGTGATTGTTGCTTCTTTGTCTATGTGTTCATCAAGCATCCCTTTAATAAGACATATTAAAAGTTTGCTAGCAACTCAAACTTACTGGATTGTAGATTCTACTCTCTTCTCTTTTCTGAAAATGCTAGCTGGAATCGTTATCTGATTTACATCCCTGCCCTCTCAATATAGCATTCTGATCAATTGCTAGAAATAATTACTATAAAGTAAATATCACAAGCAAACATTCAATGTCAAATTCAAAGGTTTAATCTTAAGACTTTATATACTATATCTTAAGTAGAGTCACAAATTCTCATTCTACAATGTTAGTTATTTTATAAGGAATAGTTAATGAAGTCTTCAAATTTTTCTTCCAAGGTCATGATAACCATTGAAGGTGAAGTCAAATTAAACTCTGATGAGCACACAATGCTTAAATAGTAGGAGTCACATGTGTATTTCTGAAAGCAGAGCTCAAACCTTTTATGTCCTTAAATCTCCCTGGAGAATTAAAAATTGAAGAATCAAACTTACTTGACAGAAGCAGGCTATGAAATGACAAGTATTTTTCCTGACAAAGTCATTTTAAATCTAAGTGACCTGACTTTAAAGCTTAAGCTCAGATGTAGGGATGAAATCCTGAACTGAAAACTTATTTTTAAGGTTCTATTTGTGCATAATAGATGGAGGTTATCATTTTAGTAACAAAATAAAATTGGTAGAAATCTCGCTCTTGAAGCCAATTGGTTAGTTGTCAACAACATCATTTTGGCATCCACTGAATACTATTACTAAAGAATAAAGCGTCTTCAAGGAGTTTCAATTCTAAAAAGCACAGAAAATCAAACATAAACACAAGTAATGGACACATGAAAACACGTAAAGGATTCAATTCAACTAAATAGATATGTAGTAGGCATACACAATGTGTAAAGCATTGTGATTATAGCTACATAGGTATTAACAAATGAGAAGTTCACTAAAGGGATTGAAGTGATGTGACTACCTTGCAAAGGGGTGAACCAGGTGAGACAATTAGAATTTTGGGAGAGGGAAAGAAATGGTTTGGAAGGAGGAGGAGGAAAGGAGAGAAGAGGGGAAAGAGGAGCAGGAGGAGACAGAAACAGAGATGATGAGATTTCTGTTGTGCTTTGTTTTGTTTTTTTTGATGATGAGATTTAAAGATAGATTTAAAGGTACAACTAGGAGAGTTGTAGCAGATGAGAACAATTAAGATAGGCTAAGAGACAGCTGGTAGAATCCCTCTACACTCCATCCCCCAACTACAAAAAGAAATGAACTGACATTTTGTTTGAGATTTTAGGAGCAAATACAAACTTCTGAAAAGGGAAAAAATGTGATCAGAATACTTTGGTTGTAGACCAGTACTTGTTTAGTTTGACAGGTCCTTTAACTTCAAAAAACCCAGTAGGTATGGACTAAAACCAGGTCAGCAACAGCATAAATACTGGTGATTTTCAAAGGAAGTTCTAGAACATTCCTGAAGATATGAAACTATGTTGGGGTGAATTCAAGAGTTTGGGCCTCTGTCCTAAAGAAGATGAAAGGTTATAACTTGCATTGCCTCTGTGGAGTCCATTCTAGCTTTGACTCATACCCTGAGGGTGTGGCAACTGGAGATGCAAGATAGCTTTCTAATTAGTGAATTCAGTTAAATATTTGGTATTTATTCTCTCTCTGTGTTATACTTTTCCTTATATACTTAGTGTTATTGAAAAAATATGTGGACTCTAAAGTTACATTAGACTTAACAGCAGTAAAACAGAATTTTTGTAGTCATGCAAGATTCCCTAAGGGAAGTGATGATGTCATTTAAAAAAATCTTTGAATTTTCTTTTTAAAAATATATTTTGGGGCAGCTAGGTGGTGCAGTGGATAAAGCACCAGTCTTGGAGTTAGGAGTACCTGAGTTCAAATCCGGCCTCAGACACTTAACACTTACTAGCTGTGTGACCTTGGGCAAGTCACTTAATCCCAATTGCCTCACTAAAAAAAAATTTAATGTATTTTATTTATTTATCTCATTAAATATTTCCCAATTACATTTAAAAAAATAATGTTCACAATTTAAGGTTTGATTTCCAAATTTTCTGCCTCCTTCCTGCCCCTCCTGCACCCCTTGAGAAGGCAGACAATATGATATCAATTGTACATATGAAGTCATGGAAAACATATTTGCATATTAGACATGTAAAAAAAAAGCAAAAACCATAAAGAAAGTTTTAAAAATATGCTTCAGTGAATCTAGGAAGTTGCCTGAGTTCTCCCAAATTTCCCTCAGAAACAACAGATTCTGGAGCTGCAGAACCTACAAAAAGACAAAGTGAAACAGTCTTCCAGCTTAAGATAACCTGGGAGGTCCTCAGTAAAGGTCTGTCGCACCTGGGTAAAAGGGGAGCACAGCTCAGTACAGATGGTGTCTGGGCAAGCCAGCAAAAGGCTCTTAGCCACAGCACAGATCAGCAGCTGAGGACCCTCAGCCCTAGCTCATCAAGCTAGTGGTACAGCAGGACAGTTGTGAGGCTTCCATCCCCAACACAGAAGGCAATCTGCCTACTGGGGTATCTGCTACCCAGCAGGCCCAACTAGGCTAAGCCACTCTAGTGCAGTGAGCAAGCTGCAAGCTGCTAAGGCCTCAGAGCAGAAAGCCAGTGACTGGGTCCCTGACTTCCAGCAAAAGAAACTTGGGACAGTGCATGCTGTACCCCAGAAGTAGAACTAAACTTTAAAAGCTATGAAGGAGGCTAAAATATGAATAAGAAACAGAAAACAAAACCCTCACCATAGAAAATTACTATGGTAATAGGGAGGACCAAAACATAAACTCAGTGGAGGACAACAATCTCAAAATACCTACATGTGAAGCCTTAAAGGGGAAGAGGAATTTGTCTTGAGACCAAAAAACCCTCTTGGAAGAGTTTTAAAAGGACTTTATAAACCAGATAAGAGAGGTAGAAGAAAAATAGGGAAAACAAATGAGAGTTATGAAAGAGAGAGTCAATAGTTTGGAAAAAGGAGAATTTTTTTAAAATAATAAACATTTTTATTTATAGTCTTGAGTTTCAAATTGTATTACTACTTCCCTCCCTCCCCTTCCTGAGGCAATAAACAGATAGAGGTTATACATGTGCAATTATGTAAAACATTACCATGTTAGTCATTTTGTACAAGAAAACTTGAATAAAAAGATGAAACAGTGAAAAATAGCATTTGTTCAATCAATATCAGTTCTTTCTTTGGAGGTGGATAGTATGTTTCATCAATAGTCCTTTGGATCATTGTATTGCTGAGAACAGTTGTCATTCATAGTTCTTCATCAAACAATATTGCTGTCTCTGTGCACAACATTTTCTTGGTTCTGCTCACTTCACTATACATCAGTTCATATAAGTCTTTCCCGGCCTTTCTGAAATCATCCTCCTTTTCATTTCTTATAGCACAATATTCCATCACCATCATATACCATAGCTTGTTTAGCCATTCCCCAGTCAATAGGCATTCCTTTGTTTTCCAATTCTTAGCTACCACAAAAAGAGCTGCTATAAATATCTTTGTACAAATAGGTTTTTTTTTTTCTCTTTTGGTGGGTATGTCTTTGGAATATAAACCTAGCAGTGGCATTCCTGAATCAAAGGGGATATACAGTTCTATAGCTCTTTGGGCATAGTTCCAAATTACTCTCCAGAATGGTTGGATCTTTTCGCAACTCTACCAACAGTGGATTAACAGAAGGACAAAAATTGAGTGAAGAAAACAACTCGTTAAAAAATGTAATTGGCCAAATGGAAAAGGAAGTACAAAAGCTGATTGGGGAAAATAATTCCTGAAGATTCAGAATCGGGCAGATGGTAGTTAATGACTTGATGAGACAACAGGAAGAAGTAAAGCAGAATCAAAAGAATATAAAAGTAGAAGAAAACATAAAATGCTTCTTCAGAAAAACCAGAGACCTGGAAAATAGATCCAGGAGGGACAATTTAAGAATAATTGGACTACCTGAGGACCATGATAAAAAAAAAATCCTGGACAGCATATTTCATGACATTATCAAGGAAAACTGCCTCAATGTCTTAGAACCAGAGGAAAAAATAGTTATTGAAAAAATCCATTGATCACTTCATGAAAGAGACCCCAAAAGGAAAACTCCAAGGAATATAATAGCCAAATTCCAGAATTATCACATAAAGGAGAAAATACTGCAAGCAGCTGGGAAGAAACAATTTAAATATGAAGGAACAACAATCAGGATTAACAGGATCTGGCAGCTTCAACATTAAAGGATTAAAGGACTTGGACTATCCAAATATCCAAAGGAACTGGGATTATAACCAAGAATGTACTACCCAGCAAAATTAAACATAATTTTTCAGGGGAAAAGATAGGCATTCAATGAAATAGGGGACTTTAAAATTTTCCTAATGAAAAGTCCAGAACTGAACAGAAAATTCAGTCTACAAATATAAGATTCAAGAGAAGCATGAAAAGGTAAAATGGGGGAAAAAACAAAATATGTTATTCAATAAGGTTAAAAAATATTTACAGCCCTACATGGAAAGAAGATATTTGTGACTCTTAAGAACTGTTTCTTTATTAAGGCAGATAGAAGGAGTACACAGACAGAAGATGTGGGTATAAGTTGGTTCTGATGTGATGATATTAAAAAAAACCTTAAGGGGTAACAAAAAGGATTATTCTGGGAGAATAGGAAAGGGAAGGGAGAATAGGGTAAATTACATCAGATGAAGAAGCACAAAAGACCTATTACAATAGAGGGAAAGAAGGAGGGGTAAGAATTATTTCAACCTTACTCTCATCTGATTTGGCTCTAAGAGGGAATAAGAGGGAACTCACTATTTGACAAAAACTGCTGGGAAAACTGGAAAATAGCATGGCAGAAATTAGGCATAGACTAACATCTTACACCATACACCAAAGCAAAGTCAAAATGACTACATGATCTATACATAAAGAGTGATACCATAGGCAAATTAGAAAAGGAAGGAATAATTTACTTGTCAGATCTATGGAGAGGGGAAGAATTTATGACCAAAGATGAGATAGAGAACATTATGAAATGCAAAATGGATCATTTTGACTACACTGAATTAAAATGTTTTTGCACAAACAAAACCAATGCAAACAAGATTAGAACGAAAGCAGAGAGCTGGGAAAAAAAATTTACAGCCAGTGTTTCTGATAAAGGCCTCATATCTAAAATATAGAGAACTGAATCAAATATATAAGAATACAAGTCATTCCCCAATTGAGAAATGGTTAAAGGATATGAACAGGCAGTTTTCAGATAAAGAAATTAAAGCTAACTACAGCAATATGAAAAAATGTTCTCAATCACTACTGACTAGAGAAATGCAAATTAAAACTGCTCTAAGGTACCATGAGGTACCTATCCAATTGGTAAATATGATTTTTTAAAAAAACAAAAATGATAAATGTTGGAGAAGATGTAGGAAGATTTGAACACAAAGCACTGTTGGTAGACCTGTGAACTGATCCAACCATTCTGGAGAATGATTTGGAACTATGTCTAAAAGGCTGTGCATATACCCTTTGACCCAGAAATACCACTACTATATCCAAAAGCAATCATTAAAAAGGGAAAAGGACCCACATGTACAAAAATATTTATAGCTTCTCTTTTTTGTGGTGGCAAAGAATTGGAAACTGAGGGGATGCCCATCAATTGGAGAATGAATAAACAAGTTGTGGTATATGAATGTAATG
This sequence comes from Dromiciops gliroides, assembly GCF_019393635.1. Classification (NCBI taxonomy): domain Eukaryota; kingdom Metazoa; phylum Chordata; class Mammalia; order Microbiotheria; family Microbiotheriidae; genus Dromiciops; species Dromiciops gliroides. Next base: position 185,160,716 of record NC_057863.1, on the reverse strand, counting down.
GAATACTATTGTGCTATAAGAAATGATAAGCAGATGGATTTCAGAAAAACCTGGAAAGACCTACATGAATTGATGCTGAGTGAAATGAGTAGAACCAGGAGAATATTGTACACAATATCAACAACATTGTGTGATAATCAATTGTGATAGCCTTACCTCTTCTCAATTCCAAAAGACTCATGATGAAAAATGCTCTCCACATTCAGAAAAAGAACTTTGGAGTCTGAATACAGATTGAAGCTTACTATTTTCACTTTTGTTGTTGTTGTTTATTCTTTCTTGTGTTTTTTCCTTTTGTTCTGATTCTTCTCTTACAACATTACTAATGTGGAAATATATTTAAAAATAAATGAGATCATATTTGTGGAAAAAAAAGTATACTTCAATCTGCACTCAGAGTTCATCAGTTCTCTCCCTGGAGGTAGGATAGCATTTTTATTATGGGTCCTTTGAGTCTTAGATCACTGTCTGATCAGAATAGCTAGGTCTTTCATACTTGATCATCCTTACAATATGCTGTTACTATGTGCAATGTTTATGTTTTCTTGTTCTGCTCACTTCTATAGTATTCTATTCTAATCATATACTACAACTTGTTCATCCATTCCCCAAAGTGAGGAGCATTCCTTCAATTTCCAATTCTTAGCCACCACAAAAAGAGTTGCTAGAAATATTCTATATAAATAGATCCTTTCCCTTTTTCTTTGATCTGTTTGGGATACAGACCTAGTAGTGGTATTGCTGGATCAAAGGGCATGCCTTTGGGCATAGTTCCAAACTGTTCTCCAGAATGGTTGGACTAGTTCACAGCTCATGTGTCCCAATTTTTCCAACACCCCCCCCCCAGCATTTGTCATTTTCCTTTTCTGTCATATTGGTCAATCTGATAAGTGTGAGGTGGTACCTCAAAGTTGTTTTAATTTGCATTTCTGTAATCAATAATGATTTTGTGCATTTTTTCATGTGACTATTGCATTTTGATTTCTTCTTCTGAAAATTGCCTGTTCATAACTTTTGGCCATTTATCAATTTGAACATGGCTTATATTTTGATAAATTTGGTTTAGTTCCCTATATTCTTGAGGAATAAGGCCTTTATCTGAGACACTTGCTCTAAATTTCCATGAAACCCCAGTTTCCAGCTTTCCTTCTAATTTTGACTATATTAGTTTTGTTTCTGTTAAACCTTTTTAATTTCGTGTAATCAAAATAATGTATTTTACTTCTCATGTTCTACTCCATCTTCTATTTGGACACAAACTCTTACCCTATCCATAGATATAACGGGTACATTTTCCCCATGGTCCCTTTATTTACTTATGATATCACCCTTTATATATAATTCATTTATCCATTTTAACCTTATCTTACCATGTGGTATGAACTGTTGATTTATGCCTAGTTTCTGTCAAACTGCTTTCCAGTTTTCCCAGCAACTTTTGTCAAATAATGAGTTCTTAGGCAAAAGCTTGGATTTTTAGGTTTATTAAACACTAGATTACTATGGTTATTTACTGCTGTGCTGTGTACCTAATCTATTCCATTAATCAACCACTCTATTTCTTATCCAGTAGCAGATTGTTTTCATGATTACCACTTTACAATATAGTTTGAAATCTAGTACTTCTAGGTTGCCTTCCTCTACATATTTTTTCATTGCTTCCCTTGATATTCTTGACCTTTTGTTCTTCCAGATGAATATTATTATTAGTTTTGCTACTTCTATAAAATAACTTTTAACAGTTGGCATGGCACTGAATTAGTAAATTAATTTTGGTAGAATTGTCATTTTATTATATTAACTCAGCCCACCCATGAGCAATTAATATTTCTTCAATTTTGTAGATCCGTCCTTATTTGGGTTGTTTTGTAATTGTCTTCATACAGTTTGTTCCCCGGTTTGTTTTGGCAGGTAAACTCCCAAGTATTTTATATTCTCTGCAATAATTTTCAATGCAATTTCTCTTTCTAGCTCTTGCTGCTGGACTTTGTTGGTAATAGATAGAAATGATGATGATTTTTGTGGATTTGTTTTCTATCCTGCCACTTAGCTAAAGTTGTTAGTTATTTTCACTAGTTTTTTAGTTGATTCTCTAAGGTTCTCCAAGTATGCCATAATATCAGCTGCAAAATATGATCATTTTGTTTCCTCATTGTCTATTTTTATTCCTTTAATTTCTTTTTCTTGTTATCACTATAACTAGCATTTCTAATACAACACGGAATAAAATTGGTGTTAATAGACATCCTTGCTTCACCCTTGATCTTTTGGGGAAGGATTCAATTGTGTCTCCATTATAGAGAATACTTGCTCTTGGTTTTAGATAGGTACTACTTATCATTTTAAGAAAAGCTCCATTTATTTTTAAACTTTCTAGCATTTTAAAAATAGGAATGAGTATTGTATTTTTTCAAAATCTTTTCTGCATCTATTGATATAATCATGATTTTTGTTGATTTTGTTATTAATATGGTCAATTATGGTTATAGTTTTCCTAAGATTGAACCAGCCCTGAATTCCTGGTATAAATCCAACCTGGTCGTATGCATCTTTGTGATATAGTGCTATAATTTCCTTGCTGATGTTTAATTTACATTTTGCATATTCAATAAAAATATTAGTATATAGTTTTCTTTCTCTGTTTTTGCTTTCCATGGTTTAGGTATAGGAACTGTATTTGTGTTACAAAAGGAATTTGGCATGATTCCTTCTTTATCTATTTTTGCCAAATAGTTTATAAGTATTGGGATTAATTCTTCCTTAAATTTTTGGTAGAATTCCATTTTAAATCCATTTGGTCATTGGGATTTTTTTTCCTAAATGAGCTCATTTATGGTTTGTTCAATTTCTTTGTCTAAGATAGGATTATTTAAGTATTTGATTTATTCTTTTAATATGGATAGTTTATATTTTTGTAAATATCAATTTCACTTATATTATCAGTTTTACTTACATATAATTGGGAAAAATAACTTCTAATAATTGTATTAATTTCATTTTCTTTGGCAGTATATTCACCCTTTACATTTTTGATACCTGCAATCTTACTTTCTTCTTTCTTTTTTAAAAATAAAATTAATCAGGCAGCTAGGTGGTGCAGTGAATAAAGGACTGGCTATGGATTCAGGAGGTCCTGAGTTCAAATCCGGTCTCAGACACATGACACTTGCTAGCTGTGTGACCCTGGGCAAGTCACTTAACCCTCATTGCCCTACAAAAAAAAATTTTTTTTAATTAACCAGTGGCTTTCTTTTGCTGGCTTTCCCCCCACATTTAAAAAAAAATACTTTCCATTTTATTACCCTCTGCTTTGATTTTCAGAATTTCTTTTCTGGTGTTTAATTGAGGACATTTGATTTGTTCTTTTTCTAGTTTTTTTAGTTGCATGGCCAATTTATTGATATGTTCTTTTTTTCTTTTATTGATGCCTGTGTTTAAAAATATAAATTTTCCCCTAAGTAGTTTTGGCTGCATTCTAAAAATTTTGCTGTGTTGTCCAATTGTTGTCATTTACTTTAATGAAATTGTTGATTGTTTCTATGATTTGTTCTTTGACATCCTTAGAACTAAATTATTTAGTTATTAATTTGTAATCTATGCTTCCTTGGCCATTTTTTGAATGTAATTTTTATTGCATTATAATCTGAAAGGGTGGATTTATTATTTCTGCTTTTGTGCATTTGGTTATGAGGTTTTTTTTGCCCTAAAAATGATCAGTTTTGGTGAAGGTGCCATATACAGCTAAGAAAAAAGGTATACTACTTTCTATTTCCATTCAGTTTTCTCCAGAGGTCTATCGAATTTAACTTTTCTAAAATTATATTCATCGGGGGCAGCTAGGTGGCGCAGTGGATAGAGCACCGGCCCTGGAACCAGGAGTACCTGAGTTCAAACCGGCCTACAGGAACTTAACACTTCCAGCTGTGTGACCCTGGGCAAGTCACTTAACCCCAATTGCCTCACTAAAAAAAATAAATAAAAAAATAAATAAAATAAATAAAATTATATTCATCTTCTAACTTCTTTCTAATTTTTTGGTTAGATTTATCTAGCTCTAAGAGGGGAAATTTGAGGTGCCCCACTAGTATACTTTTTACTGCCTATTTCCTCTATAATTCATTTAACTATTTCTTTAAGAATTCATATGCTATTCGGGCAGCTAGGTAGCACAGTGGATAAAGCACTGGCCCTGGATTCAGGAGGACCTGAGTTTAAATCCTGGCCTCAGACACTTGATACTTACTAGCTGTGTGACCCTGGGAAAGTCACTTAACCCTCGTTGCCCCACAAAAAAAAAAAAAAAAGAAATTCATATGCTATACCATTTGGTACACGTTTATTTCATTGTCTATGGTGTCTTTTAGCAAGATGAATTCCCCTGCTTATCTCTTTGATTAGGTCTATTTTGCTTTTGCTTCATCTGAGATCATGATTGCTACCCCTGCCTTTTTTACTTCAGCTGAAGTATAATAGATTCTACTTTGGCCCCTTATTTAACTTTGTGTGTCTCTTTGTTTCAAGTTTGTTTCTTATAAACAACATATTGTTGGATTCTGGTTTTTCTAATCCATTCTGCTATCTACTTCCATTTTTATGTATGAGTTCATGATAACTACTGCACATTTCTCTCCTTCCCATTTTCTTTCTGTTTATTCTTCTTCTCTTTTTTTATCCTGTCTTCCCTGTAAGTTTGTTTTGCTTCTGACCACTGCCTTCCTTTATCTGCCATCTCTTTTATCACTTCCCTCCCTTTCTCTTATCCCCTTCTCTTCCTACTTCCCCATTGGGTAAGATAGACTTCTATAACCCAATTGAATGTGTGTGTGTGTGTGTGTACACACACACACACACACTTCCTTCTTTGATTCAATTTAGATGAGAATGAGGACAGGGCGGCTAGGTGGCGCAGTGGATAGAGCACCAGCCCTGGAGTCAGGAGTACCTGAGTTCAAATCCGGCCTCAGACAACTTAACACTTATAGCTGTGTGACCCTGGGCAGTCACTTAACCCCAATTGCCTCACTAAAAAACAAACAAACAAACAAACAAAAAGATGAGAATGAGGTTTCAGCATCACTCTACTACCATTTTTCCCCTCCACTGTAAAAGCTCTTACTTGCCACCTCTTTTATGTGAGATAATTTTCCCCATTCTTCTTCTCCCTTCCCCCTTCTCCTAGGGTATCCCTCTTTCTTGCCCACCCATTTTTTTTACATCATCCAAACATAATCAACTCTCTCCCATACCTTCTATGTAGAATCCTTCTAAATGTCCTAACAATGATGAAGTTCTTCGGAATCATGGTATAGAGTTAAATTCTTAGAAGAAGTAAGAATTAAGTTCTTGGAAGTTATGTTATATTGCAACCTAGGAGTCATCCTGGATTCCTCACTATCTCTAAAGCCACCCCTCCAATATTTTATGAAAGCTTGCTGATTTCATCTTTACTACATATCTCCAATATAACCCCTTCTCTGACACTGCCACCACTCTGGTGCAGGCCCTCATCACTGATGTCTGGATCACCAGTCGCCGGTGGGTCTGCCTATCTCAAGTCTCTCTCCATTCTAATCCATCTTCCATTCATTCACTAAAGTAATTTTTCTAAAATGCAGGTCCAATTAGGTCCACCCAACCCCTACCCCCCACAATAAACTCCACTGACTTCCTGTTGCCTCCAGGAACAAATATGCTCTGTTTGACATTCAAAACCCTTTATGACTTAGCTCCCTGCTATCTTTCAGTCTCAGTCTATGATCCTATGACAGTTGGCTTTTCTTGTTTTGTACATAGTTGGCACTTAATAATTTCTTTTATTGTTGAATGGAGATTCTAGGCAGTTCTACTGAAAAATGTAATTAAGACAAGGCTGAGGTTTATCTGTACCTGTTTTCACTTTTTTACAAGGTTATAAACTAGAAAGTCTTCATATACATCTTGTTTCTGCCTTCCACCATCTAGACCAAAAACTTGATTTTGGAATTTATCTAATTTTCTCTCTTAGGGAGCTGTCCCTTTGTTTTCAATGAGTGTTTGAACATAAAACTGCATTGAATGAGAGAAAACAATAGAAGGGGGAGAGATTAGTGGTTGGGCAAGAGTAATTAGCTGGGGAAATTTTCTAAAAGTAAGATGATTTTCAAGAGGCTCATTCAAATAACCACATCATACTGAAATGTTCTTAGTAGGAAGTGACTCCAATAAATTTAAGGGGTTAAGGTAACTTATCTTATCATCTCTTTTCATTCCCTTCTCCCTCTAGCCTCTTATTGAGTGCTATCTCTATCTTCTCACCAATTGTAATGTCTTTTTTTCCTCTAGTCTGCCTTCCAGATAAACCCCCATAGTGGGACAGCTACATTGTCTGGAGCATGTTTCTCTGCGGGCTGTACTGATCTAATTAAGCATTGGAAGATATTCAAGCAATTGCCAGCACATCTGTGCCTGGAAATTTCTCGAGTTGTCTTTCTGGCCAAGGCTGTTGCCACCCAACAGCTGTGAGCAGCTGTGTGCAGAGCTGTCCCCTCAAGTAACAAGCAGGCATCACCCTCGTGGTAAGCTTGCATCAGTAGGCATTGACTAATAGACAGCTTCCCAGTATCTCCCCTAAGTAACTCTTGTCAGTAACTAAGTTGATGTTTTGATGACAATGTACCATTCAGGCTCCAATGGGTGGCTCCACCAGCATTCACAAATCAGGACTGAGCAAAAATAATGGCATGAGTTCACAGTCGCAGGTAATTAAAGCTACACCCAAGCTGATGCAAGTGTTATTTACTCTTCATCTAACCTGCTACTCCCTGCATTGTGACATTCATCTTTAACCAATATTTAAAGGAGCACCCAGTGTTCATAATAAAAATGCTAGGTTCCCTGGGTAAAGGTAACAATACAGGATAGGTAGGTTTCGCTGTTTTGAGCAGTGAGAAACTGTAAAATCATTCACTTACCCTTAACTCTGGTTCTGGTCAGCAGATACCTTTTTTTTTTTTTTTGGCAGGGCAATGGGGGTTAAGTGACTTGCCCAGGGTCACATAGCTAGTGTCAAGTGTCTGAAGCCAGATTTGAACTCAGGTACTCCTGAATCCAGGGCCGGTGGTGCTTTTATCCACTGTGCCACCTAGCTGCCCCTAGCAGATACCTTTTTAAAAGACTTTAAATATGTTGTGATTGTCTTTCTTCTGGTTTCTACAGTGTGTATAGAGTGCTCTATCTATACCATTACCCTAATTTCATAAAACCCAAATCACTTCATAGAATTTGTCTATAATGACATGAAATTCAGTGGAGGAGGCTAAAAGAGTTAACAGACAACCCATCAATAGTAGCTAGAAGGGTTAACAGAGAAACTTATATCTAAGTTTTTATCAACAGTAACCAAGAGGGTTCAAGTCCCTATCAACCAACAATATCAACAGAAGCTTAGGGAAGGTAACCAGGGACTATTAGCTATTTTTAAATTAATTAATTATTTTTTTTTAAGTGAGGCAATTGGGGTTAAGTGACTTGCCTAGGGTCACACAGCTAGTAAGTGTTAAGTGTCTGAGGCCAGATTTGAACTCAGGTACTCCTGAATCCAGGGCCAGTGCTCTATCCACTGCACCACCCAGCTGCCCCACCATTAGCTATTAATAGCCATTAATATACCTAGAATGACAGGACACCTAGAAACCAGATCTTAAAGTTAAAGAGATATCATAAACACAGTGGCTCTGACAAGTTTGAGCATTTCTTTATGAACATGCACAGAAAAGACCAAAGTGTCCTTAGATTCACTTTATGACATGTAAACCCCAAAACACACCTCCTAGGAAAAAGGTACCTGGCTCAGGGGTTAGGGATAAGACCTCCCTAAGATAATGAGGAGATAACATACTTTTTTTACACTATAAATATAACCATTTTTCCATCTCCCAAAATGAGGACACATCTCTTTGGGCGCTTCTCCCTGTAGCCTCACAGTATTCTAATAAACTTGGGAAAACTAGTCACTGAGTTTTGTAATTCTTTGGGATGCTTCTCAATCAATTTGATCAGTTAAATCCCTCCCCACATCAATCTGACTACAAATCCAGGATCCTCCCATTATACTTTCTTTTAAAAAATTTGTTATTTTAATTATTTTCCAGTTACATATTACATGTAAGGATAGTTTTCAACATTTGTTTTCACTGGATTTTTAGTTCCAAATTTTTTTCTCCCCCGCCCCTTCCCTCCCTCCTCCCCAAGACAGAAAGCAGTCTGATATAGGTTGTATATGTACAATCACATTAAACATATTTCTACATTAGTCATCTTGTGAAAGAAGATAAGAGCACCAAGGAAAAACCTCAATGAAGGAAAAAAAACCAGTCCAAAAGTAGAAACACCATGATTCAATCTGCATTCATAATTCACAGTTTTTTTCTGGATGTTGAGAACATTTTCTATCACAAGTTCTTTGAAACTGTTTTGGATTATTGCACTACTGAAAAGAGCTCATCATTTCTTACAGCACAGCAGCATTCCATTACATTCATATACCACAACTTGTTTAGCCATTCCCCTATGGATGGGCATTCCCTTGATTTCCAAATCTTTGCCACCACAAAGAAAGCTGCTATAAATATTTTTGTACATGTGGGTCCTTGTCCCTTTTCTAGGCCTCTTTCTCCCCATTATACTTTCAAACAATTTCTGCCTTTAGAATTAGGCAGTCCTGGTAGATTGATTTATAGTATCATATAGTGGTGCATCATTCTGTTCACCTAGAACCTTTCCTGCACAAAGTCAGATATTTTTGAGTCAAATGGCTGGCTTGGTCTAATAGGTTCTAGTCAAACTTTATGGGCTTCATTCCACCAGGGCTACTGAAGCCAAGCTTAGTTATACTGTTTGCATCAGTGGTGACAACAAAACAGCTAGCATTTATAAAGAAATTTAACATTTTCAAAGGCTTTACATAGATTGTTTCACTTGCCATACCTCATTAATATCAACTTTTGGTGGCTGGGAGGAGGGTAAGAAACTGAATTTTTATCTGAGAGAGATCCATCAATAACTTGGAGTGTATGAACTTGTTATTTTTTTTTCTTTTTTTTCTTTTTGCAGAGTAATGAGGGTTAAGTGACTTGCCCGGGTCACATAGCTAGTAAGTATCAAGTGTTCTGAGGCCGGATTTGAACTAAGGTTCTCCTAAATCCAGGGCCAGTGCTTTATCCACTGAACCACCTAGCTGACCCAACTTGTTATTTTTTTTTAAAATATTTTGATAGCTGTATTTCACTATACCAGTAACCCCTTTTAATCCCATGAATTTCATTTTATACATTAAAAACACGATTACAAGATCATCAGACTGTCAAAAGGGTTCATGACACAAAGAAAGGCTAAGAACTAAGAAAAAAATTTTTTTTTTAATTTTAAAAAGAAAGGTTAAGGGGGCAGTTAGGTGGCACAGTGGATAAAGTACCAGCCCCTGGATTCAGGAGAACCCGAGTTTCAAATCTGGCCTTCTGAGGTCCTGCCACTTGACCACTTACTAGCTGTGTGACCCTGGGCAAGTCACTTAACCCTCATTACCCTGCAAAAAATAAATAAATAAAAATAAAAGAAAGGCTAAGGACTCTTGACCTTCAGGCTCCTTTAGGGATTCTACCAAATGATCAGCAGGACAATGGGGCAAGGGAAGCTGGCATCTCCCCCAACACAGGCCTACTTGATAACAACCCTAACTGGAATAGCTACTCAGCTCTTAGAAGAAGAAAGGGCTTTATGGGGCAGCCAGGTTACAACCTAGTGGGTTGAGTGCTGGACTTGGAGCCAGGTCAGACTGCAGCTCAAATCCTGCCTCAGATCTTAATAGCTTTGTTATCTCACTTAACTTCTGTTTATCTCAGTTTCTTCAACCAGGAAATGATAGTATCTATTTCCCAATGCTGTTGTGAGGATCATATGAGATGCCATATGTAAACTTCTTTGCAAAACTTAAAGCACTATACACAAGTTAGCTTTTAATAATTTTCATAATTATTGGTAGTAATAGTTAGCATTTATATTAAATGTGTTTAGTATTATTCATCTGCCCTCTCCATGTAAGGAGATATAAAAGGGAATGAGGTGCTCTACCTTATGCAAGCTTGTAGTGCTGGGGCTTGGGCAAGGATGGGCCTGAAAAAAGAAGAAGGATTTCTAAAAATCTTGAGCTAAAGCTAAAAATCCCTATATAGGATCTGTGGGAAACTCACTGCATGTTTATGAAAAGTAATTAAAGTGAAGTCAGAGCTCTGTCTCCTTCCTCTCCCCCCTCTCCTCAGTCTCCTGGCCCCTGCTACTCTTCATTAACCATTAAGAGAAGACCAACCCTGGAGAGTCAAGACCAATAGGCAAGAACGGCTCAGGCTGTGATTATGATCTCAGGAACTCAAGTGACACTATTAGAGAGAGTGTGGATTTTTTTTTTTTAATGTATCCCCAACCACTTAGAGTTAAATACTATTATGAAGTTAGAATAAGGAGCAGGAGAGCATCTCATTATGCTTTCTTGATGAGGTGCTCTCATGAATATTAATTCTCTACCCCCTTAGAATAAATGACGTTCCCTGAAGAATATGTCCTGAGACTACGTATAGAACAGCAAATGTGTAAAAAAGTCTATTAATATGGATGTAGTATTGCCTGGGTGGGTGGCAGTGGACTCTAAGGTGGGTGCTTTTCTCACACCACTAGCATTTAAAAAGCGGTTTTACTATTTCGGGCGACTGCAGGGAAGAGGACAGGGAACCTAAAAATATATACATTAAAAAAACAAAAAAAGGAAAACAATCATCTTCTGAGAGATCTCTGAGGTCTTCATTTCCTAAAATGCCACCTAAGACTTTGATGAAATGGATTCCCTCCCCTTAGAGCATCCTGCCTGCTGCCTGTTCCTGACCTACTTTTCCACATTCAACTAGATCTCACCAAACTGCTCCTCCCCTCCCCCACCCAGCTACACATTTTTAAAAAATCATTTTTTCCCTGTCTGATGGATCTGCAGCAGTTTCCTCCCTTGTGGTCTTATCCCTCACAGGGAAATCCAACTCAGCTTTCTATATGTCTGTGTATGTGCATGAAAAATGTGTGTATATGTAGCGGTATATATAATATAACAGATATATGTGTGTGTCTGTATGGGTATATATACATATAACAGATCTATGTGTGTATATGGGTATATATACATATAACAGATATATGTGTGTGTATGGGTATATATACATATAACAGATATATGTATGTGGGTGTGGGTAAATATACATATAACAGATATATGTGTGTGGGTTATGGGTATATATACATATAACAGATATATGTGTGTATATGTATGGGTATATATACATATAACAGATATATGTGTGTATATTGTATATCTGTACATTACTGGGGGTCCATGTGTGTATATGTAAATTCAATATTCCTCCACCTCTGCTTCCAAGACTCTAGTTTTCTTCAGATGTCACATCCTATGAGAAGTCTTTCCCATTAGTTACACTACTAGATCTCTTCTTTGCAGATTGTCCTGTTTATCTGTGTAAATATTCTATTCCCTCCCACCCCATCCCCCTCCCTCAGTAGAATGCAATTTACTTGAGGGTAAAAATTGGTTTTTAATTTCATCTTTGTATACCCAGGACTTAGCATAGCATCTATCATGGAAGAGACTCTTAAAAAATATTTTCTTGAATGAATGAACAAATAAATGAATATTACTTAGCTTCCGAATTACCTAACAAGGAAATCATTTAATAGGAAGTTAGGGAGTCTTAAAAGTAAAGGTAAGGAATAATGGCATTTTATACAGATGGGCCCCCACTGGTGCATAGGTATAGATATAGTTATAAGTATTTATTGAAAGAGGGCAGCTAGGTGGCACAGTGAATAAAGCACCAGCCCTGGATTCAGGAGGACCTGAGTTCAAATCTGCCCACAGGGCAGTGAGAATTAAGTGACTTGGACTTGCCCAGGGTCACCCAGCTAGTAAGTGTCAAGTGTTTGAGGCCAAATTTGAACTCAGGTCCTCCTGAATCCAGGGCTGGTGCTTTATCCACTGCGCCACCTAGATGCCCGCCAAATTAATTTTTTTTTAAAGTATTTATGGAGTAACTTCAATGGACTCAGTAATGAACAGGATTTTAAGAAATAAAAAAACATAGTCCTACCTTCAAGGAACTTGCAATTTAGTTGAATAGATGAAGTTCACACTTATTTAAACCAAGTACAGTAAAAAACTAGCGTTAACTAGAAGCTAAGATTCAGTAACAGGTCAGAGGAGGGAAGCCACTGGCATGATTAGGGAAGCCTTTGTGGAGGAGTGGGAATTTAGGCTAAGCCTCAAAAGATAGTACAATGATTTGTTATCATTTCTAAGTGTTTAAGATTTCAGGTGGTTCCACAGAGGGCTTTACTAATAGTTTCACTTCTATTTCCAGCCTCCACGAAGATAAATGGTGGTACTTGATAATGGTAACAATGGCTAATGGTTAGCTATCTTCATACTTGGGACACCTGGAAGCAGTATATTTACTGGTACCTTAAAAAAATAAAAATATACAACTATAAGAGGCAGCATGGCGTAGGAGATAGATGGCTGAGTTCAAGTCCCATCACTGAGACATCTGGGCTGTGGTCCTAGGCCAGTCACTAAACCTCTCACTGCCAACCTAAAAGACTTTAAATTGCAGAGATGTAGACTTACATTGGTAGTGGGAGTACCTCAATTAGGAGTTCCCTCTATCATTGAAATTTCAGGTGTAGTCTCTTTCCCTTCGAATTATCACAGCAAAAATACCAGATAAAGCGATATTTAAAATAAAGGAAAACCTTCTATTAAAAATAAGAGAGGGGCAGCTAGGTGGCACAGTGGATAAAGCACTGGCCCTGGATCAGGAGTACCTGAGTTCAAATCCAGCCTCAGACACATGACACTTACTAGCTGTGTGACCTGGGCAAGTCACTTAACCCCCATTGCCCTGCAAAAAAAAATAATAATAATAATAATAAGAGAGATGTACTTGGCCTCAGCCTACTTTAATTTTATCATGTCAATTGGAATATTAGAAATGACACAGAGCTTACTAGATATTTCTCCATTTTGGTTGTGAGCCATCATCTCGGCTTGCAGGAAAGGCTTCATGCCAGGTTGTCTAACTGCTGATACGCACTCAGTTTAAAACACCAGGAGGCATAACTGGCCTAACCCATCACTAAGATGTTTCCCTTGTTCCAAATGAGAGGGACATATGGATGTGACCCTCCACTGAGATGGAAAGTGCCCTGCCCTACGGCCTAGTGATCTGATCTCAAAGTCTTAAAGCCCCTTAAAGCCCCCTATTTCTCTCTCTCTGTTTTTTCTCTAGAGAGAGGCATAACAGGAAGCTACTATCCCCCCTTTCTAAATATAGGCATATCAACTTAAAAATTGCTTCATAGGGTCTGCCCCGAGACATTATGTAGATATGATAAATTGTTGCTGAAACATGAAATTTTGCAAAATAACCTATGGCTGAACCCCTGAGGTTGGGGCACTCTGACCCAGGAGAGAGGGACTTATCACTGAACATCCCAGGAGAAAGATTTATTGCTGAACCCAATTACCGCATTTTTGCTTCAAGTTAGATGTCTGTAAAAAGTATAAAAACTGCTTGATTTCTAATCCCCGGTGTGTCACACCTCCTGGTTGTCCCAGTGAGTGTGGTACACCTTTCTTTCGAAAGAAATAAAATCAATGCTTCGGCCTCCTTTCTCCTCGAGTCTCTATTACAGGGGTCAGTGGGTGTACTTCCCATCCCACTCACAAATGCAATAGGTTCTTTGCCCTCAAGATCCCCTAGGGGGTGATGCCATGGGCTCCCAAGCCCAAGGGGTGGAGTCTGCCTTCCAGGGAACTCTCAGGCCTTCTATAATCTAAATGTTATGGTAATGCAAGAGAGGGAGTACATGCCATTTCATTCTTTACTGTAATACATATGTATGAAGTATAGTGCATAGAGAGCTAACTTTGAAGCCAGAAAGGTATGGATTCAAATTCCAACACATATTGGCTGTGTGACCTTGGGCAAGTCATTCAACGCAGTGCTCTGGGCAGTTCTCAAAGTCTACAGATGTAGAGAGGGGGGTTGCACTGAATTGGTAGATGTTCCCCTTTACCCAGAAAATCACAGATGTAGGCCCTATACCTTTCCATTAGTATAGAAGCATAGAGACTTGAGTCTTCTCCTACCAAACCCCTGTATAAGCCCCTGGACTTTGAGGGAGGAGGATGGGAGAAGGAGGAAATAAGTATAAAGGAATTGAATAAGAAATTACCCTATCTGCAGGCCTGGTCAACAAAACTATTGGAAATACCCTTATTATTTATTTTTTTAAATGTTTAAATTTATTTTTAATTTATGGAATAAAACAAGCATTTTTATAACAGTATTTTTTTTTTAAAAAAAAAAAGATGATTGTGAGGAGCAGCTAGGAAGTGAGGGGCAGCTAGGTGGCTCAGTGGATAAAACACTGGCCCTGGATTCAGGAGGACCTGAGTTCAAATCCAGGATCAGACACTTGACATTTACTAGCTGTGTGACCCTGGGCAAGTCACTTAACCCTCATTACCCAACTAAAACTAAAAACAAAAAAAAAAGGAAAAAAAAGATGATTGCACATGAAACTGTACAGCTTGCTATTCCTTTTAAATATATAATAAATTATCATGTAAATTTCTTTTTTTTTGTTTCCTTTTTTTTTTCTTTCTGTCCTCTTCCCCTTCTTTCCCCCCCTGCCCCACCCTTGCCTGGCTATCCCCTGTCCAGTAATAAATAGATGAGATTATTATCATGGAAATCAGCTGTGCAAGTTGAAATTCTGTCCTCTCTTCCTCCTCCTCTTCCCTCCACCCCAGTCAAAAATCAATGTTCAAGAATGCTGCCAAAATGTCAAAATATGTCAAGCTCTTGAAAAAGTTTCTATTTTTTTTTCCCACATGGTTTCTAGGACTGAGGGACGTGAGTCTGGAGACAGGTTGTCTGGGCCTGCTGTTCACTTGGGGAGCACTCAATGAATACTCCATGATTAGCCAGAAAAGGAATGGCTGTGGAGGGGCAGGGTATGTAACAGAGTGGATACTTTTACAGTAAACCTTCATGTTTTCAAATTGGCTACTTTGTTTGGAGATTAGAGCCGTGGCCCCAAAGGGATTCTTACCCACATTCAACTTGCATTATGTCTGCCCTCCTTGGAAGAGCAGGCAGAGGTCAGTCCAGTGAGTGGCAGAAGTAGGTGTGCTAAACAGTCCTCTCTGAGTACGTCTGGTGCTTTTTAGGCCTCACTCTCTGGAGAAGTAATTAGTTTTAGAACAAGAGGGAACAAATCATCCTGGGGGTCTTTAATCCTCAAATTCTATTTAAAAGTAAACTTGGGGGGCAGCTAGGTGGCGCAGTGGATAAAGCATTGGCCCTGGATTCAGGAGTACCTGAGTTCAAATCCGGCCTCAGACACTTGACACTTACTAGCTTTGTGACCCTGGGCAAGTCACTTAACCCCCATTGCCCTGCCAAAAAAAAAAAAATGTAAACTTGGAAGAATGATGGGGGAAGGCAGAGTAGGTTGTCAATATATTTTCTCAAAGACTAGAGTCTCTGTGTTTGTTATTCAAATATGGCTGATCAGAATTTCCCAAACTATTTCTATTTCAGAGAATAGTGATGTTCCATGCAAGGTGAGTAAGAGTTCCCAGAGGAAATGATCAATGTGGGCAGTGCTTTTCCTTCTAAATTACAAAATGTAGTATGATTTCAGTTAGGCCTTTGGTGGCAGGGAAAACTGGTAGAAGTCTAGGAAGATGTAATTTGAAGGAGACAGCTTTGTCTTCAGCTTGACATGGGAGGGATTCACATCCTCTCAGGAATGGTGTTGGGAACAGTGTGGGGATTTTTAAACTAGGCCCTAGTTTTAGCATAAGCAACAGTAGTTTGACAATATGAAACTAAATGGAGCGACAGAGAATGAGAGAGACAGAGAGACACCACACATACAAACACACCAGATAGGGTTGGGGGGAAAGAGTAGGGTATGGACTTCTGGGAGACAGACTGAGCTGAGAGCAGATTGATGGTGGATGAGCCCAGGTTCCATTAGGCCAGCTGAGTCCTTGCTGTACTGGGGCAGATGGGACAGCTGTGGCCAGAGACTTGGGAGTGTCTAATTATTGTTGAGGTTTCCTATAGCCAAGAATTCAGGCAGCTGGTGTAGTTCTGCACCACTCCCCCGCCCCTCTTTTTCTTTAAAGTTGTTTACTTGCTGTTTTAATCAGTATCAAAGTGAGCCCATTTGACATAAAGGATTAATTTTATTTGCTTTTGAGCTGTGTATTTGCTTGTTTGTGATCAGTGAAACAGCAACAAAGAGGAACTGTGTTTGGTATTGCTATAAAGATACAGAAAGGACCAAACCTGATCCAAAAGTGCCAGGCTTTTTCCAAATTGGAAGAAAATCTTATGGTTTTGATCATTAATATTCTTTATAAACTTCGCCAAAGGCAGAATTAAACTGGATCTTAGGCTTATCTGTGTCAAATCAACAAAATGTATTAAGCACTTACTATATACATGAAAGATTAAAAGAGTAAACATGAGGAGGGTTTGGGTACTTTCTCAAACTGGAGGTTCTGGGAAGAACTCACCAATCAGAGGACAGGGTTACAGAAAAGCCGGATTTCCCAGGGTTAGAAGGCTGAAGAGGAATTTTGCAGAATAGGACAATACTGGGCTATTGGGTAACAATTTGTCATCCACTCCTTTTCCCTTCTCTTTCAGACATGTGCAGAGAAAATCTCTTTGCAGAATTGAGAGGGGTAATAAGGAAGTAGGAAATGCCCGGTGGGAGGAGAAAAGGTATGGCTAGACATGGCCAATACCACATTCCATAGGTGGAAGTCAGAAAAAGGGATGGTCCTTAATCTTCTACTTCAGAACCTATACTTAAAGAGCCACAAAAGCTACGCTAAAATTCCAACTATGTATATATGAAAAATACTTATTTACATAATATGGGTCATTTTTCTATAAAAATAGAAATATAGAATAAAATATTTCTATGAGTATGTAGCATTTTTCTCACAACAGCCCTATAGGTTAGGTAGTACAAGTGTTATTGGTCCCATGTTACAGATTAGACCCAGAGAAGGAAGGTGACTTTCCCAGTTACAAGTCTAAGCTTGAGAACTAGGACTGCAAACTTTGGTCAGTGGCTTTTACAGAAACAGCTACAGTGGTAGAGAGCTTGGTCTGGAGTCAGGATGACCTGAATTCAAATTCAGCCTCATACACTACCTTTCTGACCCTGAGCTTAACCTGTGTTTGCCTTTGTTTCCTCAACTGTAAATTGCGGTATTAATAGCAATTCCCTCCCAGGGCTGTTGTGAAGATTGTGAGAAATGGGTAATTGTCTCCTCTCAATTTGGATATAACAGTCAGTCATACTCCCCTGACCTGTTTGTAGGACAAAGGTCTCAGATCCCCTCCTCCCCCTCAGGTTAGCAAGGTCACATGGTTCAAGGAGCCCTGGTCTCAATTAGGTCCTCTCCAGAGTTCTGTCCATATAAGGAAGTATAAGGTCCACTCCTGAGTTATGCCCATACAAGGAAGAGGGGTGGGAATACTGCGTTCCGATTAGCTAGTTTTTTGCTCATAGATTGTGATGAAAAGGGGAAGGTCCATTCATGTTAGGGACTAGGGTATAAAACAGGGCCTGTGAGCCCCCTTTTGGGGCACCCACTAGCTGCACACTAGGGTGCCTCCTTTTCATGAGAAGAAAATAAAGCCTTTGTCACCTCGCTGCTGAGTTCCTGAGAATTATTGAGAAGAGGATGGATTTTTTCCCTCACAAGATCAATTGAAATAATATTTATAAAGCACTTAGTATAGTGCATGGCACATGGTAGGCACTTGGTAAAATACTTGTTCAGTCCTTGTACCAGAAGACAAATTCAATTTAAGGAAAATACCTTTCACTTTAGCGGCCACTTTCTAATACTTTAAGTTGTAGTTCTATTGCCCATCTACATTGGTAGAGAGTTTCTTCACTGGAAATTCCTTACACTGACAAAATCATGCTATCATGCTTTTCTAGAGCTGAAAAATTAAATGCCTCTGCCTAATGCTGAGCACAGTGCATGGATTTAATAGATACTTATTGGCTGACTGATTAAAACTCTATCCTGACCACCACCACCAGTAATGGATATGTGTATGCATATATGTTTGTGTCATATATGCATACACACATATACAAAGTGCTTCTCTTAAAAAACAAAACAAAACAAAAACAAAAACAACCTGTTCCAAACTGTAAACCTAAAGAAAGGAGAGATGATGTAGGCAGGGTTGGAGTAGGGGAAATAGTAACCCAATAAAAGCAGTTGCAGAGACACTCTTCCACCACTAGAGGTCACAAAGAATTAAGAATCATAGAATGACAAGGGTTTAGAGATGAAGGGTGTGGGAAATGATTTATTCCAACCCATTGGGTGATTTCATCAATGTGGCCTCTTCTTGCACCAAGACAAGTTGTAGCTCTTTCCTGACTTCCGGAATAGCTTTGTGAGTAGCTCAGGGCCAAAAAGAAACATCACCTAGTGGCTGCTTTGAATTTAGCCAGACTATTTGTCCAAATATATACAATGTCCATCATTCAGCTCATACAAGAAGCCTTTCCACCTTGGAAAGACTGACCAGAGATTACATTCCTCTGGCATACCCTTCAGCAACCAAAAGTCACTATGGTGCTGTTGTGAATCATCTGGACAAGACCTAAATAGAGGTGGACTCTCCTCTTTGAAAATATTCTCCATATTCCCCTCCTATCTGACCTGAAATAACGCCCCAGAATTTAATCCCTGAGGTTTGATAATAAAAGCAAAGACCTGTCTTTAAAAGACAAATAAATGTATTAGCTGGAAAGGAAGGGAGGGGGCTTGATGGGAGAGAAATGTCCTCCTCAAAGGTCTTCTATTAGCTTAGTAGCACAGGTTAGTTTATCAGATTAGGTCCTTGTCACCTTGGACACTTCAGAAGGCACAAAAGGATGAGGAGATAGAAATATAGGACAGGTAACTATTAATGGGAGAGACAATGTGGTGTAATGAAAATAGCATTAGAACACCAAGTAGTAGACGGGGATTGAGTTCCAGCTCTGCTACAAACTAGGTGGGTGACCTCTAGTTTTTCTCCCAGCCTCAGTTTCCTTATATGTAAAAGATAACTGAAAAAAGATGTTGAATTCTGAATAACTGAAACATAATTATTCCAGAGAACAGAAAATGAAACAGTTCTCTTTCCTTTTGGCAAAGAAGTGAGGAACCATGGGGCAGAATATTGCATACATTACCAGAAAAGGTCACTGTGTCGGTTGTTTTTAATTTGACATTTTTGCTTTCATACAAGGGAAAGTTAGGGGAGGGGAAGCATATCAGGAAATTACTGTGAAGAGAAAATAAAGCTTTTTAAAATGAGGTAGTGGGGCTAAATCTTTATGGTAATTTTCAGCTCTAATGTCTGACTTATAGAAAAGGAAAGACATACATGGACATGACTTATGAGAAATGACATGGATAAGCCTTAGAATTTTAGGATAGAAAATAACCTTAGATGTCTCATAGGTCAGATTCTTTCCCCCCTTTTATGCCTAACAATGAATATTCACCATGAAGCCTAGGGGACTGGTGTGCTGTACTCTTTTCCTTTACCCTAAGTACCCAGATAAACAGTAACTGGGTTCAGTGGAGGGGGGGAGAGTGGGTGGGGATGGAAGTGGGGGGAGATCCTGACCACTTATAAAATGGTCCAGATCTTTTTTTCTAATACTCTGTAGCTCATTAAACTCCAATTCTAGCACCTCAGGGAAAATTTATATATGGATTAGGTTTGATTCATGTTTAAGATCTCCCCAAAGATGGGAAATACAAAGGTATGCAATTTACAATGGGAATCAGGTGTGGTACAGCTATTTTTTTCCTCTACAGAAAAGAAATGCTTAAAATAAAAAACCTTTCAAAAATATACATTAGCAAAAAATATTTAAAACAAGATTCAATAACTTATACCTCCTGTTCAATTCTTCCAAAAGAACACCATCAAAACATTAGGCACTTGGCAGGACTGCTGGGCAGATATTTTAAATTTGACATCAGCTTTGTACTGTCCAAACAATTCTCTATAGTTTCCTGCCTTCTAGACAGCTAGGTCAAAGTTTGAGTTTAATGCACTCAGAATCTCCAAGCTCTCCAACTCTTGAGTTTTCCTCTACAATTAGATACGTTTCAGGATCACTGTTCAATCACCTACAATCAGGAAAAGAAACAGGTGCAAACTCCCTACTCTCACTGCCATGGAAAATCAACATGTTGCCAGGGTGGGGAGAAGGCTACCACCCTCATCCTTCCAGAGCCATACTCAAACAATACTGACACAACCTGCTTCTGGGAAGAGAGGGAGGGAACTAAGAGGGAACTAAGGATCTGTTAGTGCTTCATTGGATAGCCTCTCTAGACACATCCCCACACATTCTCTAAACCCTGATACATATAGATGAGTAAATTGAGGCCCGAAGAGATACACATTTGGTTAATGGCAAACTCAGTACAAAAACACCAGAGGTCAGGAAAACTGTTCCATTACTTCACCCATAAGTAGGAACCTCGGAAAGCTCAAATAGAACCAAGACACAGACCAGAAGAGGCAGCACCTGGAAGACAGGACATTCAGCTCTTAGGTACCCCCAGAGGAAGGTGCTGAAAATAAAAGGGGTTGGCATTTAGTTAAGAAGGAAAGGAGATAATAACAAAATTCATCTGGAAAAACAAAAAGTCAAGAATATCAAGGGAAATAATGAAAAAAATGCACAGGAAGGTGGGTTAGCTGTACCAAATATGAAGTTCTACTATAAAGCAGCTGTCATCAAAACTATCTGGTACAGGCTAAGAAATAGAGTGGAGGATCAATTGAATAGGCTAGGCACAGGAGACACAATAGTAAAGGACACTAGTAATGTACTGTTTGATAAACCCAAAGAATCCAGCTTCTGGGATAGGAATTCAGTATTTGACAAAAACTGCTGGGAAAACTGGAAGATAGTATGGCAGAAATTAGGCATAGACCAACATTTTACACCTTATACTAAAATAAGGTCAAAATGAGTACATGATTTAGACATAAGAGGTGATACCATAGGTAAATTAGAAGAGGAAGGAATAGTCTACCTTTCAGATCTTTGGAAAGGAGAACAGTTTATGACCAAACAAGAGATAGAGAATATTATGAAATGCAAAATGGATGATTTTGATTACATTAAATTAAAAAGGTTTTGTACAAACAGAAGCAATTCATCCAAAATTAGAAGGGAGGCAGAAAGCTGGGAAACAATTTTTATGGCCAGTACTTCTGATAAAGGCCTCATTTCTAAAATATATAGGGAACTAAATCAAATTTATAAGAATCCAAGTCATTCCCCAATTTTCTGATGAAGAAATCAACGCTATCTATTCCCATATGAAAAAATGCTCTAAATCATTACTGATTAGAGAGATGCAAATTAAAACAACTCTGAGGTACCACCTGACACCTATCAGATTGGCTAATATGACAAAAAAGGAAAATAATAAATGTCGGAGAAGCTATGGGAAAATTGGAACACTAATGCATTGTTGGTGGAACTGTGAACTGATACAACCATCCTGGAGAGCAATTTGGAATTATGCCCAAAGGGTTATAAAGCTGTGCATACCCTTTGATCTGGCAATACCACTTTTGGGTCTTCTTCCCAAGGAGATCATAGAAAAGGGAAAAGGACCCACATGTTCAAAAATATTTATAGCTGCTCTTTTGTGGTGGCAAGGAATTGGAAACTGAGGGGTTGCCCATCAATTGGGGAATGACTGAACAAGTTGTGGTATATGAATGTAATGGAATTCTATTGTGCTATAAGAAACGATAAGCATGAGAAGTTCAGAGAAACCTGGAAGGACTTGCATGAACTGATGATGAGTGAGATGAACAGAACCAGAAGAACATTATACACAGCATCATCAACATTATGTGTTGATCAACAGTTATAGATTAGATTCTTCTCACCAATACAATGGTCCAAAGGACTCATGATGGAAAAGGCTCTCCAAATCCAGGAAAGAAAAAAAAAGAACTGTGGAATATGGATGCTGATTGAACCATACTATTTATTTCGTTTTTGGTGCTGCCAGTTTTCTTTTTTGAGGTTTTTCCTTTTTTTGCTCTGATTCTTCTCTTATAATATGACTAATGCAGAAATATGTTTAATGTCATATATATATATATATATATATATATATATATATATATATATATATATATATAACCTATATCAGATTACCTGCTGTCTTGGGGGGGGGGGAGGGAGGAGAGGGAGGGAGAAAATTTTGAAATTGTAAATATTATATAAACAAATGTTGAAAACTATCTCTACATGTAGCTGGAAAATAATAAAATACTTTTATCAGTAAAAAAAGAAGGAAAGGAGGGGGGCAGCTAGGTGCCCCACAAAAAACAACGTTACGATAAGAAAGAAGAAAAAGACATCTCCAAAAAGAGAAAAGGCCCATTTGTACAAAAATATATCTAGCAGCTCTTTTTTGTGGTTAGCTAAGAATAGGAAATCAAAGGAATGCCCATCAATTGGAGAATGGCTAAACAAACTGGGGTATATGATGGTGATGGAATATTATTGTGCTATAAGAAATGACAAGCAGGATTATTCCCAGAAAGGCCTGGAAAGACTTGTATGAAATGGTGTATACTGAAGTGAACAGAACCAAGAAAACATTGTGCACAGAAACAGCAATATTGTTGGAGGAAGAACTGTGAATGATTTGACTTTTCTCAACAATACAATGATCCAAGACAATCCCAAAGGACTATTGATGAAACATACTATCTACTTCCAAAGAAAGAACTGATATTGATGGAACAGACTGAAGCATGCTATTTTTCACTTTCATTTTTTTCTTTTAATTAAGTTTTCTTGTACAAAATGACAAATATGGTAATATTTTGCATAATTATACATGTATCACCCATATCTTATTGCTTAACACCTCAGGGAGAGGAGGGAGGGAAGGAGGAATAAAAAAATGGAACCCAAAACTATAAATAAAAATGTTTGGCGCAGCTAGGTAGCACAGTGGATAGAGCACTGGCCCTGGAGTCAGGAGGAACTGAGTTCAAATCTGACCTCAGACACTTGACACTTACTAGCTGTGTGACCTTGGGCAAGTCACTTAACTCCAATTGCCTCACCAAAATTTTTTTAAATGTTTATTATATTTTTTAAAAAGTAAAGGAGACAATGGGACAAAGATATTTTTAAGTTTTACAGACTAATTTTGCTCCAACCAATTTCTTGGCCTTTTGTGGGGATGCCAGAATCTACCTCTTTTACCCAGGTAGAAGTCCCATGGTTTTGGTATATATGTATGTAGATATGGATGCATATATGTATGTATGTATGTGCTGTTCCCCCAATAGAATATGAGCTCCTTAAAGACAAGCGATTTTTAAAAAAAAAACCCAGTGAGTTCTTTAAAAAATGCATGTTGGTTGAATGATTGGTTAACTAAGCCTCAGTTTATTCTTTTTTTCTTTCCTTTCAAGAAGCTAGTTTCCCTCTCGCTGGCAGGTACATCCCTCTGGCACTGAACCAAACACCTCACCCTGACATCTGAGACAATGTCTGCCTGCCTTCCTTAAAGAGCTGCATTTCTACCATTCAATTGAACATCTGTCCCAGCCTTGCCTAGAATTTACCTGGATAGCATCTATTATAGCTTTCTAATGTTCTTTCCTGGACATTTCTCCTTGCCTAATTTAGCACTGCTATGCCAATAGATTAATGCAACATTCATCCCAGCCTTTCACAGGCCAGGTTAAAAACTCTGAAATGATTGGTCTTCAGCATTGCCCTCCATTTTTTTAGTTCTCTTAACACCTAAGAGAATGATTTCATGATCGACCCAGTTAAAAGGATCCTTAACAATCCCAAAGATGACCTAAGTGTGACCTTCCATAGGGAACAGAGAATAAATATTTCCTTTATTTTCTTTAGTTCCTTCAGTGTAAGTTATATTTTAGAAAATCCTGGGAAAGTCCTAAGTTGTGCTTTTGGCACGTGACTCGTCTGTGTGACTTTATGTAAGTCACATTGCCTCTCTGTGATTAAATTTACCCATCTGTAAAATGCAGGGGTTGGATAAGATGAATGAACAAATGAATGAATGGATGGATGGAATAGCATTTATTCAGTACTTAACTATGTGCCAGGAACTTAGAGGACCTTTAAAGATCCTATGATCACTGATCCAGAGGCTTGTGGAAAGAAGCATAAAGGTAGAAGATGCCTAAAGTCTAGTTAAGATAATTAAATGGGAACAAAGCTCTTAGATGCACCAGAAGTCGTGTCTGCTCCATTGGCGGTAAACTTAATATAATGTTCTATAAATACTCTATGAAACACATTAAAGTGATTTTCCATCCACTGGGCATCATCAGGTACTCTGTGGTTGAATACAGGAAGCCTAAAGTACTGGTAGGTTTAATATCCTGGTCCCTTAGGACCTAGAATCCATGGAGGTTGGAGGGGGAGGGAAAAGGAGGGTAGTTTGGAGCCAGACAAAGAGACTGAATAGTACCATTTACTGAGCCTGGAGTCCTTCCCTTGGGGATGGTAGACCCATTCAGAATGAGATCTGATAACCATAAATCCTTTATTATAATTTAACAAAAGGATGTGGATAAATTAGTTTGGGTATCAAAGTTCCTTCTGTTGCTGCATTCCTCACTTTATTAACTAGTCTATTTTGAAGCTTTTTTTCTAAAGTCATATGGTGAATATCATTTTCTTTAGGCTGCAAATTTTTTTAAAAATGGAAAACTGCATGCCCCCAAAAGTCAAAACCCACTCAGTCAGGATGGTTTTTGCCTCCAAGTTGTCATTTCATATTTCCTACAGTAAGGAAATTGTTCTCACTCCATTTGGTTCTAGGGCAATGGATGTGAAGATGAGTTTCCAAGGTAATATTCACATGTGAAAAGAAAGACTTTGTAAGTCACTTGGCCATCCTGCTAGCCCTTTCCTCAGATGCACTGTCAGACCCACTTGTTGGGTCTCTTCTGACATGTCTGGGAGTGTTTAGAGGATTTACTCAGAATTTGTGCTCAGGTTACATCTACATGTTGCTGCTTTATATGTACACAAACCATTACATTCGCTGCAGCAGGAGAGGCACACTTACCTTTGTAATGTACCACCCCAGCTTTGTCCATACCCCACCCCCAGGAAACACGATAATGTGAGCCTTTTACAAGATCACAGGCTCCTACCACCAAAGTGTTGCCAGGGTATGTGGAGCTCCCTGAACCAAGCTGGGCAAATGCCCATAAATCCAGGCTACTGGGCTCTTTCAAGGTATATCAGTCAACTGTTCTGTTTTCCCTCTCTCCCCAGCTATTGCCCGTCCCTTTCCTCCTTTCCACCTTAGATCTCTCCCTGGCCCAATTGAGGAAACATGTAGAATTCCAACAGTGCTTCACCGCGTAACAGGAGTCCTTAACTTGGGGTCAGGGAATTCGTCACTCTCTGGCCCCACTTCTGACTCACCATACTTTTACACCATTCTAACCCTGGAAGACCAGTCCCTGCTTGTGTTGGTCCAATGTATCCCCTCCCTTCCTCCCCCAGCCCTGCATGGAAAGTTCTTCCTAGAGCCTTCATTTTGAGGAAGTGTCCAGGCCAATTATGCCTCACTCACTCCCAATTCTCCAGGCTTCTCCAGCATGCCTCCCTGGCACACTTTCTCTCTGCCTGCCACTTTCAGCTCCCATTTATGTTTTATCTTCCCACATTAGAATACAAACTCACTGAGGGTGAGGACTGACTTTCTTTTTTTAATTATTTTTATCTAGACTTAATATGGTCTTAGTAATAAAGATTAATAAAAAAGAACTGTGGAATCTGGATGCAGATTTAACCAATACTGCTTCTACTTTTGTTTTTTTTTCTTTTTTGAGGTTTTTCCTTTTGTTCTGATTCTTCTTTCACAACATGACTAATGCAGAAATATGTTTAATGTGATTGTACATATATAACCCATATCAGATTGCTTTCTATCTTGGGGAGGGGGGAGGGAAGGGAAGATGGGAGAAAAATTTGCAACTCAAAATCTTATAAAAGCAAATTTTGAAAACTATCTCTACATGTAAGTGTAAAATAATAAAACACTTTTATGGTTTAAAAATAATAATAAAGATTAAACTTTGTCACCAGTATACCCCTATAGTCCTCTAAACCATGGCTTTGGCTCAGCTGGAATTCAGAAGAAAGCTCAGAAAATGAAGTCCTCATCAGTCTAGAGGAATTTTTTACTTCCATTGTGTTCATTTTGTTATAAGGCAATAGTTCCTCCATACTCTGCTCTGGTTGGTACAAACCAAGGACACTGTGTTCCTATCTGGGTACCACATTTTAGGAAGAACAGGGTTAAGCTGGAGAAAATCCAGAGAAAAATAAGCCATGTAGTGAAAGGCTTAGTGTGCCTGCCATATGACTTCTGTCAGTTGAAGGAGTTGTGAAAGTTTAGCCAGAAGGGAAGACTCAAGACAAACACCACTGTTGTCCTCAAGTAATTGAAAGACTGTTCAGTGGAAGACTGATTGGACTTTTGTCCACAGAGAGCTGCTTGGTCATCCTCCATTTTCAAAGAGGACCAATGAAACTGGAGTAATGGATAGAAATTGGGGCCCAAATTAGACTTGATATAAGGAAAAACTTCCTAGAAATGAGAGCTGTCTGAAAATGAAATAAGCTGAATTGAGAGATAATGGGCTCCCACTCATAGGAGGTACAAGCAAAGGCTGGATGACCACTTGTTGAGTATCTCATAGACAATCAATTAGACAAGATCAGAAGTTGCTCACATTGCATGTGTGTGTGTGTGTGTGTGTGTGTGTGTGTGTGTGTGTGTGTGTGTGTGTGTGTGTGTGTAATGGATGCTTTGAACAGTATGATTAAGCCTATGGGTCCCTTCTAAGAATATTTGTATACCATTGAAGGAATGCTAAATCCCATAGATTAGTGAAAACAAAGATGTAATTTTTTTTCCATTCAAGTTTGTGGATCCTCTGAAATCTTTTCAGAGACTCTTAGGATCCCTGGACCCCTGAATGGGTCCTAAATGGGTTCTCAGATTCCTTCCAAATCTGTGATTGTGTAAAGGACATGGAATTCTGAAAGTCTTTAAAGGTTCTCTTTGAGTAACCCATTGTCCTTGTCTCCTTCTTCCACTGTAAATATTACTCAGATGTGTGCATGCCCATGTGGTTGGAACAGAACCCTTATTTGCCCCTTTCATTTAATTACACAATAACTGTGGAAAACGTTGTAAAAAATTCAGATAAAACACAGGTCCTTGCCCTTAAGGAACATACAGTTGGGGTGTTTAAAATTATATGTGGTTGCCCTAGTTCTCTTTCTCTGGTGAGGCCTTCCTGGGACTGGATCTGTGTCAGGGTGACTGTGGGGTTGAGCTCCACTCCTGTCTCAGCACAGAAACTCCTTCCTTCCACCCTTCCAAACTGTCCTTGGTTGGAATATGATTTCAGCACATTCTTCTGTGGGTTTTGCTGCTCCAGGAATTGTCCTATGGCATTATTTGGATGGTTTTTGGAGTGATTGTGTCATGAGTTCGAGAGCTCACTGCCTTTCCTCGGCCATCTTGGCTCCGCCAAGAATTCCTCTTTAAAGAATTATACCCTCTTGCACACAAATCCAATAAGAATAAGATAATAGTTTATTTAGGGGCTGGAGAAGGGAAACCAAGAGAGAAATCCCTGGACTTCTTCTCATGGGGAGAAGGCATAGCACAGAGGCATGGCTCTGAGATACCTACCTTGGTCACCCTATTTCTGTCCCAAGTTTTTAGGAAACTTAGCTGGGGTTCATAATATAGTAGTAATATAGTAATAAATTAGAGGCTTTAGCACCAGTTTGGGGGCATTAAGCATTTATTAAAGTATATTAAATATTAGTAAAGAGAGAGCACATGACTCAGAAAGTTCAGAAGCCCTATGTACCTAGGAGAGAAGAGTGAGAGAGAGCAAGGCACCACCACCTCCTCTGTCTCAGGCCAAGAGGAAGTCCCTGTGCCTGTGTGAGCAGAAGCTTTCTGTGGGTTCAGAGGAGAGGCAGCCCTTACACACTGCTTCAAATCTATTGGTTTACTTAGCTCAAGGGTGATCCATGAACAGAAAGGTCAGAGTTCAGAGAATACACCCTCTGAGAGCCAGGCTTTCAGGTAGGTGTGGTTTTGTTTTGTTTTGTTTTGTTTTGTTTTTTAGTGAGGCAATTGGAGTTAAGTGACTTGCCCAGGGTCACACAGCTAATAAGTGTTAAGTGTCTGAGGCCGGATTTGAACTCAGGTACTCCTGACTCCAGGGCTGGTGCTCTATCCACTACGCCACCTAGCTGCCCCCTACTGTTTTGTGGGTTTTTTTAGGTGTGGTTTTAATTGTTAACTTTAAGTCAATTTATCAGCAAAGTCAATCAAATCAATCTTAATATTATCCCCTCCAGTGGGGCCTCTGGGCATCCCAAAATCCATTATTTTCTCACACAGTCTAATAAAATCACAATCTTAAGTTCATTTAAGATTTCAAGGTCAGAGGGGACAGGGGGCAAATCAATTAATATTAATAGTAAAGCATCCCTCTTCCACATGGTAGTGAAAAATCTAGAAATATTTGTATTATCCATAGACTATTGCTTCCCTAGTCATATATATAAGAGGTGTCCAGTTTGAGTCCTAAGATCTTTCTTCATGATTTATTATGTTCATTTCCTTTCCCTCTTGGCATCTATCCAAATATTTTAAATCTGTCTGTAACTACGCTCCCCTCCAAAAAGACCAAAGTTCTACAGGTGTGGTCTCATTAGAGTCTTCCAGCTGTGATGTAATATTTCTCCTGATAAAGATGCTTTTGTTCTCTTTGAGTACCTGCCTGCCAACTGAAAGTTGTCCCTCCCTTCTCTGTGAAAGAGGTATATTATATGCTGCTTCAGCAAAATAGGCAGGAATTGAATGCAATCTTATTGGCCTATAGTTCAAAGGTTTAGAAGGTACTTATATACATACACACACAGTATGGGTATGTGCATGTATGTGTATGTGTGTATAAGTGCCTTCACATATGTATGTGTGTATAAATATTTAGACATTTAACCCAGAAAGGGCTATAGAACCACTCCCATCCTCCACAATTTTTTATACATCAGAGAAAATGGTTCAACAATTGAATTCTCAAATCACTCAAATACCCAAGGATGGAGTTTTTCTGGGCCTAATGATTTGAATTCATTGAGGACAGCTAAATGTTTTCTTGTGATCCTCTCCATTACTCTTATAGTATTGTACCAATTTTTTGCTTTCTTCTTCAGTTCCCTTCCTTTACCTCCAACTTGTGTACATGTCTTTAAAATATATGTGTATATAATATATAAAAATATGTGTGTGTGTGTATGTTGACCTATGAGTTGGCTGTGTATCTACATTTTTTTTAGTCAGACTCTCTTTTCTCTTCATCAGGATAACCTGTGTTTGGGTTGTTTGAATTTTGTTGTTGAAAATATCCATCTCTCTTGAATCAGTTTCCTTACAGAATTTTAGTCCCTGAGATCATGTTTATTAATTTTCTGAACTTTTAAAAATCCACTCCCAAGTGCTAGGGTCTTTTTAGAATGGTGTCCATGATTGTTTATCATGTCTTCCTTCTTATTTATTTCCCTTCTTATTTAACTCTAAGGTGACCTCAATCAATCAACCAATATTTATTATACACTTGTTATGTGATATTCACTATAAGTGTCTGGGACACAAGCACAAAAATGAAATGCCCTCTGCCCTCAGGGAATTTATACTCTAATCCTAGAAACATGTTGATTGATAGATAGATAGATAGATAGATAGATAGATAGATAGATAGATAGATGAATGGACAGATGGATAGATAATGTATACATACACATATAGCTATATACAAAATAAATTCAGGGTAGTTTTGGGAAGGAGTTCACTAGAAGATAGGAGAATCAAGAAAGGTTTCCTATAGAGAGTGGCACTTGAACTGAGTCTTAAATTAGGGATTCCAAGAGGAAGAGGTAAAGAAGGAGTAAATTATAGGTATGTGGGACAACCAGTGCAAAGAGAAAAGAGTGCATTATTTGTGCCGAAAAGAAAGAAATCCAGTTCAGATAAACCAAATTGTTCAGGAAGTTTTATTAGAGTGGGAAGAGAGTATGATGATAGTCATGGCAAGGAGTAATTAGGGCCTGAACTAGGATGGTAGCTGTGTGAGTGGAGAGGAGAGTTTATATTCAAGAGATGTAATAGAGATAAAAATAACAAGGGTTAGCAACTAATTGGATTTGAGTGAAAATGAGGAAATGAAAATTACAGTAAGGTTATGACCCTAGGTCACTGGAAGGATGGTGGTACCCTGGACAATAATGGGGAAGTTTGGTCCTTTTGAGTTTGAAATGCTTGGGACACATCCTTTTGGAAATGTCCAATAGACTGGCACTGTAGCACAAGAGAGAATAAGCTGAATGTATGGAGTTTTCTAAGGCATTTGTATGTAAAGCTGATTTGTATGGAAGCCGATGAGGTGACCAAGAGTGTATAAGGATAAAAGAGAAGAGAATCTATGACAAAACCTTGTGCGGGCATACTCATAGTTAGTGGGTATGACATGGATAATGAATCTATAAAGAAGATTGAGAAAGAGTGGTCTGATAGTTGGGAGGAAATTCAGAAGAAAGCAATGTCACGAGAGTATCCAGGAAGGGGAGGTGGGATAGGTTAACACTGTCAAGTGCTACAGAGCGGTTAATGAGGAAGAAAATTGAAATAAGGCTATTAGATTTGATAATTATGAGATCATTGATACTTGGTCTACTGGGGGGACAAAACGTGTGCACAGATACATGTATATATGCATGTGTGTATTATGTACATACCAAATTACACAAAGTCATTTCAAGATAGTGCACTAACAGCTAGGCCAAATTAGGATAGACCTTATATAGCTGGTGGCCCTTGAGCCATGCTTTGATTTTTTGTTTTGTTTTGTTTTTTTGCAGGGCAATGAGGGTTAAGTGACTTGCCCAGGGTCACACTGCTAGTAAGTATCAAGTGTCTGAAGCCGGATTTGAACTCGGGTCCTCCTGAATTCAGGGCTGGTGCTTTATCCACTACACCACCTACCTGCCCCCTTGAGCCATGCTTTGAAAGAAGCTTGGGATTCAACAAGACCAATATGTTCCCTGGGCATGAGAGACCTGGGCAGGGAAATCATGAGTCAAAACACTATTAATTATTAAGAAGCCTTCAAGCCTGAACCTGGTCCATGTGCATTCAGAGCTACTTTTTTTTTTTTCAGAGAGAGGTACCACAGCACAATTATGTCTGCTTTCTGGGCATATCATCTGGGAAACTCCACTTAGGGTATTTCATTTCAAAGAAATATCTTGGGTTATTTATTATGTTTAAGAGCAATGAGAGTGAACTCTACTCACTCCTGACCTAAGGAAGCTTATAAAGTGGAATTTATGTGAATTGAGTGGCTACACTGCCTGGTGATTCAGCAAGCTGCAGTACACATACTCTTTACAGGTTGGGACAGAAACTTTCACCACCAATTCTAGGTTACTATCAGTAAGTTGCTAAGGTCAGGTCCCCACAGTAGCTGGTTCCATAAATACTTCTTCATGAGCTTTAGCATCAGGTGCCATTAGATAAAAGATATAGGAGAAGAAACTAGTTTTGTTCTTTCTTTGGGGGTAGTGTCAAATGGAGACAGCCATATGAAACATGAAAGACATCCAGAAAAAGAGAAACTAAGTAACAGGATAGACTCTGACAGTTCACTCATACACATGACAGAATTGCTTATTCCATGTACATCTAAATTATTCACTTGGGTTGACTTCTTTGAATAGCAAGTCCCTAAAGACAGAAACATTAACTTTAGTGTGCACCTATAAAATGGGAGTTATAATACTGATAGCTATTGTATAGATAATGTGTAAATGTTTATCATCCATTATGAGACCCTTAGAGGAAATACATTGCTAGTTCAAAAAACAGACATATTCTTTTGTACTTGACACTGTTTTCATTTTATATCCACTTGTACTTCCATGACTTGTTAAATTCACTTACTTTTTTGTTACAGAGGTATCCATCACACCAAAGAAACTAAGGTTTTGGGATCACTTAGATTACAAACTCTTTTACCAATTTTACGTTTCTATAACACTTCAGGTGATTGAAATATGCTATATGTCTTATCTAATTTAGTACTCATAAAACCCCTGTGCTATTATTATCCCCATCTTACAGATGAGGAAACTGAAGCTGAGAGAGTTTAAGAGATAGGTTGCTCTTGTCAAGAGTTACATAGATAAGTATCTGGGACAGGATTTGAACTCGACTCTTACTGACCCCAAATTCATTGCTTTTATCCACTGTGCCTTCTTGCTGTAATAAGAGCTTTGCTGTAGAAATAGGTTCCAACAATGCCCAAAGGGCCATAGAACTGTGCATACCCTTTATTTCAGCAATACCACTGCTAGGTTTATATCCCAAAGACATACAAAAAAAGAGAAAAAGACTTTTATACAAAAATATATCTAGCAGTTCTTTTTGTGTTGGCTAAGAATTGGAAATCAAAGGAATGCCCATCAATTGAGGAATGTCTAAACAAACTGAGGTATATGACGGTGATGGAATATTATTGTGCTATAAGAAATGACAAGCAGGATGATTTCAGAAAGGCCTGGAAGAACTTGTATGAACTGATGTATAGTGAAGTGAGCAGAACTAAGAAAACATTGTGTACAGAGACAGCAATATTGTTTGATGAAGAACTGTGAATGACTTAACTATTCTCAACAACCAAATGATCCAAGATAATCCCAAAGGACTAATGATGAAGTATGCTATCCACCTCCAAAGAAAGAACTGATATTGATTGAACACACACTGAATCATGCTATTTTTCACTTTCTTTCATTTTTTCTTTTATTCAAGTTTTCTTATACAAAATTACTAATATTGCAATCTTTTATACAATTGCACATGTATAATATATAGCTGATTGCTTGCTGCCTCAGGAAGGGAAGGAAGGAGGGATAAAATTTGGAACTTAAAATTTTAAATAAAAATATTTATTATTTTTTTAAAAGAAAAAAATAGGTTCCAAGTTAAAATGTATACTGCCATCATAGACAGAATAGAAGTCACTCTCTTTTTGCTATTTTAATTTTTTAAAACACAAAGTATCTTGATTTTTTTAAAAAGTCAAAGTGTGTCTAATATTCTTGGCTATGTGATATTCAGCCGTAAAGAATTTGGTACCATGAATAGACTTGCTCTGACAAGATAAAAGGTGAAATCTGGTTAACTCATTTCTGAAGGTCAAATGAGAAAGAGAAGAGGTCTCACTTCTGTATGAGAGGTGTTTGTAGTTGATCAATTCCCTGCTTAAAGGAAATGGTTAAGTATAGAATGAGAGCCATCAATGTCCTCTACTTTATTTCCTTAAATTTCGGTGCCTACACATCTTTAATAACTGACACCTCCCTCCTTTGAGACCTTAAAGATTGAGCTAAACACCAGGGGGGTTATTATAAAGGTTCCAAATGCAAATGCAGAAATAAGCAGACATACCTTCTGGAGACTGAATAAGTAATATGTCTTGTACATATATACATTATTATTTTTTAAATATATGTAGATGCTGATTGTTATGAATAAAATACTAGATTCATTTAAATTTGTTACTGAATTCATAGTTTTCTGTTGACTCATTTCAAGAGATGGCATGTTTAATTTCCCTTTGTTAAAAGTAGACAATTGGGCTAGGAGAATGAAGGAGAGAGGGGAGAAGGTCCAATGTGGCTTTGACTTACTAGTGTGTGGAATGGATGAATGAAAAAGAATTTATTAAGTACTCATTTTGTGACTAATACTATGTTAAGCATTGGAGATACAAATAAAGAAAAACAAGAGTCTGCCTTCAAGAATCTTATATTCTAGGAGGGTAATGAGAGATTTTGGAATGGGGAAAGGGTGATGGGACATTTTTTTATTTAGCAAAAGAAACTCATAGTACAACTACAAAAATGTAGAAGCCCATCAAACATGTTTATGTTAAAAAGGAATTCATATAATTTAAATAAATTGGGACTTTCCAGAGCTTTACCAAGTCAATACACTAAGCTCTTAAGCTCTTGCCCTATAAATCCATAGGAATAGTTTGAAAAATTTCCCCCCACAAGACTAGTATGCTAAATGAATATCTGAAAGAATGATCCAGGGATTGAAGAGTGATAGATCAAACCAGTTTGAGTTTGTGTAGCCATACCTTTGCCTCTTCTCATGTTGTTTCCAAACACAGGGAAGAGCTGCTCAGAGCTTATTCAAGAGCAAAGGCAAGAAACGTGGGGGTGGGGTTGGGGAAAGGAAGTGAAACTGTGATTTCCTTGGCATAAGGAAATCACAGATGAGGAAACTTCCCATACTAATGCATAGCAGTAGCTTCTCTGCGACAAACCCTGAGAGTCTTATCCAAGGTCACATATCCAGTATGTGTAATAGGCTTGACTGGAACCCAGGTCTTCTTGGCTCTGAGGCTGGCTTTCTATCATACCATACCACCCCTTCAGACAGGTAATAGACTCTATTAATTAGGATGACTCATGACCATGTTTGGCTTCAGGTGAAATGTTTTCAATGACCTCTATCTAACCTTCCCCTCCCCCAATTCCCTTTTACTTCCTCCCTTAGGTTTTAGTGTTTTTGTGATAGTAGCTTATTAAGTTAGGTACACACCTACTATGGCACTTTCCTGTACAATAACTAGGTCTTAGAATAATAGAATTATGGAATTGTAACAGCTCTCTGATAAGACTTGGCCTGGCCACAAAGACTCTGGGAGTTGTATTTATTCCCAGTATATGAGAGGGAGCTAATGAGAAACCACCCCTAGAAGATAGGGTTTCCCTCCTTCAGCAGAAAGACGTTTGGAAAGGGAGAAGAAAGAGGACATGAGAGGAATAAATGGAGGTGGTGGCAGGGTCTTCTCCCACACTCACACATAGAAGTTCAGACTACTGAAGTGGCTGGTGACAGTGACATCTGAAATTCCTTTCTCCAAATGACACAATGAGAGGTGAATGCTAAAGGGATAAGGGAGAGAGAGTAGAATGGGTACTTTTAATTTTAGGTACTATCTCATGTTACAGCTTCTTGGAAACACAGGTGAGAGTTGGGTGGACCACAAAAGGAGATGAATAAAGGGCTTGGCAAGTCCTCAGACAAGAGGTGCTAGTCCTCCTTGAATATCCCATACACTACACTAATACAATAACATCACATTAAGGTGAAGATGTTTTCCCTTTTTGCCTCCTCCCAAAACATAATTATTACATGTCTTATTTTATTAGGGGCTTGTTCTCTAGTGATAATGTTATGCTTTCTTAAGTAGCAAATATGCATTTTAATGGGGCCTCTAGGGAGATGCCTAAACCCAAAGTAGTGGTGGAAATGTAAGGTTCTTTGGTAGGTCAAGTCTTTGGGAGCTTTTCATATCATACCACTTTGATCTTCCCTTGAGTAGCTGTGTGATTTGGGGCAAGTTACTTAATTTCTCTGGACCTCAGTTTCTAAATCTGTAAATGTGCTTAGTAATACTGCAATGTCTATTTTTTTTTATAGTAGCAAAGAACTGGAAGCAAACTAGGTACCTATCAACTGGGAATGACTAAAAGGTGATGGTTCACTTTTTAATAGTCGTTTTCATAATAGTTAAAATTTCTTTTTATTTATGATGTTTATTATTTATTTATGTTTATTATGATGGTACATGAATACAGTGGAATAATTCTGTGCCATAAGTAATAATAAATATGATGAATACAAAGGAACAAAGAAAGACATTTAAACTAGAGCAAAGTCAAGCAAATATCACATGAAACTATATACATAATGATTACAGCAACAAAATAATTAACATAATTAAAAGGGAATGCTATAAAGTTCTAATGACCAAGCTTGGTCCCCAAAAAGACATATGAGAAAGAACCGGTCTCCCTTCTTTGCATAAATGGGAGACTATGGGTAAGGAATGTTGTAGATGTCAGAATTTTTCAGTGTGTTGAATACTTTTACTGACTTGTTTTTTCTCCTTCTGTTTATTCTTTGTTTAAACAGTACAAATAGAAATTCATATCTCAATTGACAAATGGTCAAAAGATATAAACAGGCAGTTTTCAAAGAAAGGAATAAAAACAATAAATAGACATATGAAAATATGCTCCAAATCACTAAAAATTAAAGAAATACAAATTAAAGTAAGTTTGAGGTTCTACCTTATAACCCTCAGATTAGGAAACTGGACAAAAAAGGGAAAATGACAAATGTCAGGGGAGCTGCAGTAAAACAGGTACATGGATACATGTACATTGGTGGAACTCTGAATTGGCACAACCATCTTGAAAAGCAATTTGTAACTATGCCCCAGAACTTAAGAAAATGTATCTACTTTGACCCACCAATAGCACTACCAGGCACATACTACAAAAAAATCAAAGAAAGAGGAAAATTATATATATATATATATGAATATATATGTATAAATATTTATGACTCTTTTTACAATGATAAAGAACTGGAAACTAAGGTGGTGCCTATCTATTGTGGAATGGTTGAATAAATTAAGCAATATTAATATAATAGAATATGATTGTGCTATAAGAAATTATAAAAGGGACAGTTTTAGAAAAATCTAGAGAGAATTATCTGAACTGATGCATAGCGAAGTGAACAGAACCAGAATAATCTCTTTAATGTTATAAATACCCCAAACTTTGAAAGACTTGAGAAATCTGATCAATGCAATGACCTACAAAAACTCCAGATTGGTGATGAAGCAAGTTATGCCATCTACCACCTGACAGAGAAATTATGTAGTCAATGTATAGAATAACATGTTTTTTTAAATATAGCCAATGTTGGGATTTTTATTATGTGTATTTGTTACAAGTATTTATCTCTTTTTCAGTAAAAGAGGAGAAAAAACAAATGCTTGTTCACTGGAAAAAACTAAATACACTATGACTTTTTGAGAAATACTAGAGAAGACTATATTAAGAAATATTTGTTCAGTCATTTTCAATTGCATCTGACTCTTTGTGACCCCATTTTGGGGTTTTCCTAGCAAAGACATGGAGTATTTTGCCATTTCCTTCTCCAGCTCATTTTACAGATGAGGAAACTGAGGCAAACAGGTATTAGTGACTTAATTGCCCAGTGTCACACAGCTAGCAAGTGTCTGAAGCTAGATTTGAACTCAGGAAGATAAATATTTCTGACTCCAGGCCCAGTACTCTATCCACTGCAACACATAGCTGCCCTACATTAAGAAATATAGGTGAGGGGGCATCTAGGTGGCACAGTGCATAACACACTGGCTCTGGATTCAGGTGGACCTGAGTTCAAATCTGACCTCAGACACTTGACACTCGCTAGCTATGTAACCTTGGGCAAGTCACTTAACCCTCATTGCCCCGTACCAAAAAAAAAGAAAAAGAAAAAAATATATAGGTGATATAAAACAAAAGATGTCAACAATATTCTTTTAAAAACTTTGCATTACATAACAGGGTTATTATAAAGATCAGCTGAGATAATTGATGTACAAGTGCTCTGTAATCTAAGTTGTATGTGAAGATAAGCTATCATTATCATACCATAAAGGTAACCATCTCATCTGTCTACACTTAGGATTAACACTTTATAGTAGCCAGCTATGACTTTGGATTCTAGAAAAATCACTTTCTCTGACAAGAGAAAACACTATTGGGGGGGAGAAGAAATTGTTGATAGGGAGGAGAGAAAAAAAAATATCAGAACTAATGATAAGTGTATTAAGCAACAATTCTGTGCTAGCTGCCTTGTTGAACCAATTGGTTCCTAACCTTGGTGTTGACTATTCTTAATTTGTGTGTATAGACATAGTAGACACAAGTACATGTAAAACAGACATAAAAAACACATAACCAAAAGGAAAAGAAAAAAGTGGGCGGGGGGGGGGGGACGGGGAATGTCAATCACTGCCCAAAAGAATCTAATGCATTTTGGAAAATATAAGCAAGGGGAAAAATCAATAGGATCTGATAGAAATTGTCTCAATGAAATGTATATCAAACTGAACAAACTATCTGCATGACAGCTCCCAGAGCTCAGGGGCAGAACATCAGAGATGAGCTGGGTACCAGAGCAGTCAACAGAACAGAGGCTGATCACTACAGATGAACTGTTTGATTCTGGGGCTAACGCTAACATATGTAAGTGATAGAATGCTTCATTTCCTTTTGGGTAATGTAAGCAATTGGGCTGGGATGTGTGTGGAGTGGGGGTAGGGGGAATTGTTCTAATGGGTTATGTCCCAGCCCTTGTCTTTTGGCATGCGGAGAGGATGAATGTTGATCTTTAAACACACACACACACACACACACACACACACACACTCATACACACACACACCATGATTATGATGTCTCATCATGGCACTTCTGCAGAGGGAAGAGTTTAGCTCAGAGATTGTTAAACCAAGGGTTGCCAAGACCAGCAGAGACTTGAGCAGGGCAGAGTTGCTTAATTCTCCCTCCTCCCCTTTACTGTATCCATGCTATCAGGGCTTGTCCCTTCCTTTCTTTGCCTCTTTGTACTCTATTCCTTTTATCCCCTATGAACATATCTGTTTGGCCTATAATTGCCCTGTAAGTTGATCAGATCAGTCAATACTTGAAGAACTTAATTTGGACTATTCACTGGAAGGTCAAATACTGAAGCTTAAACTTAAATACTTTGGCCACATCATAAGACAGGACTCATTGGAAAAGACTCTGATGCTGGAAAAGATTGAAAGTAAAAGAAAAAGGGGATGGCAGAGGAAGAAATGAAAGGAGAGTGTCATGAAAGCAACAAACATGAGCTTGTCAGACTTCAAGAGATAGTGAAGGACAGAATTGCCTGACTGGCTGTGGTCTATGGGATCACAAAGAATCAGACATGACTGAATGACTGAACAACAACAATACCACAGTACTTTGTTCTCCATCTAATACTTATAAAATAGTTAATCACTACATACCACTTTAAGGTTAACAAAGGGCTTTTTGTACATTATTTCATTTGATTCTTTCAACCCTGTAATATAGATGCCATTGTTATCATCTTCATTTTATGAATGAAGAAACTGAGGCAGAGTGTATAAGTGGCCTGCACATAGTCATAGTGCTATTAAATGTCAGAAACTAGATTTGAAATAGTTTTTCCTGACTCCAAATTTAGTACTCTGTCGTGCTACCTTAGCTTCCTTGTCTATTGTCCCTTATCTATATCATTGCTTTTTCCTAATTCTCCCTACCTCCAATCCCATTTCTGAAATAGGTATAACTAAAGAAAGGTATATTATTAATTAATTGATTGATTGGTTTTCAATTGTTTGTCAAGCACCCACAATGTACACACTGCCGTACTAGGTGAGTACTCTAAAGATACCACTGGATTATAGGGTGCTAGATTGAGAACTAGAAGGGGTCTAGTCTCTGATCATCATTTGGGGACATAAGAATAGTGACAAATGCTCTATGCCATGTGAATGGGATAGAACTCTGGTCATTCAATATGAAACCCATGGGTTATATGCAGCTTTGCTGATCCCAGAGTATGATCTGCCTAAGATTTGGGGGAGGGTAGAAATGTCTTACCGCATTAGCTAGTTCTGCATTAGAATTGTATTTCAATTCTGCAGTAGGGCATAGGGACAGCTATGTGGTGCCATGGATAGAGTTCTCATCCAGGAGTTGGGAAGACCTGAGTTCAAATCTGACCTCAAACACTTATTAGTTGTGTGACCCTGGCACTTAATCCTGTTTGCCTCCATTTCCTCATCTATAAAATGAGCTAGAGAAGGAAATGACAAACCACTTTAGTATCTTTGCCAAGAAAACACCAAATGGGTCACAAAGAGCCAGATATAACTGAAATGAATGAACAACAACAAATGGCTTGGAAGTATCATATCATAATATTATATGAAAAAGGCCCTTAAAGACCATAGAGTTCAATATCTTTGTTCTACAAATGAGAAAACTACATCACAAATAACTTGAATGACATATCCTGATTTTACCAGAGAGTCAGCACCAACTCAGAGCCCAGGAATTCTTGAATTCACAATGAAGTTTCCAAAGCTAGCAACATCCACCTCTCAGGATTCTCTGTTGCCTATAACAGACTTCTGCTTATGGAGACAGAGACAAAGTCTAGTATCAGGTTTGTTTAGGCAAACACATGTTCTTACTGCCGACTGAGCATAAACACCACTATTGCTGGACTTATGGCGGGGGAGGGGGGGAGGGGGGGCAGTAAGGATGAATCTCTTCACCACTTTACCAGAAGTCCAAGGGAAAGCTGATGTCAGATCTGT
This sequence comes from Dromiciops gliroides, assembly GCF_019393635.1. Classification (NCBI taxonomy): domain Eukaryota; kingdom Metazoa; phylum Chordata; class Mammalia; order Microbiotheria; family Microbiotheriidae; genus Dromiciops; species Dromiciops gliroides. Next base: position 185,120,082 of record NC_057863.1, on the reverse strand, counting down.
CCTAAGATAGGGAGGTCCAGAAGAGAGAATCGGTAGAACCTTTCTATAGTCCTTAATCCCAACTGAGAAAGGAGGCTCCTTCCTAGAAATTAGTCCCTCATGATACTCAATGGCCAAACATCTTTGATACAGTGTAGACTAATCAAGAGTTTCTGTTATCTCAGCAAAGTTAAGGCATCTATTCCTTTATAAGAAGTCCATGTACATAACAGAGAAAATGTTTCGGGGTGGGGAACTCCTGCTATATTAATATTCTTATTTATTAAATCAAAATTAATGTATAATTAAGTACTAGACTTATAACAGTGTGCTTTTATATTAATAAAGTTGCTGGAACTATTTTTATTACAACTAAAATATCCATATTTTTGCTATGTCATATCCAAGGGAAACTATTACTTTTCCCATGGGGTTTCAGGCCTCAAGAATGAATCTGATTGAAGTTCATGGGGAGAACATGAGAATTCTGGGACGGAAGGGAACAATATGGAGGTCATGGTAGCATCTGGTAAAAAAACAAACAAACAAAGCAAAACAGCATTATCGCAACATGCTTGCCAGCTGCCAGAAATAAAGTGAGAGAAGTAAGAGTGAGGTAAGAGGAAGATTCAGGGAATCTTCTCCTTTAACTGAACAGTGTCTATGGGAAAATTTGAAATCAGAGATTACAATTAAAATGATTAAGATGGATGAGATCTTTCTAACTTTCAGTCTTGTCTTGCAATTTCATGCACACACACATACACATATATGCATGCATACACACACAAGGATATTTTCCCCACTGTTCATTAAAAAAAGGTCTAATTCCCATAGTATTACTAATTGTTTTAGCCCAAATTAAATGTTTCTAAGTTTATAGCTATTGTTCCTTTGAACTTTGTGTGTACTAATTGAAGAGTATATGCCAGGTTCCTGGGAGTACTGTTTTGTAGCTACTTTTTTTCCCAAGTCATAGAAACATGCCTTTGCTTTGAGTAAATTATCTCAGTTGGCTGACAGTTAATGAGAAGCACACTTGTGGGGGTTCATGAGCTATATTTTTTAAAGGGTGGACCTATAGGATATCCTAGAATATATTGAAGTTTACCCCATGCAGACACAATTTGCCAGTGAGAGAGAAAGTTTGGACTTGTAGAGGTATCTCAGAAAAGGTGTTACAAAAGGAAAGTCTGATATGGGCTTATTTGGGAAAGAAGATTTCAAAAACCTTGGAGAAGGATTCTATGGGGAAAGCTAAGGCCAAAAAGCAACAGAAAGCTCTCAATAATCAGATTATGAGGAAATAGAAACAATTCCACTAAGGAAGAAAAAGGGAGAGCAGCCTAAAGAGACTAATATGCATGTACTGAGAGCTCGTCGACCAGCTTTGTTTGTTTGTGCAGTGAATAGAGCTCTGGATTTGGAGTTTAGGGTACCAATCTGTTTTGGTGAAGCAAGTTTCCTCATTGGGGAATTTCTTGTACCAATGAAATCACAGACACAGTTGAAAAAAATAAGGAAAAACATTCTAGCAAATGAGAACCATTTGAAAGTGGAATGCACCACTTGGTTAGGTAATGGGACCTTTACCCAAAGGGATCTTCTCAAAAGGCTGGCGTATTACTAACCAGCGTTGTTACAGAGGGATTTCTTCAGATATAGATCAGTTGGATTTGATGGCCTCTGAGGGCCTTTCCTTGTGGTACCCTGCATGACTGGGGGGCTTTACCCTCCCATTCTACATATGGTGGTGTTGTTCAGTCATTTCAGTCTTGTCCAACTCTTCATGACCCCTTTTGGGATTTTCTTGGCAAAAATACTGGAATGGTTTGCCATTTCCTCGTCTATCTTGTTTTACAGATGAGAAAACTGAGGCAGACCATGTTAAATGACTTGCCCAATGTCACAAAGCTAGTAAGTGTCCAAAGCTAGACTTGAACTCAAGTCCTTATGATGCCAGGGCCAGTACTCTATCCACTGTACCACCTAACTGACTTTTACATATGGCACAGAGATGGATAGATGGTTAGAGTGATTCAACTGAATGTCCTAGGGTGTTAGTGGGAGAGTGGGGAGGTCCTGTATTCATCTAGTTGACCTTAATGATAGCTACTCATATAAAGGGAATCTGGTAATTTTATGGTGACTCTCTTTTATGAGGGCCATACGAGTAACTTTTCTGCCCAGTGTATAGAACATTGTACAGACGGCTTCTGTTTACGTGAAAGAAACTTAAGTTCCTACCAGATGGCAGACAAAGCTTCCCAGGCTTCAGTAGCATTAGGAAAATTACAAAATGAATTGTTTGTGTTACATCTGGAGTTGTCACAGGAAAGAGAAAAGCTGTATGTGGTGAGGGAGTTACCCACATTTAATTATCATTCATTTGCAGACACTCCTCAAAGTTGCTCCTAGATGCCTATGCCATTATCTTGGCAGCCTCTGTTCATGATTATTTTTCCTGGATGTCCTGCAAGAAAGACTATCCTTGACTTTATTGGTTTGTTACCAGAAGACTTATAGTGCTAGACTGAACAGGACAACGTCCTCTCCCAAACTATTGCGCTGGTAACTTTCATTGGAAGAAAGCAGAAATCCTGCATCAGCCTGCAAACATTCTTCTGTGTACCAACAAGCTTCTAACCCCACGCAGACTCAAGGCTCTGAGGCCACTCCAAATTTAATGAGGTTGCTTTCCAGGCCTGGAATGTGAAAGGCGTTGCCTCTTACTGTCACTATCCCTGCATTCTTGGACTTCCCAGGCTTCCTTGGTCAGGGGCCAGTGATAGCAGCTCCTGGAGCTGTGGCGGCTTAAGCTGCTCATGGGACCACCTGCCATTGTTGGTCCTACCCCCCCCGCCCCCATTCCAATTCCTCTAGAAAAGGATTAGATACCCATGTGCCCAAGCTGGGAAAGAGAAGGGTTTGAAAGGACTCCTATTCTAATTGTGACCTGGCCTCTCCTTCCCCTACCCCACTCTCAGATGAATAATGTGTGATGGACTTTCACATGGAAAGCCAGGAACCTGAAAGTATGCAACTTAAAGTGGTTAAAATGGGTGTAGGGGAGAATACATTGAATAGTAAGTCAAAAGAATATGGTTTTTGTGTTGTATGAGCCCTGTTTCCCTTCCCATTTGGGTGCCGCTCACGGGCCCAGAGCAAACGATGAAAAATACAGCATGCCCCAAAAGTCTTATTGAAGTTCTGAATTTTTAATAGCTTAAGGCTATTTATTTATTTATTTAAGATATCAAAGCTTAAAACTGCACCAAGAACACCCTGTCATATGGAATGTTAACATCACATATTTGATCTATGACTTCTTAATACTACGAGATGTTGTATATAATCAGGGATATTTTGGTCTTCTTGTGAATTATCTGAATTTTGTCCATGCAGGTCCTTAGTAAAGTTTGATCATTTTGTCATTTTTAAAAAATTACTTTAGTAGTTCTATCCATTAGTTGAGGAATTTTCCCATTTTGTAGATACACAGTTCTAGAGAAAGAACTTCCAACCCTACCTCAACTCCCCCTCTGTTCTGGAAATTCATCAGCTTCTCCACCCTTCATTCTCCGCACCTAAATTCCAAATCTGATTCTACTCAAAACTTAGCCATTTCTGTTAAAATGACTTATCATTATTATTATTATTATTACTGTTAATATTCAGTGAAATATCTCCTGACTGGGGCCTGCCACATTATCAAAATGCCTAATTTGGGGGCAGGTAGGTGGCACAGTGGATAAAGCACCAGCCCTGGATTCAGGAGGACCTGAGTTCAAATCTGACCTCAGACACTTGACACTAACTAGCTGTGTGACCCTGGGCAAGTCACTTAACCCCAATTGCCCTGCAAAAAACCCAAAACAAAACACAAAATGACTTATTTTAGAACCATTCAGTTGTGTTGTTATTGTTTCCAGAAGATTTACCAATAAAATGTGAAGCTATTCTACCAACAGTTTTAATAATGTAAGTGAGTTCTGGTGGAGACAGGAACAAAAATGTGCTATAGGTAGACTTGTGGCTTAGTGACACCAATTCTGGAGAATAATTATGAATTATGCAAAAAAGTTACCAAACCATAATAATAACTAGAATTTAAGGCTTTCAAAAAAGCAAAAAGTGCTTTAAGGTTTAGTAGTTACTTTACTTTTGTTATCTCAGGTGATTCTTATAACAACCCTGTGAGGTAGATGCTCATATTATACTCATTTTATGGGGACATTGACATTAAGAAAAATTAAGTGGTGTGCCCAGTGTCACACATCTAATAAATGAGGCAGAATTTGAACTCTAGCCTTCCTAGATTAGACTCCAAGTCCAATGCTCTACCCACTGTGTCACTTGATCCCACTGTTGGGCAAATACTCCAAATAAATCAAAGAAAGAGTGGTCGCATATATGTCAAGACATTTATAGCAGCCTTTTTTGTGGTAGCAAAAAAACTGGAAATAAAATGGGTGTCCATTGATTGGAGAGCATCCAAGCAAACTGTGGTATATAGATATAATAGAATGTTATTACATTGTATGCCCAAGTATCCACAGCCTCTAAGTCTTACCATTTTCCTTGCCATTATGCTCTCTGGATCCCCTGGGCACTGTCATTTAACCTGCTGGGATATCCTAATGAGCTCTGAGTCTTATCAGCCCTACTGCTGAAACCTATGGACTTGTGGATTTTTCCTTCTGTTGCTTTCTCCAATGACAATGTGAGCTCCTTGATAGTAGGCCTGTTTTTTCTATTGGCATTCCAAGTGCTTAGCACTGTGCTTAGGATATAGCAAAATTTTTTCGTTCATTCATACCTAATATGTTGGAAGCCTTCCTCCAAAGCTCTTTCAACTTGCAAGAGGAAGAAAAATTCAAAGATTAACAGTTAGTAATGAAGACTCTGGGCATAAAGATACTTGGCTACCTGATAGAAGTAGGTATGTAAAGTGAGGAGGAAAGGGAAGGGAGGACAAATCTTATATACTCTACAATTTTGTCTACAGCCAAACTTTATCCAAATTTTAGCAACCCCAGAAATTGTTGTCAGTGAGTACAGGTTTTGGGGGGCATTAAGATGGATAAAGTGCTGGGCCTGGAGTCAGGAAGACTCATCTTTCTGAGTTCAAATCCAGACTCAAACATTTACTACCTTGTGACCCTGGACGAGTCACTTAACCCTGTTTACCTCAGTTTCCTCATATGTAAAACTCATATGAGTTGGTGAAGGAAATGTTAAACCACTCCAGTATCTTTGCCAAGAAAACCCAAAAATGGGGTCAGGAAGAGTTGGACATGACAGAACAACAGCAGGTTTTTTATTTTTTGTTCAAGGCTTGCAGCTGGACCTTTTGCCTTGACTGACCATGTCTTGGCTCTTCTTCCACAGGTAAAACACAAAAACCCTCAAGCCTGAAGTGGGGGATAAGACATGGGATTTCTATCCATAGAAACCCAATAGATTTCTGCCTTTGTCTCTCTGCCTGGGGTGGTCAGCTTGTGACCAGTCATTTTGAAATTCCATTTCATGAAGAATTCTAACCCTCTGCCCCAGATCCCAATAAGCAGGGAAGTCCAATGGATAGCCCATGCCCCCAGCAAAGGAGGTCATATACCTTCCCTATATCCCACTCTGTTAATTTCTTAGAGGCTCTTGTAACACCTGCAAACACATCTCACACTCCATGTTCTCTGACCTAAAAGATTGCCCTTTAGGAAAAACTGCCCATGCTTTACAATAGCCTTTGGGAATCTAACAGTTTCAGATAAGAAAGCAATAAGCCCAGCCTGATAGCTAGAAGGAATTATTGAAACAATGTTCTTTCTTCACATCCAGAACTATTCGGTCCCCATATGATCACACACACACACACACACACACACACATAAAGATAGATAGGTAGATAGATAGATAGATGGTCTAATTTATATCATTGTTTTGCATCTGAACCCTCAAATCGGTACAATTGTAAGTCTGAAAATGAAAGTAGGTGGGAAACACTTCCCAAAGTACATCTCACAATGCAATCCTTCCACAAGTCTAACTTTGAGAAAGGGGGGAAAAAAGACACAGGTGGTCCAGAATCTTTCTGTGGTGCCACTTGGCACAGTAGGAGTTCTTAATTGACATGACACCCCTCAATCTGCAGTCATCCTTCCCTTCTGCTACAAAAATCAGCAGAGTTGTCAGGTGTGAAGAACAAGTGGGGATGCCAAGCTCCAAGAGAAAAGAACATGAGGAAATGTAAAATACATAAATAGTATCAACAGCTCCTTGTTCAACCTGGTTACTAATTCCACTAACTATGCTCCATGATAAACTACCAGACAAACTACTATCCCTCCTGGGTTCCAGTTCACTCTGGATTCAATTTTCCAGCTTTTATGCAAAGAATGAGCTGAGTCCCTCTATGTCTGTGCCTTATGACTAATTCCATGGGAAGCAAATATCAAGCATCTAGAGGGAATTGTGATTATACAAGGTTATATATGTGTGTGTATGTACATATGTATCTATGTAAGTATGTATGTATGTACATATGTATGTATTTGAACTCCTGGGTTCCAATCAATACTATGTAGTACCCCCTCTTGGAGTAGCTAGGTGGCTTAGTGGATATAGGTCTGGGCCTGGAATCATGAAAACCTGAGTTCAAATTCAACCTCAGACACTTACTAGCTGTGTGACCTGGGAAAGTCACTTAACCTCTGTTTGTCTCAGTATCCTAAACCTTAAAATAATAATAATAATAGTGAAATAATAAAAAATAATATTGGGGCAGATAGATGGCGCAGTGGATAGAGCACCGGCCCTGGATTCAGGAGTACCTGAGTTCAAATCCGGCCTCAGACACTTAATAGCTAGCTGTGTGACCCTGGGCAAGTCGCTTAACCCCAATCGCCTCACTAAAAAAAAAAAAAAAATTAATTCCCATGGGTTGTGAGGATCAAATAAGTTAATAATCATAAAGCACTTGGCACAAATTGTAAAGCTTACTTGGCACATAGTAAATACTATATAAATGTTAGCTACGAATATTGTTATTACTTATCCAGTTGCCACTCATAATGGAAAAGTACATCCCCAAAGAGCAGTTGGCTACTCCACCCCTCAGGGTTCTAGTGATAACCTTGAAGTTATCTAGTACTGTACAGTTTCTAGTACTGTAGCTATATGGTATGTTTCCTGTTATAAATTAGTCAACTGGACTACCTTTTAGAAAGGGGATTTACTGAGAATGTAGAGCAAGTATAGCTGGCACAACACAATTCCCCCAAACTTGTGGTTCACTGTCCCCTTGCACATGGAAGGTCCTTGGGGAATCCTTGGGAAAAGATGGTGAGGCATATGTGTAGAGAATATATGTGGCAAAGGGCTACCTCCCAAAGCCTGGCCTCAGAAGTCCCTTTATCCCTCCTTCATGAAGGGGATTGTGGGTATTCAAGGATTGGAATCTTCATAGAATCCACCACCAGCATTTCTCTCCATCACCAGGGCCATATTCAGCCATCACTGGTCTTGGGTGATGGTCTTGCTACATCCATTGGCAGACATCTCTGTTGTTTGTAACTATGACTGCTACCACCTTTGTGGGACTCTATTACCAACTCCAGTTGCTGATGGATCCAGAGGTATGATAGGACCTTTGGATCTCAAACTAATTGGATCAACTGGGCACTCCCATTTCAGAATGTTCTTTTTCTAGTGTCAAGAAAGAGTAAATACAAAAGAAACAGAGGTTTCATGTGCTCATTGACCTATAGCAGCCAGGTCAGACAAAGGGCAGCTGCCTTTTCCCCAACCTGGTCCTTCAAAACAGTCCTTACCTGAAGCAGCCAAGAAAAAGGAGACTGAGATCAGAATGGCATCCCTTTTGTGTGCACACTCTGATCTGGCTCAGCACCTTCTGATTTACCTGTACTTGCAGCTCTGTAACCAGTTAGAAGACTTTCCATCACTATATCATACCAGCCCCTCAGTCCTGTATGGATGGAAACAGGCTTCCAAAGTTCCACATGTTGCATTGAAACCAAACAGGGATTGTTATACACACTCTATACAACAGGAAGGACAAATCCAAGCATGCCCTAAGCACTGTTTTCTTCAATGGCCTTTACTCCTCATTACACCGATGTCTGGAGAATATTTCCTGGGTCTAGGAGAGAAAAGAGCTTATTTGCTAAGTGTTTGTATTTGTTTATCATTGTGTTTCATAGTTTTTAATAATTGTTTAATTATTAATTCCATGCTATTATTTAAAATGCTGTACACAGCATTCTGGTAAATGTCTGCTTCCAGGGGAAACCAACCCAATTATTCCAAGACCACAAAATTAGCAGTGACTGAGATACCATGATTCAAATGTAGATTAGCTGGTGAATGGGGACTCAGAGCAATGTCCAAAGTGCTATAAAAGTGTGCATATCCTTTGACCTAGCAATACCACTACTAGGTCTATATCCCAAAGAGATCAAAGAAAAGGGGAAAGAACATATTTGTTACACATACAGACACACACACACACACACACACACACACTAATACATATAGTACCTCTTTTTGTGGTGACAAAGAATTGGAAATTGAGGGAATGACCACCAATTAAGGAATGGTTAAATAAATTGTTGTCTATGATTATGATGGACTACTATTGTGCTATAAGAAGTGATGAGGATGAAAGTTTCAGAAACACCTGGAAAGACTTATATGAACCAATACAGAGTGAAGAGAGAGGAACCAGGGAAACACTATACACAGTAACAGCAATATTGTAGTGATGGTCAAACATGAAAAACTTAGCTACTTTGATCAAGACAATGGTCCAAAATATTTCCAAAGGACTCATGATGGGAAATGATATCTACCTCCAGAAAAATAACAGATGAACTCTGAGTGTAGATTGCAGCATACTTTTTCACTTTCTTTATGGATCTTGTTTTTTACCTTTTTTTCCAACATGTCGGATATAGAAATATGTTTTGCATGACTTTGCATGCACGCATATTGCTTGCCTTCTCAGGTGGTAGGGGAGGGGGAGGAAGGAGAGAGAATTTTAAACTCAAAATTCTTTTTGAAAATGAATTTTTAAATGAATATTTAAAACAAAAAGACTGTAAGATTGAATAGAATGCAAGCTTTTGAGGAAAAGATGTTTGTATCATTTTTATCTTCATATCCTCAGAGCCTAGTTGTTGTAGTCCAAGAAATTTCTGGCCACATATACTAGCTGTGTAACCTCTGATCTGGGGAATGTTTTTAGGAATAATAAGGTTCACAAGCTGCAAGCCCCCTCTTATTTTAGATACACCTTCTCCTCATGCTGCTTATACCCTGGCTCTACTCCTTTTTTGGAGTTCCCCTTATCTAGAATCTTCCATACTAGAATTTTCTATGTTAGTAAAATCCATTCAACCCAGCAAGCTGTGCTCAATTGGGCCTCCTTGCCCAACTCAGTCATTAACAGCCATTATCCCCACATGGAACCTCCCTTGATATTTTTTTCCATTCAACATCCCCAATCAATCTGCCTCAGCCCAAGTGTTCCCTGAGTACACAGCTGATTGGGATTCCTCACCCTTCTCTGGAGCCTGACTTAATTCATGTCATTTAATAATACACATCATCCTCTCTCTGGGAATTTTTTTTCCTTTAAGCTTCTTCTCATTTCACAGTTCTGCTCCTTAATCTTCATTTCATTTCACTGTCCAGCCATACACAGAACTCTTTTTTGCCTCTTTGCTTTTATTTTTTCCATGGGATAATATTTGTAAAGTGTCTTAGAACTTTAGTACATAACACATAGTAGGTGCTTAAAAGTGTTTGCTTCTTTCTTTGCTTCCAGCCGCCTCTTCAAAAAAATGAATTAGGAAACCCACAAATTCCTCCACTAGAAGGAAGTAAATTGCAAGGCTTACTTTTAGCTCTGGTGAGTTTAGTCCAACCAGTCTAGGCAGTATTAAAGATAGGTTTAATTGTGGATGCATGTAATCCCAAGTCCCAAAATGCAAATGGCCTAGATATCTTCTTGGATTCTGAAGGTATTCTTAGTGGTCTTTTACAAAACTAAATCACATTTCCTGGAATATCAAATGAGATACAAATTTTTTTTAATCTTCTTGCCCTCTTGCTTAGTTTTCTCATTAACAGTCTCCAAGAAACCTTTGGTTTACTGACACTGGCTACCTGGCTATTGCTCAAACAAGATACTTCATCTCCCAATCTTCCCAATTTTCACTTGGCTACCCCTTCCTGGAACTCTCTCCCTCTTCATCTCCACTTCCTGTCTTTCTTCAAGTCTTTACTAACAGCTCATCTTCTGCAAGAAGCCTTATCCAATCCTCTGGTGCCTTCCTTGTGAGACTACCTCTAACTTACCCTGTATGTGTCTTGTTTGCATATGATTGGTTACATGTAGTCTCTCCCATCAGACTATGAGCTCCACAAGACTAGGAACTGGTTTGTTTTTGTTTTGTTCTGTTTGGGAGGAGGTGTTATTTTTTGTGTTTCTCTGTATCACCAGTACTTATAGAACAATACCTGGGATATAGTAGAGGCCTAATATAGGATTGTTGACTTGAGTATAGAAAACAAGTTCCATTTTGTCCAAGGTGGAGTGGGCTGATATTTTTTCTTCTAAAAAGAAACTGGACCTGTGATTTCATGAGTTTAGGAAATGCTTGGTAAGGAAACTACTAAAGTAGATTGGCACCTGCTATACAACTTAGAGTTTAAGTGACTTGTCCAGGGTCACATAGTCAGCATGTGTCAATGGCAAGACTTGAACCTGAGTGTTCTTGACTCCACTATGACACCTGGTCTCTGAAATTTAATATTAAATGGTAGACATCATATATCTCAAACCAAAAGACAACAGGAGTGAAATGTTAACAGCACTTAAATTTCAAGAATTTTTTCAGAAACTGGGAAGATCTTTATTCCACTTAATTTCCGTATCCCCATAATCTCACAGCAGTTACGTGTGGTTAGACTGAAGAACAACAATGTTGAAGCCTGACCAAGTTTAAAGGGCAAATGTTTGCTTTCAACACAGTCTAGAATAAGGATAATCAATGAGGAATTTTATTATGAAATAATTAATTATACCTTCAAGCTTCCATACCATAAATTCCACCTATGGGCAGTATGAACTAGACAAGGCAACATTAGACTGAGTTATTAGGGGATATAAGGAATGGAGATTTGAGGAGTTTGCCCACAGTGTGGTTTTTATAAGCATCATAGAACTGATACTCTCTGTTGATTGTCTGAGGACAGTCTTTGTAAATTCTGGGAACCTCTGCATGTGTAAGTCAGTTACTCCATCCAGTATAAAACATCTGACCTTTAAAAACTGAAAAGGGAGGTGGCACAGTGGATAGAGTAGTAGCCCTGCTGTGTGACCCTGGGCAAGGCACTTAACCCCAATTGCCTCACTGAAAAAAAACTAAACTAAAAAGGGCTTCAGAATCATTTAAAATCTGTCTGGGATGGAGAGCCCCAGTTCTTGCCAAACTATTCACATCCAGAATTTCTACTAGTGAAGGCAACATCATGTCATGCAGTACATAGAGACCTGGCCCCAGAGGAACTTGGGCTCAGTCTGGGACTCTGGCACGTACCACTTGCTGGGTGATTCCAGGGAAGTCCCTTAACTTCTCAGTGCTGCCAGGTAACTCTAAAACCATAAGTCATGGAACACTTGACCATAGACAGTGGTAGAAAGAGCATCTTCACTGGGAGGTGCATATACCTGTGGATTCCAAAATGGGGAATGAGGCTATGGCTTCATTGGAAGGATGTGTGATCCACTAACCAGAGGGTGGGAAGATGGGTAGTAATAGCCTGTAATAGCCACTCATGGGCTCATCTCCAACACAACTACACTTTTATTCTCCTGCTCCTCTAATCCCCATCTTTCCTCTATCATGCAAGCTCTCAATCTTCCCACTTTTTGATCCTGGCTAGGCCCTTTACCCAGGCACCCATAGCAGCAGCTATGCCAGTACACTTGAGACAATTCCTGTTCCAACCACAAGCGTATCCTACGCCTGTCCCTGAGATTACCTGGCAGCTTCAGCAAATGTCCTGTGGAAGGTAGTTTCTGAGTCAGTGACTAGTGAATAAGAGCTCCACACCCCCCTTTTCATTTGGGGTGGGATAGAGTGAGTTGTATAGGATAAGAAGGCATGTATACTTTATGATGGTCATAGCAGATCTCACTATATTTTGGTTCACCCCCAAACCTACCCCTTTTCTCAAATTTAATATTTTGTTTTCCCCCAATCACATGAAAAAACAATTTTAACATTTTTTTAAAAAAAACTTGAGTTCCAAATTTTCTCTCTCCTTCCCCCCCCCTTTGAGAAGGCAAGCAATTTAGTATAGGTTATACATGTGCAGTCATGCAAAACATGTTAGTTATGTTGTGAAGGAAAACACAGACAAAAACTAACAAGAAGAAAAATAAAGGAAAATGTATGCTTTAATCTGCATTCAGAATCCAATAGTTCTTTCTGTAAAGATGGATAGCATGAATCCTTTTGAATTGACTTGGATCATTGTACTGCTAAGAATAGCTAAGTCAGTCACAGCTGGACATCATGCACTATTGCTGTTACTGTGTACAATGTTTTCCTGGTTCTGCTCATTTCACTTTGCATCAGTTCAATACCCACTCCTCTCCTAAACTATCTCTTTCTGTGAAGAACACCACTGTTTTTCAGATCACTGAGGTTCACAACCTCAGCATCCCCATCTACTCCTCCTCACTCTTATCCCACATATCAAATCAGCTGCCAAATCTTACACTTTCTACCTCTTAAATCACTCAACATCTCTCTTTACTTACACAGCCACCACCCTAGTTCAAGCCTCTTTCATCTAGATTGTTGAAATACCTTCTTAATTGGTCTTTGCCTCAAGTTTCTCCTCTCCAATTCATACTCCACACAGCTGCCAATTCATACTCCTCAAAGCTGTGATTTTCCTAATTGGCATGTTTAATCATGTCACTTCCCTGCTCAATAAACTCCATTGATTCCCTATTAACTCTGGTATCAAATATTATTTTTTCTTTGTCTCATCTTTTAAAAATGGCATTACTAGCACAGTTATAATGTGTGTTATTTACAAATAATTAAATATACACATATTGGGGATACATGCTAAAAATTATATTAATAGGCATACATTATTAAAAATTTGGAGACCACTACTCTGTGCAAATGAAATTATAACTCTAGCCTTCTTCCTTCTCCCCCAAATTTACTGTGAATATCCATAACAAAATAGGTAAAGATTTTTTTTAAAAAAGGGAAAATCACTTAACTTCCACAACATCTGGTGAATGGCTCTTCAGATCTCCATGTCACCTTTCTTTTCAAGAAACTGCATATGATTGGGTTGGTTTGCCAAACTTACTACCTTGCATAAAGAGCAAATGAATGTTTTCAGGTAAAATTATCACACTATTGATCATTGCTATGCTCTTATCTCATCAAAAAATAATTAAGGATAACCTGAGGTACACAGAAGCATAAGAATTAGAGCTGGAATAAATCTCAGAGACTGAGTTGGTCAACCCCCCTCATTTAACAGACACTATTCGCAACATTCATTGATCAGCCTGTGATTTCACAGAAAGAAGCTGTCTACAAAGACCAAACCACAAAACTTTAATATAGATCCTAGGTTAGTAATGCTTTCTTGGAGCCTACATATCAGTAGTGCTAAAATCAACAGGGGCTGGAATAAGACATTCAAAACCCTATCTCTAAATGGCATCCAATGGACTTGTGCCCTTATCTCCTAGCTTTGTCTTTCTATCTGAATTCCTACATCCCCCTGTTAGGTGGCATGGATGTATGCCCCCACACGCTAGGAAACAGGAAGTCAAGCAGTCTCCTCCATATTTGGCTAGGAGCACTCTTAAGGAACAGCTGAACCTGCTAGTTGGTTTTTGCCAGAAGAAACAGCTCAGCATCAATCACACCCACATGAAAACCATTATTTGGTAGGCATTCTCCAACTTCTGGATGCTGCTGGATACTCATGCTGAGGTTGATCTTCCATTTGGGCAAGCATACATACCAAGGTTTAAAATTTTCACAAGAGAATTATGACATTGCTTCCCTCATGTCTGGTATCCAAAGAACATGACTCTTACTTTCTCTCTCTCTCTCTCTCTCTCTTTGCAGGGCAATGAGGGTTAAGTGACTTGCCCAGGGTCACACAGCTAGTAAGTGTCACATGTCTGAGGTCAGATTTTAACTCAGGTCCTCCTGAATCCAAGGCCAGTGCTTTATCCACTGCACCACCTAGCTGCTCCATATAACTCTTACTTTCAACAATAACACAGGGAAGCAACTCTACAGACACTCATTGGAAAATTCCGTTGTGAGATGCTTGTGATCCAATACTTGCCAAAGGCTCAGTGAAGATATCTGATATGGGATAGCAACAGACTAATGGATGTGTTAACCCTATCCGTTCTTCTCACTTTTGCCAAGCTATTTACCCAACGATGTTAGATCATCAGAAAATACACCAAATTATCCTAGGTGTCTCATTTCCACTCTCCTGAATATGAATAGATTATCTGAATTTCACTTAAATGGGACGCTGTTTGCTATTATAGGAGGTCCATACAAGAAACACACACACAGACATATACATATACATATACATACATATATATATATACATTCCTATGCTTTGGGGTACCTCGGGCTATCCTTATTTTTTTTCTTCCTGAAATAAGAGCATAGCAATGATCAATATTGTGATCATTTAACATTATGTACACACACACACATATATTTGCTGAGGTTGTTGTCTTTTGCAAAATCATAGACAGTGTCTACTGTTATTCAGTCTCCCTTATACAGGGATACACAAGATAAATTCTTTGTGATTAGTTCCAGGAAAAAGATTGTCTCCATGGTTCAGTGTGGGAAATTATGGTCCCTTTATGCTTCAAGATCAAAGAAACTAGGGACCACTCATCCTTCCATTCACTCAATCAATAGCCATTTATTAAATGCTTCATGATATCATAACAAAAATAAAACATTCAAGGAGCTTATAGTCTATTGAGGGAAACAAGATAAGTGAATATAAGACATATGTAATGTAAATAGGAAATGAGAAGCAGCCTGGTATAAGGGCCCTGACAATCAGGAAAATCTGGGTACAAGCCCCATGAGACCTATACTGGCTCCTTGCTTTCCCTGGTTAGTATCTCCTGCTTCTTCTAAAGTCCAGTTCAAGGGTCATCTTCTCCTCCCCCAACTCCCCACCCCCTGTTGCTGTGAGAATCAAATGTGTTAACATATGTGAAGAGCTTTATAAACCCCAAAGCACCATATAAATGTTAGCCTTATTAGTAAATAAATAATTTAATTTAGCCAGCTAGGTGGTACAGCGAAGAAAGAGCTGGCTGGACTAGGAGTTAGGAAGTTGTGAGTTCAAATCTCGTCTCTAAGGTGCAATAGCTATGTGACGCTCGGCAAGTAACTTCTCTCAGCTTCAATTTGTTCATCTGTAAAATGGGGCTAATAATACATACCTCACGGGGTTTTGTTGTAAGACTCAAGTGAGATAACATGTGCAATTCTTTGCAAACCTTAAAACAATATATAGATTATGACGATGATCATCATCATTGTCACCAACATCATTTAAATTCCTAGACAGCCTGGATTCTTTCATTGTTGGCTTTGAATCCCTAGCACCTAGCATAGAGCCTGATACAAAATAGGTGCTTAACAAATGCATATTGACTGATTGATTTTTATCCCAAGTTCTAAATATCTTGCTTGGACTGTGAGCCTCCAGTACCCTCTAATAAGGCTTAACCAATTCTGAGAATAGATGAAAAACAACCTCCCAGTTCCTCTGAGTTTAGTTCTATTCATACATTCTTGCCTCGTACCATTCTTGTTTTCAAAGGGCACCACGCTGCTGGCTCACGTTCTGCTTGTGGTTCGATACAGCCTCTCTATCTCTTCCTGCCACACTGATGCATAGCTTGTCATTTCGCAGCTTATATTTGTTTTTCCACACCCCACGT
This sequence comes from Dromiciops gliroides, assembly GCF_019393635.1. Lineage (NCBI taxonomy): Eukaryota > Metazoa > Chordata > Mammalia > Microbiotheria > Microbiotheriidae > Dromiciops > Dromiciops gliroides. Next base: position 185,104,031 of record NC_057863.1, on the reverse strand, counting down.
GTCCCAGCCTGCACTTGGCCTTTTCTGACTCGTAGTCATATCCTCCCCAGGACCCTGTTATCTCAGCTGCCAACTTTATAAGCATTCCCACTCTACATCATATCCAGGCTGCTGCTGAAAATATTTAAAGAACACAGAATGTAGGAGTGACTCTGGTAGAATGCCACTTAATGATTCCAGGATCATTAGCAGACAGAGAACACTGAATTTGGAGACAGCTCATTGGGTTTCAAATCCTGTCTCCAATGTTTTTTTAACTATACGACTTTGAGCAATTCATTGAACATCTCTGAGCTTTCAGTGTCCTCATATGGAAAGAGACGGGGCTAAATAATATCTTCATTACCCACTTCACAGGATTGCAATGAAGAAAATGGTTTGTAAACTTTAATTATTTCTTCACTATTTTCATATATACTCATCAATAGCATGAGTACTCCCTCCAACAGTACAGATCGAATCCAATTCGTGTCTTCTTAACCTTAGGGACTCCTTCTAAATATCCTCCTTAAGAACATAATGATGACTTTCTTCACAAAAGATTAAAATTACAAGGCTACCTTGTAATTCCAAGTCCTGTTCCAACACTTTCTGGGATCACTCCCACCATCTCCTGTCTTTGCTTCTATTTACATGTGGCTGAATGAAACTGGAGAAAAATACCAAAACCGTGTTGACTGGGTCCACTTCAAATTTAGATTTACATAATCTCAACTTGGTTCTTTCCTTTTACACGCCCCCCCTACTTAACACTATCTCACTAACTCGCTACAGTGGCTTTTCCAAACCTATTCGTTCCTCCCTTCTCAGCCAAGAATTTTATTTCCTATTTCACTGAAAAACATTAAGGCAAAAGTTCCTTCTTCTCCTCCTTATCCCACATCATTCAGATGATTTTTGCCACTTCTCACATGAAGAAGTGGTCCTCATTCTTGCCAAGGATAATCCCTCTACATACACAAATGATCCTATTCTATCCTGTTCCCTTCTGCAGAATGCCCATTCTATCATCGCTGCTCTCTCTTATCATCCATCTCTCTCTTGTCTACCACCTTCTTCCCTACTGCCTATAAATATTAACCCATCCTCAAAACCCTCCCACTTTATTCCATAGCTCTCCTTCCTTTTGTGGCTTACCACCTTGAGATGGCCATCTATAAGCAATGCCTCCACCTCCAATCTTTTCACTCTTAACTCTCTACAGTTTTTCTTCCAGCCTCATCATCCATCTGAAACTGCTCTCTCCAAAGTTACCAATGATTTCTTCATTGCCAAACTGAATGGCCTTTTGTCAGTCCTCATCCTTATTTTTTTTTTTTGTGGGGCAATGGGGGTTAAGTAACTTGCCCGAGGTCACACAGCTAGTAAGTATCAAGTGTCTGAGGATGGATTTGAACTCAGGTACTCCTGAATCCAGGGCCAGTGCTTTATCCACTGTGCCACCTAGCTGCCCCAAGTCCTCAACCTTCTTGACCTCTCTGAGGTCTTTGACGTTGTTAATCACCCTTTTCTCCTTGACACTTTCTATTCTCCACATTTCTTTGATACTTTTCTATCTTGGTTCTCCTCCTTCCCATCCAACCACTCTTTCTCTGTCTTCTGATTTTTATCCAGTCCACACCAGTTAAAGGTAGGTTCTGGCTGGCTTATCCCTCTACGTTATTTCACTAGGTGATATCATCAGTTTCCATGGATTCAATTATCATCTCTATGTTGATGTTTCTTAGATCTATCTGCTTATCTTGTACAATACTCTCTCCTAATATTCAGACTTTGTATCAGTTCATCTAAGTCTTTCTTTCCTTTTCCAGATTCATCATGTTTGTCATTTCTTACACCATAGTAATTATCTTCATGCATCATCCTAGATTCTTCACTCTCACACCCCTTATATCCAATCCATTGCCTAGAATAGTAGATTTTACCTTTGTAACATCTTTTCTATACACCCTCCTCTTTCTTCTAATAATGTCACCACACTGATGTGAGCCTTCATCACATCATCCCTGGACTATTCCAAATAGCCTACTGATTATTCTCATTACTTCTAGTCTCTCCCTATTCCAATCCATCCTCCACTTAAATGTCAAATTAATCTTCCTTTAGGCACCATTGCACCGTAGAACAATAGCTGAAACTTTCCCTAAAAGAAGTCTTTTCTGATCTCCTTTAAGACTCGTGTCTTCCAAAAATCCTAGATAATCTACTAAAAAAACTACTTGAAACATTAACACCTTTAGCAAAGTTGCAGGAAATAAAATAAACCTACATAAATCATCAGCATTTCTATATATAACCAACAAAGCCCAGCAGCAAGAGATAGAAAGAGAAATTCTATTTACAATAACTGTAGACAATATGTAATATTTGGAGGTCTTCCTGCCAAAACAGACCCAGGAATTATATGAACACAATCACAAAACACTTTTCACACAAATAAAATCAGATCTAAACAACTAGAAAAAATATTAATTGCTCATGGGTAGGCCAAGCCAATATAATAAAAATGACAATTTTACCTAAATCAATTTATTTATTCAAGGCCATACCAATCAAACTACCAAAAATTAATTTATAGTGCTAGAAAAAGATAAGAGCAAAACTCATCTGGAAGAACAAAAGGTCAATAACATCAAAGGAATTAATGGGGGAAAATGCAAAGGAGGTGGCCTAGCCAAAACTATATTATAAAGTAACAATCATCAAAACTATTTGGTACTGGCTAAGAAACAGAGTGGTGGATCAGTGGAATAGGTTAGGCACACAAGACACAGTAGTAAATGACTATAGCAATCTACTATTTGATAAACTCCAAGACTTCAGTTTCTGGGATAAGAACTCACTATATGACAAAAACTTCTGGGAAAACTAGAAAATAGTATGGCAGAAACTAGGCATAGACAACATCTTACATGGTATACAAAAATAAGGTCAAAATGGGTACATGATTTAGACATACAGGATAATGTCATAGGAAGGAATAGTTTATCTGCCAGGTCTATGGAGAGGAGAAGAATTTATGACTAAACAAGAGATAGAGAACATTATTAAATGCAAAATGGATCATTTTGATTACATTAAATTTTTTTCAGAGCAAAAATGAAGCATGTTGCCAACCTCTTTAAAAAAAGGTCATAGACCCAAAGTGCAAAAGTTCAAAAATGCATTTTCCTTTTTTAAAAAAAGTATTTGATTATTTTCCAGTTACATGTAGAGATAGTTTTCAACATTTGTTTATATAAGATTTCCAATTTCAAATTTTTCTCCCTCCCCTCCCCCTTCCCCTAGACAGCAGGTAATCTGATATAATATATATATATATATATATATAACATTAAACATATTTCTGCATTAGTCATGTTATAAGAGAAGAATCAGAGCAAAAAGGAAAGACCTCAAAAAAGAAAAAACAACAGCACCAAAAACAAAAGAAATAGTATGGTCCAATCAGAATCCATATTCCATGGTTCCTTTTTTTCTGGATTTGGAGAGCCTTTTCCATCATGAGTCCTTTGGAACTTTCTGTACCATTGGATTTGTGAGAAGAATCTAGTCTATCACAGTTGATCAACACATTATATTGATGATAATGTGTATAATGTTCTTCTGGTTCTGCTCATCTCACTTATCATCAGTTCATGCAAGTCCTTCCAGGTTTCTCTGAACTCCTCCTGCTCATCGTTTCTTACCGCACAATAGAATTCCATTACATTCATATACCACAACTTGTTCAGCCATTCCCCAATTGATGGGCAGTCCCTCAATTTCCAATTCCTTGCCACCACAAAAAAGAGCAGCTATAAATATTTTTGTACATGTGGGTCCTTTTCCCTTTTATGATTGATTACATTAAATTAAAATGATTTTGCACAAACAAAAACAATGCAACCAAGAGTATAAGGAAAATAAAAATCTGGGAAACAATTTTTACAACTAGTGTTTCTGATAAAGGCTTCATGTCTTAAATATATAGAGAAGTGAATCAAATTTATAAGAATACAAGTCATTCCCCAATTGAGAAATGGTCAAGGGATATGAATAGTTAGTTTTTAGATGAAGCAATTGTAAAAAATATATAATTATTAATAACTATAACTAACCCAGGGAAATTATAATAACTGGATTTATGAAAAATTATAATTATAAGTTTAGAAAAATTATAATTTGGCCATAAATCCTGCCACGGTCGCCATTAAAATGTGAAAATATTTTTGAATGATTGGGCCTAATTTGGGGGGGACTAAACTGTGGAGGACTAATCTGGGGACTGTTGACTAACTGACTATCTGACTGCTATTAATTTAATGTGGGCCGTTTATAAAGTTCCACCACCCTGCTCCACTCCCAAAATGATAAGCAAAATATTAAGAAGCCTCTTAACTAAATAATCAAAGCAGAGTTTATTTATGAGATACTATTTAAAATTAAGAATACAGGGAGAGGCAGCTAGGTGGCACAGTGGATAGAGCACTGGCCCTGGAGTCAGGACTACCTGAGTTCAAATCTGGCCTCAGACAACACTTACTAGCTGTGTGACCCTGGGCAAGTCACTTAACCCCAATTGCCTCACTAAAAAAAAAAAAAAAAAAAGAATACAGGGAAATAAAATGTACAACCTGATTGCGTTGCAGTGCGTCTCTTTCCCACCTGCTGTGCCTTGAACTTTTTTAATACAATAAAGACCTTAGCCACCTCCGTGCTCAGGGCACTTTACACTTTCCCTGCTCAGCTACTTTCTTCTAACTCCACCTGTACCCTTTCACTTTGTAAATCCCCCTGCTTCTAACTTTCCTCTCCTCCTTACTGCCACCGCTGAACCCCTGTGTTTCTCTCTCACTGACCTTCTGTCTGTCTGCTCCATCAGTCTGCCCTTCAGCCTCTCTTTTCTCTGCTCCTTGTCCTTCTCGTCTTCTCCTGCATCCTTGTAGCCCCGTCTCTAGTCCGATCCCCTGAGTCTAACTCCCAGGTCTATATATACCTTTTCTTTTCTCCGCTCAAATCTCGGGGCTTCCTGCGCCCACACACCAAGCTAATCTGCCAGTCAGGACTGCGGCTGGGGCTGGGGGGGATGCTCCAGCATCCTGTGCCTCAGCACAGGCTATCCGGGATCTTTCAGATAGCTCTGCTCAGGTTGGAGGGAGCTGGGGGCTTTTTTATTCCCCCCAGCTGTCTGACCCAGAGTCTTGCACAGCCCGCAGGGCTTTCTGGCTCAGCTGACCCTGAGGGCCTAAGGCTTTCCAATCTCAGCCCAAAGGTAGGGTCCCCAAATCAAAATAAATTTCCACACAATTGAAGTGATCTATAGTCATATGAAAAAATGTTCTAAATTGCTATTGATTAGAGAAATGCAAATTAAAAGTACTCTGAGGTACCAATCTATCAGATTGACTAATAAGACAGAAAAGGAAAATGATAAATGTTAGAGAAGATATGGGAAAATTGGAACACTAATGCATTGCTGGTGGAGTTGTGAACTGATCCAACCATTCTGGAGAACAATTTGGAACTATGCCCAAAGGGCTATGAAACTGTGCTTACCCTTTGACCCAGCAATAACACTTCTAGGACTGTATCCCTAAGAGATCATAAATAAGGGGAAAGAACCCATATGTACAAAAATATTTATAGCAGCTCTTTTTGTGGTGGTGAAGAATTAGAAATTGAGGGGATGCCCATCAATTGGGGAATGGTTGAACAAGTTATGGCATATGAATATAATGGAATATTATTGTGCTATAAGAAATGATGAGCAGGCTGGCCTCAGAAAAACCCAGAAAGACTTACATGAACTGATGCTGAGTGAAATGAGCAGAACCAGGAGACATAGTACAAATAACAGCAACATTATGCAATGATCAACTGTGATAGACTAGTTCTTCTCAGCAATACAATGATCCAATACAATTCCAAAAGACTCGTGATGTAAAATGCTCTCCACATCCAAAAAAAAAAAAAACTATGGAGTCTAAATGCGTACTATTTTCACTTTATTTGTTGTGGGTTTGTTTTTCCTTGTGGTTTTCCCCTTTTCTTCTTTCACAATATGATTAATGTGGAAATATGTTTAATGTGATTGTACATATATAACATATTAGATTGCTTGATGTTTTGGGAGAAGGGAAGAGAAGAGAGGGAGAGAGAAAAATTTGGAACTCAAAATTTTACAAAAATGAATGCTGAAAACTGTGGTAAAATATGAAAGTTTTTAACAGTCGGTTAGGATAACTGAAAGACGCCAGTTTTTCAAGGACCACCCTTTTGGGGAGGAGATGAACAGTCCGCCTGCTGCGCATGTCAGACTGCCTGCCGGGTACAGTCCGCCTGCTGCGCATGTCAGACTGCCTGCCGGGTTTTTTGGACTTCCGGGGTGGAGAGAACGGGAGTAGCCTTTTTTGCCGGCTTGGCGGGACTCCTGGCGGCGCAGCACAGACGGTCTGACTCACTCCAAAGGTGGCCTAAATCGGTTTGGTGAGTTTTTATAAGGAATATAGACTAAGCCTAGATTTAAGACGATTTGTACTGTATTTCTATTTTCCTATCCTTCTAATCAACAACACCTTATATACAATAAAGGCTCTATCTAGAAAACCAGAAGCTTCTTCCATTTACTAGTCTGGGAGATAAATTAAGGGAAGGGTTAAGTAGGGGAGATTTATGATCTAATATCCAATTTTAAATCTCACAGTTTGGCGACCCCGAAGGGACCTTAAGGACCCTCCCACCCTCCCTAGTTTGGCCATAAGCCGGCTAATTCGGTGGATTTTCCAAATACCCCCCCCCCCCCCCCCGCGGACTTTCCCTTTGTCTAATCTCCCTTAAAGACTTTAAGCCTCTAAAAGTCTTGCTTTAAACAGAAAAGCCAGCCCAGTTTAAAGGGCAAGATGCTCGAATATTCTACCATCCCTTTGATTTTTCTCATCGGAATGTATTGGGACAGCATAACATCCCGACTTAGAGGAATAGTTTACTCAATGGTCCTTCATAACATTATTGGTTTTTTCCTCATTCAGGCAGCAAAAATTTTTTTGTATAATAGTATACGTGAGAATCTTTGGGAAAATACGTTTAATATAAGTAGAAATTTTATGCCTGCAATTGAAATACCTTTTAATACCACATCCATAGTTCATACGACTAAGGATTTTATTTTTTTTTGGTTTTTTTTTGTTTTTGTTATTATCATTGTTTTTGTTATTATCATTGTTATGATGTGGGGGAAACTCTCACATATGGAGAGAGACCTCAAAATGGCTGTTTCTACTAGAGATGATCCAAGTTCAGAATCAGATCAGCAGAAACTACTCCCTCTGCAGGAAGCTATAGAACATAGTAAGAAGGGAGTGCCAATTCAAGTCAGAAAATATAGCCCCTTTAGACCAAGTGACTTGAGCGCATGGAAATCAATCATCCCTAGTTTTGAGAAAAATCCAAACACTGTAATTTCACAGTTAAGGACTATATTTAATGCATATCAACCCAGTTGGGCTGATGTTACTTGCCTTTTGGAAACTTTACTGTCCCCAACTGAGATTAAAGATATTATCTCAGCAGGAAATGCCCTTGTTGCGAAAGGTAAGGCCGATGTGGAATGGCCTCTAAAGGATCCAGAGTGGAATTATAATGATGATAGGGATTTCCAAAGATTAAAAGATGCTAGAGAAACACTTCTGAAGGGAATGGAATCTTGCTCTAGAAAACCGGAAAACTGGCAGAAATTTTTAAGCCTACCTCAGGAGGCTAATGAAAGACCAAACAGATTTTATGATAGACTTTGTGAGGCCACTAGACAGTACACCAGATTGGATCCAGTAGATTTAAGAGATTCCTGTATCATTCTCAACACATTTGTTTATAATTCACTGCCAGAAATACGCAGATACTTTCTGAAACAATGTCCAGACTGGAGAAATCTCTCAGTAGATAGAATTAAGGAACTTGCAAATTATGTCTTTGACTCACGTGAGGAAGATCCAGATCACCCTAAACAGAGCATTCTGGCACCAGCGATTCCTAGTCAGCCATGTGGACACCGGAGCAAGGACACTAAGGTGTGTTGTTACTGTCGTAAGGAGGGGCATGAATTGAGAGAATGTAGGACTTGGAGAAGAAATTCTAATTCTAATTACAGGCGAAATCAAAATAGAAATAGATCTTTTTGGAGGAATACAGAAAGGCAGTACCAGAATAATGGTAACCAAGACCCCCCTCAGAAGAGGTCACAGGAATGATGGTGTCTTGGGGAGGAATGGAACATAGATAATGAAAGCCATATATTCCCAGATCCGGATTTTTTGAATGCACTTGTGCCAGTCCATTCACCTCCCCAGAGTAATGAACCACATGTCACCTTAAAAGTGGGGGAGACTTATTATGATTGTCTGCTAGACACAGGAGCCTCTAAATCAGTATTAGTAAGCAAACCAGATGCTGGGTGTAGACCTGTAGGATTTTTGAATGTAGTGGGAGTCTCAGGAAAGAGCCAGAGAGTGGCAAAATTGAATCCTCGCATGGTATCTATGGGGCCCTTAACAGTAGAACATTCATTTTTACTCATGCCTGATGCCCCTGTAAATTTATTAGGTCGTGATCTCCTTTGCAAGCTTAGAGCAACCATATCTTGTGCTCCAGATGGGGCTGTCTCCTTACAATTGCCAGAGGATACTGTTCATTTATTACCAATTTTACTTACAGAAGCTCAAGGAACAGCAGGGGAGGTATCCAAAATCCCTTCTGACATTCCTGAGTCTTTATGGGCCTCATCCCCTAATGAGGTGGGGCTCCTTAAGTCTGCCATGCCTGTTACCTTTAAAGTTAAGGGGGGACCACCCCCCTCCATTCCACAGTATCCATTGTCTAGGGAAGCAATAGAAGGGATCACCCCTATAATTGAGGCTTTGAAAAGCCAGGGTATTATTATTCCATGTCATCACTCTCCATGCAATACTCCCATTTTGCCAGTTAAAAAACCCAAGCCTGGGCCAGATGGTAAACCTGTTTATCGTTTTGTGCAAGATCTTAGAGCGATTAATAATTATGTTATTCCTAGACATTCCATAGTTCCAAATCCGGCTACGATAATTTCATCGATTCCCTATGAATCTACATGTTTCACAGTGGTAGACCTTTGCTCTGCCTTTTTCTCCATACCAGTACATGAGGACTTCCAATATTTATTTGCTTTTACCTGGAAAAATAGACAGTGGACCTGGACTAGACTCCCACAGGGATTTGTAGACAGTCCCACATTATTTTCCCAAATTTTACAGCAGGATCTGGCCTCTATTACCTTTAAGGGCTCCATACTAGTACAATATGTTGATGACTTACTTTTGGCCTCTCCTAATGCTGAAATTTGTCAGGAAGATAGCCGTCACTTACTGCTGGAGCTGCACAAGAGAGGACACAAGGTTTCCAAGACAAAGGTACAATGGTGTTTGCCCCAGGTAGAATATTTAGGATTTATTTTGGCTGCTGGAACTCGCTCTGTCTCTTCTAAGCGAGTCCAGGCCATTCAACAACTCTCTGCCCCCACTACTAAGAGGCAGTTGAGAGCCATTCTGGGAGCAGCTGGGTACTGTAGACAATGGATACCCTCTTTTGGTGAAATTACTAAACCCCTCATAGCTCTTACAAAAAGTTCTGTTCCAGACAGTTTACAGTTGGATCCCCAGCATCTCTCAGCCATAAAAGAATTAAAACGGGCCTTGTTATCAGCACCTGCCCTAGGACTGCCAGATTATAGTAAGCCTTTCACTCTCTTTGTGCATGAACAAAGGGGGGTGGCTTCTGGAGTCCTGACTCAGTCACTGGGGCCTAACCAACGTCCTATAGCCTACTATTCAATTCAGCTGGACCCTGTAGCGGCTGGAGCGCCACCTTGCCTTAGAGCAGTGGCGGCCACAGCGCTTTTGGTAGAAAAAGCCTCTGATTTGGTCCTAGGTAACCCTCTAACTGTGCAATGCCCTCACGAAGTGGAGGCTCTCTTACTACGTCACAGGACACAAGCCTTTTCAGATCAAAGGCTGGCTAAGTATGAAATAACCCTGTTAGGTAATGAGAATATCACTTTAAAACGCTGCACAGTTCTTAATCCAGCAACACTACTCCCTAACTTACCATTCTCGGGGGAACCGTTGCATGACTGTGCTTCTTTAGTTGATATGGCTGAAAAACCCCGTGACGATCTTTTTGATACACCTTTAGAAAATCCTGATCTTGTCCTCTATACAGATGGTTCCTCATTTATGAGAGAGGGAACCCGTTTTACTGGAGCTGCTGTAGTTTCTGATTATGACACCCTCTGGGCAGCTTCTCTGCCTTCCCATTTTAGTGCACAGGCTGCTGAACTTGTGGCTCTTACACAGGCCTGTAATATAGCTAAAGATAAGAGTGCCACCATTTTTACTGACTCGAAATATGGCTTTGGCATATGCCACTTTATTGGTATGATTTGGCGTCAACGAGGCTTTCTAACATCCTCGGGCAAGGCTATTGCCAATGGGGACCTTATCAAGGACCTCTTAGATGCCCTAAAACTGCCTTCTTCCCTAGCCGTTGTACATTGCCCTGCCCACACAGGGAATAGTGATCCTGTTTCAAAGGGAAATGCACGAGCCGATTCTGCAGCCAAGCTAGCTGCATTAGAAGCTGCTGAACATGTATTTAACCTTTCACCTTCTGAGGATATTCCTTCCAACCTAACCTATGACGATTCTGAAGTAGAAAAGTGGAAAAAGAAATTTAAGGCGAAACAGATCAATGGCATCTGGGTGTCTCCGGAAGGTAAGCCATTTCTTCCCCGGAAATTCTACCACCAGGTATGCCTCTCTGTTCACAGAAAAGGCCATTTTGGTACACAAGGCATTGTAGACTCTATTAAGAGAACCTGGATAGCACCAGGTGTGACTAATACAGCATCTCGAATCTGCTCGGGCTGCTCCACATGTCAGTCTTATAATCAGTATGCTTTTAAGGCCAAAGCTTATGGAGGGCGTCCTCTAGCATATACACCTTTTGAGCACTTACAAATTGATTATATTACTATGCCAAAAGCAGGACATTATAAATTTTGCCTTGTTATAGTTGATCAGCTCACTCGGTGGGTGGAGGCCTTTCCCAGCCCCCGAGCCACAGCTGCCTTTGTTGCCAAAATTCTTCTTAAAGAGATAGTACCTCGTTTTGGCCCACCAGCCCGCATCGATTCTGACAAAGGCACACATTTCACTGATTCGATTTTATCCCAAATCTACTCTTTCTTGGGAGTGACTCCAAAATTCCACACGCCCTACCATCCACAAAGTTCAGGCCAAGTCGAACGTATGAATAAAGAGCTTAAGAGTATGATTGGCAAATTATGTACTGAAACCCATTTGAAATGGCCTGATGTTCTACCATTGGCATTATTCTATCTACGAAGTAGACCAAGAGGAGAACTTCATATATCTCCTTATGAAATGCTTTTTGGTCACCCTCCTATCCAAGCTAAAACTTTTTCCCCAGTTTATACATCACTGGTGGGAGGTGATACTTCTGTTGCTTCCTATATACAGGAATTACAGACCAGGCTACGTGAACTCCATGAGGCAGGAGCTGTGGTCCAGGCAGGACCATTAGACTTTTCATTGCATAACTTCAACCCAGGAGATAAAATATATGTAAAGAATTTTCAGAAAACCAGTGGAACTCAACCTGCCTGGGAAGGACCTTTTCAGGTATTATTGACAACTCCTACTGCCATTAAAATTGGTGAAAAAGACTCATGGATTCATTGCTCTCATATAAAGCCTGCACCATTCATAGGTGAAGAGATTTCAGATAGACCTGAGGTAGACGCTAAAGAGGTAAAAACTCTAAAGATAGCAACTGTTAAAGAGCAAAGAGAGTTCAGAGGAAAAAGGCAGTTCCCATTTAATAATCCCACTGATCAGTTAAATGCTTTGGGACTCAGTCTTCGTAAAGTATCAGGAGACGGAAATTGCCTTTTTAGGGCTTTAGCAGACCAGCTAGAAGGTCACTGTAGAAATCATCTCAGACACAGACAAGAAGCTGCTTCTTATATGATTAACCATAGACAAGAGTTTGAGTCTTTTAGAGTAAATGACTCCCCTTTTGAAGAATATGTTGATGAATTAAAGAAATTTGGAAAGTGGGGAGGAAATGATACAATTGTAGCATTTGCTAAGCAGCATCAGCTGAATGTTGTGGTTCATCAATTAAATCAGCCTTTATTGAAAATCAGTGGCACAGACAAAACTGATGCTAGAGAACTCCACATTTTCTACCATAAAGAACATTATGACAGCATTAGAAAGATCAATGACAATTCAGAAACCCCTGCCACTTTGGCATGCAGAGAATTGGGGAACCAGTTAAAACAATGTGGCATACCCCAAACTCTAGCAGCTTAAATACCTTAAAATTTAACAAGCATTTCCTTCCACAGGCAAAAGCACTGAAGCACATGGCCTAGTTTTCTGGCCCACCTCAATTTCTCCCACCCTTTTCCCTACCCTATACCTATTTTTTTTTTAATCCTTTTTGCTTTTTGTTTTGTTTTGACTTTTGAAAGGCACTGAAAAGACCTGGAATTCACCACACCTTTAAATTCTTTAAGAGCACAAAAGGGTGCTTAGCGAATCTTTTGCCTTTTATTTTTGGTTTTTGGTTTTGCTTTGTTTTTTTTTTACTTTTGTTTCTTTTGCTTTTCTTTAAAAACCCGATTTTGTAAACTAAGTGACTTTTCAAAGGCATTTTAAGTATATGCTATTGAATATTGAATCTTGCTTATTGAAGTCTTATTTCTTTTTGATGAATTAATCACCACTTTAAGTATCTGCTACTGTTATACTAGAGAATTCATGTATAAGATGATGTGGTCTACTTGCTAAAAGAAGATTATGTAATAATGTCTAAAAGAAGATTATGTAACAATGTCTAATATAATCAGCTATTTACATTCGTTTATTATTTATATGTCATTATACTCTGGGTATGGTTTGGAATTATTGTATATATCACTAATATATTCTCAGTTATGCAGCATAGCACACATTTTTACCATCATATTGTCTTTGGTGAAATTAATGAGATTTCAGAAATATGGAAACTTATCATTTCAGAGACTAACTTGCTGTGAACTCTGATGCAGGCCCTGGAGAGAATATATGTGCAACAAAAGGAGAGACAGGTATACATAAGTCCATGGTTTGCTTATGATGGTGACTATGTAGAGCACAATTACTAGGCACAGTCCAGTATTCATCCTCTCTCCCTCCTAATTTAACCTAATTTAACTGAACTTACTTATCTTTTTATCTCACTCAGTTGAATTCACCTGTGGCCTAGCACAATCACTGGCTGTCTCGGAACCATGAGATATGGTATGATAACCTTTCCATAACATTTTCAGGTGTCATGAACACATACTAAATTTGACTTTGATCCAGACACATGGTGGTAAAAAGTGTTACTGATTGAAAAATGCTATGCTAAGGTTTAGTAAAAAAAAAAAAAAAATACAGCAATTCAAACAGTTAAAGAAGAAATCCAGCTTTCCAGACCAGAGTCCAGAATCCAGAATCCAGACCAGAGTCCAGAATCCAGTTTTCCAGACCAGAATCCAGTTTCCTCCTGATGACATCTTACCACTTCAAGAAGACAAGAGAACTCAGAGACTTTATATGAACTGTTTTGCTTTATTAGCTTTTACTATCTCCTTTCTGTTATATACTATCTGTAACATGTACTCTCTGCAGAGGCTCTCCCTTTGCAAGACTAATGTCAAAGCGTCGGTTCATGAGGAAAGAAAAAAAATCGCCCCTCTGGACAAAACTTTCCTCTCTTCCTTTTCTGTATTGTTGTTCGCATATTATTAGTCAGCAGAAGTTATTATATTCTTTTTACTGTTCCATCAAGGAAACATTCCATTTCTTGAGGAAGCAAAGGGGGGAAATGTGGTAAAATATGAAAGTTTTTAACAGTCGGTTAGGATAACTGAAAGACGCCAGTTTTTCAAGGACCACCCTTTTGGGGAGGAGATGAACAGTCCGCCTGCTGCGCATGTCAGACTGCCTGCCGGGTACAGTCTGCCTGCTGCGCATGTCAGACTGCCTGCCGGGTTTTTTGGACTTCCGGGGTGGAGAGAACGGGAGTAGCCTTTTTTGCCGGCTTGGCGGGACTCCTGGAGGCGCGGCACAGACGGTCTGACTCACTCCAAAGGTGGCCTAAATCGGTTTGGTGAGTTTTTATAAGGAATATAGACTAAGCCTAGATTTAAGACGATTTGTACTGTATTTCTATTTTCCTATCCTTCTAATCAACAACACCTTATATACAATAAAGGCTCTATCTAGAAAACCAGAAGCTTCTTCCATTTACTAGTCTGGGAGATAAATTAAGGGAAGGGTTAAGTAGGGGAGATTTATGATCTAATATCCAATTTTAAATCTCACAAAACTTAAAAAAATAAATTCTACTGCCTATTTTTTTTAAAAGACTAGTATCTTCCCTCTGTTGATTATCTCCAATTTATCCTGCATCTCTCTCATTTGTGCATAGTTGCTTTCATGTTGTCTCTCCTGTTAGACTGTGAACTCCCCACAGCCTGGCCCCAGCCTGTTTTTCCAGTTTTGTTATAGATTACTTACCTTCTGGCATTCTGTACTCTAATCAAACTGGCCTTTTCTCTGTTCCTCAAATAGCACCCAGTCTTCTCTCTCTGTGCCTTTGCACTGGCCATACCTCAAGCTGAAGTAATACCTTCCACATAGCCTTTTCTTATCCCTTGATATCTCAGTTCCCTCCTCTAACTACCTTGCAGTTAACTACTCAATATTTATTTATATTCAATCTTGATATATGTCTGTTTGTAGGTGTTCTTCCCCGGTAGAATTTAAGCTCCTTGAGAGTAGTGATTTTTCAAATAGAAGGAATGTTCATGCAACGATTGGAATGTCGCCACCTGATGGAGACTTACTGTAGAAGAGTTCCGCCCATGAAGCGAAGGTCTTTGAGGGCAAGACCAGGAGTCTTTTCTTTGGCGTCAGGAAGTGACGCGGGCTAGTGGGAGGAGGAAGGAAGAGACTGGCGCTCGCTCTCACTCTCTTCCCTTTGGACTCTGGTGGAGAGCGGAGGCTAGAAATGTGCTCTCCCTTTAATAGATAGGAATCTAGGCCTTTCTCTCTCTTTACCAAATTCTTATTCTCCTTAATAAATGCTTAAAAGTCTAACTCTTGCTAAAGCTTATAATTTATTGGCGACCACTCATTAGATATTTTAGACAGTTTAGCTAGAATTTTAGCCCTTAACATTCATCAATTAATTGGGAAATGGTTAAACAAGCTGTGGTATATAACTGTGATGGAATATTATTGTGCTATAAGAAATAACAAGCAGGATGATTTCAGAAAAACCTGGAAATACATGAACTGATATATTTCAGAAGAACATTGTACACAGTAATAGCAATATTGTATGATAAACTGTGAATTAGCTATTTTATGATATAATAAATATATTATTTATTTTAATATTATTGTATTTTAGCAATACAATGATCCAAGACAATCCCAAAGGACTAATGATGAAGTATACCATCTGCCTGCAGAGGAAGAACTGATATGGTTTGAATACAGACTGAAGCATGCCATTTTTCACTTTCTTTCATTCTTTTTCTTTTATTTGAGTCTTCTTATACAGAATAACTAATATGAAAATGTTTTAAATGATTGCACATGTATAGCCTATATCTGATTGCTTACTGTCTCAGGGAGTGGAGAGGAGAGGGAGGAAGGAGAACTCAAAAATGTAAAAAAAAACAAACCCAAAAACAAATGTTTAAAATTTATATATATATATATATAAGGAAAAGAAAGTAGGGATTTTTCATTCTTTGTCTTTGTATCTTCTTTCCCTACATAGTGCCTAGAACATGGTGGGTGTTTAAGATATGCTTATTGATTGATTAATAGAAATATAATCTCAGTAGAAGCATACTGATATTAAAGGATGTCTTTTATTTCAAGGTGTCATTAAAATTACAGGGTAGTTTTACAGATGCAATCTAGCTTCTTCTCTTCCTCCTGTTGAATTCTGAACCTAACTCATCATCCAGCCACAGTATCTATACAAGATATATATCCTGATGGATCAGCTCTTCTACCTCATAGTCTTGACAATAGGCATTTTTCATCCACTTGTTTTTTCCTGTATGGGTAGTTAGCCAGTCATTTTTGAGCTGTTGTAAATATCATTTGGGAAGAGCTGTAATATTCTCAGGCAATGCAATCAACAGAATGTCATCCACAAAAAGGAGTATCTAGAGTTATTTATCATCCATAGTAAATCTGTTTTCCATTTGGATTCAGTGCCAGACTTCCTCCATGACAGTGTCAAGCATTTTTGGCCAGGATATAGCTCCTTATTGCATATATCTCCTGATTTTAAGGCATAGAATTGTGAAACAAAGTTATTCCTATATTATCTGTCAAGGCACTCATGGGAGACTCCTTTTTTTTTTCAGAAGAGCATTTAAGATTGTGCTTTGTACTGCTAAATCAAATGTTTGTTTTTTTCTCTTTGATTCAATTCAGCAATCATGTAATAGACACCTTCTATGTGCAAGATATGGTGTAAGGCACAGAGGGTGAAGAGACAAAATGAAACATTTCCTGCTCTCTTTTTAAAAATAAATTTCATTGATATTTTTAAATTTTTATCACCTGGATTTCTCTTTCCCTCACACTGCCTGCTAGCCCCAAGACAACTATACCATATAACCTAGTTTTTAAAGATATTTTAAAGAGAAAAAAGATAAAAATTTCAGCAAACTCATCAATACATCAAAAAAAACTAATATTATATGTAGTGTTCCACACCCATGGACCCTAACCTCTGCAAAGGAATGAAGGAAAGTATCTTCTCTTATCTCTTCTTTGTGATCAAGCTTAGCAATGATTAGTTACAATTGTTCTGTCATGGTTGTTATTTCTATTTATATGGTTGTAGTCATATAGTATATTGCTTTCCTGGGTCACTTACTTAACTTTCATCATTTCATATAAGTCTTTCTTGCCATCTCTGGATTCATCATATTTGTCATTTCTGATGGCACAGTTAAAATTCCATTCCAAATTATCTTCATATACCAGGATTTATTGGTCATTCTCCAGTTGAAGGGTATTTATTTTGTGTCTAGTTCTTTGCTACCACATAAACACACACACACACACACACACACACACACACACACACACACACACTGCCCTGCAAATATGTTGGTTTCTATGGAGCCTTTCTTTTTTGTCGGTCATCATCTTAGGGTATGTGCCTAGCAGTGGAATCTGGGTCAAAGAGTGATTCCTTTATATTGTGTGGAAACAACATGTATACAGATAAGTTTAATACAAATAAATTGAAGACAGGCAGTGCACTAATAATTGGGTAATCAGGAAATCTTCATGGAGAAGTGACATCTGAGCCAAGCTTTCAAGGAAGACAAGGATTCTCAAGGGAAAAGATGAGGATGGAGCACATTCTAGGAATTAGGGATGCCTTATAAAAATACATAGAAGCAGGAAAACCTATTAAGTTCCAGGAACAGCTAGTTGAACAGTTTAGCTAAAATACAAAGTTTGTGAATTCAAAGTCAAATGAAATAAGGGTGGAAAAGCTACCTTAAATGCCAGACTAAAGAGGTTGAATTTCTATCCTATAAAGAATGGGACGCTATTGCAGGTTTTTGAGTTATGTGGAAGATGGATTAGAGAAAGGAGAGACTAGAAGCAGGAATATTAAGTAGGAAGTTAATGGGATTATACAGACAACAGATGATAAGGACCTGAATAAAAATTATGTATGTGAAAAGGAATATCCAAGAGATATTATGAAGGTAGAATTGACAAGACTAGGAAACTGAATGGATATGGAAGAAGAAAGACAAGGAAGAATCAGGATGACTACATATTATAAACCTGAGTAATTGAGAGAATAGTGGTGCCAT
This sequence comes from Dromiciops gliroides, assembly GCF_019393635.1. Taxonomy (NCBI): domain Eukaryota; kingdom Metazoa; phylum Chordata; class Mammalia; order Microbiotheria; family Microbiotheriidae; genus Dromiciops; species Dromiciops gliroides. The sequence goes on along the minus strand of NC_057863.1, from coordinate 185,086,033 downwards.
CAAGAGAAATAGGCAAGTTTGAATATGGAGACATAAAGGGGAGATGGAAACTAGTTGAAATTCAGAAGTATTGAATTGAGATGACAATGAGGTGCCCAGAAGGAGAGGTCCAGCATTCATTTGATGATGTATGACTAGAATTCAGGAGAAAGATTATAACAGGTTATCTAGATTTGAGAATCATCTGTGAAACTAATCAAATCACTAAGAAAAAGAGCAGAAAATATTATGGAACATTATTGTACCATTAGAAATAACAAATATAATTATAAAGCAGTTTGGTAGAAATTAGGCACAAGTCAACATCTCACACCATATAGCAAAATAAGGTCAAAATGGGTACATATAACTTAGACATAAAGGGTGATGTCATAAGCAAACTAGGGGAGAACGGGAATTTTTACCTGTTAAATCTATGAGTAAGGGAAGATTGTGTGTGACTAAACAAAAGATAGAGGATCATGTAAACAGAATCAAAAGAACATTGTACAAAGTAAAAATAATACTGTTAGGGGCAGCTAGGCAGCACAGTGGATAGAGTACCAGCCCTGGATTCAGAAGGACCTGAGTTCAAATCCGGCCTCAGACACTTAACATTTACTAGCTGTGTGACCCTGGGCAAGTCACTTAACCCCAACTGCCTCACCAAAAAATAATAATAATAATAATAATAATAATAATAATAATAATAATAATAATAATAATAATAATACTGTTAACTGCTCTGATCCAAGACAAAGGACTCATGATGAAAAAATGTTATCCAACTCTAGAGAAGGAACTGTTGAATTCTGGGCAGCACAATTTTTTTCTACTTTGTTTTTCTTGCTTTTTTGCAACATGCTAATATGGAAATATATTTTGCATAACTTTACACACATAATTGATATCATATTGTTTGCCTTCTCAATGAGTGACTGGACAGAGGGAGAAAATTTGGGACTCAAATTTTTAAAAACTGAATGTTAAAAAATATATAAATACAAAAAAATTTTAAATGGGGGTTGTGCTGACAGATTCAGCATACAAAAAACAATAAATGGAATCAATCTCCCTTTAAAATAAAGAAATGACACATATGAAAGAATCAGAAAAACTTGGAAAATTTTTATGAAATGACATAGAATGAAACAAACAGAACCAGGAGAATACTCTGCTGCCATGACCACACTCAGTGTTCTAAGCATGTTAGGACCTGTCAGAGCTTATATTCTACTCGTATAATGTTCAAGAATGCAGGGTCACCTCCACACTACAATGAGGCCTTTCGGTCCAACTAAACAAATATTTACTAAGTATTTGTAAAGCCAACTTGCATACCATTATGTGCCAGGGACAGGCACAATGTTTGACATATACTAGGTATTTCATAAGTACTTGTTGATTGATTGATTGATTCTATTGATTCATGTAAAAAAATAAGTGAATACAGAATATTTTGAGAAAGGAAAGAGCACTCACAACTAAAAGTACAAGGAAAGGATTCCCAATTGGAGATGATTTCTGGACCAATCCTTGAAGGAAGCTAAAGTAAAGAATGAGTATATGCCTGGCATAGGAGACAGTCTGTGAAAGGCATGAAGATGAGAAATGGAATGAAGAGTTCAGAAAACAACGGAATCCAGGCTATCTGTACCATAGAGTATATGAAAGGGAGTTATAAAAAATAAGCCTTAAGGATAGGTTGGAGCCAAATTTATAGAACTTTAAATATACATTTAAAAGAAATTTCTAGAATAAAAATATTAATGGAAACAATGCAGATTTTTGAGCAAGTGAGTAACACAGACCTGTGCTTTAGGAAGAGTATTTTGACATCAGAGTAGGATTTTTGTGGAAGCTAAATGTTATGGCACTTATATAAATGTTAGTTATTATTCTTTCTTACTCCAACCTTCTCTTGTCCTGCAAGTTGACAAGAAAGCTTAAACAATCATGGAGGGTGGGATAGAGTGTGGGGAGGTGGTATTAGGATCCAACTATTTGCATATTCAGCTCATGCTTACAAGATTTAAACTCTATTTTGCCAGCGTGACAACATATCAAAAAAGACAGAACCAGTCAAGATCAATTACTTGTATCATTTCTTCTCAGTCTGCAAAACTGTCACATCCCATGAGAACATTAGCTGGTTCTCTCTCAGGTGTTTGCAGATTGCTTTGGCGGGCCAAATGTTCGGACTTCTTGCAAAAGGATATATGAAAATGTGAGACTCCTGGTTGGTCTCCATGATCCCCAGCCCTGGGGGAATGTGATGAAGATAGTTGGTGACTGATCACTAAGGGCCTCCCACTCAGCAGATTTTAAAAAGGGCAACAACCTATCTATCACTCTTCCCCTCTGTCAAATGTGTGGGTTGGGATGTCTCCAGAAATCTCTTGGACTTCCCCATTGGGAGGAAAGAATTTTTCTCCCCTGTTCTTCCCTTTCCCTCTCCCTCTCCTCATCCCAAAAGCTACCGCAGTTATAAAAACACTCATATGAGAGTCTGAATGCAGATCGAAGCATACTATTTTTCACTGTACTTTTTTATGTCTTTTTTTGGTCTGTTTTTCATTCACAAAATGATAATATGGAAATATGTTTTGCATGATTGCACGTGTATAACCTGTATCAAATTTCTTACCACTTTAGGGAGGGGATAGGGAAGGGAAGAATGGAAAGGAGAAAGGAGGGAAGGAAGGAAACAAGCAAGCAAGCATTTATTAAGCACCTACTATGTGCCAGGCACCACACTGAATGCTTTTTATCTCATTGGATCCTCACAACAATCCTGGAAGGTAGGTGCTATTGTTATCCCCATTTTGCAGTTGAGGAAATTGAAGTAAACAGAGGTTGTGACTTTCCCAGGGTCACACAGCTAGTAATTGTCTGAGGACTTAGATTTCGTTCTCACTCTAGGACCAGAGCTATATTTCCTGGGCCAACTAGCTGCCTCTCAATAATAATAAATTGATAACAATTAATTATTCTCATTCCCTTCCCTCTCCACTCCTGATAGTAGTTTCATGTTTTAAACATTTGTCATTGTACACTTATGAATCTTTTGTGTTTTAAGTATTACTTTTTTTTGGTAGTGGAAGCAATAAATGACTGTGCTATAGCCTACTTCTTCTACTTTGTAAATTGAATAACTTATCAAGAAAAAGCACCATTGATCACTTTGAGGGAAATGCTAGACATTAGCCAAACCTAAGCTTTATTTAACAGGGGTTCTTAACTTGGGATCATTAACTATTTTTGTTGTTTGGGGAGGGGGAGCAGAGTAATGAGGGTTAAGTGACTGTCCAGGGTCACACAGCTAGGAAGTGTCAAGTGTCTGAGTCCGAATTTGAACTCAGGTCCTCCTGAATCCAGGGCCAGTGCTTTATCCACTGTGCCACCTAGCTGTCCAGCATCCATTAACTTAAAAAACACTTAGATAACTATTTCCATTTAGCTTCCTTTGTACTCCTGTGCATTTTATTTTATTCATTTTAAAGTACTATTCTGAGAAGGGCTCTTGGCTTTAAAAGAATTCTGGAGGAGTCCATGACACCAAAAAAAGGTTAAGAATTCCTGGTTTGAGAGATGAGCAATGAGGAAAAGCATGTTAAAAAAAGCCTTTATCAGCGTCAGATTACCAGCAGATTGAACTCCATCTAAAGCAGGAGCCATAGCGGGAGAGGATTGCCCCTTTGGCCTCAGGTGACACCAGTTTATAGTATTTTCACCACTAAATTCTCAAAACACCTCTCCACTCCCCACCCATTTACTTCCTCAGCACTTAAGATGTGGATCTGGCTTTATCTCTCAGCCTATAGGCTTACAAAGGCATGTTTTATAGACTTTAGAGTGATGTAGGTAAAGTTATAATATTTCATTTAATCCTCAAAATGACCAATCCCCTGTCCTGTTGCTAGTTTTCATTATTATAATGGAGCTAATAAATTAGTTCACACTGGGGTGTTAATGGCTAGAACCAGTTCAATGTGTTACCTTTTTTAGCCTCAAGCTGTTGACTCCTAATAGAAGGTCGTCCCTCAGGCAGTGCAGTTCACAAGCTATTGCTATAAATTACTCTCCTAAAGAATCCTTTTATGGAAAAAAAGGGGTGGGGGGAAGAATTTTTTCTCCCCATAATCCTCTACTATCTGGAATACAGCTGAGAACAAGAAAGTAGGCCCCCAAAAGACCAAGATGTTACAAAATACATACAACTTGTTGATAGGTAAGGCTCTCATCTCCTCACCCAGAGCCTTCTGATTTCTAGACCCACAGCAAATTAAAGTATGTGCGTGTTGTCAGTGGATGTGAAGGAAGGGGAATCCTGCCATATACAGGAACCTAGAGGACAGCAAGAAGTGATAGCTATCAAAGTTGGTAAAACATTTGTATAGGACATAGTAAGGAAGATTCTTCATGAGTTCAAATGTGACCTCAGATACTTACTAGCTGTATGACCCTGGGCAAGTCACTTAACCCTGTTTGCCTCAGTTTCATCATCTGTACGATGAACTTGAGAAGGAAGTGGCAAAACACTCCAATGTCTCTGCCAAGAAAACCCCAAATGGCATCATGAAGAATCAGACACGACTGAACAATAACAATCGCACATTACAGGTTACAGAGCATTTTTCTCCCAATGATCCTCTGCAAGTATTATTATTAGCCCCATTTTACAAATAAGGAAATCGAGGCTCTGAGATATTAAATGACTTGCCCATATTTCCCCAGGTAGGATGTGCAGGTCCTGAACTCAGGTCTCCTGCTTCTAATTTTAGTCCTCTAGCCATTATATATTATGTTATCTTCCATAAGACAAGGAATCATCTGGTCTATAGAAAGCTATGGTGGAAGAGATTGGGCAGAAACATTTACCAGTTTTATTAGGAGTTGCCCAGGGTCAGATAAGCCAGTTTATGTTAGAGTCGGACCTTGAATCCAGATCTTGAAGCCAGGAGTATGGAAACTCCTATTTACGAGTTTTCCTGTTCATAGGAGAATCTTAAACAAAAGATGGAGTGGTTGTTGTCCTTTGTTCTCAAAGAGGACCAAAATAGCATCACTATCTTGGGGTCAAGATTCATACAGTGTGTCTGACTGTGGCTGATCAGAACAATATGATCTCAGAAAGTTCTACCACAGGTCGGGCACAAATAAGAACAGTCAGAGAGGAGATGTCTCTAAATTTGCACATTCCACATTTCTTTTGATCTGGATCTATCCCTATGGAAAATGGGACTCGGAATGTTGGGGAAGTTGCCCTACTAGTAACTCTGAGTTTGTTTATATCCTTCAAGGAGCATAAACCACAGGGTGGCACTATGAGTCTGGGGGACCAAATGTCTACCTGTGGAAAGTGGGACTAATTGCAACTTCCAATTTGTTTTCCTTCTGATGGAGATCAAAACCATAGAGTGATGCTATGAGTCTGAGGGACAGCATGCATAGCTGTGGAAAGATAGACTCATGAGAAGAGATTTCTATTGATTGTGCAAGCACTATGGTGCACACTTTCATGGGTTTTCTCATTTTCAGCAGTGGGAAATAAAAAGTTATCTTTTAACCAAACATATAAACATGTCACCTTGAGTGTTAAGTGAAATATGGAGCCCTTACTCACAGTTATGGAGAACTAAGTATGAACTAGATTCTGAGATTTTCTCAGGAGTCACTGGGGCAGATGAGGGGAGAATGACAAAAAAATCAAAGAGACATGTTTTGGGGATTACCCCCCAGCAATGAACTCAGTCTACCCAATCTCTGTGAACATTGGGCCAAGGATGACACAGATGAAGAACCAGAGGCCTAGAGAGGTTCTATAACTTACCTGATGTACACAAGTAGTAAAACAGCACAACTAAAGTCTGAACCCACTTCCTCTGATGCCAAACCAGACCTTAGATATCACATAGACAATCTCCCTCTATTTGTACCATAAAACATTATGTTCTTCTCAAACCACTCATGGAATTCTCTCTCATTGTGTTAATGACTCATTCTTTTTGTTGTAAGCAGAGTGAAGTGAGTCTCAAGGTAATTATTACTTCATGAGAGAGAACTGACCTTGTCAATGACCCACTCCTGCAGCTAGCTGGACATGCCAGCGTGTAGAGTTTGCCAGCTTTTCCTACAGCAAATTCCAGACAGCAAACGTTCATCAGGCAACTGTTTGCCTGAGGACTTAAGACCTACTTTTATTTTTATTGATATAAACCCAAAGGGAAGAATTGTGGTATCATGGATAGAGAGCCTGGTTTGGAGTATAGAAGCCCTGGGCTTTAAGACTATTGACTAGCAGACTGAGGAGGGAGCCAGTCTTCATGGGTAGAAGGAGTTACTTCACTGGAAGTTCATTATATCAATATGGTCAGCTAGGTGACCCAATGACCCTGAAATTGGGAGGACCTGAGTTCAAATCTCACCTCAGATACTTAGTAGCTATGTGGCCCTGGGCAAGTCACTTAACCCCAGTTGCCTTTAATATCCAGGACCATCTCTAGTCATCCTGATATATATTTTGCCACTGGACCCAGATGGCTCTGGAGGATAGAGTGAAGATGGTGACCTTGTATGGCCCTCCTTCAATTAAATCCAATCATGACATCACCCTGATGTCATGATTCTCTTTGAGAACGAAGGACAAAAAACAACAACATTATATCAATAAAATTACAGTCCAACCCCATTCCATAAGCTCCCAAAATCAAGATCTAGAGAAAGAAACTACAGTTTGAAGTGGAAGGAGGAGAAGGAATTTTGGAACTAATACAGCAGCCAAATTTTTGTATGAACATTAAAAAAAACTTTGAAAGACTAGAATTCTGATCAAGTCAATGACTAACCATGAGTCAAACAAACTGAAGATGAAACATGCCATTCCCTTCCAGAAAATTGGTGGATTTAAGATTGTTCAGATTGGGGGGGGGGCCTGTGGCATAGATATATTATAAATGCATGTAAACATAAATAGATAAACAGATGAATGAATGAACGAAGACATGCATAAAACATTTCTGTAAAAGCGGATGCTTCTGGCTGGCAGATTACTTGACTTTTGACCTCAGCCTCTGGGAAAGCTTACTCTCACCACCCCCTTTGGTTTTCTTTATAGTTTTTATTTATCTTAGAATTCTGGCTTGAAGAGAGCTCTTATGTTATGCCTGGGACTGAAATTGGTAGTACAGCTTTCCTTTCCCTCTGTGTGACCAGCTGTCATGCTTGCTGGTCTGTCACGTTGCCCACATCTCAACTTTGTTTCAAGGTCTTTCCATTTTGGCTTTCCCCTCTGGACAGTTTGGATAATTGATATAAAAACTTGAAAGGCATTTGAGGGAAGGCTTTCTGTGATTTGGGAATCTTGCAGGCCGTTAAATAGCTTAGTGGATAGAATGCTGAACCCGGAGTCAGAAAGACCTGGATTCAAATGTGGCCACAGACACAAACCAGCCATGATGCCAGTCTAATCACTGGACTTCTTAGCCTCACCCCTTCCCATCTTCTATAAAATGAGGATAATAATAGCAACTACCTCACAAGGCTGTTAAGAGGATCAAATGAGATTAACATGTGTAAAGTACTTTTTAAACCTTAAAGCACTATGTATGTGCTATCATTGCTATTATTTGGGATCCAGCTGACCCACTCTTACTATTAGTATGAAAAATGGGTAGTTCATCTTGAGTAAGGAACACAGCTAGTAAGTGTCAAGTGTCTGAGGCCGGATTTGAACTCAGGTCCTCCTGAATCTAGGGCTGGTGCTTTATCCACTGCGCCATCTAGCTGCCCCTCTCGTGCTAAATTTTTATGTAAAATTGGTCAGGATTCATCAGAAACCTCTTTTGCCTAGAAGTCACTAGAAATGAGGGAGGGACAGGGCAAGGATTGGGCACTGTGGTCAGTGTCCTCAATGGCAGCTGCTTAGAAATAATTACAAGCAAGTAATAAAACAAGTCAAACTGAATAGATGAGAGGAGGTCTTGCCTGGCAGTGGTGGATCCTGATAAATGAACTTAGATTTTTCAAACAGGTGAACATAGGGGTTAGGTGAACACGAAACTTCATGTGGTCTCCTGAGAAAGCTTCTGATCAGTTTGACACATTGGAGTTTTCATACTGGGCATCACAGAAACCTGTCAGTTGGCTAGGAGAGACAGCTGACCAATCCTAGGGCTAAGCTAAATGGTCTCCATTTTTCACTTGAGGGAGACAAAACTGAAAATGTAAATTCACCCATTGCCAAAAGGCTGAACTGACAAAAGGTATCAAAGGCTGAAGGCACAGGAAATATTCAGTGTGGTGGGGTGCTAGCAAAGAGACATTTTTTTTCACTCATAGCTCTCTTTTATCCTTCCCAAACTTTGCAATGTCATCCATTTTGTTCTAATTGTGGAGGGAATCAAACTAATTTGTTTTATTTGTTTATCTGGCATTTCTAATGCAGTCTTTTCAACCTAACTATTCCTTTTCCCTTCACACTTGTGCAAAGGTTTTTCTCCATAGTTTACAAAGGAAACTAGCATCAGGTGAAGTGAATTTCTGGACTATGAGTCAGATGATACCATTAGATTAGAATTTCATTCCAAATTTCTTCCAAAACATTTTCACCAAAATGTACTGGACTTAGTGACATTAACTTTTTTTGGATTGTGATTAAATTATCAAATCCCTCCCTGATCCCAAACTTGTTTCTCCATACCAATTTCTATATTTGAAGAAAATATTTGTAACAAAGTGCACTGCAGTGAGATCTGAAGTTCTAGAGATGAACTCTCTGAGATCACCACCATCATTACCTTTAAAACAAGTTGATAATCCTCCTTCACACGTCTTTGCTAAGCAGAGAACTAGAGAAATGAATGATTAGAATACTAGAAATGAGAGGCAGTTTGTTGCAATGAATAAAGAACAGACCTCAGGGTTAAGGCATTTCCTCTCAGACATACTGGCTAAGACACCTTTCAGTTTCTCAACACCTCTCTAAAACCATACTTTACAAAACCAAAATGAGTAGAAAATATTTCCTTCCTGAGGTCACCTATGCCAATGAAATCAAAGGTCCTATTCCCCACTACCCCCTCCAAAATGCTGGAAACAAAGGCAACGTAGGTGAAAAATGCAACAGTGGGCAGAGAGAGAAGAACACTTGTAAAAATGAAAATAACAAAAGAATGGAATAAATTATAGGAAAATGTAATGTTTGAGTCAGAAAAAGCTGCATAGAAAAACATCAAGAAGTTTGAAATTGTCAAAGGAATTAATTGGTTGTAATGCTATAGGAAAAAAAATTTGTAAAAATGAATCCCACTAATATAGTTTTGTAGGCTATATATGTCATCAGGGATGTAATGAAAAAAGCAAGGAAATGTCTGTAATTTTGCAGTATAAATTTTTTAAAAGCCCACCTTGCTAGCCATTAACTAATTAGGATAAAAATGAATAAATGTGTGGGAAAGTTTTTTTTCTTTTAAGGACAAAATCCCAAACTCACTAAGGAGCCACTCAAGTGCCTATCATTTCAGATCTAGGTGATATTTTTTGAGCTGGAGACATAAAAGCCGTCTTCTAAAAAGAAAAGAAAAGGTCTTTCTGTTTGATAGTATGCATTTTCACATATTTTCCCTCATAATGTGATGTAGAATATCTTGAAATTGTAAAGGCTGTAATGATAAAAACCAATTGCACATTTAGAATTTGAAATAAATGCCTAATACTTGGGAAAACTAAACTTGGAGGGTTAGCTATCAAGTAATTTCTGAGAGCACCTGTCAGTCATAAAAGTGGGCCCTTGGGGCTGTCAGACCTTCCAGCTTCCATGAATTTGCATAGGGATGAGCCCTGCCTCTGACCCAGCCTCAGGCCTCCAAAGACTAGGGAGAGACTCTTAGAGCTTTAATAGCTCCCTTCAACAATCAGAAGTATTCCCCCAAATTATTTTCCAACTTTAAACAAAAGTCAAGGCCACAGAGCTCCCCATCAGGCTTTGAAAAACACAGTTTCAGGTCCATGGATTACTTCTCTGTCATTAGGACTTTTACTTGTCTGTTCAACCTACATCAAAGCTATTGGAGAAAAATATCAGGTTCTGATCAGCACTTCTCTACAAATTGGTCCATTTCCCATGAAACCATTGGGGGCAAGAGAAGAAATTTTAGAGATTATGCATGATGTCTCTAAGCAAGGTAGAGGCAGATAATGTAAGTTTGCTACTTTCTTGCAGCACTCTGGGAAGAGCACTACCTCCAGATTTGGAAGATATGGAATAAAATCCAGCCTCTGACGCTTCTTGTTGTCTATCCTTTCATTTTCTTTTCTTTTTCTTTTTTTTAATCCTTTCATTTTTGAAGAGAACCAATGATACCACTCCATGACTTGTGCATGGATTGGATTTAAGTGAGGCAGAGTTGAGCAAAGTTGCCAGCCTCACTCTCTCTTCCAAAGTCATTGAAGTCCACTGGCAAGACAAAAATCAATCACTGGCTATGACCAAGGATGGTAGATTAGCCTTGGTGTCTTCAATGCCTGTCCAAGGTCTAAGTGCTCCACAACATCTGCTTCAGCTGCCTTCTTGCCCACTGGAACAAACTGTTCTCGTCTGAAAAGGAAATCTTCACATGCTTGGGGTAGACACCACACTGCCCACCCCTAACTCACCAACAGGTTTGAGGCCTGTCAGTAAGCCTCAGCCTGGGTTAGCCCTGCTGCTGAGATGGTTTTACCTTGGGGGAATGGTTGCTACACATGCTGCAGCTTCTTGGAGTCACAGGTGAGAGTTGATGCTTACTACTTGTGTGACATTTAGCCTGGTAATATTTAACCTTCCTATACCCTTTTTTCCTCATCTGAAAGATGAGAAAGTTGAACTAGATGTACTTGTAGATTCTTCCCAGCTTTAGATCTATAATCCTATATTCCTACTGAGAAAAATGATTGTTTTCTTATTATATTAACAACCAATTATTAGTAGGTTAGTTATTAGTAGGGTTTTTTTTCTCTTTTTATTTCCTCCTTCAAAGCCTAGTCCCTGTGAAGGACAAGCTGACAATGAGACACTCTCTTCAAACTTAAGTTCTCCCACCCAACTGGGAGAACTTATTTCTGATTAAAGGGTAAAGAGAATCTAGTTTAGGTGAATTCTGGCCCATGCAGGCTCAATGATCTGGGAAAATGCTGACATGATCAGAGTCACATCCCCCAGACCCTCATTAGAAAAAACTCATCTCATTATAATATTCATTCTTTCATCAATTATTAACCAATCAGAGTTGATTTTCACCCTGAGGAATTTTTTCCAAAGGTATTTAAGCATTTAGAGATCTCCATGGGAAAGGGGGGGAATCTTTGATTACCAAGAGAACCACTGACCTCAATTTACTGATTATTTGCTAACCTAATTAATAAATTGATTATTACTTACCCAGAAAGTATGTCTATCAGGCTTTTCATTCATCTTACTACCTACTTCTCTAGAGAAATATGGAGTATAACATGGACTCCTAACTAGTTAGCCTGCTGGAATTTTGGGGTGGGAGAAATAAGAACTTAAGAAATCCTGTGCCCACTTAAAGCATTTTCAGGACATCTCTAGGAGTAGACGGGATGATTGCTCCCGCATGACTTTGATTTCTTCCATTAGGTCTCTATATTTTAAGAATTTTTTATTCTGTGTAGTTTAGTCCAAGGTATAGTCCTATCCATTTAAAAGGTTCATAAAGAGGCAAAGAAGTGGTACATTAGGTCAGAATACTAGGCTAGCTAGTCCAATATTCTATTTGACTATGTAATCCTCTACATTATTTATAAAGTTTGAGGGTTTAAGGTCATTCTGATTTGAACTTTCCATAACCTGACATCTTAGATAGCCTATACATGAGATGTAAGTCCATTTATTTGCCTTATGACCTGGCAACTACAGGTACAGTTAAGCTGAATCTAGAGTTATGACAATAAGGGATTTGATTACTTCTAGTTTATTACAAAGGATAAACTAATTATTTATAAGTATGCAAAATTACATGAGAGACATCATTGAATCAACAAGAAATATCCTTTAGAGTCAAGATATAGATTTCCACTACCACCAATAATTCAAGTCCTCATTAACCCATGCCAACATTATTGTAATCATTTTCTAAAATAGTCTTACAGTCTTTAGGCTCCAATGCTTTCCTGGTCCAATCCATCATGCACAGGGGCAGATGCATCTTCCTAAAACAACATGTTAGCCACCATACTCTCCCCATCAAAAGCCTTCAAAGGTCCTCATTGCCTCAGCCTCAGGGTCCTCCTTAATTTAACTCCACCCATCTTTCTAGCCCATGATTCCCTTTTGTGTACCACAAGCTCTTGATAAACTGGGCTGCTCCCCATTTCTCTCCACTTTTGCACCTCTGTTCATGCTATTCCCACTACCTACAAAGTCTTTCTGAATTCCCGTCTAAATCCTACATGTCTCTCAGGGCCTAGCTCAAATATTACCTCCTTCCTAAAGTTTTCCCTGGTTTTCTACCCTATAACAATCTTGCTTTTCTCTGAATTCCAATAGTCTCATTAATCTCTCCCAGTTTAGGCTAGTTTAGCAATTTAGTCTCTTAGGTTAACCTCTAGTGTAGTAAATAGTCTAGTATAGTGGTGGGTTTGGGGACAGATATGGAGAAGAATTGCACAGAATGAGAAGGTATTAGTGGCACAAGAGAATAACTACTACTACACTACTGAAGTGACGTGCCTATGGTCATGTTGTCACCATCACCCATTCCCTTGTTCCTTTTCTTCACTTTCATCATGATCTTCAGTCTATCAACTCCTCCCTGCTCTCCCAATCTATCATTTCCATTGTAACCTCACTTTCCCCCAACTCAGTCTTGACCTTATGGTCAGCCACTTTAAAAATGCACTCTTCTATTCTTGAATCCCTTCCCTTTTGATCTTTCCCTGGTTTTGCCATGATCCTGGATAACTCTCATCATCTGTCTCTTTTGTACCTAGACACTCTTAACTAAAATTTTACTAAAAACCATTTTGAATGGACCCAGTACAAATTTCTAACTTCACAGCCATCCTTTTATTAATCTCTAGTTCACTATGCATCATAGCCATCACAGTGATTAGTCTGAACCTTCTCTTATCAACCTCTGCTTTATTGTTGATGTAAACTTCTTCAAATTCCTAATGTAAACACCTGATATAAACTCCCTCAACTTTCATCTTCATTCCCACTAATTTCTTGATGACTTCACTCATCCTCTTCTCCTTCCTTCTGGTCCCAAAGGTGACCTTCCTCCTTTCCAAAGCTAAGTCCTATATTTTCACCCTGGATCTCCTTTTTTCCTTTGAGATCTGGTTTCCTTAATCAACCCTCCTTCCTGAATGCTGCTTTAGAACCCCTTCCCTGAGGTTCTGCTGTTCTGATTGGTAAGAATCCACTCAATCTGGCTGGCCCTAGACCTATTGTTTTACCATCTATCTTGCCTTGGGAGGCATAAACACCATCCCTAACTCACTTTGCTTCTCAGGCCAAAACACTTTGCCCTGACTACCATTCTCTTTTATGTAGTGATTTGTCTTATTAGAATGTAAGCTTCTTGGGGCAACTAGGTGGCACAGTGGCTAGAGCACCATCTCTGTAGTCAGGAGGACCTAAGTTCAAATCCAGCCTCAGACACTTAACACTTACTAGCTGTGTGACCCCGGGTAAGTCACTTAACTCCAATTGACTCACCCCCCCCCAAAAAAAAGAATGTAAGCTTCTTGACATAAACTATTGCCTCACCATTTCAATTGCACCCCCAACATTTAGCATTATGCCTGACATATAGTAAGTGCTTAATAAATGCTTCTTTCATTCATTTGTCTTCAATCACTCTTTCTCTATTGGTCCCTTTTCCTCAGCCTACAAATATTCTTAGGTATGCCTTGTCCTGAAAAAAAAAAATTCCTGGAACTTATTATCCCTTCAAGCTGTTTTATCTACCTCCTCCATTTCACTATCAAACTAGAAAGGTTAGTCTAGACCAAGGCTTCTTAAATTTTTTTCTACTTGTGTCCCCATTTCATCTGAGAAATGTTTGTGACCCTAGACATATAGGTATATAAAATAGGTCAGTATACATAACCTTTTACTGTTGCCAAGTTTTTCATGACCCCCACATGCAGTTCCTCGACTCCATTTGGTCTAGGTTGACTCATTCCTTAGCTTTTTGTGATCTAACTTGTCTCTATCACTTTACTGAAAAGTCTCTCTCCAAGTACACTAATAGCCTTCATATTGTTAAATCCAATGACCTTTTTCTCCCCATGACTCCCACGTACTACTGATACTATTACTGACCTTTCCTTCCTTGACTTCCGTAAATTCTCCCACTGCCTCTCTGACTATTCTTGTTTCCTTTACTCCTACCTCTAAATATTGTTTTCCCCCAGTAGTCCTATCCTCAGACCTTTTTTCTCTATCTGTTCCTTCTCTTTTTCCACCTCCCACGGTTTTTGTTTTTGTTTTTGTTTTTTGGGCTGGGAAATGAGGGTTAAGTGACTTGCCCAGGGTCACACAGCTAGTAAGTGTCAAATGTCTAAGGCCGGATTTGAATTCAGGTCCTCCTGAATCCAGGGCCAGTGCTTTATCCACTGCACCACCTAACTGCCCCCTCCCAGAGTTTTAATGATCGCCCTTGTACGGGTGGCAGTCACCTCTAAATCCCTAAATTTCTGACTGATCTCCGTAGCTCCAGTCTAATTTTTCCAAATCTTTGCTGGTCATGTACCTTGAATTTAATCTCTAGAAACTTAATCCATCGCCTTCCCTTCAAAACCTACCCTCCCCACCCCAACTTTTCTATTTTTTTTTGATGGCACCACCATCCTTTCCAGTCACCCAGGCTCACAACATTGGAGTCACCTTCAACTTGTCTTACTACCTCACCCCACATATCAGTTTCCAAATTCTGTTGATTCCACAACATATTACTCATTTGCTTCCTACCTTTTACTGTCCCCCAAACCATCCTAGTTTAGGCTCATAGAATAAATTAAGTCTGTCCGACTCTAAATGTTTTTTTTATTCCTCATATTCCAAGCAGGACTATTAGCAGAAAACAAACAAACAAACAAACAAAAACATGAGAAAAGGGAGTTCATCAAGGCTGTGCCATGAAGATGAATATTAGGGACTCCACCCACATCTACCATATAATTAAGTCAGCTGTACATCACCTTCAGTGCTGCGGTGCCCTGGTCAGACCAGCCTAACCCTTCTGAGAGTTTCAGCTGGTATGTGAGAGACTTGGAGGAGCTATAGCAAGTTAGGCTCCTATAAGCTTGTAGCAACTTAACTAAGGTCATTTGAAGTTTTTTCTGTTTTTCCTGATAGAGGGATGCAAGCCCCTTACTGCTGTACTTCTGGGAGAATGATCCATTGGAATTTCACATGGTATCTGCATTTCCTTGGGATCCTTATGCCATCCATGATTGGGTCCTATATGGCTTTGGAGCCAAGGCACAATATAAAAACAAGAAGAGATCTGAATAGTAGTAACGTGACCCATAGATTTTGCCTCCGAGTCACCATTCAAAACTGAGCTCAGTCCCTCCATTTCCCTACCCCAAACAAATCTATACCCTGATCACAGGAGAAGATTTCCTAGTAGGCGTTTTTTTCATGGCAGATTGTGACATAATCTACGATGTTTACCCTAATCCTATCATTATAGTTTGGGCAATACACCTCAGATTTGTCCCTGGACTTTTATTGTCCTTTTGGCTACCCTGAACTCTACTAGCTGTTAAGTTTACCTAAAGCAGAAAAAGGAGATGATACTGCAGTATCACTAGGCCACTGGAGCTTTTGTGACAACAGCCTTCTGGTTCATGTGATCCATAATTCTACCATCCTCAGTAAATGTCCCTTCCATAGACAAAAAGATTTAGGGTCATTTCCTAGGAAGGTGCTAATATTATAACTGAATCCCTGGTCCGTGACGTTGCTTCTTTTTTAATGCATTTTTTTTTTAATTTTGGAAAGTAATTGGGATTAAGTGACTTGCTAAGTGATAGACAGTTAGTAAATGTCTGAGGCCAGATTTGAATTCAAGTCCTCCTGACTCCAGGGCCTGTGCTCTATCCACTGCACCATCTAGCTACCCTCCCCCCACTCCTTTTAAAATTATATCCATCTAGGGCAGCTAGGTGGCTCAATAGATAAAGCATGGACCTTGGATTCAGGAAGACCTGAGTTCAAACCCAGCCTCAGACACTTGACACTTACTAGGTGTGTGCCCCTGGGCAAGTCACTTAACCCTCACTGCCCCACAAAATAAATACCTAAATAAAAGTTAGAGCCATCTGCCAGCTTTGCAAACATGTTCTTCTGGGTCTAATGTCCTCCCAGATACTGTCCAAGGGTGGACAATGGCTTGAGTAAATCCCTGGTAAAGACAAACCTATAGCTTAGAGTCCTGCTTGACCAGGATATAAAAGCTATCAGATAGGAGTTGCTGATTGCAGGTAGGAAAGATTCAGCATTTGAATATTCCAGTCACACATACATTTGTTATTTGTAATCATGTTCCCTCTGACAGACAAATGTTTTCTCCCACAGATTGCCACTGAGATAGGTTCTAGTCATAGAACCAGAGTATTAAAGATTTTGAGAGCTTTAAGAGACCCAAAAAATAACCTGGTCCAGCTCTTTCATTTTATCAGTAGGGAAACTGAGACCCAGAAAGAGGAAGTGATTTGTCCAAAATTACAGTTATTCAGTAGAAAAGCTATAACTGCAAACCATGTTTCTTAACTCAAACTTTTTGTATCATCGGAACCAAAGAAGGTGACTCCTATGTATTTTCTCAATATACCAGAAATTCTTCCAGCAAGTCAATATACTTGATGCCTATACACTTACTATATAGTGAGTCAAATAAGAATGATGATCAATTGGGAGAAGAAAAAAATTTTCTGTGTGACAATTAAATAATGAGATTGACTTAGTTGAATAATTTTTTAAATTTTAGAGTCCCAACCCATATAGCGACACACCACAGCCCCACTGCCAACAATGCATCATTGCTTCAGTGATGGAAAATATGAGCAGAAAAGCCAGTGTGGTGTTCAAATGACTGAGGAAGTGTTTCAATGGAAAGAGCATTGGACTTACATGAGTCAGGAGAAACAGGTTGGAATCCTGATCACTGTATTTAACAGCTGTGTGACCATGAAGATGTCTCTTTACCTCAATAAGTCCCATATTCTTCTTCAGTAAAATGGAAATAATTGCACTTTCCCCTCAGTCTCTTACTCTACACCCTGGCTTCTGACCTCATCGTTCAATGGAAACTACTCTCTCCAAAGTTACTAATGATCTTTTAATTGCCAATTCTAATGGCCTTTTAATTAATGTTCATCCCTTAACTCTGTAGACTTTGACACTCTCTTCTCCTCAATACTCCCTAGGTTTTCATGAGATTACTCTATCATGGCTCTCCTATTAATGTGGCCAGTCCTTTTCTTTGCCAGATCTTCAGCCAGATCATGCTTGATAAGTGGGTGTCTGGGCTGTGTCCTAGGGCTTTCTTCTCTATTTCACTTCACATTTCTATACTATTTCACTTGATGATCTCATCCATTGTCATCCCTATGCTGATGATTTTCAAATTTGTTTATCCAGCCCTAACTTATCTGTTGACCTCCAGACCTCCAACTGCCTATTGAACCACTCAAACTGGTTTTTCTCTACATATAAATCAAACATATCCAAAACTGAAGTCATCATTTTTCCCTTGGAGGCCCTTCCAAACTTCCCTATTACTATTGAGAGCTTTAAAAAAAAAAAAGAAAGAAAGTTGGCCTCAGACACTTGACACTTACTAGCTGTGTGACCTTGGGCAAGTCACTTAACCCTCATTGCCCCCACAAAAATTTTAAAAAGAGGGCATTACCACCCTTATACACCCATATGCACAATCTAGGTGTCATCCTTCAATCCTCACTCTCTCTTGTCCTGCCCCCTCATATCCAATTTGTTCCTAAGTGCTGTAGGTTTTACCTTCATAACCTCTCTCCCTTATGCACCCTTCTCTCTTCTGACACTGCCACTTTAGTGCAGACCTGCTGGTTGGTCCACCTGCCACAAGTCTACACACACACTCACACACACTATAATTCATCTTTTTTTTTTTTTTTTTTTGCAGAGCAATGAGGGTTAAGTGACTTGCCCAGGGTCACATAGCTAGTAAATGTCAAGTGTCTGAGGTCGGATTTGAACTCAGGTGCTCCTGAATCCAGGGCCAGTGCTTTATCTACTTCACCACCTAGCTGCCCTAATTCATCTTCTACTCAGCTATCTAAGAGATTTCCCTAAATCACAGGTCTATGTGGCTCCACCATTAACCCACCTCTGCCCCATTCAATGAGCTTCACTGGCTGTCTATCACTTCTGGAATCAATCAATCCAACAATAAACATTTATTAAATGTCTACTATTTGCCAGGCACTGTGCTAAGTGCTGGGGGTACCAAAAAGAGGCAAAAGCCAGTGTCTGTCCTCAAGGAGTGAATAAAACAAAATCTATTTTTGGCTTTCAGAGCCCTTCATCACCGGGCCTTCACAACCTCTACCTTTCCAGGCCACCCCCAGCCAATCCCACCTACTCTGTGATCCAGTGACACTGACCTCCTCACTGCTCCTCAGACAGGAAGTTACATCTCCCAGCTCCAGGGGTTTTCACTGGCTGTCCCCATGGCTAGAATGCTCTCCCTCCTCATCTCCACTTCCTGTCTTCCCTAGTTTCCTTTCTATTCCAAATCAAACTCCACTTTCTGAAGGAAGTCTTTCCTGAACCCCCTTAATTCTAGTGCCTTTCCTCTTATTCCCATTTAGCCTGCCCATAGTGCATTTGCACAGAATTGTTTGCATGTCATCTCCCCATTAGACTGTGAGCTCTTTGAGGGTAGGAATGGTCTTTTGTCTTTCTTTGTATCCCCAAGGTCTTAGCACAGTGGCTGGCAGATCATAGGTACATAAATGAATGCTTACTGATTAACTGATGCATCCTATATCCATACACATATACATGCAAACCTTAAGAACTCAAAGATAATATGTAGATTTGAAATATTGATTGGTCACAATCGTTGACTTGAGATGAGTGGAACAAGGGAGAATAGAATGTGCTTCTACAGAAGACTCAATTTCATTCCTAATCTCACACTATTTTGTGCCAGTCTGGCACAATGCCTTGCAATTGGAATCACAGGATGACCATAGATCTCAATCAGAGGCTGCCTACCTTCATTTTACACATAAGGAAATTGAGGCCTGGGGAGGAAGATAATAAGTACCAAAGGCCATCTTTGATCCTATATGATCAATTCCAGAACCAATGCTTTTTTTTATTGAATGAATGAATTAATGAAAGGTGAATGAGGGGGAGGGGTAAGGATTCTGAATTGACCTTTGCTTTTTGGTTTGCAAAAAGGTGTGCTATGAGAGAAGTGGAGGAGTTGGGTAAGATGAAAAGACGGAGGAGGCAGCTAGGTGGCGCAGTGGATAGAGCACCGGCCCTGGAGTCAGGAGTACCTGAGTTCAAATCCAGCCTCAGACACTTGACACTTACTAGCTGTGTGACCCTGGGCAAGTCACTTAACCCCCACTGCCCTGTAAAAAAAAAAAAAAAAAAAGATGAAAAGAAGGAACAAATCTATTCCTTTCCTTCATTCTTTCACCTCACTTCATCTTTCCAAAAGCCAATTAACAACCTTGACATGGATTGCAAAGCTCATGTCTCATGCCACAAGCAGATTTTAATGCTATTAGGTATTATTCTTTCAATATTAATGATGAAATTAGATGTAAAATATATAATTAAACATAGTCTTTGACATGAATGCAAACTTCCATGGGGCAAGGACCATGTTTTATTTTTCTTTGTATTCTCCACGATCCATAATACAGTGCCTGGCATATAGTAAATGCTGGGAGAAGGACATTGAATAAATAAATTCATAACCTAAATAAGATACATTTGAAGTGAATTTGGAAAAAATTAGAGGAATATACTTTGGGGACAGAGAGAGATGAATGAGCATGTAAAACCTAGAAATAGTGCATTACTTCAAGCCATTTTGGTGTTCCTAAGGGAGAGTTTTGATAATAGTAATTTAGTCATTGTCCACTAAGATTGCCTGGTAATTGCAGGAGTGCTTGTTAAAGATGGAGTTAGAAAGGCTATTAAAATGGTAACTTATACTACTATAGCACTTTACAATTTATAAACCTTTTTCCTGGCTTGCATGAATCCATACAAGGTAAACTGAAGCAGGAGAGCTATCTAATCTCTATGATGATATAACAATGAACAATGACTTTAAATGATTCTCCCACTATCATACAGGTAGGAAGTATCAAAGTTGGGTTTTGAACCCCGGTCTTCTGCTTCCAACTTTATGGCTCTTTACCCTACTCTTTACAACTGGCACTCTTCTATACAAAGTATTCCAAGTCTTAAGCTGTTAGAGCTTTAAACTGCACCAAGACTTTTAGGAGGGCAGCTAGGTGGTGCAGTGGATAGAGCACCGGCCCTGGATTCAGGAGTACCTGAGTTCAAATCTGGCCTCAGACACTTAACACTTACTAGCTGTGTGACCCTGGGCAAGTCACTTAACCCCAATTGCCTCACTAAAAAAAAAAAAAATGGCAAATCAAATGGCAAACCACTCCAGTTTCTTTGCTAAGAAAACCCTAATGGGGTGATGAAGAGTCAGACACGACTGAACAACAAGAAGACTTTTGGGACACCCTTATTATGCTAATAAGCCTTCCTGATTAGAAACCACCAAAATAAGGAATGCAATTTGAAAGAAAAAACACACTCCAGACTGGGAGATTCAAGATTCTGGCACAATTGGCTTTGCCATGAATATTCTACATAGAGCTGTTTAGCAGTGATTTCAGGCAGGAGCACTTGAAATGTTTCCTAAAAGGCAAGATTTGCAGGAGTTTTCATTGTGAAGATGCTGTCACTCATATCATTCTACCTCAGAGAGGGAGTTGGTGAAAAATATATAGTGTAGGAAGGGAGGAATTGTAAAGAGGAGTGAGTGTTTAAAGGGATGATAAGGATACCGAAATTATTTAGTGAATGACAACGTAATCTTGACACGAGAAACAGATGATTTGGAACATCTCTAATGAGAACAAGTCAGGGATGAGGAGAGAAATGTGACCATGCGTAGACCCAAAGAGACTGGGTGAAAATTAAGGGAAATCCATCATGAGCATATTATCTAGACTTCCTGAAAATCAATGGTATAGATGGACTACTTCTATGGGAAAAGTTGGGACAGGGATGAATAGAGTATTCAGGAACAGAAAAATCCATGCCATCAGTTTACTTAACTGCATTCCAGCCAATATTATAGATAATGTTTCAGAGCATTTCCCTAAAGACACTAAATAGACAAAGGCAAGAGTAGATTAGATGATTTTTTTTCTCTATTTATCTTAAGAAAAAGAGGGCCTGACTGACCTGAAGATCTGTTTTTTTTGGTATCACCTTGAATTAGTTTGTTTGCCCCTTCCAGCCTTAGAGAAAAGAGGGATTTGAAGATGGTTCTCCCCTCCTATGCCCACCGTGATACAGTAGAACAGGGCTTTCTTCAACTTTTGCCACTTGCAACCCCTTTTTACCTGAGAAAACTTTTACATGACCCCAGGGTAGGTCTATAAAACTGTTGCCAAAATTTTTGTGACCCCCACATTCAGTTATGCAACCCATATGGGTCACCCACAGTTTAGGAAGCTTTGCAGTAGAACAAGCCCTGCCTCCGGAGTCAGAGTATCTCAGTTCAAATTCCACCTGTGACAATAACAAGCTGTCTGACCTTAAGCAAATGACTTTCTTGCTTTGGGTTCCAGGTTCCTCTTCTGAAAAATGTGGGAGCTGGACTAAAAGGCCTCTGTTGCCCCTCCCAGCTCCAAATTTGTGATCTCATTGCTTACACAGAGCTATGAAGAAAATGAAATTAACCCCACCCCCCTCCTCATCTTTATTGAGCTTTTTTTGTTTGTTTGGATGGAGTGGGAGGGCAGACCTGTCATTTATTTCACTGGCATATGGAATTCCCAATGGAGATACTCCTTTTACCAATGCTGATCTATACCTGCTATGTAACAGGGCTAGAGAGTTGCCCTGAGCACTGAGAGGCCTAGTGAATTGCTCAGGATCAGATAAATAAATGTGTTAGAGAGGATTTGAATAAGTCCTCCTATTTTGAAGTCATCTCTCTATGTGCTATATCTAGCTGCCTCTATATATGCATGAGTTTCCTTTCCAAGAGAGAATCTTCCCCTTCTCTTTCAAAAACCATTTTCTCCCCCCTCTGTCTCCATGCTCTCTCTGCTTTCATGACCCCATCTACTTGACCACTTTTCACAATAGCACACCTCCTTCCTCCTTTCCAAGCCTTCTCCCAGTCACAATTTGCTTCATTCCTCCAGAACCCTACCTTCCACCCAGCTGATCTGTGCTGTGAGTTAATGTTCTCAGCTTCCTGAAAGTATTTTGCAGGACTTTCCATAATGCTTTAACCCAAAGGACTACTGAATATGGAAGGGTTAAGGCCTACTCATATACTTTCTTTTTTTTTAAAGTTTTTTTTCTTTCTTTTTTTTTGGGGGGGTAGGCAGTGAGGGTTAAGTGACTTGTCCAGGGTCGAAAGCTAGTAAGTGTCAAGTGTCTGAGGTTGGATTTGAACTCAAGTCCTCCTGAATCCAGGGTCAGTGTTTTATCTGTTGTGCCAACTACCTGCCACGCCCCCATATACTTTCATTAATGGGAGCCTAATCTACCTGAGAATAGGACTAGCTTACTTGTGCTCTCCAGAATCTTTGACATCATACTTTTGATTCCTTTTATATTCCAGAGTAGGAATTCTTAATCTCTTTTGTGCCATGAAGTCAGTGGTCTGGTGAAGCCTATAGATAATGTTTTTAAATATATAAAATAAAATATAAAGGAAACCAACGATATTTAAATACAGTTGCTAAAATATTTTAAAAAAACAAGTTCATGGACCCCAGGTTAAAAGTCCCTGTTCTAAAGTCATGGCCTCCCTCAAATTTGGGCCTAGGTATATAATTATTGTTATTGTGACAATGTCTATAAATCCCCATTTTTGTGGAGGTTTATTACTAGGGACTTCCAATGGGTTTAATAATAGCTCTTGAAACAGCCCCAGTGGCACCATTTTGTCTTTTTGTCTCAGTGCGATTACCACACTCCCCTCTCTTCAATGGACCATGGACTCCTTGCATTTAAAGGCCTTCACATTCTTAGTTTGCCTCATCAAATGTATGAGTGTTTCATTAACTGTCCTCTTACAGACTGTAACATCTTCTTCAGATGCAAGTACTAAGATTTCCCCAAAGCAATCAGTCTTTCAATGCTATCCCTAATCTTTTTTTTTTTTACAATGTACATTAAATGAAAGAAGATAGCTGTTTTTCTCTTCATGTTCATGGACCATATACCTGAGCTTTACCCTTAAATCTGCATGATCCGGGGGCAGCTAGGTGGCACAGTGGATAAAGCACCGGCCCTGGATTCAGGAAGACCTGAGTTCAAATCCGGCCTCAGACACTTGACACTTACTAGCTGTGTGACCCTGGGCAAGTCACTTAACCTTCATTGCCCCCACAAAAAACAAAACAAAAAAACAAAAAAAAAATCTGCATGATCCCATTCATATGAAGACATACCTTCCTAAGCCATGAAACATGTCAAACAAGGACTAAACCAGACAGACTGGTCCTTGATATAATAACCGGTCAGAAGCCACGACTTCTCCTTGGCAAGAATAGCATCTGACCATGCTGGGATCCTGGAATGGGATAGTAAGATCACAAGACTTCAAGATGAAAGGGGCCCTATCCATCATCCAGTCTCTGTTGGTAGCAGCCATCAGGGATATCATTTCCCAAAGAGTCCAAGGGAACTAGGGAAAGCTGTTTTTGTGCCCAAGAGGATGCTTTCCAGATTAACAGCTAGAGACACCTTAATTTATAATGGAAGGATGAATAACGAATGTCTGTGAAGAATCAATTGCTCAATAATTTTTATTGAGAATTTAGCATATTAAAACCATGCACTAATCACTGAGGGAACATACAAAGAAGTTCATACAAGACATAATTCTCTTCCTTATAGTTTTGTTGGAGAAAAAATTCAACTTAATTTGAGTCAACAAACCCAGATATAGCAATGGGGAAAGGGAAGGGACTGGATGGTGATCTTGCAAGAGAGCAATGGGAAAATAATGGGAAAGGAAGTCATATAGCAAAGGACTTAGGAGGGGTGTGGGTAGTGAAGAAATAGAGGTTCCAAGTAAGTGTAAATTAATTTTTCTATAAGTTTGTCTGTGAAGGGGAAGAAGGTCATAGGTCAATAGCAAAAGTATTAGTAGAGATTGTAGCTCTGACAAAGAAAGTCACCTCTTTCTCTGAAAGAAAAGGGAAAGAAGAAAAAGGAAAAAGGAAAATATCCATGAAGACTTAGATTTTGAGGGATGGAGTAGAGAATAAAATAGTAGGCAAGGTCAGCTGAGAGTAAGGAAGCAGTAGAGCCAGGGGGCTTGAGAAAAGTAGTACATATTTCGAAGCTTTAGTATGGAGAATGTGATAGTGAGATGATAAAGAAAAAAAGTAGAGGGGAGGGGGGGGGAAGATTGCCATGTTGGAGTCAGGGTCCAGGTAAGGTTATAAAGGGAAGCAAAATTAGGTGGTCAGGTCACTGTTTTTGTTAAATGTTTTGTTGATCATATGGAAGATGATGCTAATTGAGCTAGAATTAGTTGGGCATGTAAGTTATCCCTTCTACATCCTGAGAGTTAGGATTGCGACAACTCCTTGATCTGAAAAATCCACAAAAATTTTTGGCCCTCCCTTCTTACCAGAGAAGTCTGAAATTTTTCTTTTTCTTTTATGGGGTGTTTACAACACCTTATTGTAAAATTTGGGTTGATATTATATAATACTTTATATATATAATATACATATCACATATACAATAATATTATATATGCAAAATATATTTAAAAGTATTATATATAATACTATATATAGTATGCATTTCTGAGTTTCTAAACTTTTTCTGTGTTATCTGCTGGCCTTCATGTGTTGTCCAAGGCTTCCATGAAACTCCCCCAAAAATCCTATTTGATTTCTTATGCTGACCTGAGATATATCAAAACCATGATGGGGAAAGTCAGGTGTGGAAGGGATAACTGTACTTAAGAATTGTTTATCTGGTAGGGGGTGGTGCTTTGTGCTGAGTCATTCACAGTCTCTTTCTCATTTCTATTTTTTAACCAATGGTACACATTTGAGAGACAGTTGTCCAGAATTAGGCATGTAATCAAAAGCTGTTGAAGGGAGATTCTTTTCCCCTAAATATGAGACGAATTGACTGATACATCTTACCTTCTGCAGAGATGGATTAGGACATCATTATGTGATGTAATTAAAGGAGAACAGAAAAGCCCTTTCTCCTCCTCCAGCACATGCCAAAGGCCCCCCACTCCACCAGTATAAAGTGGCATGTCCTTCAGTTAAGTATCATCCTTAGGAGGCCACGTTTAAAAACCCAATACTTTCTTAAGGGATAACAGTGTGATAGGGTTTCCACAGGATCATGGATTTAGAGATGGGAAGGGACCTCAGAGCCCCAGTGGAAGCCAGCTGATTAGCCCAAGATCATATGTATAATTAGCAGCGGAGCTAGAATTTAAACCCAAATCCTCTAACTCCAGATCCAGTCCTCTACTTTCAGATCGCCATTTTCAGATCACTTTCTTTGGCAAGGTCCAAGAATAAGAACAATGCCTGGCCGGGGAAAGAGAAGGAAAGCCAGAAAAAATGGCAAAGGGCAAAGCAAAGGGAAACATGGGACAGCAAAGACAAACTTTTCCTATGTCATAATTTGGTTAGAGTTGGCTTCATTCACCTATAGGGAGCACATATTCCTGGCATCCTTGGCACCATTCTTTAACCAACCTAAAATGGAAACATATTCCTACCTGAGTTTCACTCTGGATCATGGGAGAGTAGGAGGGATCAAAGCTCTAGAAAGGACTCCAGAAGCTGTTTAGTCCAATCCCTTTTATTTTTGCAGATAAGGAAACTCAGATCTAGAGACTTGCTCCAAGTCTAGGTAGCAAGAAAGAAGGGTGGCATTTGAACCTTGGTCTGAATGCCTCCCTCCATGTGGCCAAGGAGAGGTTAATAGATTCTTATACAGTTCACAAACACCTGCAGTACAGTTTGGTGCTTTCTGGAACACTGACAAATCCCTTTTGTGAACATGCAAAATGAAACTACTTCACATGTACCCAGTGTATGGTGTAAGTAAACTTTTCTTTTTTTATTTGAATGTTATTCAAATCGAAGATTAGGCAAACTGTTGGTAGTTCATATTTCAATCACTGAAAGCAAGAAAACAAGTCTAGTGTTCAGTAGAAGGGGGTTCCTTATTTCGTAATAAAAAGGTATGCTTTTGTAAAAATATAAAAGTATTAATTGTACAGCGTTGGTAGTACAATGCTCCATTTGATGCTATTCATCCAGAGATATTTGAACTGGAGTGCTTACAAAAGTATGATTTTCTAATCACTTTTAACCATGGGTTTCAAGGAATCACTTTATCCTCCTTTAAGAGTCTTCTGTTTTTAAAATTTTTAATTGTTTTAACTTTGTACTTAATAATTATTAATAAATAAGAATATTTATTTAACCAAGATAGGACTTGAAACCAGGTCCTCCCAACTCCAAGTCTATTGGTCCACCTACTATGCCTCCCAAATGTTGGACAACACCATCAGCCACAATGGTGATAGTGATAATGAAGATTGTTAGAAACCAGAAGGACCCAGCTTGGGAAAGACCACCTTTAGAGATAAGATGATACTCAGAAAGGAAAATATTAAATCTTTGCTGAGGTGGGATTTGGGATTCCATGTGTTATGGGGGAAATGGGGTAAGGGTTTGGTTAGGGGTAGGGGTTGGGTTCTTAGGAATTCCTCTTTAAAGAATTACACCCTCTTGCACACAAGAGCAGTTAGAATAAGATGGTAGTTTATTTAGGGGCAAGGGAAGGGAAGTGGGGAGGGAAGGGAAACCATGAAAGAAATCCTTGAACTTCTCATGGGGAGATAGGCATGGAACAAAGCAGGTAGCTCTGAGGTACCAATCTCCTTGAGCAGGAGACTGGCAGGTACTTTTATAGGGGATTGTTGGGGGGTGACCATCTGCCTGTGGAAAGTTCCTTTAGTGAAGGAGGACCATCCCCCACTGGTGGTGGCTAGAGGAATTGGGTGAGGGGTGGCTACTGATCTCTCAAGCCATCTCTCTCTTCAGGATACAAAGGCCGCAGCCACACCCAAAGTTATCTACCGGGGGTAAGGGTGATCAGAATGAAGGGTGGAGGTCGGAAGCTAGTTTAGCTAGCTCAATCCGATTTGGTTCCGATTACCTCTCTAGGCATATCTGTCCTCTGGTTTAGTTTCTCAAGGAGAAGATTCCTTGGTGTGCCCCAGAGAACTTCTGGGGTGCTCTGCACCCTCAACACATGGATTTTGAGGTTCAAATAAATAGATAAAACATTTTAAAGTGCCTAATATGTGCCAGAAGCAAGCAAGATAGGACCTGTCTTCAGAGTTTACATTCTAATGGAGGAAAACAATATATAAAAAGACACTAGAAGAGGGGGAGGGGGGGCAGCTAGATGGCGCAGTGGATAAAGCACCGACCCTGGAATCAGGAGTACCTGAGTTCAAATTCAGCCTCAAACACTTGATACTTACTATCTGTGTGACTCTGGGCAAGTCACTTAACCCCCATTGCCCTTAAAAAAAAAAAAAAGAGGAGGGGGAGGGAAGAAGGTACCTTTGGTAGCATGTTGAGCCCAATTGCAAGAAGTATCTTAGTAGCCTGGTTCCCACCTACATAGGGCTAAGAGATTTAACCATCAGAGTTGGGAAAATCAGGAATAAAGTCCTAGTCAGAATGAGGCCATGTCAGGAAAACCTACTGGAAACATTCAATGGTTTGATTGATCCATTTATGTAGTATAGTGAAATTCTATTAATTTTTACCTTTCTATGAATTTATGCTTTTCAAATTGTTATGGGGTTGGGATCATTAAAAGTTTAAACTGACCCTGGGCAAGTCACTTAACCCCAGTTGCCTCACCAAAAAAAAAAAAAAAAGAAGAAGAAGAAGAAGGAAAAGAAAAGAAAAAAAAGTTTAAACTGGCTCACTGACACGGGTCTACTGCTTGAGAAGACACACACCTTGAAGCAGGATAGATGGGCCCATTGGGTGTGGCTGCTGCCTGAGTGGCACCAGTGTGGCAAAGCCACCTCTCACCCAACTTCCCCCAGCCACCACCAGTGGGCGATGTCCCACCCTCGGGTGATCACCCCCAATAAGGAACTTTCCACAGTCAGATGATCACCCCATTGGTGCTTCCACCTTCGGTCCTCTAGAAAAGTATTTGCCTTTCTCCTGCTCAAGGAGATAGGTATCTCAGAGAACCAGGTCTCTGAAACCATGTCCCCATGAGAGAAGCATGACTTCTCTCTTGGTTTCCTTTCTCTAGTGCCTAAATAAAAGATTATTTTATCCTAATTGGCTTTGTGTGCGAGATAGTATAATTTTTTAAAGAGGAACTCCTAAGGACCTCACCACCACTTCCCCCATAACAAAATTGATCCAGATTATCTATTATTATTAACTTTTTTTAAAAGAAGGGGAAAAGAGAAAGAAAATGAAAGAGACAAAGAAAAAAGAGAGGGAGAGAGCAGAAAGGTATAAATTTTTTCTTGCCTGATTCCTCCTTCCCTTGTAATAATTCCTGGATGTCCTAGACAATGGGTGGAAGAAAGGTAAGATCTTATCCCTGACCTAATGTTGGGTGATATGAATGCAGCAATTAACACTTAAACTGCATAACAAATTAAGTTGTAGATGGTTCACCTGATTTTATACCACTTTGTATATACTCACACTCTACCTCGAAACCAATGACCTATAAAATAATTATTGACATTTATTGTTATTTTATTCAAGTTCACTGACCTTAGAATGGATGGGACAATAGGATACTGTTTTCCTAGACTATTCCCCTACATATATAAACAAAAATCCTGTAGGGAACATCCTATAGTTGTGGAGTGATCAAAATGGGAACTTTACATGGGAAGCAAGCATGTGCATGGCCCACCTCAGGAAACAAGACTTTCGCTTACAAGGTCTACCAAAAAGGCAATTCATAAACCATGCACTAGACTTAGAATGTTAATCTTTGGACTTTGAAATTTTACATTGCTTTTCTTACAGACATACATTTTTCCCCCACTTGTGTTTGTAAAGTCCCCTGAATGGTTGTTTTTTTCTCATGTTTTGCATATATGTGAATTAATTGCTATCAGATTACATACAGTGTCAACACCCATGCAGGCATCCTTCTCACCCTGGTGGAGTGGGGAGGAAGAAGTGGTTAATGAGAGAAGCACAATCTTCCACTGAACTAAAGAGACTTCCAATCAGATTTAAAACACAACTAGCTTTTTCCCATTTAAGGAAAGCAATCAGCTCAGCATTTGCAAATGTTACATTTCCCTTGCAAATGAGCTTCATTACCAGCTTGCTTCCTGTCTCTTACTTTAGCTAGAGTGAGTTTGCCTCTTATGTCTCTGTGACATAGTAGCAAATTGTCTATAACCACATTTAATTATGAATTTAGCCATGAGGTTATACTATAGTTGATTAGTAGATTCTTGTATGTATTTTTCAACTACTTATCTGAGACAGCGATTTTTAAAAATTGAATATTTATCTGGCATATTTTAAAGATTTTTTTGTGCATTTTATTTATCCACAATATTGTCTGTTAATGCTAGAATTGTAATTACATAGTAATATTGTGAAATGACTTGGTTGAATTCTGAGATCAGATGGGCCAAGGAGAGTTCAGAAGTCCCTGACCCAGGTAAATCTCTCCCAATGACTTGGACATGTCCAGATTGTTAATAATCCACATCAAACGACCTATATCACTGAATAAAACAGGTTTCTTGTGGGGATGAGGGGGGAAATGTCATGACAGATTGCCTTGGTAGATCATATTCCCATATTTTATTTATTTTTACATTCATTTCTTAATTTTCATTTCCAAATTCTCTCCTTCCCTCCAGCCCTTCCCCAGCCATTGAGAAGGCAAGCACTACACATCTCCACTATTTTAGAAGATCCAAGTATTGCATTTAATGTAACCTAGTCTCTACATTTCAGTCTTATTCACTTAGCACAATGGCAAGCCTTCTGAGAGCTCTCAGCAAAGGTTTGAGTTTTTTATTTTCTTTTTAAGCAAAGCACTTATATTATAGCAGTAACTGATAGTACTCTCCCTTTTGAAATGAAAATAATCATAACAGTCAGAACTGCTGAGAGACACCTATTTGAAGCTATCAGCCTTGGAAATCACCATTTATCCAAGGTGAGTAACAATTTGTGCCAAAGGAATAGTAGAGAATGCTGATTTCATTCATTTTAATGCTTTTATGTTTTCCCAGGAGAAGGGGAGGCTGGTTTTTATAAACTGCTTAGAGGAGTTAATTTCTCGCACTTTATTAACATAAAGGAAAATTAAAGAGAATGCATTTCTGCACAGCATGGAAATAAGTAGAGTTCCTGCTCTTAAAAAGCCTGGTCACAAGAGAGATAGCAAATATTCTGGAACAGGAAATCCATTGGTCTTTGTAGAGTCTAGAGCCCTAGCTTTGAAGCTTTGCCAATTATTAGTCATATGACCTCTGGCAAATCAATGAATCTCTGTGCCTCAGTTTGTCCCTCTGCAAAATGGGAACAATGACAGTTAAAGTAGTACCTATTGTAGGGGTCCATTGTGAAGAGAGAACTTTGTGAATCATGAAGCTTATTATGAGCTTATTATTAGCATAACTTGTTCAGTTTCATAGAATCATAGACAGAGCTAAAAGGGACCTTGGAGGTCATTTAGTCGACCCCCTCCCTCCATCTTACAGAAGAGAAGATTTGCCCAAGTTCACATAGTTAGCAGTAGGACTCATAAACCCATAAGAGAATTCTATAAGTCATAGGATCTTAGGGCTTAAAGGCATCTTATAGATTATTAAATCATGAGATCATAGAATTTAGAACTGGTAAAATTATGGACTCTGGCCCCCTCGTTTTAAATTTTTTTCAGAAATCTAGGCCAAGCACAGAGGCAGAAAAATAGGGTTCCGTGATTCCACGTGGGGAGTCTTTGGCTACTTAATATTTCCTGAGGGCTAAAATTTTTAATGTAAATAATTTAGCAAGTGTTCCTTGCTTCTCATACTTACTCTGGGGATGTCTGAGACACAGGATCTTGGAACATTTATTATTGTTTTTCATTTTTATAACTTTTCTCCCCCCTCCTCAACTAAATGCATGTATAGAGACATCTTTTTTATCTAAAGAGAAGTTGGAACCTGGAAAAAATGCCCTTCTGTAGTAGTTTAACATAAAGGTGATGCAAGTTGCGTCAGTGGATACAATAAAGAATAAGGTAGAGGTAGAGTAACTGTTTCAACCTATTTACCCTAATCCTAGGTCTATGGAAAGAGGCACAAAAACCCCTGCTTTTCCCTGTGGTGGCCCAGTGGATTGAGCACTGGGTCAGGGAATTGGGAAGACCGGAGTTGAAATCCAGCTTCAACTACTAGCTGTATAACCCTGGGCAAATCACTTAATCCCTGCCTGCCTCAGTTTCCTCAACTATAAAATGGGAATCATAAGAGCACCTTCCTCTCAGGGTCGTTGTGAGGATCAAGTGAAACAACATTTGTAAAGCTCTTAGCACATAGTAGGCGCTTAATAAATCTTTATTCTCTTCCCTATCCCTCCCCTTTCCAAAAGCCAATGTCTGCCATAATTTGTAACACACCAGAAGGTTTAAAAAAGTATATTATGGAGTTACAGCAGTTGTTTATTGTCTACTTTTTCTTTAAACAAAAATATGCCTCTAAGATACAAACAACTCAGAGTCCACTTCTCAGATATAAGCAGGAGCTATTTATGGGCTTTAAAAATTGAGCAGGGAAAAGCAGCAGCATAGACTTTATGGGTATCCCAAGGATTAGACTCATGGTTGCTGGAGGGCTGTTTGTCCATGAATATAATAGCCTCAGGTACCAGATGGTAAACAGTGTGGCTAAAGAATGATAATTAACAATATAGCACGGCCTTGTCTGTAAAACTTTCTATTGAGAAACTCTGAGAAGCAAGTTGCAGATGTTTCTGTAATTTTCTTTTGTCTTTTAAGATAAGAATGAGATATAAAGGATCTTAGATAGCAACCCTTACCTTCCCCCAAGCCCCTCACCTTTGAGGAAGTAATGCTTGTGTTAGTTATCAACCAGCTGCAGGGATCCAGGGAGAGGGAAGGGGGCAGGGAGGAAGGGTTGTAGCCTTTGCAGGTTTTCACTGGCATCTGCACAGCTCAGAATTGGGCTCCAGGCTGAGGATTAAAACACTGAACAGGATCCAAGGCGAAGAGGATAAAACAAACAAAATGGGAGGCTATGGTGAGAGGCGGAGGCGCTTAGATAGTTAAGTCAAGGACTCAAGAGAAAAGAGCCATGCTGAGTAGCCGGGGTCTGGCATGATGGAGATCGGAGGCAAGAAGGGTAAGGATGCTTCCTTCCCTAGTGGTCATCCTTTCCAAATGGAACAGAGAAGGTCTAAATGGCAGAGCACCAGCTGAACACTAAAATTGGGGGTCAAGAGATCTGAGTTCTAGTTCCATCCTGCGGCTAATTAACTGGGTGACTCTGAGCAGCAAGGTGTTTAATGGGATAATCATGTCAATTTTTATATCATATTTTTATTTCCAGCAGCAAGAGTCCTAAATGAATGAATGGCCATGGAGGAGGGGTGACATCTAACACTAGCACCACAGAAAGGTGTGTTCTTTCAACTCCTAACAAGCATGATGTTAACTCAGAAAATGAATCTTTAAAATAAAGTTTTGTTGCTGCCTTTTGCTTTTACATTGGTCATTTCCAAATGTGCCCCATCCCCCACCTCATTTGTAATAAAACAAAACAAAACAAAACCTTTTGAGCAACTGACCAACTATTGTAGTATATGTAGCATTCTGTACCATTAGTCCCCCACCTCTCTTCTTTGGACCTAAGATTTGTCATTATAATTACTTAGCTTTCATCTTGATTTTAGTGGGGTTTTACATCATTGTAGTTCTTAGACATATTGTTTTCCTGGTTCTTCTTACGTATTTCTATATTACTTCATACAAATATAAATAATATAGATTCCCTGGGCCTGCAATTCCAATAAGGAATGATTCCATTCTCAGGTCAAAAGGATAGTGAGGATAATTGTTGGCCTGTTGCTGGGCCCAAGGTAGCTAAGATAACTACTCTGTCCCACTAAAGAAATACCGAACTCTGGACTTATTCACACAGACTAGGTTCAGTCCTGGGAGATCTAGACCTCTAAAATGAGGGACCAGGCTATTTTTCTTTAAATCTATGTATGGCTCTTTTAACCCCATTCTCTGGAACCCTAGGAAGACTCACTTAAAACTTAAGTTTGACTCATATCTAGGGTCTCCCCAAAAGGGAGTTGTGTGTGGTTGTTGTTGTTGGCAAAGATACCAGAGTGGTTTCCCATTCGCTTCTCCAGTTCATTGTACAGATGAGGAACTGAGACAAACAGGGTTAAATGACTTGCCCAGGGTCACACAGCTAGTAAGTGTATGAGGCTAGACTTGAACTCAGGAAGATGAGTCTTCCTGACTCCAAGCCTGTGCCACCTATTCGCAAAAAGGGAATAGAGAGGTTAGTCAATGTACAATACATCCAAGGTCATAGATTAGGACATGCATAGGACAGCTATTTATTTTTTTGTACACAAAAGAAATGCTTAAAACACAAAAAGATTCACAAGCATGCATGTTTATGCGGCAGCAACATATAACTATAATTATTCATTCTCAGGGGGTTGATACTTAAAATATCAAAACAGTAGATATTTTGTGAGTCTATTGATTCAGCATTTCACTTCCAGCTTGGCATTGTTTTGTCTGAACAGTTCCCTCAAGGTCCATGTCAGCTGGCAAGCCAGCCGAAGGGCTGGGATCCTCTTCCTGTCGGTGGTCATCTTCAAGAAGAAACACTGTAATAACTTTAGGGGGCTCCTCTTCAAGTTAGACATCACCAACTAACAGACATGGGAACTCCCTAGATGGCAACTTCCCAAAAAGTCTGCCTCTCGTGATCACTGTTTGATCACCTGTGCTAAGGAAAAGAAACAAAAAACAGAAAAGGCAGCCAGTGGCTCAAGGCCTAGGCCAACTCAAATTGCACATGTGTAAGCTGTGGCCATAGAACCTCAGGGGAAAGAGGCAGGGGCTCCTTATGGCCTTCTCAGGGAGAGGGGGAGGAAGAGAGAGACAGAGAGAGAGACAGAGAGAGACAGAGAAAGAGAGAGTCAGAGACACAGAGAGACAAAGAGAGACAGAGACAGAGAGAAAGAACAAATTGTCTTTCCTTTTTAACTAATAGTACTGTCCCCATAGAAGTTGGAAGAAAAGAATCATCCAGGGTTTTCTGCATTATGCTGAATCATCAAGCCCACCAGAATGAATACACATAGTCCAGGGTGGACTCATTTATTTGCCTCCATTGCACAAGTATTCCCCAACTTCTCTGAATTCTTCATAGTCATCATTTCTTACAGTGCAATAACATTCCATTACATCTATATATCACATTTTCTTTAGTCAGTCCCCAATCAATGGGCACTCACTTTGTTTCCAGTGGGTTTTTTTTCTATCACAAAAAAGTGCTGTTGTGAATAATTTTATGTATAGGGGACCTCTCTTTCTGTCTGACTTCCTTCAGGTATATTCCCAGTAGTATGATCTAACTGAATGTTAAACAAATTCCTACTTAAAACCAGGAAGTACATTATCTCTAGCTACAATTCAAGAAATAAACTTAGCTAAGTAGAATACATATTATATGACAAATACAATAGAGAAGTTCCAACAAAATAGTATGAGATGGGGGCAGGTAGGTGGCGCAGTGGATAAAGCACTGGCCTTGGATTCAGGAGGACCTGAGTTCAAATCTGGCCTCAGACACTTGACAAGTGTGACCCTGGGCAAATCACTTAACCCTCGTTGCCCTGAAAAAAAATAGTATGAGATATATGGTCTATTGAAAGATAGTCAGCCTCAGAAAGACCTCAGTTTAAGGCCCATCTCTAACATATAATGAGAAAATTTCCTACATCACAGCTCCCCAAGCAATCTGCCACCACCTTTTCCTACCTTTACACCCTTATGTAGATATCATAATAAACATGGGAAAGAACAGCAATATAGTACCAAGAAACTCCCTCCTATGATTTTCCTGTTTTCTGCCTGTTACTTAAGCCATAAAGATCTCCCACACATGACTTTTGTATCCCGATCCCCAACATGGTTCTCCTTAACCTTCACTACTAGATCTATGATATGTGGCCATGGAAAGAGTGTTAAAATTGGCATTGGGGATTGGTACTCCAATCTTGGTTCTGCCACCAATTAAACTTCTGACATCCTCTCTGGGGCTCTGTTCATCTGTAAATGCTTCGTCTGTAAATGGAAAGAATTCAATCTGATGACCTCTAATGTACTTTCTCAAAGCTAAAATGATGTTTCTATGATTTAAGAATAGTAGTAGGCTTCTACTAGTCACGGATGACCATGGATCAGCACCTTGAAGAACCACAGGCCACAGTGTGGCTGTGCAGTCCAATATAGGAGCCCCAGCTCCTGCTGCAATGAGGACATCGGAAAACTGCGCTCTCTGTTGCCCATCGGTTCCTGCGTCTCATTCGTTTTTCTTCCTCCCAAGCTTGAAGGCCCATCTCAGCTGCCTGCAAGCTGCCCTTGAGTACTGAACTCCATTGGGCGTGGTCCTTGGCCATCTCCTTCCCAGAGCCCTTAAGATGTCTATTCCCAGAGCCCTCAAGTCTCATCACTTGCATACATCTCTGTCGGGAAGCTGGGGGCGTCCAGCAGGTCTTTGGCCTGAGGCTAACTCGCCATAGAGTAGGTCTTTAGGAATGCGCCCATCTTGCATGCGGTGCACAACCGAGCCAGCGCAGCTGTCTTTCTTTCAGTAGCGTGTAGATGCTTGGAAGTTGCGCGCGTTGGAGCACTTCTGTGTTGGTGATCCTATCTGACCAAGATATGCCAACGATGTGCCGAAGGCAGCACATGTGGAAGCTGTTAAGCTTCTTCTCTTGTCTAGTATACGTAGTCCATGTTTCACTGCCATACAGTAAAGTACTCAGGACGCATGCTCTATAGACAGCAAATTTGGTTCGTCTTGTGTTTTAAGAATACTGTGTGTATAAATGAAAGGCAAAATGAATAAGGAAAGAGAGGGTAGGACTTTGAATTCAGTGATGCCTCTAACATTAAATAGCAACTATGGGCAAATTACTTAACCTTTCTTGTTGTCAGGGACTGCATTTTTCTTTTAAGACAGCTGGCCTCTAAGCCAGGAAGAATTGGGTTTAATTCCTACCTCTTTATACATATACTGGTTCTATGACTTTGGACACAACACTAAACCTCTTCATGCTCTGGGTAAATCTCCAAGACTATCAATTGCAGAAAAGATGCGAGCTTGCATTGATGGAGGAATTTACAGATTCATACACCATAGGAGAACCCTATTCCTCTACCCCTAGCATTTAGCATAGTGCCTTGAAAATGTGGGTGTATGTATGTATGTATGTATGTATGTATATATATATACATATATATGTATATTTAATCAGTGCCTGATAAATATTTGTTAAATTAAAAAAGAACTGAATTCCTTATCTGTAAAATGAGATTATACCTCAAGGGCTAATGAAACTTGAGGTACTTACAGTAGTAATTGTGAAGATTAAATATAGTACTGTGTGACAGTCTTTTTAAACCATAAAGCATTACATAAATGCCAGCTATTATTACAACTAAGCATTTTGAAATAGTTTTTTAAAAAGGGATGAAGAGGTACAGATAGACAACAGTTTGTGTGAAAGAGAGATGGGCATTTTTATGAACTGAGACTCAAAACTCAAAAGGAAGCAATAATGCATGAGACGAACTCCAAAAAGAAAAAGGCAACTCCCCTTGTAGGATACAGTAATGGAGGTTTAGCATTCAGGACTAAGGAGGTAAGATGCCTACTTACCTTTACCATGGCGAAAACATATTCAGTACTCCGTTCAATTCTGGGCACCATATTTATAGAGAAGTCATTCATAAACTGGAACACAGAGGAGGACAACCAAACTGATGAAAGGCCTGAAGACCAGGCCCTAACAGGCTGAAAGAAATGGATCCAGTTAGCCTGGAAAAGGGAAGATGACACAGAACATGACAGCCATCTTGAAGTTTTTTAAGAGCTATACCTTGGGAAAGAGATTAGCTTTTTGGCCAGGAGGGTTGAAATCAGAGCAATGGGAGGAAATTGCAAAGAGCTTTTGAGTATAGAGGCAGATTACAACTCAAAAGGAAGATTTCCTAAGAATTAGAGCTGTCCGAAAAATGGAGTGAACTGCCTAGTAGGTAATGAGTTCTTCAACTCTGGGGGTCTTTACGTGAGATTTAGGTGACCTCCATCAGATCATTGTTCATGTTCAACTAAATGATCTTGAAGCTCTCTTACAGCTCCCTTACTCCCTTACTCCATTTTTCTGTACCTTTAATTTTTTTTTAAGTTGATCCAAAAACATATCTAAATTAAGCCCTGATTAAAAGATCTCTTATATGGCCAAAGTATCAGTATATTAGAATAATAATAAAGAGCTCTGCATTTGGAATTCACACCCTAGCTTTGCTATTCATTACCTGTGTAACCTTAGGCAAATTATTTCATCTCTCTGGGCATTAGTTTCTCTGTCTGTAAAATGAAGAGGTTGGACTCAATGATCTCTAACTTCCCTTCCACGTCTAAACCTGTGCTTCTATGTTCCTGTGAACTATTGATTCACTACTTATAATGAGACCTGAAAGAGTATAAAACAAAAACTATGTCTCTTGCTAAACAACTAATCACTAGAATGGTGTAATACTCTGAAAACCAGAAAGCCTGGGTTTCAATCCTGGTTGCATCACTTGTAAACTTCCTAATCTTGGGCAGGTCATTCATATCTCTGAACATCAATTTCCTCATCTGGAAATAACAGTTGCATTACCTACTTCACAGGAATATCGCAAGAACCAAATCATGTCATGTTTGTAGAGCAAGCTATTCACCCTAAGGAAACCATTGCCTAGAGAAAGGGCACCTGCAACTCCATACCCATAAGTTTAAGACCATATGGAGTAGATCTAAACTTACATATCTGACTGATATCCAAGAACATAAAAAGGGAAAGGGGAGTCCTTGTAAAATAGAATATACATAATTTCTCTGTAAGCAATGTTATAAAGAAATTAAAGAAAACTGTTCATATCATTTGACTCAGCAGTACTACTAAGAGATCAAAGAAAAGGGAACAAGGACCTACATGTACAAAAATATTTATAGCAGCTCATTTTTTGGTGGCAAAGAATTGGAAATTGAAGGAATACCCATCAATTGGGGAGTAGTTGAACAAGTTGTGGAATACTATAGTGATGGAATACTACAGTGCTATCATAAATGATGAGCAGCATGCTTTCAGAAAAACCTAGAATGACTTACATGAATGGGTGCAAAGTGAAATAAGCAGAACTAGGAGAACAGTGTACATAGTCACTGCAATAGTGTATAATAATCCACTATGAATGACTTGGCTATTCTCAGCAATATGATGATCTAAGGCAATACCTAATGACTTGTGATGAAAAATACTATCCCCCTCCAGAGAAAGAACTGAAGGAGTATGCATGCAGATTGAAGCATTACTTTAAAAACTTTATTCTTGTGGTTTTTGGTCTGCATTTTCTTTCACAACATGGCAAATGTGGTAATACTTTGCATAACTGCACATATATAATCTATTACAAATTGTTTGCCTTCACAAGGAGGAGCATGTGGAAAGGGAAAGAATATGGAACTAAAAAAAATTTTTAAGAATGTTAAAAATTTTGCATGTAATTGAGAAAAAATAAAATAAAATTAGACGTAAAAACAATCATTTAGAGGCCTATAAAAAGAATATATATTCCCCTAACTCACTACCCTAAGGTGAGGAGGCTGTGGGAAGTCAGTGAGGTAGCATCTTTACTCAGTTATGTTTGTACTTGAATTTAAATTTATCCCACTTCAGGCTGAGCTTGCTTACCTTGAGAACTTGGTAACAACAGCCAGGGTATTAAAGTACCTTTAAGATCTAAATCGATGTTCCTGTCCTATTCAGAACAGCCTGTTTGTCCTCTGAGTATAATGGAATTTAGTAGTGGATGTTTATAACACTGGTAAGAAGCAGTAGATGCCTTGGAGTAATTGTTTGGGCAAAGAGGGAACATTGTTTGATATATCTGTATGGATTCAAAATCAGCAACCCATTCCTGAGGACATATCTGACTTCCAGATGCATTGCAGACTTCTCAATGGCGAGATCAGCACTGTTGTTCAGTTTCAGTGTGATTCATTCACTGACTCTATGACCTTTGGCATTACTCAGTGGGGCTGAACCAAGATGTCATATCTTCCAGGGCTGTCATCAGATAGCCTTCTTGCCAACTGATGCATTTTCTGTCACTCATATCATTCCTCACTTCCAGGCTAAATGGAACCAGTGAGACATCTGTCTCGGTGAGTTTAGCTTTAGAAGTTGACATATAATGACTCCTTTCGCAACTAAGGTCATTTGTACTGACTGCTTAGCAAGTTTGGGATGCTAGTTGGCTTCAAGAGAGAAGGAAGACAATCTCAAATGTTTATAATATTTTACTATCAGATCTGTTTCCTCAGCTCATAAATGTGTTGATTAGAAATTAACTGAGACCCAAAGGGGGTGCCCAAGGTCAGACACTTCCTCTGACTATTCCTCCTATACCTCTCAAGAACATAAACAGGCACCTCTGTAGTTTGGAATCTTGGAGAATTGCTTCCAGCACTGAGAGAGTAAGTAATTTGCCCAGAGTCACAAAGTCAGTATGTGTCAGAGACAGGACTTGAATAGCAAGTACATTATCTCTTTGATCCTCAAAATAACTCTGAGAAATATTTGTTTGTTTAGTGGGTGCTATTATTAGCCCCATTTTGCAGATGGAGAAACTGAAGCTGAAAAACTTGAACCAGGTCTTCCTGACTCTGAGTTCACATTCTACCTACTATTCCATGGGCTGCCTTTGCAACCAAAGTTTTTCTTTTTTGATTTTGTTTTGTTTGTTTTTTTGTTTTTTGCGGGGCATTGAGGGTTAAGTGAATTGCCCAGGGTCACACTGCTAGTAAGTGTCAAGTGTTTGAGGCTGGATTTGAACTCAGGTCCTCCTGAATCCCAGGGCCAGTGCTTTATCCATTGTGCCACCTAGATGCCCCCTCTTTTTAATTTTTTGTTTTTGTTTTGTTTTGCAGGGCAATGAGAGTTAAGTGACTTGCCCAGGGGTCCCATAGCTAGTAAGTGTCAAGTGTCTGAGGCTGGATTTGAACTCAGGTCCTCCTGACTCCAGGGCCGGTGCTTTTTCCACTGTGCTACCTAGCTGCCCCTTAATTTTTATTTATTTATTTATTTATTTTTGCTGGGCAATGAGGGTTAAGTGACTTGCCCAGGGTCACACAGCTAGTAAGTGTCAAGTGTCTGAGGCTGGATTTGAACTCAGGTACTCCTGAATCCTGGATTGGTGCTTTATCCACGCCCCTTAATTTTTTAATGAACATTTTGATTTAAAGTTTTGAGTTTCAAACTCTACCACTTCCTCTGTTTTTCCTTCCTCTCTCCCTGAGGTGGTAAGCAATCAGATATTGGTTGTACATGTGCAATTATATAAAACTTTTTGTATTAGATGATTCGAACAAAAAAAATAAAAGAAAGTGAAAATAACATGCTTCAGTCTGTGTTCAATATCAGTTCTTTCTTGGAGGTGGATATCTTTGCTTTATCATTGAGTCCTTTGGGATTGTCTTGATCATTGGCATTGCCAAGAATAGTTGTCATTCACAGTTCTTCATCAAACAATATTGTTGTTACTGTGTGCAACGTTCTCCCAGTTCTGCTCGCTTCATTATACATTAGTTCGTGTAAGTCTTTCCAGGCCTTTCTGAAATCATCCTGCTTGTCATTTCTTTTTTTGTTTGTTTGTTTGTTTCTTTTTTGGGTTTTTTTTTTGTGGGGCAATGAGGGTTAAGTGACTTGCCCAGGGTCACATAGCTAGTAAGTGTCAAGTGTCTGAGGCTGTATTTGAACTCAGGTCCTCCTGAATCCAGGGCTGGTGCTTTATCCACTGCACCACCTAGCTGCCCCGTGCTTGTCATTTCTTATAGCACAATAATATTCCATCATAATCATATCCCACAGCTTGTTTATAGCCATTCCCCAATTGATGGGCATTCCTTTGATTTCCAATTCTTAGCCACCACAAAAAGAGCTGCTATAAATATTTTTGTACAAATAGGTTCTTTTCTCTTTTTTTATGTCTTTGGGATATAAACCTAGCAGTAATATTGCTGGAACAAAGAGTATATGCAGTTTGATAGCCCTTTGGGCATAATTCCAAATTGCAGTCTAAACTTTTCAAAGAGCTTTACTCCCAACAACCTTATGAGGCAGGGAAAGCAAGTATCAATATTCCCATTTTACAGGTGAGAAAACAGACTTGGAAAGGTTATGTCCACTGACATAAAACTACTCAGCATCAGAGTTGGGATCAGAGCTCTCACAACCCTAAATCTCATGTTCTTGCCACTGCAGCTAGAAAGCCTTCAAAGAAGGGGGAGGCAGGTTCTCGAAGGACAGGGGTGGGATTAGTAGAAAGCACAAGCAATACCAGATAGGCATGTCACTGATGTCTTGCAAAAGGAAACTTCTTTCTGAGCTTCCACTTAGTCCTTATGATTTAATTGTAGTGTTTGCAAAATTTTGCTATGATTTCTTTTCATCACAGTGTATGTAACACATTTCCTGACATCTGCTAACTGTTAATTTTTTGCAAAGCAGAAAGCTCATTGGTGGATAGGAGGTATATGAACTCAAATTCATATCTGATGCTCAGAGGTATCATCTTATTTGGGTGTTTTAGGAAACCAGAGCTATCTGGAAACTTTTAAAAGCACAAATGCTTTCCTTGCAATGACCCTGTGAGGTAGGTCCTTACCCTAGAAGCATGCATAAAGCATAGGCTGGGTTCCCTTGGCACCCTCAGTCCATGCTTCATGTACAGCTATTGGTACAGATATTAACACCCTCATTTTAATGAGAAGTATAGGCAGCATATGATGGATGGATAGAGTTCTTGGACTTAGAGTCAGGAAGACTCAAAGGCCAACCCTGGCACCTACTAGCTCTTTTACGCTAGGCAAGTCATTTAACTTTTATGAGGCCCAGAGAGGGTAATTGATTGCTTCTTTGGCAGGTAGGAATTATCTGTTAGATCAGGGATTCTTGAACTTTCTTGGTGTCATGAAGCCCTTTGATATTCTGGGAAATGCCTATGGGCCCCTTCTTAGAACAATGTTTTTAAATGCATAAAATAAAATATAGTGGATTACAAAGGAGTTTATGAACCCCAAGTAAAGTATCCTGTACTATATCATAATTGGTTTGTAAAGGGACTTCCCTAGACTGAAACAATCACAGATTTCCCATATTCACATTGATAGTTGAGGAAACTGACCCCAAGAGAACTTATGTGACATACCTAGAGTCACAGAGTCAGGCAAGTATCATAGCCTAAATGTAAAACCAACCTTTTTGGCTCTAAGTCCAGTAACCTTTCTACCATACCATTACACTACTCATCTTGCCATCCTTTTTCCTTTAGGAGACCAGTACTTAGTGCAGTACCTGGCACACAGAATGCACTTAATAAATATTTTTTAATTGATTGACTATTGAAAAAAACAAAAACCTAAGCCATTCCCAACCTGTAGAGGCTAGTCAGTTATAGGTATTTGAAATACTGTGCAAGATGAGGCGCAGCTAGGTGGCACAGTAGATAAAGCACCAGCCCTGGATTCAGGAGAACCTGAGTTCAAATCTAGCCTCAGACATTTGACACTTACTGGGCAAGTCACTTAACCCTCATTGCCCTGCAGAAGGAAAGAAAGAAGAGAGAAAGAAAGAAAGAAAAACTGTGCAAGATGCTCAGTGAACTGACACTACTGTATATATGTATGTGTGTGTATGTATGTGGATGTGTGACTTAAAGTATGTGGGATCTCAAAGACCAAAAATGTGCTGACAGGGAAAGATGAGGATTTTTTCTCTTCCTTGTTAAATTTCAGGACCTGAGCTCTGACATTTCAGAGTTTTCTTTTCTTTTTTTATTCTTTATTTTTTTAATGTGACTGTTGCTATCATTCACTATAATAGCAATAATTGCTAACATCCACATATCATTTTGAGGTTTGCAAAGTGATTTCCAGATATTATTTCATTTGATCCTCACAACTACCCCATGAGGTAGATGCTATTATTATCTGCATTTTACAAATGAAGAAACTGAGGCCCCAAGAGGTTTATTGATTTGCCCAGGAAACAAGATTTGAACCCAGGTATTCCTGATTCCATGTCCAGCATGCTATCCACCATACCAAACTACTTTCCCCTAGCACATTGTTCAGTTCCTCAACTAATTCGTTCAAGAAATGTTGATACGGTATATCATTATTGTACTTTGTTCCCAGCTGCCAAAAATCATGGAAAATATCATTACAGGTTACATGTCCCTATATTCCTGAACATCTTCCAAGTGTTTAGGAATATTTTGTTTTGTTTTGTTTCCAGATGCAAACACAATAGGTCCCTGACTTCAAGTTTATCTTCCATTGAGGGAGAGATGATATGAGAGACAAAATGAGTATCTATAGCTGTAAACAAAACCTTAGTTACCTGGGAAATGGGGTTCTTTCTATGCTTTATATCTTTTGCT
The DNA here is from genome assembly GCF_019393635.1 of Dromiciops gliroides. NCBI lineage: Eukaryota > Metazoa > Chordata > Mammalia > Microbiotheria > Microbiotheriidae > Dromiciops > Dromiciops gliroides. The sequence continues at coordinate 185,041,914 of NC_057863.1, read as the reverse complement.
CTGCCTGACTTCAGGAAACAAGACGCTCATTCCAAGAGAAGTGGAAAAGCTCATCACTTCTAATGTTACCTCCATGCTGCTAACTCAAGCCTCTCCCTTCTGTTTAGAGGACTGAAAGGTTGAGTACCAAACTCCTCCAATACCTTCCTTTATAGGCATTCAATATATTTGTTCTGAATTGAATTAAACTGGAAGCACAAGATATGATGGGGGGGGGGGGGAACTCAAGTTAAACCAGTTTGGCTTTTCAGGTTGTCACAGGGGAAATAGGTGGTGGGGGTCCTTAGGTATACCTCTTAAAGAATTACAATTCTCCACACAATCCAATTAGAATAAAATGGTCTTTTATTTGGGCTCTAGAGAAAGACTTCCCCTCTTGGGGAGGAGATGAATTAGAGACAGACATCTTTTCTCCTCCCCCCAATGGAGGAGAGGCCAAAACTTTATAGTGGGTGGATAGGGTGACTTCTAGAGTTATCTCTGTCCCCTGGCACCACTCAGGTAGCAGCCACACCTAATGGTCTTGTCTCCCTTACTTCTTAGGTGTGTCGGTCTAGTTTAACTTCTTCAAGGAACGTTACCCCAGACCCATATCATGGTGTATGTAGGGGATTAGTGTGAGATAAATTGAAAAGCTAAGTTTGAAATAAAAATATAGAGGTCCTTGAATGGACATTAAGTAGCAATTTATAGTTTGCTTTGCTTTGTTTGGGAGCCAAGGTCAGCAGGAGTGAAGAAGGGGGCATGGTTGTGAGCTGTAATTTCATCTGTTTATGGGTATGAGAACTCTCTTCACTGAAGCAAATTGGCCACTCACCTATAAGTTATAGTTACTAAGATACTGTGATACTGAAAAATTAAGTGACTTGTGCAGGATCACACAATTAGTATGTCAGAATTCAATCTTCCTGTTCAAGGCCAGCCCTCTGCAGTTGATTTAACCTGAGGTCCAAAATCTTGGTTTTTAAAAATATTTTTGATAACTTATTTTTATAGTATTGATTTCCTTTATAATCCTACGTGTTTTATCTTTTGAATTTATACATATTCTGAGATGGGGCTGCAGGCTTCACCTGATGGCCAAAGGGGTATATGACCCCCACACAATCTGCTCTAAAACTATATACTTTAGCGATAGAAGATCAGGATTTGGCTGGTACAGTTTCTGGGAATTCGTTTTTTCATTGAGAAAGTTTTTTTATTGAGGATTCAGAGCCCCCATAATGCCATATTGATTGGAGAATGGGGAAGAAAGATTTGTTCATCTAAATCATTGCTCTGTAAGGTCCTTGGTTCCAGGAAGTGAGTCAATCTCTATGCAGTTTGAATCTGTTTCCTTTTGCAAGTTAGTCTTTGTTTGTCAATTCAAAGAGGTGCTCAGGAGTACCTCTCATTAAATTTAAAGGTGGAGAGAAGAGGTCACATTGAAAGTCAATAACAACTGTGGGACCTGGCCTAATCCAAAACAAAACCCCAGTAGTGAAAAATGACAGATGTGTGGAAAAAGAGGCCATTTCCATGGTTGAAGAAGCATTAGGTTTGTGCTAATATAGGTGACCCTGTAATTTTATAAACAATACTATAGGCCCCTTTGTTGCTTAATTTCACTTTTGCTTAAAAATATGCATCCCACTTTGAAGACCTTGACCCCGAGCCTTGTCTTTCTGTAAATGACATCTATATTTTTAATGATTTTTAGGAAAAAAACAAACTTTTAAAAAAAGGATGAAGATATGTGTTAAGCTCTGCCTATGGTTAATGATGAACTGTTAGGATATCTGGGTTGCCTTTAGTGTGACACCATGCTTCCAAATAAGAAATTTACCCTTTGGTTCAGATGAACACCAGAATGACTGCCAATTATTATGTAATTGAAAAGCTTCATCTGGCATCTCACAATTAATTGTTTTTCTAATTAAGTAACAAGGAATGCAGCTGGAGTATTCACACTAATAAAATTCAATTTACTGATGAAAGTTCATTAAGTCACACTCTTCTATCTGTTTTGTTTTGTTTTTCTACTTAAATACTATAGTTAAATGATTCATTCAAGGTTTCTATCTGTACATCAGAAAGTCAGAAATGAGTGAATTTGTTTTTTATATTTAATTCAGGGCTAACTCCAGAGATCAGAAATTTGACTAAAACATGATCGTCTTATTCAACAATACTAAAAAAAATACATAAAAATCTTATTTTAAAAATGCTTATTAATTCACATAGTAACCACACTTCTAAATTTAAATGAAAGATCATAGATAGATCATAGATAGAGTTAGAAGGAACCTCAGAAGCCTCAACATCTTCATTTTGCAGATGAAGAAACAGAGATGAAAGGTGAAGTGATTTGTCTGAGGTTACACAGGCAATAAAATGTCAAAACAGAGATTCAAAGTCATATCATGTGATCATTGGTCTATAGCTAGAATAGAAGTCAAATACCAAGCAGTCCAACCCTCTCATTTTACAGAGGAAAAAAACAGGGAGGTCAAAGGTCAGACAGATAGTACATACAGAGGTCAGATTTGAACCCAGGTCCTCTCACTCCAAAACTTGTGCTTTTTCTACTTTATCACATAAGCAATGAAAGCTGAGGAACTGGACTCAAGGAAAAAGCATTATTATTATTTTTTTAATCTACGGCATCAGCACTGCTTAGGGAAGAACTGTTCAAGCTTAGCACAGCACCTGGAACATAGTATGTTCTCAATAAATGCTTATTGACTGACTGACAACAAACAGTTCCTGTGGAAAAAGTCCTCGGGATTTTAGTGGACTCTAAACTCACTATGAATAAACAGTGGCTGTATTCATAAATATATAGTATCCTGGAAAAGGAGATAATTGGCTCAGTATACTATATCTGATGAGTAGTACAGAGGATAAAATGCCTGGCCTGGAATCAAAAAGACTCATTTTCCTGAATTTAAATCCAACCTCAGAAACTTACTAGCTGTGTGACCCTGAGCAAGTCATTTAACCTGTTTGCCTCAGTTTCCTCATCTGTCAAATGAGCTGGGGAAAGATATGGCAAACCATTCTAGTATCTTTGCCATGCAAACCCCGAATAGAGTCACAAAGAGTCAGACAGGGCTAATAGACTTAACAATAACCACTACATCTGGAGTATTTTATGGTCAGTTTAGGATGACACATTTTAGGAGGTATGGAAATTTATTTTGATTTGGGGACCCTACCTTTAGGCTGAGATTAGAAAGCCTTAGGCCCTCAGGGTCTCTCCCCCTCCTCCTCAGCTTCAGCAGAGTGAAAAAGCACCGTGGGCTATACAAGACCGCCAGGTCAGATAGCTGGGGGGAAAAAAAAAGCCCCCAGCTCCCCTCCGACCTGAGTGGAGCTATCTGAAAGATAGCCTGTGCTGAGGCAGTGAAGTGGGAGTGTACCCCGCCCCAAACCAGCCGCAGCCCTGACTGGTGGATTAGCTTGGTCTGTAGGGGCGAAGGAAGCCCCGAGATTTGAGTGGAGAGAAGAAAAGGTATATATAGACCTGGGAGTTAGACAAGAGAAAAAAGAAGGAGCGAGGACGGACTAGATAGAGAGACAAGATTAAGGAGAGGGGCTGACTAGAGGAGGACAGACTAGATAGACAAGAAAGAGGGTGTGACTAGAGGGGACAAGGACGACCCTGAGGCGGAGGCGACTTTGGCCCTTTATTGTATTCAAGAAGTTTGAAGCACAGCAGGTGGGAAAGAGACTCAGCGGAAAGAGACCTCAGAAAGCAGTCAGGTTGAACATTTTATTTTCCTGTATTCTTAATTTTCAACAGTATCTCATAAATAAACTCTGCTTGGATTATTTAGTTAAGAAGCTTCTTAATCCTGTGCTATCAATTTGGGAGTGGAGCAGTGTGGTGGAACTTTATAAACGGCCCCCATATTAAATTAAACACAGTCAGATAGCCAAATAGTCAAAGTCCCCAGATTAGTCATCCATAGTTTAGCCCCCCAAATTTAACCCTAGTTAACAAAATATTTTCACAGAGGAATATTGCCAAAGAGGGATAGATAGAGGGGAAGTACAACTATGATAATGAGAAGTCTGGGAACTAGATAATATGAAAGTAGGACTGTTTATCCTAGAAAAGACAAGACATAAATAGTCTTCCAATGTTTGAGGGAAGTCTGGTGATATAGACCATGGAGTACTGGGCCTAGAATCAGGAGTATCTGAGTTCAGATCCAGACTCAGACATTTGTCACTTGCTAGCTGTGTGATCCTGGGCAAGTCACTTAACCCCCATTGCCTCACCAAAAAAAAAAAAAAGAAAGAAAGAAAAAAGAAAGAAAGGAAGAAAGGAAGGAAGGAAGGAAGGAAGGAAGGAAGGAAGGAAGGAAGGAAGAAAGAAAGAAAGAAAGAAAGAAAGAAAGAAAGAAAGAAGAAGAAAGAAAGAAAGAAAGAAAGAAAGAAAGAAAGAAAGGAAAGAAAGAAAGAAAGAAAGAAAGAAAGAAAGAAGGAAAAATTAATTGTAAAGAAATAAAAGTGAATAAATGGTGTGTTTGGAAAACTGTAAGAAGCCAGTGCTCATTCTGCTGGGTAGAAGATTAATGATGGGGAGTAGTGGAAGATGACATTGGAAAGGTAGGTTGGGGACAGACCCTGTGACTTTAGGAATACCCAGACATGGGGCAGCTAGCTGGCAGGTGGATTGATCATTGGGTTTGGAATCAGAATTATTTTCCTGAGTTCAAATCTGGCCTCAGATACTTACTATCTTAGTGATCCTGAGCAAGACACTTAACTGGGGCAGCTAGGTAGCACAGTGGATAGAGCACTAGCCCTGGAGTCAGGAGGACCAGAGTTCAAATCTGGCCTCAGACACTTAACACTTACTAGCTATGTGACCCTGGGCAAATCACTTAACCCCAATTAACTCATCAAAAAAAAAAAAGACACAACTGTTTGCCTCAGTTAGGGCAACTAGGTGGTACAGTGGATGGAGTGCTGGGACTGAAGCCAGGAAGACTCACCTTCATGAGTTTAAATCTGGCCTCGGACACTTAGCTGTGTGACCATGAGGAAATCACTTACCCTTGTTTGCCTCAGTATCCTCATCTATAAAATGAGCTGCAGAAGGAATGGTAAACCACTCCAATATCTTTATTAAGAAAACCCATGCAGAGTTAGAGATGACTGAAACAACTGCACGACACCAACAACAGACATGGCCCTACTCGACCAAAAGCAGCTCCTTATCCTAAATATCATCCATAGAAAGGCATTCTGGGGTTGTAAATTAATAGGCCCCACAGAGCAGTTGACAGCACAGTAGACAACCCCTAGGGGAGGTACTCATTTATTCTTTACTCAGGCACAATCAATGATGGTTTCTGTTATGGTAGTGTTAGGTAGTTCATAGCAGACATATTCATTGTTTATTGAACTGCCTGACAAATTTTGAGGCCACTTTATAACACGCTGGTTTCATAGATCCCTGAAGTGCTTCAGGAAGAAAAGAAGTGGCTTTCCCTCAGTGATGTGCTGGTAAATGTTTGAAAATGACTCTATGAAAAAAAAAAAGTGTATCCAAGACACATTTCTAAGTTTAATTTGCATTGTTAACATTTTCTCCATCACTTTTTAAAGTCTAGACAATCAACAAACAATCAATCAAGCTCTGATTTGGGGTTGTTGGTTTGTCCTTCATTCTCAAAGTGGACCATGACATTGGGGTGATGTCATGACTTGCACTGAATTGGATTTAAGTGAGGGAGGGTTGTGCAAGGTCACCAACTTCACTCTCTCCTTCAGAGTCATCTGGGTCAGTGGCAAAATATATATTAGGATGTCTGGAGATAACCCCCAGATGTTTTTGAAGCAATTGGGGTTAAGTGACTTGCCCAGGGTCACACAGCTAGTAAGTGTCTGAGGTGAGATTTGAACTCAGGTCCTCTTGACTCTAAAGCCAGTGCTCTATCACTGCACCACCTGATTTGTAGAATTTGCTGATTTTCAATATGTAAATAATTCAAAATGAACATTTTACAGTTGGCTTTGGAAAGCTGGTTCAAGCTGGATCCAGCTCATCCCTGCCCCTCCTTTACCTCAAATGTGGGTAGGGGACCATAGCTCTGGAGCTTGAAGGCATCTTAGGGGCAATTTAGTTCAACACCTTCATTTTACAGATGATGTTACTGAGGCCCAAAGAACCTCAATGACTTAGCCCAAAGCTATATAGATAGTAGGGCAGCTAGGTGCAGTAGTGGATAGACTGTGGGGGCCTTCCTGGAGTCAGGAAGACATCTTCCTGAGTTCAAATCTGTCCTCAAACTCCTACTAGCTGTGTGACCTGGGCAAGTCACTTATCCCTGTTCGCCTCAGTTTCACCATCTGTAAACTGAGCCAGAGAAGGAAATGGCAAACCACTTCAGTATCTTTGCCAAGAAAACCCCAAAAGGGGTCACAAAGTGTTGGACACTACTGAAAACAACTAAACAATAATATGTAGATAGTAAGCATCGGAAGTAGAATTTGAACCCAAGATCTCTGACTCCTGAACATCATACTGGACTGAACCATTGAGCACTAAACTCATGTCATTATGTGAATATCCTTTAGAAGACCCCTTTGAAAATATTTTGTGTAGGACCATAGAATTTAAACTTGACCACAAAACTTAAACTTGTACCACTATATACATAGTAAGCACCTTGTCTTGTTGAATTGCACTGAGTTGAATTGGTTGATTCTATTGCTAGCAAAAGTTTAGAGCATGCTCAGTGATGGACGCAGATGGAGTGATCCAAGCATCAGGAGATATCAACAGGAAATACATTCTTGCTACTGTCAGGGAAAGTGAAAAATGAGTTACATTGTATAGAAGTAGATGCAAAGAGACCAGTTCAGGAGCTATTGCATATTAGGTCTTTGTCGGATTTCTGTTTCCTCTAGTGTTTGGAAAGTGGATGACTACAAAGGTGCTGCTAGGAATATTTTGGAATAGATATGACACCACTCTGCATATGAATGGCACCACTGGATAGCACAAAGTGGATATTGTAGTATAGTAATAGAATGCTATAGAATTGTTCATTGAAAAATGCAGTTTCATATGCATTTTTAAAAATTATATTATCATTTGGAAATGCTTGTTTTATTCCACAAACTAAATTAAATAGATTTTTGAAAGAAATGACAGAATTAGGAATTAGGAGAGAAACATTGGAAGATTTGTATGAATTAATATAGAGTATAATAAACAGACTATAAGGAACAATGTATACTAGGACCATAATAACGTAAATGAAATGATCACTAGAAAAAAGGCAAGGCTTTAGGGGGCTGGAAAATCAGTAATTACCCCAGAGAACAGATAATGGAAAATACATTCCTTTTGCCTAATAGAGATGCAGGGGACTACTAGGATAGAATGTCACATCCATGGGCAGATATTTATCAGCTATTTCTGCTTAGCCTTTTTTCTTTGTAACACGCCACATAAACACTTAGCCTCAGTTTCCTCATATGTAAAATAGTGATAACCTGTTTTCTTCATGGGGAGAAAGGGAAGAAGGAAAGAAAGGTCTCTGAGGTGACATCATCAAGGAAATTGTCTTTTCGTTTTAAAGAAAATAGATGATCATCTACAAATAGCCTCTTTAAAACAAAACACTATTTATTAGAACTACATTTTAAACTTTTACAATTGAAAATGGAGCCTCCCACCAGCCACTAGTAACAATAGTTTCACCTAGATCTTTTAGCTGGCTTCCAGAGTTCAGAAACCAATCTCTCTATAAATAGTTGGGAGTCATAGGAATTAAGTCTGCAAAGAAGCACCTCAAGGTGCTTCCTTGATGCTATTACTCTGTGCCTATGTACAACCTCAGGCTGTTTTTTTAGTAATGTTGGAATGATGAGTTCTGGGGCGGGGGGGGAACTACAAACAAACAAAAAAAAGCTCATTGTTTGCAACCAGGCTAAGTTCCTCACTCAATTCTGAAAGGGACAACTGTGGAAACCTCACTTCCTGAATCCCCAAACTTCTTGAGAATGGCATTTTTCTCCTGTTTCAATGCATTTGTTTGTATTTATCCGAAAACAACACAGTGGTGGCTTATTTCAGTGACAATCAAAACTGAAGTTTCTAAAGGGTCCAGATTCCAGGGAGAGAGAGCTCGTATTGTAGTGCTTGCTCCACATGCTTGCTCCTTTGAGAGGAAATTAATGACTTTGGAGACTGACATCTCCGGAGTCCATGAGAAATGAGTAATTTCCTATTTTAGCAAATCAGAAAAAAAACCTCTGTGCAATGACTGCTACAATTGCAAACCAAAAAAAAAAAGAAAGAAAGAAAGAAAGACATAGTAAAGGAGCCTTTGATTAACCTAAATATCTGTTTTGTTCAGCATTGTAATAAATTATTTAACACTAATTAAATGCTCAATGTATTCTAGTTGCACCAGACAGCATACGGAGAGCTGGAATCTACACTCAAAGAGCTTATAAATACTGTATTTACTTTATTATTATGTGTGAGGTACAGCATTAAGAAGTTGGAGATGAGAAGAAACAAGGGGGTTAAGAGGTACAGAAATTCAAAAGCAACAGGAATAAAAGTGGTGCTCCGGAGAGCTAAGAGGCTGTGGGTAAGGAAAGAGGCAGATGTGAGAAGGTAACATCTGGAGAGGAATAACAAAATCCCAGGATTTGAATATTTGAATATTTAAATTTCTACCTTTAAAAGGCAAGCTTTTCCCAGCTGCCAGGTGGCCAGGGAACAATCAATTTCTAGGCAGGTGTGGTGAGAAAGAACATCAGATCCACTCCTCTCTCTTAAAAGCAGAGAAGGGATTGTGAGTGGGAACATTAAACTACTTGGTAATCTATCCCCCAGTCAACATCACTTTTTAACCTTCCCATTCAGGTAGCCTATCTGTAATGACTGATTTTCAAATATCACTTCAGATGACTGTAAGGAATCTCACTGTGTATTTGATAACACAGTAGCAAAGAGAAGTCACTGGCCTAAATAGCTCAGGACCAGAGTTCTTGAGCTCTTGACTCACAGCCTAGTCCTTGCTGCCTCCTGTGAATATGAATGAAGGAGCTCCTTGTTCCTTCCTAGCTCTGGAGGCATAATGGAATGTTTACATTTGCTGGGGACAGATTGTTTATTCTTTTCATTATTTGCTATAGTAGAAAACCTTTGCTTCTCCCCCCCCCCAAAAAAATGACAGCTGTCCACTTCAGAAAGGGAACTGACCCAGACTGGTAGAAGTGACCATACTTTTGGGCCTGTCGTAAACTTGTATTTTCATTGCCATCTCATCAATTTCAGTGACCCTGTCCTTACAGGGCCAATTGGGGGGGGGCAAGGTAAATGTGCTCATAAAGTAAAATAGTATTTTATGTATATTAAAGCCTGTTTAATAAGATTTCAACTTTCCACACAAGTCTACATTAACATCCTACTCTGATGCCTTATCATGGTGTAGCACCACCTCACCTTCACAGAATATCTACTTCAGGTTCAAGATTCTCTGTGGATCAACATCTCTCAAAATGATAGTTACCAAGCCCCCACTGAAGCATCTTCTTTTCTTTCATTACCCAGACATGTAAAAGGCATTTAATGAAATAGCATAGTAAGAAAATGTAGAATGGAATATCCCCTCCTATAAACATTAAGTACACTCTCCCACAAATTTACTCACATCAATGAGAAGGAGAATAAACATGTGTAGAAATCATGAGAGTGATAAGGGACTTAGCACATAAGGGATATATGTAACTCCAGAGACCTGAGAGACAGCTGATGGACTAGAGGTACACGTTGATATGGCCAATGGCAAAATTGGTTCAGTTCAACTAAGCTTAATGTCTGCAAGGAAGAGTTTTTTATCTATTTTTTTGTAGAAGGGAGTACTGAAAGAGGGAGAGTAATGAAAAATAAAAAGGGGGAAAAGAAAAGAATATCAATGAAAATATTTAAAATAAGGCATAGAATAGAGCAGAAGGAGTTTCAGATAAGCAGGACAAACTTTGAAACCAATGTGCTCAATTTATTATGTACTTTAGAAAAAGAAGCTGGGTATTGTTGAGTTAGTATGTTTCATAGGCTTTCTGTTCTTTGTGTGTGGAAAAGTTTGTGTTTGTTGGTATTTTTCAAATTCAGGAAAAACAAAAACAATTGAAATGAAAAAACAATGCTTATGGTGGGGCACCTCACCCAGACTCTGACACTTCAGGATATCTTTCTGGGTGTTTTTTGAAACTGCTGGCAGGAGGCTTTGATCAAGGCATGGTGTCGCCACGGGGTTCACTGGCCTCCTCTTTGCCAGGTGTGGTTGTGCAGTCTGCTGGCTCTGCTCTTCCATGGGTGCATCTTGTTTGTAATGGCCCTACTTTTTGAGACTGGCACAGTAGTATCTCTGCTGTGTTTGCTCTGATTGGGCCTGCAGTTCTTTCTCTGCTGAGTCTTCAAAGAATGTTAGGGATCAGGGCAGCTAGGTGGCTCAATGGATAAAAACACCAGCCTTGGATTCAGGAGGACCTGAGTTCAAATCAGCCTCCAGACACTTGACACTTACTAGCTGTGTGACCCTAAGTCACTTAATCCTCATTGCCCTGCAAAAAAAAAAAAAAAAAGAATGTTAGGGATCTAGGATCTTCTCTGCTAAGAGAAAGCTGAGAGCTCTTTAGTCAGTCATATACTTAAATAAAAGCCAGGCTCAGCCTCTCTGCAATGGCATAGAGGGGACCCAGGGTTCCTGAAGGCTATCTACTACTGGATCACAAGTTTAAGGGGGTCTTACCAAGTGTAAAAGCTTTGAATATAGGACAATACAAGCTTTATGGTCTAGCATCAGCCTAATACATTTGGAGATTATTTCCTAGTTGCTCACAGTAGCAAAGTTATTCTACCAAGTCATACACGGGACCTATGTGATTGCATAATGGAAGAATACACACATGCACTCTAGAGAATGTCCATGCAATCTTGCATGGTGGAGGAAATGCCTACATAGATGCTTATACCTTTCCCCTAATGAAACCAAAACCCTCCCCCTAGAATAATGGGCTTCTAAAACAAATAGGTCTCAGTTTCCCATTTTAAAATGGGAATAACACTTACCTTATCTCACTCATAGGGTTCAAGGGAGATAAAGAATGAGATGCCTCTGAAAAAATAAAATCAAATACAAATATAAGCATTACGCATTTAGGAAGTACAGAGTTCAGGTAGTTCATTTCTTCATTTTAAACAAACATTTATTAAATGTATACAATGTACAAGGCACATAGGGGGACACAATGGACAAAAAAGCAACATAGGGGCAGCTAGGGTGGCGCAGTGGAATAGAGCACCGGCCCTGGATTCAGGAGGACCTGAGTTCAAATCCGACCTCGGACACTTAAAAACTTACTAGCTGTGTGACCCTGGGCAAGTCACTTAAACCCCAATTGCCTCACTAAAAAAAAAAAAAGGCAACATAGCCTCATCCTCTAGGATCTTACATTCTTTCCAGGATGAGGGAGTCCGAATGGGTAGATCACAGGGAGTCCCAAAAATCTTACGTGTAGCTTTAAGCTGTCCTAAAAGTTAAGTTTAAAAACTGCACTAAGACTTTGGGGACATTTTGTACGGTAAAGTATCTTATAAAAGAGATACAGAGAAGTTCAGTAACAGAAACTTTGAGAGCAGAGAGTAATTGGGAAGGGAGGAAGTTTGAAGAAATCAGGGGATGTTTCATGGAGATGGTGGCCTTTGGAGCAGAGTCTTAAAGTAAGAGAAAGATTTCAACATCCAGAGATAAGGAGCAGTTTTCTTCAGCCTGCACAAAATGCATACTTGTGACAACAGTTCAAGTGAGAGGTGTTGGAGGGCCTGAAGTAGGGTGATGGTTATATGTAAGTGGAAAAGAGGAAATTAATATGAAAGGTATTATGGACCTAGAATCAATGGAGCTTGGCAACTGATGGAGGCTATGGAGAATGATGGAAGAAGAGGAATCAAAAATTTAGAGCCTAGGTAGGTGGGAAAATATGAGGTCATAAAACAGGAACAGATAGTTTGAAAGGATGCGTAGGTTTAACAGGAGGAGAGGATGATCCAGTTTGGGAAAAAGTGATTTTGAGCCTCCCCATCAGAAGATAGCTCAAGATACAGAAGTAGGGTTCAGGAAAAGAGGATCGTGTTGGATATACCAATTTAGGAGTCATTTGTGTCAAGGTGATGGATGAACCTTGAGAGTAGGGGATTAGATCACCAGCTAAGAAAAAAGGCCCAGGGCAGGAAATTAGTGACACATTCACACCAGGGTCCTTGAGGAAGAGAGTAAACCAGTAAAAGAGACAGAAAGGAACACTCAGATAGGTAGAAGGGAAACCAAGAGAGAGCTATGTTTCAGAAACTAAGGCAAGAAAGAATATCCAAAAGGGGTAGAAGGGTTAAATGGTGCCAAGTTATAGCCTAAAATCTTTGCCATAATAGTTCTGACTTCTAAATAGGAAGCATTCAAAGTCAATAATATTTCCCTGGTGTCATTGTTATAGTTTACAGTAGCACTGAGTATAGTGTAAAGAAAAGACTACCTAATTTATGGTCAAAAGAGTTCTAGGTCAAATTTCAAGGCTTGGCACTAAGAGACTGGGTAGGTAATAATTGGTTTCCCTCATATGCAAATTGGAGATATTGATTATTCTGCCTACCAACATCATGGGGATATTAATAATTCTACTACCTAGCTCCCCAGAATGTTCTGAAGAAAGCACTTTTGTCGAGAGCAGCTAGGTGGTGCAAGTGGATAAAGCACCGGCCTGGATTCAGGAGGATCTGAGTTCAAAATTGGACAGCAGACACTTACTACCTGTGTGGACCCATGGCAAGTCACTTAACCCCCCATTGCTCCACAGCAAAAAAAAAGAGGAGAGAAGAGAGAGAGAAGAAAGAAAGAAAGCACTTTGTAAATGTCAGAAATAAGATTGATACTATAACAGTTATTTATAAGCACAGCTCCTTACCCATTGTTCAGTATGGCCTTTGAGGAGATATCTCAATGGTACTAAGAGTAAAAAAAAAAAAAACTGAGGAGAATTAACCATGTACAAGATCTATTTTTTAAGATTGCACTTGCCTGAATGAAGCTGCCTCATAGAGCTTTTAGCACACCTGATTTAGTATACTAAATGAGTTATACTCTTACTCTTCAGTGTGAGAATGTTCACATTATCCAATATTGGGCTATGCTTACCTATCATGTTATTTAGCAACAGGCACGTAACAGATCAATGATATGACAAATGCCACAATAAATTTTTTTATCTTCCAGCCATCCTATTAAGGTCCTGCGGAGAACTCAAATATCTCTCCTCGCATATTAGATCATTGATCTCTACTGCCAGATGATGGATTAAAAAACTAGACTGTTTAAGATGGGGCCATCAGGGCCCTCCAGTTTCGCTACAATGAGTATTGTCAGTGACTTTGTGTCCTGTCTGTTGAGAAGATCTGTGTTATATTGAAGAACACTTATAGATTTATTTGGAGAGAGCATGGCTTCCTTTGTTTTAGCTTCTTAGCTATTAATCTTCAAACCTCTTGGCACAGGGGCCAGGCTGGTATCTAATGATTAGATGGAATCGCTAAGAGTAAAAACTTCTCAGTTCTCTTCTTGAACTTGGAGCTAAATGCCTGGAGATTCCCCTCAGATGCTCCAGGCATGTAATATACACTATATATAGATTATGTACAATATGATATATTACAATGGTGGTAATACAACCTTACATTTCAAGTTACAAGAAGTAGTTTCTTGCTGCTGCCTATGTGTTCTTCCTGACCCTATTCAAACTCAGGAGAAGTATGGCACAAGCCCAAGCCTCCTCTGAGGGCTCTGTTTAATCATTTGACCAATCACAATTTATCCTGTCCTTTGCTTGGACTTGACTGGTAGGTGTCTAACAGTGTTTACCTATAAATGCCTCTATGTGCAGAGCACTGTTGCTAGAGTTTAGGTTTGGATCTGACATAGTCCCTATATTCATGAAATGATGCTTGCCCTCAGTTTCCTCATCTGTAAAATAAGGGGGTTCATGACCTTCTCTTTAAGGTCCCTTCTAGCTCTAAACTCTAGAGCAGCATGGTGCAATGGAAGACACTGGCTGTACAAATTGCTTTTTTCTATTTTTCATCACAGATTGAAATGATTGTATTTGCTGATATTTGTTTAAGTTCATGATAAAGTGTCTAAAGCTGGATTTGAACTCGGGTCCTCCTGAATCAGGGCATGACTTCAGTACTTATGTCAGAGGTAATGATTTATGTTTATGTTGTCCATCCCATTAGAATATGAAGCTCTCCGAAGGCAAGGACTTTTTACTTTTTCTTTGTATCCCCAGAGCTTAGCACAATGCCTGGCAAATAGCACGCAGTAACTGCTGGCTGATTGATTGATTGATGAAAATGTTGTGATGGGTCTGATATTGGAAAGGATTTTTATTGATGGGAGGAGGGTTTGACATGCAGATGGAAGTCATTCATTAAGGAAGCCTCATGAAAGAGATGCTTGAGTTTTATTTTAGAATAACAGAATTTCAACAAGTAAAGGAGAGAGGACAATCTGATCACAAGGAACAATGGGAGCCAAGTCATAAAGACAATAAATCATAGAGCATGTTTAGAGACTCCATTATGTTTGAGTGTAGAGTTCATAGATAAAAGTATATGAAATAAAGGTAGGCTGGTCATCTATACCAAAAATGTTCATAGCAGCAGAAAGCTGAAACAATTTATTTGTCCATGAGATTGTGGGGAAGGCTGAACAAATTCTGGTATAATACATACATACATACATACATACATACATACATACATACATACATATAAAATATCATTTCACTATTTGTTATTGCCTTCAATGTACTTAGAGCTGTGTGAACCTAGGCAAGTCACTTAACCTCTGCCTCACTTTCTTTATTTACTTGGTAACCAATGGGATGTCACTAAAACCTTTGAGCAAAGGAGAGATGTGACCATATCTGTGGAGCTTGGCATATCTGCCTTCCCTTGAGGAAGGCAGAAGGCTCAATTTCCAGGTGGCCAGAACTGGCCAATCATAGTCCATAGCTGTCTGAGTGATGATGATCATATAATAACCTCTTTCCCAAAGCTGCTGAGAGCAAGGACAATGACTTCTTCAACTCTGTGTCCTCACAGTCGATAATATATGTTGAATCAATTAGCTAGCTCATTCATATTGAAGGGCAAATGATTGATAATGCTTAATGTATTACTTCTCCCATTAGTAATTAGTGTTTAAACAGGAGATAAAGCCTCCAAACAAAGGAATGACTGGAGGTCTAATAGGAAATTCCAAACATCCCCAAAGCTACTGGGGGAGATGTGTTTTAGGAAGAGAGAGGGGCATTATTTATGCTTTGGAAGGTGACAACAAAAATGGGTCAAAATAGATAGTAATAATGGAGTTATAGGATATACAAAGTTCCCAGGGTTATTGGAAGGAGTAAATGAGATCATTGGAAAGGGCTTAGCACAGTGCCTGGCACATACTAAGCACTATATAAATCTCAGTTATTATTATTTTCATTATCATCATTCTTTTTTTTTTTTTGGGTGAGGCAATTGGGGTTAAGTGACTTGCCCAGGGTCACATGGCTAGTACGTGTCAGTGTTTGAGGCCAGATTTGAACTCAGGTCCTCCTGACTCCAGGGCCAGTGTTCTAATCCACTGCGCCACCAAGCTGCCCCTATTCTTATTGTTGTTTTTTTTTTCGGTAAGGCAATTGGGGTTAAGTGACTTGCCCCAGGGTCACACAGCTAGTAAGTGTTAAGTGTCTGAGGCCGGATTTGAACTCAGGTACTCCTGAATCCACGGCCGGTGCTTTATCCACTGTGCCACCTAGCTGCCTCGCCCCTACTATTATTAAAGGGCAATAATAGCAGCAATTCAAAAAGCAGACAGAGAAAAAACCAAGAGGAAACAATTACTGGTTAGATAGCAATGAAGATGGTCAAAATTTCTGGCAAACAGTCAGAAATTGAGTGTTAGGGTAAATAGGGAATGAGGATATAAGATGTGAAGAGACCAATGGTGAGAACTTCATTAACTAAAGCAAAGGGTTGAGTCTGCCCGAAATCCATAGATTCATAGAATCTTAGATTGAAACTCAATGGTGGTATCCAAACTCAAATAGACTTAGAAAACCTGACTTAGGAAAAAAAAAGCCCTGACCTTAGAAAACCACAAGTGAACATTATCTATGTTCTATTGTATTTTTATTTATTTTGTTAAACCTTTCCCCAATTACATTTTAATCTGGTTTGGTCAGCACAGTTTTGTGGGGGCACAAACAGGGCTGTGAGTTTGACATTTCTGCAATCCCTACCTACATAATGAAATTCCTGTCCTTAGCATCTTGCAAACTGTCATCCATCCTCTCTTTAAAGTGATGGGGAGCTTCACCACCTAAAGGCCACTCATTCTGGCTGATTGTGTTATCATTTACCTCACACTTCACCCACAAGGAGAAGACTCTATCAAATCGCTTTGCTAAAAATTAGACAAACTTTTTTTTCTCATCCCCCAGGATCACAACTCTACTGACTTTGTCCAGAAATAAAATAAGGTTAGTCTGGCATGGCCCATCCTTAAGCCATGCTAGCTCTCTGTGCTTATTGCTTCCTTTTCTAGGTGTATGCTGGCCATTCCAGTGTCACTGGACTGAAAAGTACTTTGTGGAGTGTGGTGTAAGGTGTAAGAAGATGGGAAAAGTAGGGGGGAACAGGTTATAAAGGGCTTTGAAATCCAAACAAAGGATTTTATATTGATCCTGGAGGTGATATGGAAATACTGGGGCTGATTAATGAGGATAACACAGATCAGTTTGACAGCTGAGGGGAAGATGGGACTGGACTGAGATTAGAGACTTGTGGCAGGCAACAACAAGCTATTGCAATAGTCCATGGATAAGAGGAAGAGAAGGGGAACCATTTGAGACATGCTATGAAGATAAAGTCAACAGCTTTGCCAACAGATTGGATAGGAGGAGGGGTGAGAAAGAGAGTGAGAAGTGAGGATGATGCATATTGTGAGCCTGGGTGACTGGAAGGCATTGGTTGTGCTTTCCATAGTAAGAGCGAAGTTTGGAAGGGGATTTGTAAGCCCTGAAAACTCCAGAGAGAAGGAAAGCATCAAGGAGAAGAGAGTGATTAATGGTTTGCATAAGAGGCCAAGAAGGATGAAGAATGAGAAAAGGCCACTAGTTTTATCCATTAAGAGATCACAGAATCATGGGAAGAGTATCCTACTTCAGTACATCAAAAACTTCCTGACACACCATTACAGTAACAACTTAGAAATACTGGGGCAGCTAAGTGGTAGAGTGGGTAAAGTCTCAGACCTTCACTGAGGAAGACCTGCCTTCAAATGTTACTTAAGAGCTGTGTGAACCTAGGCAAGTCACTTACCTCTGCCTCACTTTCTTTATCTATGAAATGGTGATACACAATGGCACCTACCTCCCAGGGTTCTTGTGAGGATAAAATGAGAAACTATTTGTAAAATGCTTTGCAAATGTTAAGTGCTCCATAAATGCCAGCTGTTCTTCTTATTATTTTGGTATTTTTAAAAAGGAACCTTGCAACCTACAAAGTGTACAACCTTCGTTAGGATCATTTCAGCAACCTGGACCTCAGTTTCTTTATTTCTGTAAAAATGAAGCATTGGCTAGATCAGGGCTTCTGAAATTTGTTTCTATTCACAACCCCTTTTCACCAGAGAAATTTTTACATGACCCTGGGTATATAAGTATTTAAAATAGGTATACATAACCTTTTACTGTTGCCAAATTTTTTGCAGCCCCCCACTTCAGTTTAAGAAGCTTTGCTTTAGAACATGAATGGATATAATAGCTTTATTTGTACAGGGAGAGGAATTTGAAATAAGTCTTCGTTTTAACATATTTCTTTGGGGATAAATTTTGAAATTCATAAGTAATATAATAGTTGGGATTTATATAGCATTTTCAATGTTTGCAAAGAACTGTGCATACATTATCTCCTGTGAACCCCAAAACCATCCTGTGAAGAATGAATAATTTTACACATGATCAATAGGACCTCAGAGAAGTTAAGTGTAGTCACACAGAAAGAAAATGTCAGAACAATGGATGTCAGCCTAGGTTTTTCCTGATTCCATATCTAGTTTAGCACTCTATCTGTTCAGCTGTCCTAACTATGCAGTTGCTTGAAAGGGAAGTTTGGTAAAGAATAAAACATCCTTCTTGAACACTGATCCAATTATTTTTTTAACATCTTTTCACACTTACCTTAGGGTGGACCTTCAGCTAAGAACTACATTAAACTAGAAAGACATTTTCTGAAAAAACCCTTCAGAAAAAAAAAGCATTCGAAAAATGGAACAAAGAAGTAAATAAATAATCTTCATTTATATATTCACCTCCACTGGGAATGGGATCAAGCAAATTAAATTGAGGAAACCCTTGGTCCTTTCAGAGCCACAATTTAGAAAATCAAAGAGGAGAAAATTTAGACTCTTTTTTTGCCCTCTGTGTTAACCTTCAAGAGGGATTAACAGGAGGAGAAAGAGATGGCTTGGCAATCTATCTAGGAACAGGAGGTGGTTCCATATGGGTAGAAAGCAGGAGAATATAGAAAAGTAGATGTGTTTCACCCTTTCCCATAACTATTCACACTTTTGCTCCTATCTTGTAAATAAGCATAAAAGTTTACCATCCAAGATTTTTTTTTTAAAGCACCCTGTCTTCCACACAGGAAGTATTGAAATTATAAAAAATAAATCAAGTCAGTGTTACACAGCACACATTATTGTCTTCCCTGGGCAAATGGTTCTTTATACATTTACCCATTGTTGATTTTTCTGCCATTTAATTCTTTTGAAAAGCCCCTTTCCAGTCATCTTCCTCCTTGATTTCTCTATATCGTAGGACACAACTCAACCACCTACTTGGTTTTTCTACTACTAACCCTAGGCCAGTTCTTCTCCAACTCTTCTAACCATTTTATAGACTTGGAGCTGAAAGGGACTTTACAGGGATTAGCTAGTATAAAACTCCTCATTTCACAAATGAGGATATATATATATATAATATATATATATATATATATATATATATATATATATATATATGAATGAAGTGATTTTCCCAGGGCCACATAGGTAGTAAGTCTCTGAGGGTGGATTTCAACCCAGGTCTTCCTGATTCTAAGCCCAATCAATACTCTTTCTAGCAGAGCCAGGGCTGTATACTATACATACCCTGTTCTATTCACTCTTTACACTCAGTCTCGCAGATGCAGCAGCTTCTGTCATATATGTTCCAGTGCCTATAGCTGAACACATTATAAGAATTGGAAGTAAGGAGGGGCTTAAATGGTATGATTCAGACAGGCAACTGCTTGTGTTGGATCTGACCATACAATGATCATTGTTACTCATCCCATCCTGGTGCAAACTGTGAAGGCCAGAAGAGCATAGAAGAGTTTGTCAGACAATATGCCCCCTTACTATGGAGTAAGCTCTATGAGGGCAGGGATGAATGAGTTGTAGTCTTCCTGTGAGTTTATAGCTTTAGCTTCTTGATTCCATTCTAGGGATTTAGACTGAACCATTCTTTTATAGTTTAACTCCTCTGCATACTCAGATAAGATTAACTGAGGGATAGGGATTGGTATAGTTCCCATAAAATGACTCACCATCTTTCCTTTAGAAACTCAGTTTGTGCCCTCAGTTAAATGAGAGTACCCTGGTTGTCTGGAAATATATCCTATTTGTAGACAGAATGGCTAAAATGGTTGTTTTATTGAACCCTCCTGACCTTCCCACTTCTAGACTTTAAGATTAAACATCCCTTTCTCTAATGAATCAAGGGCTGAAGGGGAATCAAAATAATTCACCAATCTATTCTCTGAAGGCATTTGGGTGGGATTAGTTAACTCCCATCCCACAGAATTTGAGAGCTGGGAAGGGAAGGGGGAAATTGAGGGAACAAACATTTATTAAGCACCTACTAGGGGGCAGCTAGGTGGTGCAGTGGATAAATCACTGGCCCTGGATTCAGGAGAACCTGAGTTCAAATCTGGCCTCAGACACTTACTAGCTGTGTGACCCTGGGCAAGTCACTTAACCCTCATTGCCCCCCCCCAAAAGCACCTACTAGGTGCAGGGCATATATTAAATGCTTTACAAATAACATCTCACAGCTAGGGATGTTATGAGATGAGCTCAAAGAGACTTGCAAGAGCTAATTGTTAAATTTTCAGTTTAAGAATTTGACCTCAGAAATTGGCAAACAATACAATTCAGAGCTCAATTTATTGTTTTGTTTATTTTCTAGACTTTAAAAAGTGACGGGCATGGTTCCCCAGGGCAGAAGCTAAGATGAGGAGGAAAGACATTAAACACAGAGCTCCTGACACAATTACCCCCAAAAACAGCAATAAAACAAGCCCTGGAGTGGCAAAACCCACAAAAAGATGCCTGAGATTATTTTCCAGATTAAAGGGAGCCATACCTGGGCTGCAAGCAGAATCCAACCCCACCGATCACGCCAACACAAATTCCAAAAGGAATTTATTCCCAGCCTCTGAATTCAGCTGCAGTACTGGCATCTCTGGAACTAAGCTTACTGCAGGTGAGAGGGCTAAATGGCTGGCCAGGGGTAGAAAACACAGGGGTGTCTGCAGGACCTGAGGAGGATTTCGGATATCCCACCCCAACAGGGAACCAGGAAGAAATCTTGAGCAGCAGGAGGCCGGGAGGGCAAAGGGTGCAGGCTCGTCAATGCTGAAAACCACCACAGCACTCTGCTAGCTGGTTAACTAGCAAGTTGGCTTGAGGTTACCCTCGGACCAGAGAACAGGCCAGGCAAGAGAAAAAACCTGCCCTCCTTCAAACAGAAACACCTGGGACCCTCTAAAGCTTGACACAGTGTAGCTTGCAAGTAGGACCCTACTGTAAGAGAGAGCTAAAAGTCAAGTAAAAAACTGTAAGATGAGCAAGCAAAGAAAGTTGCAAACTATTGAAAGTTTCTTTAGCAACAAGGAAGATCAAGATGCACCCTCAGAAGAGGATAACAACCTCAGGGCCCCTACATCCAAAGGTTCCAAGAAAAATATGGCTATGGAAATGCTCAAAAGGTACTTTGAAAAGAAAGTAGGAGAGACAGAAGGAAGATTTAGAGAGGTGGAGGAAAGAATGAAAAGAAAAATGAGAGCAATGAAGGAGAGCTATGAGAAAAAAGTAAACAGCTTGAAAAGCCAAATGGAAAAGGAGAATTAAAAAAAGCTGTCTGATGATAAATTATTGCTTAAGACTAGGATTGAACAAATAGGAAGCTAATGACTTTATGAGAAACCATGATACAGTAAAGTAAATCCAAATGAATAAAAAAAAATAGAGGGCAATATGAAATATCTCCTTGGAAGATCAACTGACCTAGAAAATAGATACAGGAGAGATAATTTGAAATTATTGGACTACCTGAAAACCATGACCAAAAATAAGAGTTTAGACAGTTTATATTTATAGTATAGATAAATTGATTTTATCAGTCTCATTATAATAATCTCCACCTTGGGGAGGTACAGGGGAATGGCCTGTCCTACTTATTATAATATTCTCCACCTTTGGGAGGTACAGGGGAAGGCTTATCCTAATTTGGAGTTCCTGGGGTCCTAAGCCAACCCCAAAGTGGGTATATTATTTAGGCTGTTTTCTCTTACAACCTATCTAATGTGGGGGCAGCTAGGTGGTGCAGTGGATAGAGCACCAGCCCTGGAGTCAGGATACCTGAGTTCAAATCCAGCCTCAGACACTTGACACTTACTAGCTGTGTGACCCTGGGCAAGTCACTTAACCCCCAATTGCCTCATTAAAAAACCAAATAAAACAACACAAAACAACCTATCTAATGTGGTAATGTTTACCATGACTACTCATGTTAACTTATTTTTAATTGCTCAAGTTCTTGTGGGTGGGGGGGTAGGAAGGGAGGGAGGAACAGAAGTTGGAACAAAAGTTTTAAACAAATGATGTCAAAATTGTTTTTACATATATTTTGGAAAAACAATAAAAGGAAATTAAAGAAATAAAAAGTGATGGAAGATGTTAAACAATGCAGATTAAACATAACACATTTTTTTTTTCACCCAGAGAACCAGTTGTTAAGCATTTACCAGCACATTCTGGGTAGAAGAGACCTTGGAGCTCAGCTTAGTCCAAACCTACCCGAAGGAATCTCCACTATACTACAGCCAACCAAATTGTCATCCAGGCTCTTCCCGAGGGCTTCCAAGGAGGTGACAGACTCTTTACAAGACTCTCTGGAGGAGCTGGAACCTATCACCTCTCAAGGAAGCCCAGCCCATTTAGAGGGCTGATTGTTAGGAAGTTTTTTATGTCATCAAGCCTAAAATTGCCACTTCCATACATTGTTCCCAATTCTGCCCTCTGGAACCAGACAGAACGGAATCTAATTACTCCATCCTGAGGACAGCCCTTCAATTGCTTTGAACACAACTACCACGTGTAAAAATATTTGAACTACTGGCCCTAATTTGGGGGGCTAAAGCTGACTGGAGTACTTAATCTAGGACTGTTGACTATTTGGCTATCTGACTGTTGTTAATTTAATGTGGGCTGTTTATAAAGTTCCACCACACCGCTCCACTCCCACATTGATAAGCAAAATATTAAGAAACCTCTTAACTAAATAATCAAAGCAGAGTTTATTTATGAGATACTATTTAAAATTAAGAATACAGGGAAATAAAAT
Source organism: Dromiciops gliroides (assembly GCF_019393635.1). Classification (NCBI taxonomy): domain Eukaryota; kingdom Metazoa; phylum Chordata; class Mammalia; order Microbiotheria; family Microbiotheriidae; genus Dromiciops; species Dromiciops gliroides. The sequence continues at coordinate 185,019,120 of NC_057863.1, read as the reverse complement.
GTACAACCTGACTGCATTGCGGTGCGTCTCTTTCCACTGCCTCTCTTTCCCACCTGCTGACCTGGACCTTCTTGAATACAATAAGGGCCTTAGCTGCCTCCTGCCTCAGGGCACGTCACACTTTCCCTGCTCAGCTCCTTTCTTCTAACTCCTCTTAACCTTCACTTTCTCCAACCCTGTACCCTGTGCCTGACCACTTCTGTGCTCTCCGCTGCCTCCTGGTCAGTCTGCCCTCTGCTGCCTTTGCCACCCCTCTAATCTTGGCTGCCTCTCTAATCTTGTCCGCGGCCTTTCCTCCTAGTCTTGCTTTACTGTTCATCTCATCCCATGTCTTTCTCCTTTCTAATGCCGCCCTCCTTGACCTCTTCTCAGCCCCATCTCCTTGTCCCATCTCCTGCTGTTAACTCCCAGTTCTATATATATCTTTCTTATCTCCACTCAAATCTCGGGGCTTCCTGCTCCCCCCACAGACCAAGCTAATCCTCCAGCCAGGGCTGTGACTGGTGGTGGGGGGGTGCGCTTGAGCCTCATGTGCTACATCAGAGCCCAGCCTGGACAAGCCCAGGATCTCTCAGATACCTCCGCTCAGGTCGGAGGGAGCTGGGGGCTTTTTCCCCCCAGCTGTCTGACCTGGTGTCTTGTACAGCCCATGGGGCTTTTTGGCTCAGCTGAAGCAGAGGGGGAGGGGCACCAGCACCTCCCACACAGAAAAGACCCTGAGGGCCTAAGGCTTTCTAATCTCAGCCTAAAGGTAGGGTCTCCAAATCAAAATAAATTTCCACACAGGTCTTCTCCACCTCCCACCCCCTCTCAACACTATCTTCTCCAGGCTAAGCATCCCTATTTCCTTCAATGAATCTTCATGCCATTTAAGGTCCTTTATCACCCTGGTTGTCCACTGGGCACTTTCCAGTTTATTAATGTCCTTTCTAAACTGTGGTGCCCAAACATGATATTCCATATGAGGTCTGAGCAGAGCAGAGTACAGTGGGACCATCACCTCCCTAGATTCCCTTTTAATGCAACCCAAGATCAAATTAGCTTTTTGGAATCTGACTCACATGGCGCATACAATCCACTGAAATCCCCAGATCACTTTTTCATCTTAAGTTCTTTTCCCTAAGGATCCTAAAGTAGACATTTCCTTTAGGCCTGCTTATAATTCTCCCTAGGCAGCTCCCCAAAGGAGAAAGTAAAAATCCTTTCTCAGATTGAGCAGAGTTGTAGTAAAATACTTTTCTTATCATATCATTACTCCTTTGCTCAAGAACCTACAATTACTCCCCATTGCCTGCTCCAGGGATATACATTAACACTCTTGTCAGACTTCCAAAAATCTCTCTAACTTGCCCTAATCCTATATATTTAACTTCCACACCAACCAGGCTAATCTCCTTACTGCTTTTCCCCACCCCTACCTCTTTGACACCTAAAAGTTTTTCACATATATGATCTCATATGAGGCTCCCACCAACCTTGTGAGGTAAATACTGTCATTATTCCCACTTTGTAGATGCAAAAACTGAGGTTCAGAGAGTTTAACACCAACTCATTTCTTCATTCCTTCATTCCTTTATTCATTCAATTTCTCTTCTCACCTCCATTTTTTAAGAATCATTTCTCTCAGAGCTCAACTCAAGCATGATATTTTACATGAGGCCTTTTACTAATTTCCCTAACTGCTAGTGTCTCCCCTCAAAAATTACCTTGTATTTATGTTTAATATATTTTGCATTTCATGGAATGATCTAAGACAACTTCAAAGGACTCATGATGGAAAATTTTCTCCTCATCCAGAAAAAAGAACTGTAGATTCTGAATGCAGATTGAACTAATACTGTTTCTACTTGGTTGTTGTTGTTTTGAGGTTTTCCCCTTTTGTTCTGATTCTTCTATCACAACATGACTAATGCAGAAATATGTTTAATGAGATTGTGTGTATATATATATATATATATACATACACACACACACCACACACACACCACACACACACACACACACACATATATATATATATATATATATATATATATATATATATATAACCTATATCAGATTGATTTCTGTCTTGTGGAGGGGGGAAGGAAGGGAGAAAAATTTGGAACTAAAAATCTTAAGAAAACAAATGTTGAAAACTACCTTTATATCTAACTGGAAAATAATAAGATACTTCTGTGATTAGAAAATAAAATAAAATAACTTCAAAAAATATATATTTTTTTCATTTCTCCATCCATTTGGTCTTTCACATGTGGATGGTCAAGCTATGATTATACAAGTCTTCCAGAAGGCTCTGAAATGCTATGGCAGTTGATACAATCAGTGCAAACAAGACTGTAAACAAAAACACTGTAAACAAGAGCTTCTGAAAGACTTCACCATCCACTCTGCACTGGATTTTCTTCATCATAGAGAAGAACATCTTTGATGAGTATGCATCCATCCCACCCTGATTTATGCCTCACCAGATATTTATGTTCTGAGGGTTATTGAGCACAGTTATTTCAGTTGATATATCCTTCAAGGAATCTGGAATGATTTGATGTATGAGTATGAGATGATTTGTTTAAAATATCCTGTAAAGTAGCAGTTTATTCTATTGAACTGCCTTTACAGAGAGAGGTTATCTGGCACGATTTTAAAAAATATATATCAGGTACCCTAGTACAGTGCTGGGCATTTAAAAAGGGGCTCATTAACTCCCAGCTGGTTGATTAATTGCATCTCTGAATTATTATTTTTAGTGCTTAGAAACACACAATCAGTGATTCCCCTCACAACATAGGACACAATAGAAGCCTTCCTCTTTAAGCAGATGGCATCAACCTGTTTTTTTTTTTAATCTAGTGTCTATCTGCTGTCTGCCCGTGCTCCTGTGAGTATAATGAGGGGATGACTGGGCTGTCTCCCTGTGTATGCAAATGCAGGTTTATTACAGGATACTAGAAAGTGTCTGTTCTTTGCCATTGGTAAACAAGACAGTGAGTCACTGGCTGAAACATGATGGAAAATAAGATTACTGAGCACTTATACATAAACAAGTTTGTTTCCTCTAGCCATGACAATGATTCATTTTGAGCAAAAGGGCTAGAATTTCTATTCCCACCAGACCTAACCTGTATTTTCTTGTGTTTTCTATCTGTTTCTCCCTGGGCCAGTTAGGGTAAATGGCTACTTAGGAAGATTGTCCAGGAAGACTAGTTTTTTATTCTTTTTTAAAAGGTATTTAAACTGGTACATCTTAACACTTGGGGTCCTGTTTGATATTGCTCCTCTGTCCCCCTGTTTATTTTTGTCATTAAAACTTGAGCCACAAAGTTTCTTATCACTGTTTTCACTCTGTCAATTTTAGTAGAGGTAATGATGTCTGGCTAGCCTACAGCCTGGTCAGCATACGAATTGGACAGTTGTATGACAGTAATGGAAGTTATTTGGTGGCCTAGGAGCTTCCAGGAATGCTAATTTTCCTACCTTTTAAAACCTTAGAGGTGGAAGAGATCTTTGGGTTCAGCGAGTCAAATACCCTCAACTTAGAGATGCCAGAAACTGAGCTCATAAAGGTGATCTGACTTGTTTAAGATGAAGGAGATAATTAGTAGCAGAGCCAAGTCTAGAAATCAGGTCTCAGACTTGCAAACTTATTTTCTTTATTCCCCCTCCCTTTCTTTGTTACACATCCATCCACATTGTCATGGGAATTTAGATTCTGAGCCCCAGAACTAAGCTTTATCAGAGAATTTGCTTCTACACTGTCCTTGTAAATGAACATTTCTGTCTTTAAATTTTCTACAGCATTTTGTCTTGATCTCTTCCTTCGTACTCATCTAACTTCCTCTTGTATCATAGCTTTTTTTTCTGTATTAGATCATAAGCTCTTTGAGGGCAGGTACTGTGTTGAATCTAGCACTATGCCTTGCTCATAATAGACATTTGATAAATTTGTTGAATTGAACTGAATTTGAATCATACCTCCTTTTCTACAGGTTTCTGGCTTGGACTACAGATGTTGACCAGTGGGTCAGGTTCCCTTAATATAGCCATGTCCCATCTCAAGGGGGAAGACCAAAGATGACCCTCTCTGGGAGGCAAAATTGTACATTAGAAAGAGCATTTGCTTCAGAGTCAGAGGACATGAATCCAAGCTCTGTTTCCGTCACTTGCCACCTGAATGACTTTAGACAAATTACTTTGCCTCTCTTGGCTTCGGTTACCTCATTTGTAAAAAAGAGAGAGTTGGAATGGTTGGCCTCTGAGGACCCTCACAGCTCTAAATATAAGGTTCTATAAATTTATCCATGAAACTAGCCATAACTAGGTAAAAAGATTCTCTCTCTCTCTCTCTCTCTCTCTCTCTATCTCTCTCTCTCTTGTTTCCCCCATCATAAACCTGTGGAAATAGAAAGTTCATTATGCTTTGGGGAGGAGGGAGGGATAACAAGGGAATAAAAATACTTTAAAGTGTCAGCATGACAATTAGATATATCCCAAAGTGAAATGAGTAGCCTCTGGAGTTAATGGGTTTCTTGTCATTGGGGGTCTTCTGGCCACATCTGGATGACCCCTTGGAAGATATGTTATAGGGGGGAATATTTTTCAGTAGGGGATGGACTAGGTAGCCACTGAGATTCCTTCCAATTGTTATACAAAAGGGGCACCTAGGTGGCACTGTGGACAGAATGCTAGACCTGGAGTCAGGAAGACTCCTCTTCTGAGTTCAAATCAGGCCTCAGACACTTAGTAGAGACTTAGACACTTAGGCCATTCAACAAAATTATCAAATGTCTATTATGAACAAGGCATAGTGCTAGATTCAACACAGTACCTGCCCTCAAAGAGCTTATGATCTAATACAGAAAAAAAGGCTATGATACAAGGGGAAATTAGATGAGTACGAAGGAAGAGATCAAGACAAAATGCTATAAAAAATTTAAAGACAGAAATGTTCATTTAACAAGGGCAGTAAGTCATTTAACCCTGTTTGCCTCAATTTTCTTATCTGTAAAATGAACTGAAGAAGAAAAATGGCAAAGCACTCCAGTACCTTTGCCAAGAAAACCCTAAATGAGATCACAAAGAGTTGGGCACAACTAAACAACAAAAATTATTCAAACACATAGCTATTTTATAAAGGTGATTTTTTTTTTTGCTTCCTTCCATTGAGCTGAAAACCAGCATGACTTGGTCATTAGCCCAATATCAAAAGATCTGGAGTTGAAAACTTCAATTAAAGTGCCACTTCTATTTGCTACCTGGGTGACCTTGGACAACTTGCTTAATATCTATGGATCTCAATTTTCTTTATCTGTAAAATGAGGTTTTATGATAATAGACCACCATTACAGAGGTTCCTTCTAGAACAAAGTTAGAAAACAAATCAAAACTTAAAAAAAAAAATACTGGCCACAACACAACACATTGTAAGAAGCAGCCTGCTTCTGTGATAAAATGCCAGCCGAGTCAGTCAAATACCAGCTAGTTGGCAATCCTACCATATAGTGAGGTATGGGTCTGTGGAAAGGGTTTATACTCTTGAACCAGCCTGGGAAGATTTCCCAATTTTCCCAAGGGTTCTGCTTCTCAGAACAGGCTCTAATTTTATTGGGATGGAGTTGGGGGGGGGGGGCGGGGAATGAGTTTGGATTAGACTCTACTTCCTTTCCCCACACCAAGGAAATAAGGGTTCTCTCCCATCCATGTCTGGATATGAATTTGGCCCCATGACAGAATCCAGGATTCTTGCCAGCTCTTTCTGAGTATTCTGTCTTTCCTTCTTCTCTGTCAAAGTTTAAAACATTTCCCTGGAGGATGTAGTGACTGTGTTTGCATTACTTTGTAGTTAACAGCTGTTCCCCCCAACCCCCCAGTAGGAGCATACTACAGGGTTGTGAGGGTTATGTGCTCTTGGTTTTCGTCTTTCTTCCCTTCAGTATTTGGTCTGAGGTTCACATTATAAGGATAAACCATGTGGGAAGTCTCATGGCCTCATCAACTAGGAAATAGCAGTTCTTAGTTCTTTTCTTAGCTCTCCCATAGATTCTGAATTTGAGTCCTGATTAGAAGGAGGGGAAATTCTGAACTATGTCATATGAAGGGTTTGAAAATTATTATTGTAATCAAAGTACTTTGTAAATCAGAGAGCTATGGAAATTAGTTTTAACCCAGTAGTTTAAGGTAGAGTGAGGAGGAGCAGGAGAATTCCAGAAATATAGGATTATTGTATGAAAATCTCAAGCTCTGGTTTTATGAAACTAAGAGCAAAATCCAAGCTTGAACATGAGACTTTCCCTCTGCCAGAAAGCTGCTATGACCTAAAACCTAGAAACAGAAGGTGTCAAGTAGAATATGCACTGATGGAGGCTTATAGCATGGACAGCTTCTGCTATTTCTGCCAAGAATTGAAACCAGATCTTCTCAATATTATCTACACAAGAGAATAATCAGAGAAGGGGAAAAAACAAACAAAAAATTATACTCTCCCTGAGCCTGAAGTCCTGCTAAACTTTCCACCCAAAGAAAGCACAATGATAATAATTGCACTTTATAAAATACAAACTACTGCACAAAGTGAGGCACTGACAGGTGTTACTTTCATCATCAGATAATAGATGAACAACCATAACAGACCAAGATGCTCTTACTGTAAGGAGATGAGCTACATTTCTTGGGTATTTTGTATTACATTTACTCAGGATGTTGTTTTGTAAAGTCCTACTTGGAGGCTAATTTCAGAATGCTCCATCTTCTAGAAATAATCTGATCTCTTGGGAGTGAAAGAAATGTCCAGTTTTAGAGAACTAGGAAGCCTTTCTCAAATAGAGAGCCTTTCTCTGCTTCCCCACACAGGTCTAACTGGTTTGTGGGAAAGAAGTTCAAGTGACATTGTGACCATAGGCTGTAAACTGAATCCTCAAGATCCATCCTTGTTTGTAAATCCTAGTACTTGGAGGAAGTCTTTGTGATTATATGATCAAAGAGGGGGAAAATCCCTTTGCTTTTTATTGTGGCTCAGGGAAGAATTCTGACATAAAATTTTCCATTACCCTTTTTCATATGCTTCTTTGTGGAAAGTTACACAGAAAGACACACACACATATTATTCCTCCACTTCCTCCTATCTTGTCTGATTTTGTTTTAAAAGTATGTTAGCTTTTATTCTAAAGGATTAAGTTTTAATAATTTCTAAGAAAGATAATATAGTCATGTTTTCCATAGGGCCTTCACTAATTATCTGGAAACTTCAGTTTGTACTTCAAAAAAGATGAATTAATTTTGAGTTGTTTTGAATGTAAGTACACAATGAAATGTTTGAATATACCTGTAATCCAGAGAAATGATGACAGTAATTGGCTTCTTAAGTTTCTTCCCTTTCTCCAGTGCCATATTTCAATAAAATAAAAGAACGCAAAATTCATTTTCAATTAAAAAAAGCCACTGTGATCCTCCTGGATTAGTCATGTATTTGGAAAACTCAAGTTCTGAAACCTCAGATCTAATATGACTATAAAGACAGAAAAAAGCAAAACAAGGACGCTCTTGTCCTTTCTCCTTCTGGTTTTACATTTGTTTGTTTTTTGTTGTTGTTTTGTTTGGGGTTTTTTGTAGCTACTTATCTAAGCATTGTCATCGGATTCCTAAGGAGCAAAGCATCTGCAATTAAGGGAAACCATGCTACAGAGAGAATGACACTTTTTTTTGTAGGGTAATGAGGGTTCAGTGACTTGCCCAGGGTCACATAGCTAGTAAGTGTCAAGTGTCTAAGGCCAGATTTGAACTCAGGTCCTCCTGAATCCAGGGCCGGTACTTTATTCACTGTGCCACCTAGCAGCCCCAGATAGAATGACTTTTAAAAAACTAGGCCCAGACTTCATAATTGAATGGATTTTTAATGGAATTCATGAGAATTGTATTCTTCCTTTTTTTAAAAACATTTCTATCCTTTAATAGTTCAAAAGACTCATGATTTCACCAGTGTAGATACTGTGTCCACTGATATTGTGAATCCTCTATGCCTCAGTCTTTCTGAGTTGCCATGAAGAAAAATACGTTATCATTTGGTGGACAAGCCCCTTTGAGCCTAACTAGTCTGGTTCATAGATACTTGATCTGTAGCCAGGCCTACAACTGAAAGTTTTATTCAACTTCCTGGCAAGTTCTGCCTGAGTTTGTGCTTTGCTGGCCTAAATTCAAGAACCAAGGTCCCTAAATTTATCTGATAAAGTCCTCATTTCTTAAATATATAGGAACTGAGCCAAATTTATAAATGAGAACCATTCCCTAATTGGTAAATGGTCAAAGGATATGAACAGGCCTATTTCAGAAGAAGAAATCAAAGCTATTAATAGTCATATAAAAAGACTCTAAATCACCAACAATTAGAGAAATGCAAAGTAATACAACTCTGAGATACCACCTCACACCTATTAAATTGGATAACATGACAGAAAAGAAAAATGACAAATGCTGGGGGGCATAAGGGAAAATAAGTACACTAACGCGCTGTTGGTAGAGTTGTGAACTGGTCCAACCATTTTGGAGAACAATTTGAAACTAGGCCCAAAGTGCTATAAAATTGTGCATGCCCTTTGATCTAGCAATAACATTACCAGGTCTGTACCTCAAAAAGATCAAAGGAAAAGGGAAAGGAAAAGGACCTATATGTACTAAAATATTTATAGCAACTCTTTTTGTGGTGGCACAGAATTGAAAATTGAGGGGATGCCCATCAATTCGGAAATGGTTGGACATGTTGTTATATGATTGTGATGGAATACGACTGTGCTATAAGAAATGATGAATAGCATGGTTTCAGAACACTTGTATGAAATGATGCAAAGTGAAGGAGCAGAACCAGGAGAACGTTGTAAACAGTTACAACAATATTGTAATGATAACCAATTGTGAAAGACTTAGCTAATGATCCAAAACAACTCCAAAGGAACCATCCAACTCAGAATACAAATTGAAGCATACTTTTTTCACTTTATTTTTCTTTGTAGTTGTTATAGATGTTTTCTTCTGTAATATGACTAACATAGAAATGTTTTGCATGAACTCACATGTATAATAGTATGTATAATTGTATAATTGATATCATATTGCTTACCCTCTCAAGGGTGGAGGAAGGGCAGGAGGGAAGGGGAAAATTCGGAACTCAAAAAAATTTTTTAATGAATGTTAAAAAACCTTAAATGTAATTGGCAAATATTTCATGAAATAAATAGAACCACATTTTTTAAAAAGAACCCAAGATCCCCTTCTTAAATATAGGGCATCAGAGAAAAATTTTCCTGGAGGTTCACATTTCTACACTGTTCTGTATTTGGGCTTGTTTCACACAGTTTTATCTGAGAGGGATGATGGCTACTGGTACAGCAGTGGGTAGCATGATAGAGTGGAAAAACTACTAGACTTGGTTACACCTTCTGGCTTTGCCATCTACTTACCAGCTGTATGACCTCAAGCTAGCCATTTAATTTGTCTGAACCTCAGTGTCCTTACATATAAAATACACAAATTTATAAAACTACATTTGTATTACCTCCTTGACAATGCTATTGCAACATTAAGAGACCGAAGGCTTCTTCTGTATCTATGGGATGTGATACCAGTTATTTTGCTCACCACACTTGGAATGTATGCTTTGCTTTTCCAAAGAGCATGGACAGAAAACTGGCCACAGGCAAAGTGGGATCAGATGGCATTGTCCCAGACCTTGCTAGTCATTCCCAGACAGCTCTCTGGAAGTGTTGTTATAAAAAGATGAAGGAATACAACCCTGACTACAGCACTGTTAGTCTCAGAGCTTGGTGGAGGTATGTGGGTATAGCCTGGTTTTTCTCCTCCCTGATAATAACACAGAAGAAAAAGCAAAGGTGTTTCTATATTGAACTAGTTTTACTTGGATAGCAAGACTGTGATTTTTTTTGACACTTAAGTAGATTAATCTTTTATTCCAGAATACTCTGAAAATGTATGTGAAAATATAATCTAAAATCAGATAAGTCCTGAGCTGCAGGTCAGAAGACTTGGGTTCTAGTGCAAGCTCCACTACTAACTAGCTATGTGACCTTGAGTGGTTTAATCTTTCTGGTCCTCAATTTTTTTCACCAACTCCCAAGAGTCTCCTGTCATTACAAGGGAACCATGCTCAAAAACAAGGCAAAACAAACAAAAAAAAACAAATTTGGATATTTTAGAAAAATTTAATTCAGCTCAGCAAATGTTTATTAAGCATCTTCTACATGTATGACACTATTCTAAATGCTGGGGATAAAAATTTTTTTAAAAACCACTGAGCTTGACTTCAAAGACTTTATAATCAAATGGAAGGGAGAGATGGCTAAGTTTAGGAACAGTTTAGACAGAGTCCTATAAAAATATGAGGAGAATGATTTGTGGTGGCACACATCTGAAATCACAGCTACCTAAAGACTAGAGCTGGTGGATCTCTTGAGCTTGGGAGTTCTGAAGCACAGTGGGCAATGCCAATCAGATGTTCACATTAGTTTAGCATTACTATGGCAGGAGTGTGTGTGTGTGTGTGTGTGTGTGTGTGTGTGTGTGTGTGATGGGAGTGGATGGGTGATAAAAAAAGAAATCCAGTTGTTTAAGAACAGGTGAAGTGGGGCAGCTAGGTGGCACAGTGGATAGAGCACCGGCCCTGGAGTCAGGAATACCTGAGTTCAAATCTGGCCTCAGACACATAACACTTAGTAGCTGTGTGACCCTGGGCAAGTCACTTAACCCCAATTGCCTCACTTAAAAAAAAAAAAAGAACAGGTGAAGTGGCTGAATGGAGCAGGGAGAGTAAGGGAGGACAGATGAGGGAGGGAGAGAGTGAAAAGGAAAGGATGGGAAGAGAGAGAAAGAAGAATGAGAGATTTACTAGTGGCCTCAGAGAAACCTTTGTGGAGGAAGTATCACTTGAGCCTGGTCACCATAGGATTCCTGTGAAAAGTAAGCCATGATGGTGTTATTTACCTGTGGTCCCTGTTACCAAGGAGACTAAAATTGGTGGATACTTGAATCTGTGAGTTCTGAGCTGCAGTAGGGGTAAAGTGGAGATGTCCACACTAAATCCAGCACCAATATGGTGAGCTCTGAGGAAGAGAGATTCATCAGGCTGTCTTGGGAGGTTAGGGGAATGAAGCAGGTCAAGCTTCTTTGTTGATTAGCACTGGGATCAGCCTGAGTGTCTTCTGCACTTCCCACCTGAGAGAGTTAGGAAGACCCAGTCTCAAAAAAAAAATACCTACCATATAAAAGATAGCTCCAAATCTCTGTGTCTCTGTCTCTGTGTCTCTGTCTTTGTCTCTGTCTGTCTCTCTCTCTGTGTCTCTGTCTGTCTGTCTCTTTCTCTCTCTCTCTCTCTCTCTCTCTCTCTCACACACACACACACACACACACACACATACACAAACATACAAGAAATTCAAATCAAAATAATTCTGAGGTTTTGCTTGGTAACCTGTAAATTAGTAAAGATGAGAATGAAAATCAGTGTTAGAGAAGCTGTAGGAAGATGCTAACATGTTGTTGGTGTCATTTGGCCCAATCATTCTGGAAAGCAATGTGGAATTATGCTAAGAAAATGACTAAGATGTTCATACTCAGAGAACCTGCTGCTAGGCACATAACTTAAGGAGGTCAAAGATAGAAAGAAAGGTCCAATGTACACCAAAATATTTGTAGTCACACTTTTAGTAGAAGCAAAAAACTAGAAACAAAGTAGATGCTTGCTACGCAGAGAATGGCTTATCAAATTGTGGTATATGGGCATGATAGACTATTATTACACACAAAAATGATGACTATAAAGAATACAGGGAGACATGGAAAAACACATGAAATGATACAAAGTGAATTTTTCAAAAAAATTATTTTAAACATTCTTTTCTTTTTTTAATTTTGAGTCCCAAATTATCTACCTCCCATCCTCCCACTATTTCCCCATCCACTGAGAAGTCAAGCAAAAGATATCAATTATACGTGTGAAATTATGTAAATGGGGCAGCTACTAAGTGGCACAATGGTTAGAGTGCCAGGCCTAGAGTCAGAAAGACTCCTTTTTGTGAATTCAAATCTGGCCTTAGACACTTACTAGCTGTGTGACACTGGGCAAGCCACTTAACTTTGTTTGCCTCAGTTCCTTATATGTAAACTGACTTGGAGAATGAAATGGCAAAGTACTCCAGTATCCTTACCAAGAAAACCCATATGAGGTGATGAAGACTTGAACACAACTAAAAAATGACTCAAAAACAATTATGGAAAACATTTTCATATTAGCCATATATTTTAAAAAAAGTGAGAAAATTACACTTCATTTTGCACTCATGGTTCATCAGTTCTCTCTGTGAAGGTGGAAAGCATTTTTTCATCATGAGTCCTTTGGAATTGTCTTAGATTATTACATTGATCAGAATAGCCAAGTCTTTCATAGTTGGTCATCATTACAACACTACTGTTATTGAGCACAATGATCTCCCAGTTCTTCTTATTTCACTTTGCATCAGTTCATATAGGTCTCACACCATGTTTGTTTCTGAAACCACTCCTGTGTTATTTCTTATAGCACAATAATATTCTATATGCCATGATTTGTTCAGCCATTTCCCAGTTGATGAGCATCCCCTCAATTTCTATTTCTTTGCCACCACGAAAAGAGTTGCTATAAATATTTTAGTACATATAAGTCCTTTTCCTTTTTTTAAAAAAAATCCCTTTGGGGTCCAGTACTAATGGTATTGCTGGATCAAAGGGTATGCACAATTGTGTAGCCCTTTGGGCCTATTTTCAACTTGTTCTTCAGAATGTTTGAACTAGTTCACAACTCTACTAACAATTTATTAGTGTACCAATTTTCCCTTGTACTCCAGCATTTGTCATTTTTGATAGGTGTGAGGTGATATTTCAGAGTTGTTTTCATTTGCATTTCTCTAATCATTAGTAATTTGATTTCTTCTTCTGAAAAAGGCCTGTTTATATCCTTTGACCATTTATCAATTGGGGAATGGCTTTTATTTTTATAAATTTGGCTCAGTTCATGATATTTTTGAGAAATGAAGCCTTTATCAGAGAAACTTGTAAAATGTTTTTATATTGTTTCAGTGTCTACATTTTAGCAAAATGTAGTTTCCCTGCTTATCTCTTTTTATTAGGTCTCTTTTTTTGCTTTTGCTTTATCTGAGATCATGCTTGCTATCCCTGCCCTTTTCTTTTTTACTTCAGAGGAAGCATAATAGAGTCTAATTCAGCCATTTATTTTAACTCTATGTGTGTGTTTCTATTTCAAATGTGTCTGGTTTCTAATCTATTCTGCTATATGCTTCCATTTTATGGATGAGCTCATCCAATTTAGATTCACAATTATGATTACTAATTGTGTGTTTCCCTCCAAACCATTTTCTTCTGTTTATCATTCTCTCTCTCTTTTTATCTTGTCCCTCCTCAAAAATCTGTTTAGCTTCTGATCATTGCCTCCTTTAATCCACCCTCTCTTTCACAGTGAACTTTTTATTGGGGGGGGGGGAAGGCAATGAGGGTTAAGTGACTTGCCCAGGGTCACACAGCTGGTAAGCATCAAGTGTCTGAGGTTGGATTTGAACTCAGGTCCTCCTGAATCCAGGGCTGGTGCTTTATCCACTGCACCACCTAGCTGCCCCTCACAGTGAACTTTTAAGCAAAACCAGGGAAAAAATATAAATAGTTACTACAACAATGTCAATAGAAGGGACAACAACAAAAATTAAAACTGAATGCTGCATAATTATAAAGGTCATACTTAACTCCAAAAGAAAGTTATGATAGACACTCTTTTTTTTTTCTTTCCCTTCCCTTTATCTCCATGTCCGTTCCCTCCCCTCCTCTTTCTCTCTTTTCTTTCTTTGCAGATATGGGGGAATATGGATATAAAATACTACACATACATGTTAGCCTTGATTGGAATGTTGGTTAATTTTATTGAACTCCTTTTTTTTTGTCTTTGTCTTTTTATTTTTTGTTATAAAGGATTTTCTTGAGTGGGGGAGGTGGAGGGGAGATGTTGGGAAATGAAGTTAATGTAAGAAAAATGTAAATAAAAAGTAAGTACCATTTATGAATTTAAAATTCAACTGCATTTATTAAATGTCTACTGTATACAAGGCTTTGTGACTACAAAGAAAAATATAAATAAGAAACTTGTGTTTTCCACTTAAAATACAAGTCTATTTTTTTGTGTGTGGGGCAATTGGGGTTAAGTGACTAGCCCAGGGTCACACAGCAAGTAAGTGTCAAGTGTTTGAGGCTGGATTTGAACTCAGGTTCTCCTGACTCCAGGGCTGGTGCTCTACCCACTGTGCCACCTAGCTACCCCTACAAGTCTATTTTTTAAAGTTCATCTTATACAATAATTTGTAAGACTATGCTTATTCCAAAAAGTAAGGTATGGTCATACAATAATTATAGGATAGATTTGGTAAACCTTATAAGACCTTTACACATCCCAGGAGAAGGACTTGGTATAAATGGCATTTGCCAAATGTCAGCAGAGAAACCAACAGCTTAGTGGATGGGAGGTGTAGAAGGGATCTCAGAACGTGTGGAATCCAACCCCTGCATTCTACAGCTGAAACTGAGGCACAGAAAGAGTAAATGACATGCTTAGGTTTACCCACAATGGTGTGCTGGCAAAGGTTCCACACTGGGCCTCAGGGGAAAATATGTAAACATAATCCACTTCCAATTTTAATTTGCATTATGAACATTTTCTCCATCACTTTCTTACATCTAGAAAATCAACAAAACAATAAATTAAGCCCTGAGTTGTAGGCGTTTGCTGATTTATAAGATGTGAATGCTCACACTGAAAATTTAATAACTAACTCATGAACTGGCTCAAGCACACCCCTGGACAACTCTTAAACGTCAAGGGCAGGTTTTTTTTGTTTTTGTTTTTGTTTTTGTTTTTGTTTTTAGTGAGGCAATTGGAGTTAAGTGACTTGCCCAGGGTCACACAGCTAGTAAGTGTTAAGTGTCTGAGGCTGGATTTGAACTCAGGTACTCCTGACTCCAGGGCCAGTGCTCTATCCACTGTGCCACCTAGCTGCCCAAGGGCAGGTTTTGAACCCAAGTCCTCCTGAGTTTTTATGCAGTCTATACCATACTGCCTCTTTTTTTTTTATTTTTTTAGTGAGGCAGTTGGGGTTAAGAGACTTACCCAGGGTCACACAGCTAGTAAGTGTCAAGTGTCTGAGGCTGGATTTGAACTCAGGTACTCCTGACTCCAGGGCCGGTGCTCTATCCACTGTGCCACCTAGCTTCCCCACCATACTGCCTCTTGATCATGCATATTTTCTTTTGGGGAAAATTCACATTAATTTGATTGGGCCTGATTTCTTAGCATTTCCTATACTGCCAGATCCTGCCAGCTGAATTGCATTTCAATAATAAAGACTGAGTGAAGAGTTTCATATGAAACTATTTTAAGGAATTTTTTAATGTTGTCCCTATTGTAGGCAATATTGGATTAGTCTTCCACTAACTATGTGGAAACTTTGATGTCTAGAGTGTTTGTTTAAGAAACATATATACAGCTCCCAGGGAGAGAATGTGGGAAATTCAATTTGCTTTCTTCTTTCTCCTTTCATTCACCCTTGTTTGCCATCGCTTATCATTCTCTCTTATCTGTCCCTCATAGGCTCCTCTCTGAACCACACTCCCCCCCACCCTTTCCATCCCTCTACTAAGCCAAAAACCTATGCCCTAGAAAAGAAATATCAAATTCAATGTTTCTTTGTTCTGTTATGGTCATCACACATGTGGAGACAACTCTGCTTATTTAAATCCTTTGATCTAAAATAAAGCCAGGTCCCAATTAGTGAACTTAATGAATTACTCTGAAGTGGTCACATGCATTTGAATTCACACTATCAAACTTGTAATTATGTAAAATATGGTAATTAGTTCCAGCCCAGAGGAAGTATGCTGTGCAAATTAAAATAATGCATCTTCAGGGGATTCATGATTCCCACTAAGTTGGAGATAGGTATACAAGCTCTTTGAGGACAGGGTCTGTTTTTAATATTATTTTTGTATCCCTGGTGCCTATCACAGTGCTTAACACCTATAGTAGGGGTTTAAGAGATACCTTTTGAATTGAATTGAATCTGCTGTACTGGTAAAATTTGCTGCTTGACCAATATATTGGACTAAAGAAAAAGCAGGCCACCAGGTTATTGAATAGCAAACAATTATAGCAAAGCAAAAAGATATTTTTAAAATAGCAAAAATATCTCATAGCAAGTGATCACACTTTGATCTGATCATTTTCATGTGTTAAGGGGGTAGCATATTAATATTATGTACTAATATGGGCTTGCTTCTCCAGTTCTTGAGACCCCTAGGGACAATGCACATGGGGCAGCCTTTCCAAATATATCATAATCAAAATGTAAATGCCTTCACCTATTATCTGCCTTTCCAACATTATTATGCCTCTTCTAGCATTCAAAGGCATTTGTCTTTTAAAATTACAGGATTTTTTTCACTTGTATTATTATCTCCTCTCATCCTGTAGGAAGTCATAGGTCCCTCAGAGCTGTAACTGAATCACGCACATCCTGTTCCCATCTCAGCATGACCATGATGTCGAACCAAGGGGGTCATTGATTTACATTCGACAGATATAGGAAGTTAGAGAGAGTTACAGCTCAAGACACTTGTACCACTGTTGTTTAACAAAACTTGGGTTCTGTATTATGAACTAGAAAAATCTAGAGAAGACATGGCAGGTAGATCAACTCAAGCTTTAGTTGAACATGTCTATGGTAATTTAATCTCATGTTATAATTTGGACCTAGCCAAGGTAAGGTAATTTTTTTCACTAGGCAATCTAGAGATCCCTTTTGGGTTCCAAATTTTATGTTTCTAAGAACTGTATTATTTGTTTATATATGTCCAGATCAATGTCCTCAATACTGTGGGGGATACCCCCCCAAAAAATTAGGGTCTCTGCTTTTCAAGGGGATTTATAGTCTAGCTGTAGAGATTAACTTTTTTTTTTTTTGGTGAGGCAATTGGGGTTAAGTGACTTGCCCAGGGTCACACAGCTAGTAAGTGTTAAGTGTCTGAGGCCGAATTTGAACTCAGGTCCTCCTGACTCCAGGGCCAGTGCTCTATCTACTATGCCCCCTAGCTGCCCCCTAGCTGTAGAGATTAAAAAACAAAACGAAACAAACGTGTCAAATCATTACAGAATATACAGAAATAAGTAATTCAACACTAAACCATTTGGAAAACACAAGTGTATACAAATTAAGAAAAGGGAAAAGCTATTGTGATGATGAAGAGATGGTGCATTGAGAAGATGACATTTTGATTGAAGAAAGTTTATAAACTGGATAGGAGTGTTCAGGGGGAGGGAAAGTGATAAGAGAGAAAGGTGGTTGGGGCAGCAAGGCTTAGCAAAGGTAAGGATAATTATGATATTTGTAAGGAACCAATCAAGAGACTGATTTATCTAGAATAAAAAATTTATGTTCAGGAGCAGTGAGAAATAACATTGGTTTGGTATAAGTGAGTTAGTTAATGGAAAGTCTTAATATTGCAAGGCTAAGGAATTTAATCTTGATCTGATAAGGAATAGGAAACCATTTCAGGTTTGAAGAACCCGTAGAGATGTGGCATGATACAAGCAATACTTTGGGGAAATGAGCCTTAATGGCTTGTCAGAAGTATACAAGACTACAATACTTGAAGACTTCCTACCTCTTGTTTCCAGAGGCAATGACAACCAGTGGTTCAAAACATAAAAACAAACATGGAAAAAGTCTACTCATGAAAGATACACATTGGAACCTGAGTGGGCTGGAGGAAAGGACTGATGAGAAAAAGAGAAGCTGTAGTTACCCAAATGGGTTTGGTGATATCATCATACCCCACCCCATCTTGCAGTTGAAGAAAGCCAATAAAGATAAGTGGTAGCCAAGACCCCAATTGCCAGTGATCCAATGTAGATGCTAGTCTCTACAAGGCAAGCTGTTTTTTTTTAAAGTTTTATGGATGCTCTTTTCTTATTTCATTGTCACTTAAGAAGTATGATGATGACTATGACGATGACAGCTAGAATTTACATTCTACTTTAAGGTTTACAAAGTACTTTACAAATATCATCTCAGTTTTAACACTCGCAACAATTCTGAGAGGCAGTTGCTAGTATTAAGATAAGGAAACTGAGGCTGAGAGGAGTTAAGGGACTTGCCAAAGATTATAGAATTAGTGTCTGAAGGGGCAGCTAGGTGGCATAGTGGATAGAGCTGTTAAGGCTAAAATTCTAGCTAGTCTGTCTAAAATAGCTAATGAGTGGTCGCCAATAAATTATAAGCTTTAGCAAGCGTTAGACTTTTAAGCATTTATTAAGGAGAATAAGAATTCGGTAAAGAGAGAAGGAAAGGCCTACATTCATCCATCTATTAAAGGGAGAGCGCATTTCTAGCTCCGCTCTCCGCCAGTCCACAGGAAAGAGATCGAGCCAGAGCACCAAGCTCCCCCTTCTTCTCCTACCAGCAAACGTCACTTCCTGACACCAAAGAAAAGACGCATGGTCCTTGCCCTCGAGATGTTCACCTCATGGCAGAGCTTTTCTACAGTAAATCTCCAGCAGGTGGATCATTCCAATCCTTACAGAGCACTGGCCCAGATTCAGGATTACCTGAGGTTCAAATCCAGCCTCAGACACTTGACACTTACTAGCTGTGTGACCCTGGGCAAGTCACTTAATCCCAATTGCGCCACAACACACACAAAAAGAAAAATTAGTGTCTGAGACTGGATTTGAATTTATACCTTCCTGCCTCCAATTCCAATGATAGCCCTCTTTTAAAAGAACCCTCCCTTGTAACAAATAACTAGAGTCAAGCAGGCAATAAAAATGACAGTTCCACATAAATTAATCTACAGATTCAGTGCCATATATAATGTATATAAATAATATATAATATTATATACATATGTACATAAGTACCCATACACACACACACACACACACACACACACACACACACACACACATATATATATATATACGACAGACAGACAGAGAGATCCAACTACCAAAGAGCTAAAAAATTCATCTGGAAGAAAAGAAAAAGGGTCAAGTGAAGTCAAAGGAAATCATGGACAAAGTGAGAAACAAGATGGCCTAGCAATACCAGATATAAAAATTTACTACAAAGTAATAATCACCAAAAAGTATATGGTATTGGTTTTCTTAAAAATAGAGATGTTATCAGTGAAACAAACATAGGAAAACCACAGTAAAGTTAATACATGTTAGCCTTGTGTTCTGTAGACTCAAAGACTACAAATACTAGCACAAGGGCCTATTTAGCAAAAGATTGGTGGTGAAATTGAAATGCAGTATGGAGGACATTAGGCTCAGACCACACCTGGAAACTCCTATGTCACAACAATCCAAATGGAACATCCCTACCTGTTTGGCTTAGGTAAAAGCACTTAACTGCCTTGGGCCCCAATCCCAAGGGTTGAACTAAATAGAATTTAAGGTCCAAGACAGTTTGAAATCAATGTCTCTATTGTATTTATGAACATTGTAAAGGAACACACTGCAAAAGATGTAATAATTATGATTGATATAATGACCAACCACAACCCTATTAAACTGCTGATGATTTTAATGTTTACCTCTTGCAAGACAGACCTCTTGCCATATGAAAAAAATGCTCTAAATCACTATTGATCAGAGAAATGAAAATTAAAACAACTTTGAGTACCACCTTATACCCATCAGATTGGCTAATATGACAAATAAAGGAAAATAACAAATGTTGTAGAAGCTGTGGAAAAATTGGAACATTAATACATTGTTGGTGGAGCTGTGAAGTGATCCAACCATTCTGGAGAGTAATTTGGAACTATGCCCAAAGGGCTATGGGAGCTGTTCATACCCTTTGACCCAGTGGTACCACTGGTAGGTCTGTATCCCAAAAGAGATCATAGAAGAGGCAAAGAGACCTACATGTACAAAAATATTTATAGCAGCTCTCTTTGTGGTGGCAAAGAATTGGAAACTGAGGGAATGCCCATCAATTGGGGAATGGCTAAACAAGTTGTGGTATATAAATGTAATGGAATACTATTGTGTTGTAAGAAACGATGAGCAGTTCAGAGAAACCTGGAAGGACTTACATGAACTGACGCTGACTGAGAGGGGCAGAACCAGGAGAACATTGTACACAGTAACAGCAACATTGTGTGATGAACAATGGGGATAGACTTGACTCTTCTTAGTAGTGCAATGATCCAAAACAGTTTCAAAGAACTCATGTGATTGTGCATATACAACCTACATCAGACTGCTTTCTGTCTTGGGGAGGAGGGAAGGAAGGGAGAGTGGGAGAAAAAAAAATTTGGAAGTAGAAAGCCTGTAAAAACAAATGTTGAAAACTATCCTTATATGTAACTGGAAAATAATAAAATACTTTTAAAAAATAAAGTTGTTTGAAGGGGGAAAAAATGGCATGTGATAGAAATTCACATTGTTATTTACAAACCTTTTTTGTTCCTTTTTGTATAAGAAATGTTGGTGTTTGTTTCTATTTGTCAATGTAACATTTTTTAAAACTAATGGAACCTTAAAAAAGAAAAGAAAGGAAGAAAAAATGCACAGATGTGTCACTAGTTAAAGCTTTTTTTTTTAAGTGAGGCAATTGAGGTTAAGTGACTTGCCCAGGGTCACACAGCTATAAGTGTCAAGTGTCTGAGACCAGATTTGACACTGGTCTTCCTGAATCCCAGGGCCGGTGCTGTATCCACTTCGCCACCTAGCTGCCCCTTAATAAAGCTTTACAAAAATAAGTACTTTTAGGATATTTTAAAGCTGTTCCATGAGGGAAAGGATTTAGACATAGATGTACTGGTAAATGTTTACCATAGGCTCTCCAATATACATACATACATACATACATACATATATGTTACACACGATTTTAAGGTTAATCTGAATTATTATCATTTTCTCCATTACTTTATTAGTCTAGGCAATCATTAAAACAAAAAATCGACCTCCATTTGTAGTGTTTTGCCAATTTCTAAGTTAAAAATGTTGACATTGAAAATTTAACAATTAGCTCTTGTGAACAATCCCCTTTTGGCTGGCACTAACACATACCTGGACTTAGATATCAATCCAAATTATTTTGCACCTGAATTTTCTGGATAAATAGAATCAGGGGGGGCATCCATGCAGGCTGTGAAGATCATGAGATGTTCCTCTCAGCTCCTATTTCTTGGTGCACTCCAGTTATCAGCTTAAAGATTAAAGGTAAATGGTACTGCAGCAAACGGACCTTAACACTAAACAGAATTCTGAAATGAGAGCTTTTATCCAGTTTTCAGGACTTCTAGGAAAGGTTTCACTAAGAGGGGATACTATTATATGTACACTGGATCTGTAGAACATTGCCCTGCCTCGTGGGCATTGCCAGCATTCAGAATTTTGAAAGTGTTATCATTTTCACTTACTTGAAAAATTGACAAAATTTTGGTGTTTAGGGTGAACAAAGGTAGCAATTAGGATAAAATATAATTATGCTTCAATTAGGAAAGTAAAGAAGGGAAAAAAAACCCTCTCCAATTACCCTGACAATTGATTTTAACATAATCCCATAAACTTCAAATGGTTTGGGGGTTGGGGTTTCTGGATTGGGGGGGGATGGAATTACAGACATTGATACATTCTGACAAAACTGTCTCTCTTTCATAACAGTAGCTGGAAGAAGTGTGAAGTTTTTCATTACCAGCTCTTGGTAGGCTCAACATTTGGTGGGCTGGAGCATATTACTTCAATATTACCCCCATAGGTTAGATACTGAAAATAAAACTAAGGGTAGAAGCTAATCAGACATTGTAATGTTGCTAAAAAACTCCCCTAGAGTCCTTTCTGGCAGTGCGTAGTGTAGATTCTGTATTCCAGCAGCCTCTGAAAGATTAAGTCAGTTCACTGTCTGGAAATAAACACTTAGATGTGGTTCTATATTTAATGATGTGCATGATATGATTTATTTATAATCATACTTGTAGCATGATTGGATGGCTGTTCAAGAAGAAGTTATAGGAAACACTCTGATGAAAATTTTTCAGGGAAAAAAAAAATCTGAAATTCCCAGAGAAGTGAGCAGCAAAAACTTAATACGTGGCATTTCTGCCTGAAAACCTACAGGCACATTAAGGTGCATTTTGAGAGTATGCCAGGCTTAACCATAGTGGCATTTAGATCCAAGAATTCAAAACCATCATTATTAAAAAATAGATTTTCATATGTAAAAAAATCAATTTTTCTAAACTATGAATGTGCTAAAGCTGATAAACTGTCTTGGAAATAGTTTTTCAATGTTTATCTTATTCTTTTTTACATGCCATCTTTCATATATGAAGATGCCAATACTGGCCCCCTTTGTTGAGTCATTTTTCAGTCGTGTCCAATTCTTCATGACCTTATTTGTGGGGTTTTCTTGGAGTGGTTTTCTATTTCCTTCTCCAGCTCATTTTACAGATGAGGTAACTGAGGCAAAACAGGGTTAAGTGACATGACCAGGGGTCACACAACCAGTAAGAGTCTGAGGCCTGATTTGAACTCATGAAGACGAGTCTTCCTGATTCTAAGCCAGTGCTCTTACCTACTTGACACCTAGCTGCCCCGAGACTTAACATCCAACAGGAAGCATTTGCAGTGAGTTGTTTTTCCAGTAGCATAGATAGGTTTTCACTAATCCAGCCATACCCTCTTGGTTGGTACACACCAAGATTCATGGAATGTATCTGACAAGATGACTGGGGTTTAGAGGGTCACTAAATTGGCCATGGAATAGAGAAAAGCTAACTAGCTTCCACAACTATTGATCTCACAACCTTGGCTTCAAAACAACCGTCTGGTGACCCATTGCTCCATACCAATTTGTAATGACAGTGTAATGTATAGGAGGGAAGTTTTAGTGTGTTGAGATAATCTGGCTTCTTTGCTTCCTTGGACAAAGTTTTTTCATAGAAACCTGATTGTTGATATGAAGGATGGACTGTGAAGAAGAGGAGAAGAAAGAAAGTTTATAAACTTTTGCGTATATATGTACATTTATATAAAGAATGTTTACACACAAATATAAACTAGCAACAAAATTGCTATGGTGTAATGTAATGAATTGTATTTTTTGTTTACATTTTGTAAAACAAACTGTTTCAATTATAGCACCATAGGTACATCCTCAATTTACTCATAGATCCCTCTGGACAAGCTATCCCAAATTTAAGATATTGTGTGGATGAACATCTGCTCAAAACCAAAACTCACAGGTCCCCACTAAGGATTCACTTATTGCTAGTCAACCAAAGGAAACAATTCTGTGAAAACAAAAACATTTAAATAACAGAACACAGTAAGAAGCATAAAATTATACACTTAGAACTGGAAGGAAACTTAGTAGCCACCAAATCCAACCCCTCCACTTCTGTTTCACAAATGAGGAAATTGAGGCACAGGGATTAGATCACTCACCTGTGAGCACACAGCTGATAAGCATCTCATACTAGAGCTGAAACTAAGTCACTGAAACTCCAAATCTAGTTCCCCATCCAATATTCCATACTGCCTCTCTGTAGAAAGGGTAGCAATAAAGCATTTATGCCCCTTAAACCTAGGATACTCTCTCCCACAAATAGACACACCATCAGTGAGACAAGGTTACACTGAGAGGTGTGGGAGAGACACAAGTTGGAAATATGTGGCCAGGGTGTATGTACAGACAAGCATATATGGCTTCCAGTGCTGCAGGGCTACCGTCATATGATGATGTCACCGTGACATCATCTTCTGTTGGGTCTTTTCCCCACTGGTCATACATAGCGCAGTCTCTGTCAAATGTGTATGGTGTGAGATCGCTATCAGAACTAAGTCTCTGCTGTTCCAGCTTTTGTGACTGCTTCTTTACCATATAATACTGTGGCTGTTACTGCCAAGTCATTGCCAGGCTCTATTGGGCACAGTAGCTGTCAGTCTCTTCCTTCTGCTTCTATCTGGCATCAATTGGAGTCCTCAAGTAAGGTGCGACATATTCCAATAAGAGGAAAAGTAGGCTCTGCTACCTGTCTTTTAGCTTAATGCCCAGGGGCTTCAGCTATACCTCATTATAAAAAGGCAGAATCATTTTCACACACCCTGTCATTCAATAAGGGGAAAATCATTAATGGTCTTACTCTCCTTGTCAGTTCTCTGAGCTTTGGCTGCAATAAGTAGAAAGGATGAACCTCACCAAAGGGGCCAAGCTTAGAACATAGAACAGCCAGACAGAGATATAGTGCCCAATGACTTTGTCAATTTCTCTTCATCTCTCACCAGAGTCAATATTTCTGTCTGAGGTCTTGGCCTGACTTGGGGTCAGGAAGTACCTTCTTAATGTCTGATTGCTAAACTGCACTCTTGCGGCATCAACCAAGACCCAGGTTTCTTCACTTTTTTTTTCTTTTTTTCTGTCATGGGCCCCTTTACCAGTCTGGGCGATTGGGCCCCCCCCCCCCCAGGAGCCCCTTTATAGAATAATGTGTTTTCCTTTCCCGGTAGGTTCTGAGCTGAGGGAGCGCGAGCCAGACCGCCCCGCTAGGCCAAGATGCCTGGTCGCCAGGAGCTTGTGTGTCGCAAGAACGTACAGAGGACCGCCGGGGGCCTTCGATAAGTCTCGGTCGGTTGGATCAGAGCTGAAGCTGATCGGCGAGTAAGGGCTCCACAAGAAGCGCGAGGCGTGGCGGGTCAAGTTCACTCTGACAAGATCCGCAAGGCCGGGGGGCAGCTGCTGACCGCTGGAACGAGAAGGACCCCCCCGCGCCTGTTCGAAGGCAAGCCTGCTCCGGAGGCTGGTGCGCACTGGCGTCCTGGACGAGAGCAAGATGAAGCTGGATTACATCCTGGGCCTTAAGATCGAGGACTTCCTGGGGGCGGCACCTGCAGACAGCATGTCTTCAACCTGGACCTGGCCAAGTCCATCCACCGCGCTGGTGCTCATCCGTCAGAGGCACATCAGGGTCCGAAAGCAGGTGGTGAACATCCCCTCCTTCATAGTGCGACTGGACTCCCAGAAGCACATTGACTTCTCGCTGCGCTCACCCTACGGAGGGGGGCCAGGCAGGCAGGGTCAAGAGGAAGAATGGCAAGAAGGGTTGGGGGGGGCCGCACACTGGCGATGACGAGGAGGAAGATTAAATGCTAGCCCTCCCACCCTCTACTCCCCAAAGTTTGCTGGATTGGAATAAAGCTCTTTGACTTCTGGGGGAAAAAAAGAAAAAAAAGTGTGGTTTTTCGATGAGCAGGTAGATTTCAGAGAAACCTGGAAGGACTTACATGAACTGATTGCTGAGTGAGATGAGCGGAACCAGGAGACCATTGTACACAGTATCAACAACATTGTGTGTTGATTAACTGCGATAGACTTGACTCTTCTCAGCAATAGAATGGTCCAAGATACTTCCAAAGGACTCATGATGGAAAATGCTTTCCAAATCCAGAAAAAAAAGAACTGTGGCATCTAGATGCAGATTGAACCATACTATTTCAATTTTTGTTTTTGGTTTGTTTTTCCCTTTTGCTCTGATTCTTCTTTCACAGCGCCGACTAATGCAGAATATGTTTAATGTGATTGTACATATATAACCTATATCAGATTGTTTGCTTTCTTGGGAGGGGAGAGGGAGGGGAGGGAAGGAGGAAAATTTGAAACTAGAAATCCTATAAAAACAAATGTGGAAAACTATCTCTATATGTAACTAGAAAATAACAAAATACTTTTACGATAAAAAAGAAACAATGTGTTTTTTAAACACTATAAAATACACAAGATTGCAAAGGAAATCAATTTTATTGAATTTGATTTATCAAAATATTTTTTAAAACAAATTTGTGAACCCCAGATCAAGTAAATTGACAAGGGCTTTCCAGGTCCTCCCACTTCTCAGTTTTTTCAACCCAAAGGTTATTTTGGTTTTCCTGCAAACATATTGGAAGGGGGAATGCAGAGAAGCAAACACTCCCAAGGTATAGTCCCTCAAAGGAATCACCATTTCCCATAATGCTTTGCCTCAAATTCCTGTCTTTCACTTCAAACCTTTCTAGCCTTAAGTACAGCCCTAAACATAATTGTACAGATGAGTCCCAATTAGTGCAAATAATAAATCCATGAAGTCTGTGACATTATTCTAATTCACACTATATATACTGTAGGTTTACAAAGTACTTTATATTAAATAATAATAAAACAACTGACATTTGTGTAGCACTTTAGAGTTTGCTTTACATTATCTCTCTTGATCCTCACAAGCCATTGAGGGAGGGTAAGTACCACAGGTACTTCTCATGTTCCACATGAAAAAAACTGAGGCTCAGCTATATTCAAATAGCTACTGTTAAGGGTGGCTTCTGAACCTGATTTCATGGCTAGTGCTTTTTCCCCTAGTCTTCTTTATCTGTCTAAAAAACATGTGATAAGGGCTTATCTTTAAGAGATAGGAGATCATGAAAGAGATTGAAAAGGAATGGTCAACCAATGAGGAGGAAAAGCTAGAAAAAACAGTGTCCCTCCCAGAAGCCAAAGGAGGTTAGAGCATCTAGAAAGAGGGTGAGAGGTCTATGGTGTCAAACGCATTGCATGAGAACTGGAAAATCAATAAAGCTATTGGATTTAAATAGTTAAGAGATCCTTGGAACCTTGGAGAGAGCAAGGGGGTGGGATTGGGAAGTGAGTAGGGTGGCAAATGTACCTATAAGGAAAATGCAATGGAAAGAACATGAAATATAAGAAAATAGCTTAAAGGGATTACAAGGTCATGTGAAAGTTCTTTTGTTTATTTGTTTTTTGTTTTTAAAGAGAGGGGTGATTTAGGTATGTTTGTAGGCAACAGAGAAGGACCAGTAGATAGGCAGACAGTGAGGATGGGAGGGGGAACGAGGAAGGGAAGAGAGACACCACACACAGACAGAGTGGGGCAAGAATCTGATAGTCTCTCTGAATGTTGAGTCCCATTCCAAATTGGATAGGGATTTTTTAAGTTAAATTCAAATTTAAGTTTAAAACTAAATTTTGTGAAACAGCTTTTGTTCAGTTAGCCGAAAGTAAATGAATAAGCCATTCTTTCTAAGGTCCATATGTGACATTAATACATCAAAACAAAACCCTTAATTCAGGTGAGGATGGCTCAGTATCAGAAATAACATTTGGAGTCTTCAAGAGCATAATGACAAGAATAACAGCATTAATGCTTCTAACTTATGAATTCTAAATCAATTGTGATATTAGTAACAATTTACACTCTTTCTAATGTCTTTCTAGCCAGCCCTTCCCATCTACTACAGGGATATGGAGTATATTTTGGTTTTTTACAAAACATATCTTCATGACATTGCTAAATGGACTATGTAAATATTACCTTGTCAAGTCATGTTGGCCTGGTTCTATCACATTAAAGCTTATGTATTCCTATTGGATGGTATGCTACTTATTAATTTTTCTTTTTAATATCTATTTATTTTAATAACAACCTTGTCCAGGTGACCAAAAAAAATTGATTTGAAGCAATATTTTATGAACTCTGAAAATAAAATACAAAATTTCTATGTACTTATTCAGAATTTTTAAAAAATTGTTCATTCTCTTTCAAGGGGTCCACAGATAAAATTAATCTTAAAATCTTTCTTGACACTAACTTGATACTAATCATTAATCTCTCAGTCTATTTGACATAGTATATTAGGCTAGGGACATGAGCTAGAGCTGTGATTTCATTGATAGAGGGATCCTCCCAAGTGAGGAAATACCTACTAAATGAGGGTTAGCATCTTTTCTGCAATCTATAGTCTTATGCAATCTTAAAACTGAGGTTCAATTGACTTGGCCGGGTTATCCTGCTTTGAGGCCTGGTCTCTAGCCACTATTCTACATTGCCTCTCTGAAGTAGCACATCAAGGGTACCAAACTATTTCTTTCTCATCACTGTATCTCTGATATAAAAGACATTAGGTTTTAACCCCATTCATTTTAACAAGTTTGAATAACTTGCTAAAGTTAACACAAAATGGAAGAATCAATAGCTTTATCTACTAGACATGCTTTTATCTGTCCTTTTATCCATTATTTCATTAATGCTTTTTTAGAAATGCTCAGATCTATCCTAAAACAGAATTTTCCCTTAGCAACACATGACCGTTTTAGATAATACCAGATATTTCTTACAGATCAGGGATGAGAATTTAGAAACCTTGAAAATTATTGGTTCAGAACCATACTGTTTCCAAATGTCTCTGGGAATATGATTAAAGGATGATTACTATGGACTTACTGTAAAACATCTCTAGAGATACTTACCACTATGGATGTCTAGCTAGGGTAGACTAACAGTTCCCAAATTAGAACTTAAGGGAAGTAGAAGAAATAACATTTTCACTGAACAAACATTCTTTGTCCTATCACTTCTTTGGTTCTTGAGAATCTGTGATCACATCCATGAGAATACTCCCTCTAACCACCTATCCATGACTGTCATCCTGAGCAACTCTAATCTATGTTCTTCTACAAATCTGTTACAAAGAGTCCACTCTATGTTCTGGGAGCCTTCCTCAAGATCTGATGACATGAAAAGATACTAAAAAAGTACATAGATTGTCCATCAGTTATCTCTCCCTCTTACTACATGATTGGTCCATCTTGTATACCTAGTTTTTGTTTTTCTGATAATATCCTATACATCATTTCTCTTGCCTAATTCTGACTGTGTATCACAGAGGTATCAAACACTCTGCAGTTTACATTCCCTACCTTCCACCCCAACACTCCTGAGTGTGGCCCAACCAAATTAAAACCTGAATTGGCAAATAGTTAATAAAATTTTTAAAAAAATACATTAGAAGGGGAAGCTAGATGGCGCAGTGGTAAAGCACTGACCCTGAATTCAGGAGTTCAAATCCAGCCTCATACACTTATTAGCTGTGTGACCCTGAGCAAGTCACTTAACCCCCATTGCCTGCAAAAAAACCAAAAAAAAAACAAAAACAAACAACAAAAATACATTAGAGCAGCTAGGTGGCAAGTGGATAAAGCACTGGCCCTGGATTCAGGAGTACATGAGTTCAAATCCAGCCATCAGACACTTGACACTTACTAGTTGTTTGACCCTGGGCAAGTCACTTAAACCCTCATTGCCCCACACCAAAAAAAGTAGCAAAAAAATACATTAGAACATAAATAATGTTAATATGTGCTCTTCCCAAGTTAATACACAGCCCTAGTGTCCTTTATTTCTGTTTGAGTTTGAACTACTGGTGTAGTATATTGTATCCTGCTCATATCCTCCATGTTCCTCTGGTTCACTGTCTCTATTACCCTTGGGGTGATGCTCAACTTCAATTCTCCTATTCACTAGTCCAGTAAAATTATCGTAGGATGGTCAAAGTCAACCAATTTAAAGCTACCCTACCCAAGAGGATTGACTGTGGTTTAAAAAATTCCACTCCACATATTTTTTTCCATTTGCCCAGAGGCCAATTGATATAAGGAATAACTGTCAATTACATTATTTTCCTCAGTTGAAATGTGGTGCATTTTTATAATAATTAACTAGATTTACATGTTAAGTTATTAGCTTCTCTGAATTAAAGCGTGGAAAAAACTCTTGCAAATCTTGAGTCATAAAGGGGAATTATCTTGTCAGAAGCAAAACCAATTTTAAAGTTGATGTGATTTAAACAGAGTAAAGGGTATCATTAAATAAATGTATGATTGATTGAAAAAGAATACGGGTTTGTCCTCTGATGAGAATGAGAGATAAATGACAGACTGGCCCTGTGCTGTGCTGTTACCCTTAAGATAGCAAGATAACATGGGAAAGGTCCCCACATTGTTGGGCAGACCCCATGTGGTGAGCTTATGAAAGGACATGGAAAAATTGCTGCACAGAAAAGTTAGGCATGGATGGGTTATGACTGTTGATGTGCCATCCACCCAGGATGAGATCACATCTATTTGAATATCTAATGTAAGTAGGGGATCAATTTGTAGTAGAGCCCATTTCATTCACCTATGACTCTTCAAATCAGCCTTTAAACCCTGAAAAGTAACCTTTCCTTCTCTATCCCTGTTCTCCCTCTTGTAACAAAAATAGCACATACTCTACATGAATAACACGCTAGTCATGGAGAGCAACAGCTGTACCCACCTAGCCTCCAATTCTTTGGACTTCACGAGGAGTCAGAAAGCTGAGATTGCAGTTTTATGATGAATTGCATGACTAGATGTATTCAGTTGTCTCTGGAATGGAAAAATCATTTTTAAAATGTCTTCTTAGTTGGAGATAGTATAAATGGCTGCTGTTCTCACAAATTCTACCCATTGATGTGTAATCATCGGAATTTGCTCAGCCATATTTTCAATTCTGGGGTAGTCATTCACCTTTATCCTGAAACACTGAGCCTCTGTCTCTGATTCCATAATTGTAGCTATAGATTATTTTTAA
The DNA here is from genome assembly GCF_019393635.1 of Dromiciops gliroides. Lineage (NCBI taxonomy): Eukaryota > Metazoa > Chordata > Mammalia > Microbiotheria > Microbiotheriidae > Dromiciops > Dromiciops gliroides. The sequence continues at coordinate 184,988,577 of NC_057863.1, read as the reverse complement.
AAAAAGTTTCTCAATGAGAAGCATTCTTTTTAAAACCATTTTTTCAGGGGTTTATAAATAACTTCATATTCATCTAAACACAACAAGGATGTCATCTTGAGATATATGACAGGGCTTCCCTGCTGAGGTTTGAAGATACCTAACATTCAGTTTAATCATTATTCATAACGGTCTTGTCCCACATTATAGGCTTTATTAATCTACCAAGTCTTTTTAAATTACTATGCCCAGATTACCTGTAGTGGAAAAGGGTAACTCCTCCAGGACACAAACTTGCCCTTGAGGATAATCTGTCTTCCTGTAGATGGGAAGAATCAGGGCTTGCAAAGATTTCATGCATTTGTTTTTTAACAGCCAGAGCTTTCCCCTTCATTTCTTCTGATGTGATTTTCATCCTGGTATTAAATGCCTCTAAAATGATGGCCCTTCTACCACTTCCCTTGAGAATCTACTTTGTAATTTTATAGCTGTTTTAGAGAAATCTCCTAAAAGCTTAATTTAGACATTAATTTATGCACTGGAATCCTTCTACTGTTAGCTCTGTGCCTCTCATCATGTTAAATTGTTTCTCTCCCCTTTGGCTAAGTTGATCCTGGAAGATTAGAGGAAATGAAAGTTTACAAGTCAATACATTCTCTGGCCAGTGGACTCTTCCAAGGGATAGAAGAGCACAATTATCTTCCACTGAGGGTATAGATGAAATAGGTGTTTATCTTGGTGAAAATTATAACCTGAACCATTTCTGTTTCAAGAGGATGTCGAAAGCCAACCTAGAGAAAGAGTTGAACCCTTCCAATATTTAGGTGGACTATTGAAAAATCTAATGGCAGGGTTTCGACAAATTCCTTTAAAAAAAATATTGCAACATGTTATTTAAAAAATAATACCCTCAGAATAGTTCCAAATATAATAACTTTCAAAAAAACCCAAAAAGTACAGTGCAAAGTACATTCTCACTAAATACAAACTTTCTTTTCATGATGCATACATCAATATTTTGCATTGATCTTGATGCAAAAAGAATTTTATGTTGCATTCTAAAAACTAGACATTATACACACTGAAAAAGGATGACTCTAACACCAATTAAATGCTTACAGACCAACAGATGGACTTTCCCTCCTTAACAAAACTGACCATTTTATGTTTGCTAAAAGTTAATACTTGAGAATTTCAACTTAGTTGTAGCAAATGCAAATTTGCATTTTTAAAAAGAAAACTTTAGGTCCAATAATGTTATGGAACCATTAAGACAAAAGGACTGAGAAACCAAAATTAGTCCTGTTGCTTGATGTACTTAATGTCAACATATAATAAGGGATTTCAAAATAAATTACCACTTACATCACTTTTGTAGAATCATTTCCAAATTTTTCCACAAAAGATTATGACAGGGGGCAGCTGGGTGGCGTAGTGGATAAAGCACTGGCCCTGGAATTCCTGAATTCAAATTTGGCCTCAGACACTTGACACTTACTAGCTGTGTGACCCTGGATTGCCCCACCCCCCCAATATGGCAGTGAACTTGTGCTCAGGTTCTGGTTATTTCTTTTTTAAAAAATCATCAATCAACCTGGACCACCCTCTGTTAAAAACCTATTATTCTTGGATGTACTATATGTAAGCTTTGTATCTATGAAAATGATTTGAAATAAGTCCTTGATCTCCATTAGAAGTATAAATGCCCTAAGAGCAATTTTAATTTACTTTTGGATTCCATAACTGACTCCCTATAATTCTTCATCAGTATAAAGTTTCTCTCAATCACACTAACTTCTTTTGTATATGCACATAAATAGCATCTATAGCTTTTGATCACTAGCATACAAGACCCAAGGAAAAAATCCAGACGGGCAAGAGATGGGGGCTGGGGGATAAATTGAGGAGATGGGATGGGGGAAAATTGTCTTTTTATAAGAAAATAAAGTCAATACTTTCAATAGGATCTAAAAATCCCTATCATGCATTAAAAAAATAATAAAGTGGCACATCAAAAAAGTCAGGTTTAGAAATGACAATATTTGTAGATGAAATGTTTCTCTGTATTTTGACATCAATACCATATGTGATATCTAAGGATCCCTCAAGCACATTCTTGGCACAAAAGACCCCCCAAAACCCAAATAAAATTACTATTTCTCTCTGTGTCTGGACATCATTCCATTAATATGAGGTTTATTACAAGTATAAAACAAGGTTACAATTCATCCCCTACTTTGTATTCTTCCTTTTTTTCCATTTGAAAATTCTAATTTACAAAGCTGTTTTCTTTTTAGAGGTCATTTTAGTTTTAATTTAATATCCCAGATAGGGGAGCTCAGTACTTTAAGGATATTAACTTTACTGCTGAGAGTCCTAACATGGTAGATTCAATTTATGCCAACTGTTTTAAAATATGATTTGAACAACTAGTCATGGGTACAGATCTCAGGCCTATGGTCAGTCTAGACAATACCTATGACCTTTAAGTCCCATCATCTATCTTTTCAACTAGCCATTCCTTGAATTATTTCCCTCTTTGTTCCTTCATTTGAGAAAAACTTAAAAGTGAGATTTTATCAGATATCTCCCCCATAGATAATTATGCAAATGTGCATTTACATCCTTTAGACATACTGAGATTAATGCCTGGAGTTAAATCTCTTGCAGTCACAGTCACTACAGGCTTATTTTTCTAGAAAAGTAAAAATGTATACTGGGAAATTTATCTTCTGTTATGGACCTATTGCCTTAAAAAGGCTCAGTTGAGGAGAAAATAACAAGTTTCAGGTACACACATGCAAACACTAAAATTCCAAATTTTAAAAAACATTTTTATTTAAAGTTTTGAGATACAAATTTTATTCCTCCTTCCCTCCCACCCCTCTCCCTTCCCTGAGGTAGTAAGCAATCAGATATGAGTTATACATATGCAATTATATAAAACATTTTCATATTAGTCATTTTGTACAAGAAGACTTGAATAAAAGAAAAAAGAAAGAAAATTTAAAATAGCACACTTCAATCTGTATTAAATCAATATCAGTTCTTTCTCTGGAGGCAGATAGTCCTTTGGGATTATATTGGATCATTGTATAGCTAAGTCATTCACAGTTTTTCATCAAACATTATTGTTGTTAGTGTATATAATATTCTCCTGGTTCTGTTCACTTTACTATGTATCAGTTCATATAAGTCTTTCAGGTTTTTCTGAAACCATCCTTACAATCATATACCACAGCTTGTTTAGTCATTCCCTAATTGATGGGCATCCCTTTGATTTCCAATACTTGCCACCACAAAAAGAGCTCCTATAAAAATATTTTTGCTGATAGGTCTTTTTCCCCTTTTTTGGATGTCTTTGTGATATAGACCTAACAATGGTATTGCTAAATCAAGGGGTATGCAGTTTTATAGCCCTTTGGGTGTAGTTCCAAATTACTATCCAGAATGGTTGGATCAGTTCACAATTCCACCAACAGTGCATTAGTGTCCTACTTTTCCCATATCTCTTCCAAAATCCAACATTTTCCTTTTTACATATTAACCCCTTTGATAGGTGTGAGGAAAATTCTGAATTTCTTGATGAGCCTTTTTGCCCCCCTCCCCCGTTGATGAAATTCATTCCATGTCAAATGCCATCAGGAAGAAATAGAATGATATATACTTATGCTGCTTTAAAAAGAGAATTTACAATGGATATGTTAAGAAATCTAGGGCAGCTAGATGGTGCAGTGGATAGAGCACCGGCCCTGGATTCAGGAGTACCGGAGTTCAAATCTGGCCTCAGACACTTAACACTTACTAGCTGTGTGACCCTGGGCAAGTCACTTAACCCCAATTGCCTTACTAAAAAAAAAAAAGAAAAAAAAGAAATCTGAATGCAGGAGTGGGGGGGACAGCTAGGTGGTACAGTGGATAAAGCACTGGCCCTGGATTCAGGAGGACCTGAGTTCAAATCTGGCCTCAGATACTTCACACACTTACTAGCTGTGTGAACCTGGGCAAGTCACTTAACCCTCATTGCCCTGCAAAAAGAAGAAGAAGAAGAAGAAGAAGAAGAAGAAGAAGAAGAAGAAGAAGAAGAAGAAGAAGAAGAAAGGAAGAAAGAAAGAAAGAAAGAAAGAAAGAAAGGAAGAAAGAAAGAAAGAAAGAAAGAAAGAAAGAAAGAAAGAAAGAAAGAAAGAAAGAAAGAAAGAAAGAAAGAAATCTGAATGGGTAGAGGAAAGAAAAAGATACTAAATAGCACTATCCCCAAAATAAACTCCTATAGGTCTGTTGCATGTATGTTTCATGAGGAACCAAAGAATGCTACCCCCTTATCATCAAATTAGAATTTTCTATCAGACCAAAAAAGACACCTTTAAGAATAGATCAGGGACAAAAAAAAAAAAGATAGATCAGGATTTTCCCTGGTGTTATCTTGGGGGATTACTTCAAATAACCCAGAGACATATCAATCTTATTGAGGTTTTATGGCTGCTGGTCTTCAATGGCAGTAGAGGTGCCACCATGGTCACCATCCCAATGCTGAACTGTTAGGTGCTGGAAGTGTCTTCACAGGACCTTGCCACGGGGGAAGGCATGCTTCTTGACCCACTGACTCAGGCTTCAAAAAGTTTCAGGACTATGTAAATTCATATAGATTAAAGCAGTATTAATACACAGAAGTTCAAGTTACACATGAAATTGGTGAAAGAACTTAAAAATGTTCTTATGGAAAAAAGTTTCAATTTTCCATTTGTTTCTATTAGAAAAAAGAAAAATTCTTTATAGTACATATATAATAAAACATATATATGTATAAATGTGTGTATATATATGTGGCATCTAGGTTGTACAGTGGATAGAGCACTGGACCTGGAGTCAGGAAAACTCCATATATGTGTGTGTATGTGTATATATACACATGTTTAAACATACACACACATGTTACTCTACTAAGTTAGTTATTCTACTAACTTCAGAGCTCTGAGGGACTTTGGATTTAGTCCAACCCCATTATTTTACAGATGTAGAAATTGAGACCCAAAGCATGTCAATAATTAGACCAAGGTCACACAGCTAGCTTATGGCTAAACCAGGCCTACAGCCTCAATCTTCTACTTATAAGATTTTTCTTGGTTCCATGACTTGTGAAACACAATTCAGTTATGTCATTTTGGTGAGAGTAATCTTAACCATGTACCCCTATGGGATGATAAGACAGGACTTATTAGTGTGACCATAACCAAAACAGGTGGTCACTAGTGTTGGTCTGCTTGGACATCCAAGATACTGAGAATAGAACCTCAGTCCCTCCTCCCTCTAAGAGAGAAAAGATAACATCCCAGAGAGAAAGGCCAACTCTCTGGAGAGGTGGGGAGGAGCCCGAGTGCTCAACACTCTCTGTGTTGTGACATAGAGAGACCACAGCAATGAGTGTCTAGGGTAGGGAGACTGTGGTTGGTATGCCCCAGTCTCTGCACCCAACAACTTCAACTACAGGCAACTGAAGTCTAAGAAAGAGCAGAAAGATAGGTGATGCTCCTAAGAATCAACCACTGCCCTGGTTGCTATTACGATCATGGTACTAAACCATGTAGAAGCCACCAGTGCCAACACAGGAGCTGACATTGAAGATGGTGACATCTCCCTCCCCTCCCCCCCATTCATATTTGTCTCTCACTCCCAGGAAGCATATGTATAAATAAGCTTTGCCTTATCTCTATTTTTTTAAAAAAGATTTATATTTTCTTTTCCATTACTATTCACCTAAAAGCTGTTGTTGAGCTAAAACTGTGGTTAACCCCAAAGCATTACCGGTATGTGTGTTACAGTTGCCCAAAGGCAGCTAAAAGGAAGGTTACGGTTGGCTGCACAGAGAGACAGCAAGAGAAGGGAATTCTCTTTCCACTTTACCAAGATGTCTATCTGAAGGCTCAAATGAATGAAAGAGATTTGTGTAGAAAATGTTATTAAATTCCCTAAAGGCCGAGATAAAAATGAAGCTGGACTGTTCATGCCCAGACTCCTCTGGGCAAAGATTGGACTAATAATGATGGCTCATCTTGACTATGCTGTCCTATAGCTGTGGTGGTGTTGAGTTGTGCGTTTAATACTTCTTTGATGGAATTGGATGATTAAGCTTGTTAAAACGGAGTGACTTTACTGTATCCTTTGTGGTCAAATTATGCTAATCCCTGTTCTACGTAGAGAAATTTTTTCTGAGACTTATGAGGTTCTGGAGGACACTCTCAGGCAACATATATACTTTTAGTCATGAAACAATATATGTTTTGTAACAGTTTTAATATTAAGTGTTTCCCAATGATTTTATAAGAGGCTTTTTGAAGGGGGGTGGGCTGGGGAGAGATAGAGAGGATGTTATGCCTTTGCACTAGCTAGGTCTTAGTATACTCCTACCCCATTTTATAGACTGGTGCTAGATATCAAAGAATAAATGGAATAGAGATCTGGCAATTATCCAGTTTATTTTATTAATATAGATGGCTAACCTGAATAATTTAGACCACAAAGTGAATTTTTTGTGGGAGTATTACACTATCCAGTTTGGCAGTCTAAATTTGTCAAATTGGCTGGATGAAGGCCAAACTTCCATTTCACAATGTACTATGAAGTCAAAGACTAAAACACCGTTTTGCTCCAAAGTCCCATAGTGTCTATGATAAAGATTAAAAGGGAGTCTAGGTCTTTAGGTAAATAAAACTAACTATAACAAGAAAAAGATGGTTTCCTTTAGACCTTAAGCTTAACACTGCCTCTTAGCAAGTCCCATTGATTTTTCAGGTAACAGTCATGTATCTGGGTCCCATCAACGGTCAGGTTTATGAGACACGTGACTGCCAGTCACTCATAAGTCCACCTCACAGTGTGAGTCCAGGACTGTTCACAAGGGCATACATGTTAATAATGTCACTGATGGCCCCTCCCCAACCTACTGACCCCAGTAATTTGATTGGATAACAGCACAGTAAACTTAAACACAGAAAAAACAGATGCAATGGAGTTTATAACCAGATTACCTAAGATGGAGACGTCTGTGTAGGAGACATCAAGGACCAGCTTCTTGGAAAAGATAACCTGCATTTCCCTATCTAGTGGGTAGAAATAGCTTTTCTTTTTATTATTAGGCTGAGTTGTCAGAGAAGGCTGAGCCTTTTAAACTCCCACATTGGGAAAGTCTTCCTCTCTCTTTTGGGCAGCACCCAAAGGGTAAGAGCCCCATAAAACACAGGCATCAAGCACTAAGCTGTGGGGTGGGGGTGGGGAAGGAGGTGGGTGAAACTACCTTTCCCTTCACCCTTTAGGTTTCATGGTCCTGAGAATTGGACCTATGGCTTGGGTCTTTTATTTGTCCTTTTCACTTTTACATTCAGGTGGTGTAGGAAGCTTGAGTCATGGTCAGGAATTCCTGGTCAGGATTCCTGGCCAGATATTGCTATCAGCTCATCAGGGAAGCCCTGAGAAGCCAGGGGACCTCCAGACTTGGAACCTGGTGGGACGGATGCTATATAGGAACTGAGTTCAGCTGTGATCCTAATACCCCTTAATTTCCCAGAAGGAGGTAGGGGAGATCATGCCCTTAGGTATTGAGGTTTGGGGGCAGGGAATGTTTGCATGTTTGTTCTTGTCAGACCTCTGAAGGAGATATTTCTTTGTAAAAAGAAAATATGACTGTTAAGTGATTAAATGGAATTGTGGATCCTTAGTCACAATTGTGGAAAACACAATGGATGAGGGCCTGAGCCAATGGTGAAGACTAAACACTCCTCAACTCTCTTAAAGATGCTGGACAACCCTGGAGGAGGGATGAAATGCAACATAGAGGACAGAGGGGAACCAGAGTAATCACTGTTACATGTATATATCATAGTGTGTCACATTCCACTCTTTGCTTGGTCCAGTCTCTTTTCTCAGGGTAGAATCTATTTACTCTCTTTAGAATCTCAGCTCCATGGATTATAGAGAGTCAACTGGAAACTGACTTCTCGTTGCATAGTAAAGTATACACTGAATAGACAGTCAACATAAAGTTGGTTGTCTATATGGAGGTTGAAAAGTACTGTGATGTTCCCAGTGATTCTCATGGTTGAAAGTGAATGCAATCTATTAGCTGCAAGGACTGGAACTCCATTTTTTTTTTTAGTGAAGCAACTGGGGTTAAGTGACTTGCCCAGGGTCACACAGCTAGTAAGTGTTAAGTGTCTGAGGCCGGATTTGAACTCAGGTACTCCTGACTCCAGGGCCAATGCTCTATCCACTGTGCCACCTAGCTGCCCCTGGAACTCCATTCTTACATTGATTGGTCTTGCTCACATAACTGTTTGTTCCTCAAGCCCCTCTTCATTGGAAAGGACTATTGCTTAAACCTCCTAGGTAGGGACTGGTGTTTCAGTGCTCTGTTCCTCCCCAGTCACTGCTGACTCCCTCAGTCTTGACCTTTTCCCTTCAAAACCTCACCCAGCCTCTTGTTTCTGACCACTAACTCTCTTTATCCCCCATTTTCATCACTAGGAACATACTGTTTTTGTCATCTAGAAAGGCTGAAAGGGTGGATGAAACTATGTCAAAATATCAAGGGTATTTTCAAGGGGTCTCCTCTGTTACCTTTCTTCATAATCCCTTAAATCTATCTCCTTTTCATTTCATTACCATATCTCTAAAGCAGACCTTCATCACCTTATTCCTGGATTACTGAAACAGTTTTCTGACTGGTTCTCCATCTCTGGTTTTACTTCACACTAATCCATCCTGCATAAAATGGTCAGAGAAATATTCATAAACTACTGCTGAAATCACATCACGCACTTGATCCAAATATTTCTATTCTAATTCAATGTTGTTATTGTTTGTCCTTTTTAGGAGGGGGCATATTTAGTAGTTTATTTTCCTCCAGTTATGTGTAAAAACCAATTATTAACATTCATTTAAAAAACTTTTAGTTCCACATTTTCTCCCTCCCAAACCCCCTTAATGAGAAGGCAAACAATTTGATATAGTTTATGCATGTATAGTTGTGCAAAATATTTCCATATTAGTCAGGCTGTGAAAAAACAAGTGTGTCCTTCATTTTTTTTTTTTTTAGCGAGGTAATTGGGGTTAAGTGACTTGCCCAGGGTCACACAGCTAGTAAGTGTTAAGTGTCTGAGGTCGGATTTGAACCCAGGTACTCCTGACTCCAGGGCCAGTGCTCTATCCACTGCGCCACCTAGCTGCCCCCGTGTCCTTCATTTTTGAAGAGGACCAATGACATCACCCTGTATTGTTGTTGTTGTTGTTGTTTGTTCTTTGTTTTTGAAGAGGGCCAATGACAATACAGGATGATGTCTTGACTTGCAAGTGAATGACATTTAAGTGAGGTAGAGTTGCACCAACTCATCAGTCTCATTCTCTCTTCCAGAGTCACTGAAGTACAGTGGCAAGAGAAATGTCAGGATGATGGCCTGAGATGCAGTGGGTGATCATGGCATCTTTGATGTCTGACCAGGCTCTAAGTGCTCCATAGCAACTGCATCAGCCACCTTCATGGTTGTTGGAACAAATTGTTCTCATCCACCCATTCCTTGGGGGGAAGTCTTCACATGCTTGGAGTAGACATCCCCCTAACTCGCCAATGGGTTTGAGGACTCTTGGACCTGGTTTAACCCATACTGCACATGCTACAGCTTCTTAAAGTCACAGGTGAGAGTTGGGAGACAGGTAGACACAAAAGGTGGATGAGGAGCTCTGAAATGGGCTTGGTAAGCCCTCACACTTAGGTGCTAGTCCTCCCTGAAGGAGGGCATTACACTGGGGGCATTATGTAAAAGATTCAGAGGAGGTGGGTTAAATATAATGATACATAATAAAGGTAAGGTTTTTGAAAAGAATATATTAGGGAAGTGTGTGTTCTAGGCAAGGAATGACATGTAACTATTAGAGTGATGCCACCTGCTGAAGAGTTACTGTAGGAAAGCTCCGCCATGAGGAAAAGGTGTCCTGATGAAAGAGAACAAGAGAGCCAGTCTTGCCCCTTCTTCCTCCCACAAGCCTCCTGTGAAACTGGGAACATCTCATACACACCTCCAAGCTAATTGGCTGGTAGCTTTGATAGACAGTACCCATGAGCAAACATCACTTCCTGACACCAAGGAAAAGCAGCATGGCTTGCCCTCAGATGCCTTCTCCTCATGGCAGAGCTTTCCTATAGTAACTCTCCAGCAGGTGGCATCACTCCAATTGTTACAGATAGGATCACCCATCTAGAGCTGAAAGGGACCTCACAAGCCATCTATTCCACCCCCTTCATTTTACAGGTAAAGAAAATGAAGTGAAGAGAGGTTGTCTTTCCCAAGGTCATGCAGGTTTTGTACTCCCCCACTTTAGAACATATTGCAAAATGGTTTTCATCAAAACCACCTGATACTAGGCCAAAAGATAGTTGGATCAATGGAATAAAATAGATACATCAGAAGTCTAAGCAAATGTAAACAGATAAGCAGAGCCATGAGAACAATTTATACCAAAATAAAAATATTGTAAAGATAATCATTGTCTTAAACAAATTTTAAAATTTGTAGGAACTCTAATCAACATAATGATCAATCACAATTCCAGAAGACTCATAATGAAATATGTTACCTCCCTCCAGATAGAGATGATGGACTCAAGAGTATAGATTGAGACTTTTTTGGGGGGACATGACCAATATCAGAATTTGTTTTACTTAACTTTCCATGTTTGTTTGTTTGTTTTTTGGGTGGGGCAATGAGGGTTAAGTGACTTGCCCAGGGTCACACAGCTAGTAAGTGTCAAGTATCTGAGGCCACATTTGAACTCAGGTCCTCCTGAATCCAGGGCCAGTGCTTTATGCACTGCTCCACCTAGCTGCCTCCTAACTTCCTATGTTTGTAACAGGATTTTGTTATACTTGCTTTTTCAGTGAGAGGGCAAGGTGGGAGATCTAGAAGGTGGATCTTCATTTGGAAAAAAATTAATTAAAAAAAAGAAAAGAGTTGGAACTCATCACCCAAGGTTGGAACAAGGAGAGTAGAGGTGAAGAAGTAAAACTTTTCATATTTGAAATATAGAGAGTGAGGAAGATGAATGATGACTTCAATCATTTCAGTAAAAGTAGAATGCAAGGTCAAATATTGAAAGAGAAGAAATTAGGCCTGAGTTGGAAGTTGAAGAAATTTTGTAACTGCCACTGTTGGTACTATAATAATAACTCTGAGATAATTAAAAGTATTGTTATGTAGTAGTGAGGGTCTAGATGAGGTTTGATAATGTAATCTGTATGTAAGCTCCTGATCTTTGACAGACTAGTTTGTTTTGAAGGGGACTTTTCCTAATAAGAATCCCTATGGATAATGCCTCATTGTGGATTGAACTCTTTAGCCTTGAATTTCTTTTTCCGCTTCTCTACTTCAGACTTATAATAAGTAAGAGAAATGGAAACATCATCAGAAGATGAGAGATTAAATACATGTTCAGGGGCTACCAAGGCAGCAAGCTTAGCAGCAGCAGCTCATATGTTCCTTTTTGAGACAGGGTCATTCTTCCCTGTGTGGGTAGGGCAATGACCAATAGCTAGAACAAGGGGAAGCTTCAAGGCAGATAGAAGATCCTTAATAAATTCTCCATTAGCAATGATTTTGCCAGCAGAGGTTAAAAATCCTCTCTGCAGCCATAACATTCCTACAGCATGGCAGACACTAAATTCATTTCTGGAATCAGTGTAAACAGTAGCACTTTTTTCCTCTGGCTAGGTGACAGGCTTGCATGAGAACCACAAGTTTGGCATCCCATGCACTAAGATGGGAGGGCAGAGAAGCTGCCCATATAGTATCATAATCAGAAACTACAGCAGCACCTGTATAGCAGATTCTCTCATGTATAAAAGAGGATCTGTCAGTATAGAAAATAAAATCAGGGTTCTCTAAGGGTGTGTCAATAAGATCATCATGAGGTTTCTCAGCTATGTCAACTAGGGAGGTACAGTCATGCAAAGGCTCCCCCGAGAGTGGCAAGTAAGGAAGTAGTGTTGCTGGGTTAAGGACTATACAGTGCTTTAAAGTGATCCTCTCATTTCCTAGCAGGGTTACTTCATACCTAATGAGCCTTTGATTTGAAAAAGCCTGTGTCCTATGACACAGTAAGAGAGCCTCAACTTCATGAGGGCATTGTATAAGTATAGGGTTACCTAAGACCAGATCAGAGGCTTTATCTACCAGGAGGGCAGTGGCAGCCACAGCTCATAGGCAGAGTGGAGCTCCAGCAGCTACAGAGTAAAGTAGAGTAGAATAATAGGCTATTGAGCACTGGGGAGGATCTCATTTTTGAGTCAGGAGCCCAGAAGGCACTCCTCTTTGTTCACGTGAAAAAAGAGTAAAAGACGTACCATAGTCTGGGAGTCCTACTGCAGGTGCTGATAACAAAACCAATTTTGATTCTGATATAGCTAAAAGATTCTGGGAATCCAGCTGTAAAGGTTCTGGGACAGAATTTTTGGTTAGAGATATAAGACACTTAGTAATTTCACCATAAGTAATTTCATGGTCTGTAATACCCACCTGCTCCCAGAATAGCCCTTAGCTGCTTCTTAGTAGATGGAGCAGAAAGCTATTGAGTAGTCTAGACATGCTTAGGAGAGATGGATTGAGTGCCAGTGGCCAAAACAAAACCCAAATATTCCACTTAAGGTAGGCACCATTGTACCTTCAATTTAGAGACCTTGTGGCCTCTTTTGTGCAGCTCTAGTAACAGATGGCAGCTGTCTTCTTGGCAAATCTCAGCATTGGGTGCAGCCAGGAGTAAGTCATCTACATATTGAACTAAGGTGGAACCTTTGAAAGTAAGGGAGGCTAGGGGCAGCTAGGTGGCGCAGTGGATAGAGCATTGGCCCTGGATTCAGGAGGGTCTGAGTTCAAATCTGGCCTCAGATACTTGACACTAGCTGTGTAACCATGGGCAAGTCACTCAACCCTCATTGCCCTGCAAAAAAAAAAAAAAAGTAATGGAGGCTAAATCCTGCTGCAAAATTTGAGAGAATAGTGTGGGACTGTCAATAAACCCCTGTGGATGTCTGGCCCGAGTCCACTGTGTATTTTTCCAGGTGAAGGCAAACAAGTATTGGAAATTCTTGTGTACCGGTATTAAAAAGAAAGTGGAACAAATATCTACCACTGTGAACCATGTTGCCTCACACAGGATAGAGGAAATGATAGTAGCAGAGTTGGGCACTATCAGATGTCTAAGTACAACATAACAATTAATTGCTCGCAGATCTTGTACAAAATGATAAACAGGTCTGCCATCTGGCCCAGGCTTAGGCTTAATGGCAAAATGGGAGTATTACATGGGGAATGATGGCATGGGACAATAATACCTTGGCTTTTCAAAGCCTCAATTATAGGTGCAATTCCCTCAATGGCTTCCCTAGATAAGGGATATTGTAGAATGGATGGTGGTAGGCTACCTTTGGTCTTAATGGTAATAGGCACAGCAGATTTAAGAAGACTTATATCAGAAGAAGAAGAAGCCCACAGGGACTCAGGAATATCAGAAGGGATTTCAAATGTATCCCTTACTGTTTCCTGAGTGTCTATGATCAAAATTGGCAGCAAGTGGACAGTGTCATCTGGCAATTCCAGGGAAATGCCATCATCAGGAAAACAAGATATGGTTCCTCTACATTTATAAAGGAGGTCACAACCTAATAGATTTGCAGGAGATTTGGGCATAAGTAGAAATGAATGTTCTACTGTCAATGGGCCCATAGATACCATGCGAGGGGTTAATTTTGCAACTGTTTGAGTTTTCCCTGAGACCTGACTACATTTAGAGATCCTATAGATGTACATTCAGGGTCAGGTTTGCTCACTAGGACTGACTTCAGGCTCCTATATTTAATAAACAATCATAATAAGTGTCCCCAACCCTAAGGATTACATGGGGTTCATTATTCTGGGGAGGTGAAAGGACTGGCACAAGAGGGACAAAGAGCTCGGGGTCTGGAAAGGTAAAGTCTTCAGATTCCACCATCCTTAACCCTCCCTCACACCATCAGTCCTCTGTATCTCTCTGAGAGGATCTATAACTGTTTTGATTCTGCCTCTCCGTATCTCTCTGAGAGGGTCTATAACTGTTTTGATTCTGCCCCCTGAAAGGGTTTCTAAATTCACCATTCATCATCTGACTAAGTTTCCTTTGCCAAATCCTACAGTACTGTATCGTGTGTCTCTGTTTATTGCGGTAATAGCAAAATCTAGGGGGTTGATAGCGATTTTCAATGGCCTGATATCATTGCCTCATGGTTTCCTGTAATGGAGCTAAAATGTTCTGTCTGTTCCTTTCTTCCCTCTCATTTCCTTCATAAATATATGTTGCTATTTCTTTAATTCTGTCAGTACTCAGGGTATTCTAACTTGGACACTGCCTTTCAAAATATTTCCGTATTTCTGGCAAGGATCAGTGAACAAAATGATTAGAAATAAAATGTGCATCTCTAGAATCTTAATGCGTCTAATGTAGTATATTATTTGGCACTCTTACACAATCTACCATAGAATCTATTAGGTCTTTCATTAGGTTCCTGAATGGTATCTATAAATTTTTGCCAGTTATCAGTCTTGATAGCACAGGATTCCATTGCCTTCAACAATGTTTCCCTTGCTTCCTGCAACTTATCAAAATGCTCAGGGATATTGGGGTCCCAGTTAGGGTACTCTAAAAGCCATTGAATAGCAGCTTCTCCTGATGTTTCTAAGGAGTTCATTGCAGTTATTATATCAGCTCTTTCCCAAGGGGATAATATCATTTCCATGAGATCAGTAACATCACCCCAAGTGGACTGATATCCTCTGAAAATTGCCCTAAACTGGCTGATAACTGTTGTGGGATCTTCATAAAATTTATGAATATCTTGTTTCCACGAACTCAAATCTTTGGGCCCCAAAAGTGTGTATTGTCTGAGCCTTAGTACAGCACCATTTCGACCATGGGTGAAGATCTCTTGAAGGGGAAGAATTTTTAGTTTTTCTGTCTCCTCTAAAGGTGAATTTTTTTTTGTTGTTGGCATAGAATTTTCTTCTGTGGTTGGCATAGAAGAAATAGAGGGAGAGGGGATAGGAGTTGGGTCATTTGGTGTTTTAGCCTGAGAAACAGGCTCAGATTCTAACTCATGTAAATAACAATCATCAAAACCATTTGGGTATTGGTTAAAAAAATAGAGGAAGAAAAGTCAATGAATGAAATAGGCTAAGGCAAGGAAGAATAAAAAATAATAGAATTCAATAACCCAGTGTTTGATAAACTTGAAAATGAAAATAAAGAAAAAATACCCTTTTTGATAAGAATTGCTGGGAAAACTGGAAAGCAACCTCACAGAATTTAGGTTTAGACCAATGTCATATACCATTTTCCACAATATATTCAAAATGGATATGTGACCTGAATATTTTTAAAAAATCATACTTACATATTTTTTAAAATTGGAAGAAAAGTAGCACTCTGGTGCAAGCCCTCATCACCTCACATCTGGGCTATGGCAATAGCTTGCTGGCGTGTCCCTGCCTCAGGTCTCCCCACTGCAATCCATCTTCCATTCAGCCACTAAATGATTTTTTTCCTAAAGTACAGGATCCAAACATTTACTCTCTTACTCAATAAACTCTATAGCCTTCAGGATCAAATAGAAAATCCTCCTTCCATAGTCCCTCCTACCTTTCCATCCTACTCTCCAACAAGTACTCTGATCCAGCAACATTGGCCTCCTGGCTTCTCCATGAATAACACACTCCATCTCTTGGTTCTGGGCATTTTCTCTGGCTGTTCCCCATGCCTGGAATATTATCCCTCCTCATCTTACCTTCTGCCTTCCCTGACTTCCTTTAAGTCCCAAATAAAATCCCATCTTCTACAGGAAGCCTTTCCCACCCCCTCTAAATTCTAGTACCTTCCCTCTGCTATTTCCTATTTCTCCTGTTCCTAGCTTGTTTGCACATATTTGTTTGCTTGTTGTCTCCCCCATTAAATTATGAGCTCCTTGAGGGCAGGCACTGTCTTTTGTCTTTTTCTTTGTATCTCCAGAACTCAGTACAGCACCTGACACATAGGAGGCACTTGATAAATTCATTGTCAATAAAATAAAGTTTGTTGACTGACTCACTACATTCTTGAATTTATTATGAATCTGAATTCTGCTACTTGCCGTTTGACCTTGGGCAAGTCCTTTCCTTTCTGCAAACTTCAATTTTCTCATAAGTAAAATAAAGGATATTTGAAGTTTCTTCCAACTCTAGATCCAATTTATGGCTTTTGGTACTTTGGGGAGATGTAATTTGAACACATTTATCAGCTGGCAAGTAAGAAATTACTCTGGTAATACTGATTCCACTTTCTCAGGCCAGTTTCCAGTTTTAATAACTATTGCTTTCCTTTATTTCAAAAGAGCCCATGAACAGAAGGTGGTCTGGTTTGAAATTCTAAGGCTGCTCTCTTTACTGTGCTGTGTAAATACAGATCACTTTAAAATGCTGGGGGAAAAAAATCAATTCTATAATCATGTTGTAGAACAAGATTGTTTCATTCAGTTCTCCTGTTACAACTGAACATTTAATTAATTGTTATAAATCATAATCAATAGATAAAAATGCTGAGTCCAGTGTCACTCAATCTTTTCTATAGTGAGCTCTGATTGACTTAGATTTGGTCTCTAATGCAACTGAACCAAAATGTGCTGTTTTTAGAAATTGATTCTTTTGGTCCTAGGGCAAAGAATTATTTAGCCATCACAGCAATGAGCACAGTGTTTAAAGGCCTGGGTGGTCTTGTTACTTATGCAATAAAGCATTGTTCACTTGCTAGGCGAACAAAACAGTGACATCTTTTTATCCCCCTTCATCACCACCCCAGCTCAGTCTGTTCCTTTGCACTTCCAAATATCCCTACAGCTCTGTACTTTGTGTGGTAATGTACCATTTGTCAATTGCAACCAAGTCAAAATTCTAATTTTGAATGAAGAACTCAAGGTTTCTCTATGTTTTGTGCTCTGCACAATTGTATACAAGCATTTCAGGAAGTCATAGTTTCCCCCCTTTCACTTCCCTTTATTCCTTCCAATCCTATTTGAGCCTCCTATGACTTTCCATAGCTTTTTCTGAAGAGTGGATCTCTTCTTTAGATTAATGGTATTTGGCTTAATTTGGGGGCTTTGATCTCTAAAAAGCTAGTTGAAATTTATCCTCATTAGGTTAATTGGTCTGCCTCTGAAGGCACTTTTCCTTTCCTCATGCAGATAAATTCATTCTTGGCCTTTATTTCAGAAGATCATGCCATTTTAAAGAAATCACAAACATTTTCTTTGGCACCACTTATATAGCCAAATGTACATTTGTCCCTTTGGGAGCCCTTACTGAAATGCTATTCAAGTACTTCTGTGGTAGTAGCCAAGGTTATTTACTATGTGATAGAAAAATTAAATATATTTCAACACCACCAGGTTCCAACTCCTTTGGAAGAAAAAAAATGTAACATGTAATATTACTTCTTGTTTTATACATAAGCCTGAGTCACTTTTTGTTTAGTTCAACTAATGTTTTATCTAAAAGTCACATTACAACAAAACAATGGAAAACTATCACAAAACAGAAATCAATCTCTGTTTTGTTTTCTTTTTTAAAATGAAGCTTTCTCTTGAGTTCCAACACACAGAGAAATCACAGGAATTTACTTACTATGTTTGGAAATGGAGGAGAAATGTCCTAAAAATAGAACTTGCTTTCTAACTAAGAGCATGAGATACATTAGATACTCAAATTCAATTTCCAGCATGAATGTTGTCGTTCATAAGTTGAGGACCAGAGGTAGGATGGCTGAAAAGCAAAATGTGGGTCATATCCCCCTCTAAGGTCTGGGAAAAATGAAATCTTCCGTTTGATTCAGAATTTCTAATTTTGGATAAATGTAGTACCTGGGGCATCCCACCCTTTAATATATGAGGCCCATAGACAATCTGCCAAGGGTTCCAAGTACTCTATGAATCATCGCCTACTCAAAAAAACATTGCTCATGATGGTGATGTGTTTACTTTTACTACTCTGTCAGAGGGCAAAATTATTTCAAAGCAAAGGCATTTAATGAAATAGCAAGTAAGAAAAACAATTTAAAAATCATATCTTCCATAAACCTGGGGCAAATTTTCTTATAACTCTCTATATTATCAGTAGGAAGAGTGGACTCACACAGGAATCACACATGGAAGTGGACACATGTGTAGAACACATGAGTACAATTTAGACCTCTGAGCTTTTGGGCTGCTAATGGCTTCTGGTAATGTCCCTGGATTGTTCCTGCTGGGCCTGTTCCCTGCTGGTCTGATCTGGTGTGTAGATTCTGTCACATGTTTCTCTCTACTGATCTCTCATAGGTACACTGTTCAATAGTGTTCTGTTCATTCTCCATCACTGAAAATCATGATTTCTACCAGGCACAAGATTGTGGAGCTCCTCTGTGCTTCTTGATTCTGGCCCCAGCCACTCAACTTGGATTCTGGCCTCAACCACCTCAAATGAGATGCTATTTCTTCCTTATAAGAAGGAAAGGGGATCTTGCCATTTGCCTTTTACTGCTTTACTTCCCTTAAGAGGTTTAGTTCTCATTGCCTTTGATAGGCTTTTTCTCTCCAAAAGGAGAATCTTGACTCTAGAGGCCAAATTCTTTTGAAACTTATAAAGAGCCAGACAGTTAATAACAATTGTAAAAATGGTCTATTTTTCAAATCTTAACTTTTTGCTCACCAAGGGCAGAGTCTCTATATGACTTAGGGTTAGAAAGTCCTTGATCCTTCCACTTAATGTTTTTTTTTTTGTTTTGTTTTGTTTTTGTTTTTGAGGGGCAATGGGGGTTAAATGACTCGCCCAGGGTCACACAGCTAGTACGTGTCAAGTGTCTGAGGCCAGATTTGAACTCAGGTACTCCTGAATCCAGGGCCGGTGCTTTATCCACTGCACCACCTAGCCGCCCCTCCACTTATTGTTAAATTGCCAATAAAGAAGCATTTTACATACTTCTCTTTCAACAAACTACTAAGGTCTGAGTCTGAGATCCTCTGCTTTTCTGAACCCCTTAGATTCTTCTTGATCTTCTATGCAGATGAATTTCAAGGGGAGGTACATATGGGGCAACTCAAAGACATCTTCTTCCTCAATCATTTTTGTTTCAAATTCCTGCCTTTCTGAATCTCCCACATGATAACTCACATTTATGTAGCACTTTCCCCATAACAACCTAATGAGCTGATGACTCTAAGTATCATTAACTGCATTATACAAATTGGGAAGCTGAATTAGAGAACCTGGAGTGCTCCAGGTGCTACATTTATGAGAAAAACATAAAATGGGACTTCATCACTGGGACCTGTTTCTGCAACTGATGAATGATAGGCATGATTTGAATTCTGATCACCTTACTCCAAGTTGAACACTCAGTCTTCTCTACCACATTGCCATGCAGGCTACACAGCTTTGGGGATCTTTATTAATATGTAATTAATAAGGAATAAAGGGAAGGGGGAGGGAATAAGTATTTTATAGCACCTACTATGTGCAAGGCACTGTGTTAAATCTTTTACAAGTATTATTTAATATGTGACACCAAAACCCGAAAAAAAAACTATAAAAATTTTGAATTGATGTTTAGCAGCTAAGTGGTGAAGTGGATAGAGTGCTGGGCCTTGAGTTAGGACAACCTGAGTTCAAATCTGTCCTCAGATATTTACTTGCTATATGACCCTAGGCAAGTCACTTAATTTCGGTTTACCTCAATTTCTTCAACTATAAAATGAAGATAATGGTAGCATCTAAGTCGTAGGGTTATTTTAAGAATCAATCCCAAAGGAATATTGATGAAACATACTATCCACCTCCAGGGAGAGAACTAATATTGATGGAACAGATTGGGGCATGCTATTTTTTACATTCTTTCACTAAATGACAAATATGATGATGTTTTCCATGGTCATATATGTATAATCCATATTGTATTATTTACCACCTTGGGGATGGGGAGGGGGCAAGGGAGGGATAGAGATTAGAATAGAAAAATATAAATAAAAATGTTTAATCTGGAAAGGTGGGGGAGGGGTGTGCTGGGAAGGGTATAGGAGGTATATATATGAGTTATTTAGGTATTATTTATATAGTAATTGTATTTTAGAAATTTTGTCATAAATCATTTATATAAATTGATATATATTTGTTATTTATACAACAGTTATATAGGGAATGAAAATACTAAGTAATATGTATTAGAATATATCTAGGTATATATAAATGTAATATTATAGGAAATTTACATTATATATGTCATATATGTGTCTGTGTATATTATATCTATGTTTGATATATGTAGAAAATATAATTTTATATCACAAATACAATAATTTTTTTAACTAAAGAATCAAATAAGTTAATAATTGCTTAGCACAGTACAGTGCCTAGCATATTGGAATTACAACATAAACCTACTCCTTTACCTTTGCCTTTTCCTTCTCCTCCTCCTTCTCTTCTTTCTCCTTCCCCTTCTCTTCCTCCTCCTCCTCTTCTTCCTTTTATTGCTTCTTCTCCTTTTCCTCCTCCTCTTTCATGTTGTATTGGCCAGAATAAAGGTTATGTTTTCTATTCAAAATACAGCTTGTATAAAACTTGTGTTCAGTCCATAAGAAGTGCTATTTTTTCAATATATATATTTTTACAGTTTTTTCCTTTCAAAGAGGTCTTAATTTAATGGCACGATATATTCAGAGGCTGTTTATCGTCAGACCAACATGGTAACAATATTGCCAAATAATAATCTTTTTTTTTTTTTTTTAGTGAGGCAATTGGGGTTAAGTGACTTGCCCAGGGTCACACAGCTAGTAAGTGTTAAGTGTCTGAGGCCGGATTTGAACTCAGGTACTCCTGACTCCAGGGCTGGTGCTCTATCCACTGCACCACCTAGCTGCCCCACCAAATAATAATAATAAAAAAAAATGTGACAATTGTAGGAGGGACTTGGAAGACTCATATTGTGAAGTAATCCAACCATTATGGTAAGAATTTTGGAACTATGGCCAAGATATCACTAAATTGTGTGTACCCTTTGTTCAGAGAGCTTTTGTACCTCCTTTTCCATTTGGCTAATTTGGCTTTTCAAGCTGTTGACTTTTTTTTTTCATGACCCTCCTTTATCACTCTCATTT
Organism: Dromiciops gliroides; assembly: GCF_019393635.1. Lineage (NCBI taxonomy): Eukaryota > Metazoa > Chordata > Mammalia > Microbiotheria > Microbiotheriidae > Dromiciops > Dromiciops gliroides. The sequence continues at coordinate 184,967,375 of NC_057863.1, read as the reverse complement.
CTCTTTCCATTTTTTCTTTTACCTCTCTTACTTTATCATCAGTCCTTTTTGAGAGCTTCTATGGCCTGAGACCAATTCATATTTTTCTTAGAAACTTTAGATGTAGGAGCCCTGATGTTGCTATCCTCTTCTGAGGGTGTACCTTGTTCTTCCTTGTTATTAAAGAAACTTTCTATGGCCTGTATCTTTCTCTGTCTGTTCATCTTGTCCCTCTTTTACTTGACTTTTAACTCCTTCTTAAAGTGGAGCACTACTTCCAGGATGTACTGTCCCAAGCTTCAGGGGTTCTAAGGTAGTATTTAAAGAGGGGAAGGTTCTTCACTTGCCTGGCCTGTTCTCTGATCCATAGAAAACCCCAGGCCAACTTGCTAATTAACCAGGCAGCAAAACTTTGTGTGCTGTGGTTATTAGCACTGATGAGCCTGCTCCCCTCCCCTACCTGGGCCACCACTACTCAAGCCTACTTCCTGGTTCCCAGCAGGAATTCTGCCTCAGTGTCAGCAGAGACCCCTGTAATTTCTCCCTGGCCAACTGCTCAGCCTGCTCACCAGACCATGAGCTTAGTTCCAGATGACAGCAGTGCTGCAGCTGATTCAGAGGCTCTGGGGGTCTCTTTCTCTGACTTGGCCTTCCTGGGACAGGATCTGTGTCAGTGTGACCCTGGGGTTGGGCTCCACTCCCACCCTGGCACAGCAGCCCCCTCCTGCCTACCTTCTAAGCCATCTTTGGCTGGAAAATAATCTCAGCCCATTCTTTTGTGGGTTCTGCTGTGCATACCCTTTGAGCAACGGATACCACTAGTAGACACACACCTCAAATAGATCACATAAAGAGGAAAAGGGCCCATGTGCACAAAATAAATTCTTGACATCAGCACTTTTTGTTATAGAAAAAGATTTTGAAACAAAATGACTACCCATCAATTAGAGAATGGCTGAACACCTTTGGTATCAATATTAACAAATATTGTTATGCCATATAAAACGGTAATTGTAAGATTCAGAGAAGCCTAGAAAGACTTCTCTGAACTAATACAGAGGGAAGTAAGCAGAACCAGGACAATTTTATAATTGTCACATTGTCAAAAAAAAAATATAAGTAAGCATATAAGTTCAATGACCATGCATAGGCTCTAAAATTTGTCACCATCTATTGGCAGAGAGGTTATAGACTAGAAGGCAGAATGTTGTCTACTCTTATTTTTCTATAAGAGAGAGTTCTGGAGGCAAGGAAGTTATGAGCAATATTAGGAGTGAACAAAAGAAGAAAGAGTATTAATGAATCATTCTTCCTTAAAACACACAGAAGAAAATAGAGGAATATTTAGAAGGGGACACAAACAAGAAGGGCAATTCTTGAACAAATTAAATCTAATACATAATTTAAAAAACCCTCTAAGCTGTATATAACAGAGATTCATACCATCATCTACAATCCTATTTTCTTATTCTTTGTAGAAAGGAAAGTGTTTCTTAAGGTTAGTCAAATCTGTAAGAGTAAAAAAAGGGAAAGAAATCCAGTTAGCTTTTTAGGCTACCTTTTTCATAATCAGGACTAATTTTATTAATTTTTTTTTCAATTAGACTCTAAACTTCTTGAGATGAAGGAATTTCCACTCTGTGCACCCCTAGCATCTGGCAAAGTGCTTGGCATATAGAGGCAAATAAATTCTTATCAATTTATGCCTTTTATTATTTTTATTTAGCATTTTATTTTTCCCCAATCACACAGAAAAACAATTTTTAACATCCATTTTTAAAACTTTATGTTCCAAAAAAAGAAACAAAAGAAAACCCTTTATGTTCCAAATTCTTTCCCTTCCTCCCTTCCCATCCCACTTTTGATAAGGCAAGCAACTCAATATATTTCATATGCATTTAGTGATGTATAACATTTCCACATTAACTCATGACTAATTTTAAATTGGGAGGTCCACTAAAGCCTCCACATCTTGTTCATGTGAATTCACTGTGCTTCTCTTCCCTTATACTGGTAGAATTGATTTTTTAAAATCTCAAATGTAAGACTTTTCATTTATCTCTATCCACTTTTATCTTTTTTAGACCAACCCCCAATATTTTATCATGTTAAGATTGTTCAGAATCATGAGTGTCTTATGTATGTCCTTACCCCTCCCCAGATTTGTATCACCTAGAAGTTGAAGAGGTATTAATATCTATGCCTTTATCTGACTCTCTGATAAAAGATGCTAACGAGCACAGGGCTGAACACAGAACCACAGGGGACTTTGCTGGAGACCTCCATCTAAATTGATATGAACCCATTAAAAATTATTAGTCTTTGTATTCTGTCATTCAATGGTTTCATGATCCATGTAACTGCATTGAACTCTACTCTGCCATGTGTATCTAGTTCAACTGAAAGAAATACAGGTGCATTTTCCTAAAAATACTTGTTTTCAGGACTGGTGTGGCTGTGGGCAAATTGCTTAGCCTCCTTGGACTTCAGTTTCTTCTTCTATAAAAATGAGAGGATTGCACTAGATGGCCCTGAGGTTCCTTTCACCTCTAGTTCTGTGACCCAATGAGGCCTGATTACTGATTCAGAAAATAAACTTCCTATAGGCAAATTCCACAGGTAAAATTTTCTTCTAGATATTTTCTTTCTAGATCTTCCTTCCTTCCTTCCTGTCTTTCTTCCTTCCTCACTCCCTCTTTCTCTTGCTCTTTCCTTCTTTCCTTCTTCTCTCTCTTTCTCTCTCTCCTTCCTCTCTCTCTCCTTTCTTTCTTTCTCCTCACTTTAATATCTAACCCTTTAAGTAATACTTCTTTTAGCTTTCAGTTTCTAGTTCCAGCAATTAAGTTTAACTCTTCTTTTGGGTTTCTCTACTTCTGGGGAAATTAAGTTTGGGGTTTTTTTCCACCAACAGTCCCCTTCTGACTTCTACCCTGGGAATTCTTATTTCCTCCTATCTCCTTCCTCCAGTCTTTGACACAGCTTTCCTACTGCTCCCTTGGGCCTGGACGTTGGATCAGGACTCCCAAATCCCTCTCTGCTTTATATCTTTTTTTTCCCTTCCTGCCTTAGTTTTAATTATGGGTGAACCTCCTTTACTTCAAATTTCACTGACCCACCTGGATCAGTTGTAGTTCCTTCCTATTCTTCCTCCTCCCCCTTCTTTTTTCCAAAGGCCTATTTAGCCATTCAAAATACATATTTATATGTTAAAGGCAACCCCAGCCTTGCCCTGAAATCAATCTCTCAAGGATCAAGAGCACTTGGCTGTCTATAAAAATGGACATGCATTTATCAGAGAAAGGTCAGGCTTTTCTCAGAGTCCTTCACAATACGCCATCTTTGGGTGAAGGAAAGCCTTTTAACCTCCCATTCTGCAACTTTTAAAAATAATGGAAATCTAGAAGCAGCTAAGGTAAGTACAAAATATCTCACAATCAATATTTTATATACAAAAGGAAACCTAGTTTTCCAACTTTACTTCATTTTTACGTTTGAATTGACTGCTTTCCCTCACCACAGAGCTTTCTCATAATTCAAACTATGTATAAGTCATTAATATTATATTGCCACCCTGGTCATGACAGCTAGCATTTAAGTGTTAACATTAACTGGGCTTTTAAAGTGCTGGGAAGGTGACAATATTATGTAGTTAACTGCCAAGGTTTTATGTCTCTTAAAATAATGGGTAAAATCTTATTTAAAAGAAAGACTGGTCTTAACTTCCATTAAGTCAAACCATTGAGTCATTATGTAGGATATAACTAAAGACTTCATTTGATGGCTGTTAGTTAAGGGCCTCCCCCAACTAAAGGCACTTTTTCCTTTCTTGAGTAATTGTTAGGCATCTTAATATTACTGTACTTAATGTTTGTTTTGGTGGCTTTTCTTTCTTTCTTTCTTTCTCTTTTGGTGGGGCAGTTGGGGTTAAGTGACTTGCCCAGGGTCACACAGCTAGTAAGTGTCAAGTGTCTGAGGCCGGATTTGAACTCAGGTCCTCCTGAATTCAAGGCTGATGCTTTATCCACTGCGCCACCTAGATGCCCCGGTGGCTTTTTTTTCTAATTGGAGAGGTGGCCTGGCCAAGTCAGTCAAGAGTCAGCCTTGGAATCAGAATGACCTCGCTTTGAGTCCCATGCTGTAGGGCCTATTCTAGTCCCTAAGGACTGCCTACTGATCCATCTCAAAGTAAGACACCTTGATGTATGAGGTACGAAATAAGCCCTAAGTGAGTGTTAACCCATTATACCACAGCATGCTTTAGACTAGAGTATAGAGATGGATGCAGGAGGGTTGTGGGAAATTCAGGACATGAACAAATAGAAGGGAGCCTTTGTTCTTTGTTTTGCCATTAAGTTCCTTATTAGCTAATAGCCACCTCTGCCGAGGGGTAAGGTCCCTGGGCTCCGGGAAATTTACAAATTAATGTTCCCAGAGTCTGGCCAAGGCCATGAGAGCAGGACCCTAGTTCTATGAGGACAAGTCCACTAAATCTGCAAAGCTAGCCTTGGGGTGAGTCAGACTCCTCCCCACCCCAATGTCTTTTCTTCCTCCTTTGCCTTTTAACCAATTACAGAGCTCCAAGACCCCAAAGCACAGATCTGGCAACAGAGATAACAACCAGTTAGCAGAAAATGTTTGTCTAAATGAGTGATTTTGTGGTTAATCAGCATCTACACTAGGAAGGGAGGGAAGTCAGCAAGGTGTTATCTGTTATCTCTGCTGCCAGACTGGCATCCACGCCAGGAGTTCTCTACACTGATGAAATCACAGGTCTGGACCAAGGGAAAAATAAATCCTAATTATGAGCTCTAAGAGGGCAAGGGCCAATATTTTTCTTGTCATGTATGTTGTGTTTGGTATTACAGAACTGCTCTAATATTTTATTGTATCTTGGGTTCATGACATTGAAGAGTCTTTTGAGTTCTGGACAAGTTGAATATCTGGATTTCTGTCTCCTCAGTGCCACCACCTAGTTCCAATTCACAGAAGATCATCACCAAAGGTGAGTTACCAGTAATGAGCCTTTTAGACCCAGAGACTAATGAAACATTTGCTAAGGCAGAGAAGGGTTTTACAGATCTTTTAACTACTGCACTCCGTACCAGACTCTATCCTCCAGATTTCTCTCTTCCTTCTCCTGACTGACCACCTTGCCTCTGCCCAGAGGCCCTGGTCTTCTGGTTTGTCTGCCCAGAATATTATTATAGGAGGGGCAACAGAAACGTTCCACTTCACTCCCCACTTTACTCTCTGGATTTCTTATCCTTTTTTTCCTTTCATTCCCCCTGAGTGAGCCCCTGAAAGGAGCACATCTAGGTGGCACATTAGATAGAGCACTGAGCCTGGAGTCAGGAAGATCTGAGTTAAAATTAGACATTTATTAGCTGTATACACTGGACAAGTTACTTACCCTTTTTTTGGGGTCCTAGTTTCCTCATTATTCCCATTATATGGGAACAATAATAGAGCCTTGTCCCAGAGCTGTTATGAGGATCAAATGAGGTAATAATTATAAAGCACTTAGCACAGTGCCTGGCATGTAGTAGGATTGTCATCATCATTGCCATCATCATCACCATCACCCTTCTTCTTCCCTATTTTCCAGTTCTTTATGCACCGATTTCTTCTATTAGAATGTAAATTCTTTGAGGTTAAGGAGTATCAGGGTTGCTTGAATATGTATCCCCAACACATAGAACAGTGCCTGACACACAATAATGACTTAATACATTAGCTAGCTATACTGAATCAAAAGTTTCACTGGGGGGCGGGTGCAGCTAGGTGGTGCAGTGGATAAAGCACTGGCCCTGGATTCAGAAGGACCTGAGTTCAAATCTGGCCTCAGACATTTGACACTTACTAGCTGTATGACCCTGGGCAAGTCACTTAACCCTCATTGCCCTGCCAAAAAAGAAAAGAAAAAAAAAGTTTTACTAGGTAAATGACTATTTGGTAAATAATTGGAATGGTGATGCTCAGTTGTACCATTCTTCTTTCAGTTGGTTTTGTTGTGATTGATTTCAAGTTGTTTTTCTACAATCTACCTCTAATTATTCACCCATATCCTAGAAGAGGGATTCTGTATAGATAGGAAGGTCTTCTGGGTGCTCCTGGCTATGGATGACATTGCCATGATTGTGTCAAGTCTCAGAGCATTGCCAAAATTCTTAATTAGATATATAACCTCTCAACAGAATTCAGCCTTAACATCCACATAGAAGAACAAAAAATTCCTATTAATGAATGAAGAATGAATATTTTCTAGACTAAGAAATACAGGTGGATAAATAGACCATGAGTTAGCCCATTGGTACATGTATTGTGAACAGGCACTACAGATGAACAATAGTTGGGTCCAGAACTTAATAAGAGGAAGAGAGCAGGCTGCATCCCATATGAGGAACAGCAGCAATTTTATGGATCTCAGGGTTTATTATTGCACATTCATCATTTTTGAAGAGGACCAAGGACATTACGGGGTGATGTTGAATTAATTAGATTTGAGGCAGAGTTGTACAAAGTTGTCAGCCTCAGTCTCTCTTCCAGAGTCATTGAAGTCCAGTGGCTAGACAAAAGTCAGGATGTCTGGTGATGGCCCGGGATGCAATGAGTGACCTTGGTGTCTTTGATACCTAAGCTCTAAGCACTCCACAGTGCCTGCTTCTGCCACCTTCATGGCCACTGGAACAAATTGTTCTCATTCTGCAGGGGGAAGAATTCACATGTTTGGGGTATATATTCCCTTAACTCACAGATGGATTTGAGGCCTGTTTATTACCCTCAACCTTAGCCTGTCTCCTGGGATGGTCTTACTGGGCTGTGGCTGCTGTGCATGCTACAGCTTTCTGATATCACAGGTGAGAGTTGAATGAAAGTGGATACCAAAAGTAGATGAACAGTCCTGAAAGAGGAAGGTCACACAGGTAGTAAGTAGTCTCAGAGTTAGGACTTCTGGGGTTAAAGTCCTGCCCCTGACACATTCTGACTGTAAGACCCAATGGAAATCATTTAACACCTCAATGACTCAGGCAGCTTTCTTAAGAGTAAGAGCTGTAGAGTAGCTGCTTGGAGAGGGATTTTCCTTTCCAAGGAGTTTATATACTGATCAAATCATAGATCTAGACTAGATCCACCACCCCGCCCCCCAAAGTAACGCTATATATCTCAAAGGATAGAACATCATAGTATCCAAAGAATCTAAATTATAAGCAACTCAAAGGGCAGTAGAGAGACATAGATTGAGCATAAATAGATGTAGTACTACAGGTGATTTGCATACAAGAAATAGCACAAAAGGTATTATCCTAGAAATGCATGATCAGAAAAGATGGGCTGCTCAGACAGTAAGAATGATGCCCGTGGAATAGTAAAAGACTTAGATAAAGGTCTTCAGGTTGTTCAATGGATCCTTGATGGAGGAATGATGAGAAGACATGAACAAGAGTCCTACAGAATGAAAAGGTGTGGGAATCTTGAAATCTGACCTGTTAGAGAGAGTAAATAAATTGGATTATATCATGGATTTATTTAAGGATTGTAGTATATTTACTATCCTTCTAACTTTTAACTTCTCTCTTTAACATCACTATTTTTGCTTCTTATCTTCTGCTTCAAGACTTCCTATGAAAATGGGTTAGAGAATAGTTGTTATGAACAATGATTTAAGTAAGGTATGCAGGCAAAGGCATGACTTTGGAGACATACTCAAATAGGATCTGTGAATTTATTGCTATGAAATGGAAGAAGGTTCCATCCAATGATATAGATCTCAAAATCACTAAGCTTGCCATGTCTATGAAACTTTTGTCCATATCCTCCCTTCATTTCACCAAAGGGGGTCCACTTAATGTACTGGGGTCCTTCCTTACTTTCTCTTCACATTGTAAGGACACCAGTGGTGTTCATAGATCCTCCAGTGGTTTGCTTGCACAAGATAACTAGCTCACTTTCCATTCAATTTCACATTTCTCTGATTCCAACCTTATTTTCTGTAATGTTTTGCATTTTGCTCACACCCACCAGGTGCCTGACTCTCTATTATCCTCTAAATGACGTTTCATCTTAGAAGATTTTTCATGTTCCTTGATTTGCAGACGTAACAACACTGGACTTTATTTAAAGGAGCAGCTTGGGTCCTTAATGGAGTTTTGTAATTTCACATAGGCAATCAAGCATTTTAATCCTTTAAATTCTGGGCCCCAAAATTAGATTCTGGACTCAATTTTTGGGTGCCTGTCCAAGGTATATATACTGATAAATTAGTTCTATAGGGTGTTCATTTAACTGTATTATCAACAGTCAAGAAGCATTTATTAAGTGCTTACTATGTGCCAGGCACTAGGCTAAGCACTGGGAATATAAATACGAGCAAAAAGAAAAACATTTTTTGCTCTCCAGAAGCTTGCATTCTATGGAAGGAAGACAACACATAAAAGGAAGCTGAAATGGTGGGGTATCTAATGGGGACATGATGGAGGAGTCAAGATTAGAAGCTGATGAGAAATAGAGAGAATGTTGGCCTGAATGCCTTCCTTAAATAGAAGTTCTGGGTATAGCCATCCAACCAGAGGAAGTGGGTTAGAGGGACTACAAGGATCTGAGGTTACTTCCAAGGTAGGAATTCTAGGGCTAAAGTAGTCTTTCAGGATGACGTGGTTTCTGGGGTAGAATAGAAAAGTCTGAAGTAAAGCCTGTTGAGAAATGAAGAAATGTCATATTTGTTCAATAGACATTCTTTTTTTGTTTGTTTGTTGTTGTTTTTTTTTGCGGGGCAATGGGGGTTAAGTGACTTGCCCAGGGTCACACAGCTAGTAAGTGTCAAGTGTCTGAGGCCGGATTTGAACTGAGGACATTCTTTATCTACTTGGTTTTTCCTTTTTAAAAAAATAGTTTATTTTTTATTTATGGAATAATACAAGCATTTTCATACATAGCATAATTTTTAAAATTATTGCACATGAAACTGCAAATCTATTATATACAACTTGCTATTCCTTTTAAATATATAATAAAGTTATCATGTAAATTTCTTTTTTCCCTTTTTTTCTTCTCTTTCCTCCCCTCATAGCCCTAGAGATGGCTGTCATTAGACACAAATAGGTATACATATGTAAAATCATTCTATACATACTTCTATTTATCAGTTCTTGGTTTTACCTTTGTAGATAGTTAGGATAATTCTTTTGAATGGCAATGGAACTCATCCAGGAGGCTCAGCAATGAATCTTGAGGCTCTCTGGTTGTCCTCCATGAATATATTAGAATTGTGCAAGATACCATGAAAGAAATAACAGCAATAATTTTGTTTTATAACTATCTGATCAGTACCATCAGGCGAATCACAAAACATAAAACAACTTGCCAAGTTGTCCACCACTGTCATGAGGGAGATCCATCACAGAAGCCCAAGTTGAAGAGATTCTTTCCAGATGGTGAGTTCCTCAATATACTCCAACATGCAGACAACTTTGTGCTGGCTACATCAAGCTTCAGGTACAAATCAATAACTTGAAATTCTTATCCCCAAAGATAGTGTGAAAACTAAAAGAAAAAATATTGATTTGTTAGTATTTATAGGCACAGTTTAAGTCAGGGGAGGATGCATTTGCTTCTGGTGACCATTAATAAAAGAGTAGATGGTATCATGTTAACAGATTTGAAATACTGAGAAAGACCACTCAGTTGATTCTGATTTTGCCTTAGATATGCTTCAATCTCTTGCCAATTCTCTTTCAAAGCATTTTATCTCAAACTTTAGTTTCCATTCTTTAAAAATTTCTCCTATTCTTCCCAGTGGGAAAAGCATTAGATTTGTTGTCTAGAGGATTTGGATTTGACTATTGGCCCTCCAACTTACTACCTGTGGGACATTAAGTAAGTCAGTTGACATTGTCAAGCCTCAGTAAAATGAAGAGGTTGGAGTAGGTAATCACTAAGGTCCATTCCTACTCTAAAACCTATGATTTTTATGACTTCAAAGTACTATATAAATGTTTGTTATTCTATAATCTGTAACCACTGTTGCATAGGAAAAGAACAAAGAAAAGGACCCACTGAAATATTTCACTGCCAGACACGTTCTCCAGTTCTTGCACCAAATTATTCCTTCTCCCCTCACCCCCAACACTGTCTCAATGCAAATGAAATATTTATTCAAACCAGATAATCTTCTGACTGTGCCCTTGGTTCACATTTACCTTTCCATGTTTATTCATTCTTCTATTCAGTGCTTATCATATAGTGAACATGGTTCATCCTCCCATCTCTTATAGAATCTCTGGGGAAAACCACCCATGTGTCTATTGGTTGGCAACTTGTGTTCTTTTGTTGGTTCAGATATCTGAAAGTGACATCAGCTGATAAAAGAAACTAGCAGAATAATGTTTCCCCAGTCTTCATTCATTGAAATGGATCTAGAATCCTTTAAGATCTTAACTGTGTCCCTTGACTGGATATCTATTAATTCACTTTTAGCACAGCCCTTTCTCATGTCTTCACAAGTCTCTAGGACTCCTCTCTACTTGTGAGGTTCAGTATTCTCTTTTAATTTATCATCTACTAAAATTCACAACTCTGAGCCCCTACCAATGACTCTGGGCCAAGCCATGTCATGTAATTCATGTAATCAAAGCAAAAGGCATTTAATTAAAACAGAATTCATGATAAAGAACAGGAATTGAATGAATTAATAAACATTCCTCATTCCTGTTTTTCTGACTCAGCAGGAAAGGGACACAAAGAAGTGACATATAGCATGATGCTCTGGATTAGCGTTGTAATAGTCTTTGCTTAATCACTTCCTTTATAATCTTGGTACAGTAGCTAACAAGTGTTGGCCTTTCAGAAATTAGAGATCCAATATGTTTAGGCCCTGTTTGCTACTTGCATCTCCTTCCTTCCATATGTTGGCCATCTTCTCAATCTCTGCCATGTCAACCTGACCTTCACAGCCTATATCCATGCCTTCAATCTCATATAGATATGGCTAACATTTAATTTCTTCTCTTTATAATCGTGCTTCTACTTCTATACATACATTTCAACACCTTGGTGAAGCTCTAATAAAGTAATTTAAACTGCTGAAAATGGAAGTGCTCCTGCATCGATGCTGGGTGACATTGCTGCATTATGCACTTATGCTCAGCCTTCTGGAAAAAAGAGACCAGAAAATTTACTCAAAGAAGAGGATCGATTTCAGCCCCAAGTATTATGGAAGAACAGAATCTATTCATGGGGCTACTCCTTCATAATCTCTCCTACCCTGTAAAAATTTTGTAGTTTCTGAAATTCACACTGGGTATGTAGCTATATCTGTAAACATATATCCCAAATCACTCTGGCTTTCATTGAATGGTCAATAATAGCCCCAGCCCAAGACTTTATGGCTAATTATCTAGGTTTTGAAGGCTCAGAATGAGTGTAAATAGCAATTGTTTTTTGTTCTGGCCAGAAACTTTGAGGGTCTTACCAACCTAGAATTTTTTTTGGATGGAAAATTAGGTCATCTTTTGTCTCAATTTTTACCTAGCCTCTAGTCATTGAATGGGCATTGCTTCAGACAAACTGAGGCCTAGGAAAGATCTTAATTTAGAAAAGCCAAGGTCATTTTTACTATATCTTATGCCTAGGGGACAGCTAGGTGACACAGTGGATAGAGCACTGGCCCTGAATTCAGGAGGACCTGAGTTCAAATCTGGTCCCAGACACTTACTAGCTGTGTGACCCAGGGCAAGTCACTGAATCCTCATTGCCCTGCAAAAAAAAAAAAAGAAAAAAAGGAAAAAAAAGAAACAAACAAAAAACAAAAAACTGTATCTTATGCCTTCCTATATACTGAATGAACTGAAATAACATCTGATGAATACAAGTCAAATGCTGTTGAGTTCCATGGAAAAATTTGAAATGAATTCCCATTGCTTCTCACTAGTCACCTTCTGTTCTACAAAATCTGTGAAGAGTTTCTGATTGTCTTGGTTTAAGGTAGTCACCTTGTAGGCTCATTAGATCTCTAGAAACAACATTTGTATACATTTATCTCCCTCTTGCTGCTTCTAGAGAGGCAGTGTAGTATATAGGATAGAATACAGAGTTTGGACATGGACTCAGGAAAACCTAGTTTCAAATTTTGTCTCTGATACTTACAAAGCAATAGACAAGGCACTAAAACCGCTATGAACCTCAGTTTCCCCATCTGTAAAATGAGGATATCAGTATCTCACAGGGATACCGTGAAGTTTGAACGAGCTAATATATGTAACTTGCTAATGTAAATCTTAAAGTCCTATACGTGGAGTACCAAAAGTCTTAGTGCAGTTTTAAGCCTTAAGGTCTAATAGCCTAAAATTGCCACAAGACTTTTGGGACACTGCATATAAGAATGCCAGCTAACACTATCCTTTGCTTAGGTACTAAGTTGTGAGGAGGTCTTGTTTAGCCACTCCTTGAGGAGTGAAGGGAAGGTCCCCAAACTGTTACATCTCTGCCAAAAGAATTCACCTGTTACATGGGTTATTATGGATAAAATCCTTGATATTACTTTTTTCAGCTCTCTGAAACTCAGCTCAACAGAATCTGGAGTTGGCTAAGATGACAGGGAGATGGGCAAGGATCCGGACACTTCTAGACCTCAGTTCTTATGGATGGCTGCCAAATCATTACTGGAGTGCTTTCATTTCTTTCTTGAAAATTATGATATGGAATTGCATTGTTGGTGGAGCTGTGAACTGATCCAACCATTCTGGAGATCAATTTGGAATTATGCCCAAAGGGCTATAAAGCTGTGCATACCCTTTGACCCAGCAATACCACTTTTGAGTCTTTTTCCCAAAGAGATCATAAAAATGGGAAAAGGACCCACATGTACAAAAATATTTCTAGCTGCTTTATGTGGTGGCAAGGAATTGGAAAATGAGGGGATGTCCATCAACTGGGGAATGGCTGAACAAGTTGTGGTATATGAATGTAATGGAATTCTATTGTGCTGTAAGAAATGATGAGCAGGAGGAGTTCAGAGAAACCTGGAAGGACTTGTATGAACTGATGAACAGAACCAGAAGAACATCATACACAGTATCATCAACATTATGTGTTGATCAACTGTGATAGAATAGATTCTTCTCACCAATCCAACGGTACAAGAAAGTTCCAAAGGACTCATGTTGGAAAAGGCTCTCCAAATCCAGAAAAAAAAGGAACTATGGAATATGGATGCTGATTGGACCATACTATTTCTTTTGTTTCTGGTGCTGTTGTTTTTCTGTTATGAGGTTTTTCCTTTTTTTTGCTCTCATTCTTTTCTTATAACATGACTAATGCAGAAATATGTTTAATGTTATTATGCATATATAATCTATATCAGATTACCTTCTGTCTAGGGGAGGAGGGAGGGAGAAAAATTTGAAATTGAAAATCTTATATAAAAAATGTTGAAAACTATCTCTACATGTAACTGGAAAATAATAAAATACTTGTATTTTTTTAAAAGAAAAAAAAAGAAAATTATGATAAGGACAAATTCTCTTGGGGCAGGCTCACTATAGCTCTGGAGGGCCTTGAAAAACATATTATTTGCAAATGCCAAAAGCAAGCCTTCAATCTGTCACTGGTAGCTAGAAATATATAAGGGATACATTTCATGTATGCCATTAACATCCATTAGCTGTTAAGAATTTTCTGGCCAAATAAAAAGTGCTAGATATATGTGAAATGAAAAGACAAAAGTCTGAGCTGTCTTCTTGTTGGAGCCTTGGCAGATAAAAATTTTAAAAGTGACAATGTGCCCCCTACTTACTTTTCTCAGTCTTATTGCATATTGGTCTTCATCTGTCCAGTCAAAGTGCCCCTTAGTCCATTTCTGTACTTGAAATTCAGTCTTCTGTCTTCGTGCCTTTACACAGGTCACCTCCCCATATTTAGAATGTATTCCCTTCCTTGTTGTATATTCATCTAACTTCCTTCAAAGCACAGATCAAGCTATACCTCTCACACAATGCCCCTCGTTGTTAGTGTTCTCTACCTTCTGGAATTAATTTGCTTTGTAGTTTTAATTAAAAAAATTTTTTTTACTTATTTCTGTATGTATCCCCTAGTAGAATATAAACCCTTTGAGGGTAGAAGCTGTTTTGTTTTTGTCTTTGCATCTCAGGTTTAAAACTGGGCCTGTTGGGGGCAGCTAGATGGCATGGTGGATAAAGCACGGGCCCTGGATTCAGGAGTACCTGAGTTCAAATCCGGCCTCAGACACTTGACATTTGCTAGCTGTGTGACCCTGGGCAAGTCACTTAACCCCCATTGCCCTGCAAAAACAAAACAGAACAAACAAACAAAAAACTGGGCCTGTTTCAGGGTACACACTTAAGAAATGTTTCTTGAATTAAGTTGCATTGAGATGAACAAAATTAATAGTCAATATATTGTGATGTTGTCAAATTTAGTAATGATAATAATAATACCTTACATTTGTAAGCACATAGATGTTGGCAGAATACATATGCATTCTCACTTGACCCCAGTAAAGAAGGCACAGTTATTATCATTCCATTTTATAGATAAGGAAACTGAGACTCAATGGCACTTAATGAATTGTTTAAAATCTTGCAGCTAGTAAGTAGACAAAAGTTGGACCTGATTTGTGGTTCTCCTTCTTTGAGCCTAATGTACTTTCTATTATCCCATGCTAACACCCAAAGCAAAGCCATAGCCAATGACACAGGCAAGGACATTAGAATATTCCATTCCTGTGCAGTGGATGATAGAGAGTTAGTTTGAGAAACATCTAGTATCCAAGTCTTTAACTCAATGAAGGATAATAGCAACTGAAGTTTATATGAGATTTGAGGTTTGTAAAGAACTTTTCAAACTGTCTCTTAGCTGAATCTCACAACAATGCAGTCCTTATCTTATAGGCAAGGACACTAAGACTCAGACAAGTTAAGTGACTTGCCTAGGGTCATATAACTTATAAGTGTTAGAGGCAGTATTTGACCCCAGTTCTTCCTGACTCCAAGTAACACATTGCATCCATTAAGCTAAACTGTTTCTCAAAAGTGTCAGGTAGCAGAGACTCCAGTCCTAAGGTTTCCAGATATCAGCTGGGTCAGAGTCATGGTCACTATTCATTTTGGTGGCACCTTAAGCAACTGGGGCAGCTGGCTGATGCAGTGGATTGAGTGCTGGGCCTGGTGTTAGGAAGACTCATCTTCCCGAGTTCAAACCTGGCCTCAGATACTTACTAGCTGTGTGACCCTGGGCAAGTCACTTAACCCCATTTGCCTTGTTTTCCTCATCTGTAAAAGGAGCTGGAGAAGGAAATGGCAAACCCCTCCAGTGTCTCTGCCAAGAAACCGCAAATGGGGTCATGGAGAGCTGGACACAACTGTAAACCAACAAATAAGCACAACTATTCCCCTCTCCACTGTTAATTAACAATGCTAGTGTTTCACTGTAACCAGACTTGACTGTTTCACTTTGTCAATGATCCCAACTTCTTTTGTCCACTTGAGGTCCTGCTGTGCATTTCACAAGTCTAAGGGAGTTAACCCTGATCCAGATTTGAACCTGGGTAATTATCTTCCTCCTACTTACATGCCCCAGCAGTCTTGACTGGTTACAAGTCACTTCCTGTAGCACACTATTTCATGGTGTTGGCATTTATTGAAGATATACTCCGTGACAGCTTCAAGAAATGCCAGTCAATTTTATTGTGGAAAAAAAGTCTCTGTAAGTTTTTTTTCATATGCATGCCTGTATTTGTGGGAATGTGCCTGTTCATAGGGCTTTAGAAGGATTCAAAACAAGAGCAATATCTACACAGAGATTTACAATAAAGCCATCTGATTCATGCTGTTTGTTGACAATATCTTGAGTGCCAGAAATAATAACAAGGACTGATCATGATGTTTAAACAAGATTCAGAGGTGATTGTCAGTCAGTCAATGTCAGTGGCAAGAAACTAGGTGCATACCAGGCCTCGACATTTGAAAACCTTAAAAAGATCTGGGAGGGGGTAGCCTTACAGAAAAAAAGCATCTAAATGTAGCACCTACCTGAATAAAGCCACTGACCCGGACATTATGAAACTTGTCTGTTGGTTTTGATACTGACTTGAGTTTTCTGACTCAGTCAACATGGCAAGAAGTTGGTCCATGGGCTGGCTGGCAAAGTGTGAATGCTGGAAGTGAAGGGAAATTTGTGCTAGGAGGGCTCTCAGGCGGCTAGAGGTTTAATAGATGGGAACAGGATGAAAGACAGTGGGTATAAGCTAACTCTGATAGGATGTATTTCTAGCTTCAAGGAACAAACACCCTGTTTTTCTCTTACACCTCATTTTTGCAAATGTCATTGTAAGTATGATAGTCACACAGGAAGGGAGAAAAATAGCTGGGTTACGGTCAGGCTGAATTAGGAGCACTGCGTAAGCCTATGTAAGTGGGTTGACTCAGCAGGAACTAATTGAGTATTTGGGATATGTTTTCCCTTTGAAGTGTGCATTCAGTTTCAGAGTTAGAGAGAGGATATGCATTAAGAATATGTAAATCCTTAAAAATATTCAATCTAATTCTTCTGAGAATTTAGACAAATGGTAATAGCATTAAACAATGTGTACCACTCATTTCTGCCAGTGTATTTCCTAGGCAGGGGTAACTAGGTAGTGTAGGGCATAGTGCACTGGCCCTGAAGTTGGGAGGACGAGAGTTCAAATCTCACCTCAAGACACTCACTGTGTGACCCTGGGCAAGTCACAAATAACCTCCTCAGAAGGTTCATGGCACGGTAGGGAAGAGTTGGGTTGGGTCTTCTTTTCAACTTCTCCGTTCCTGTCAAAAATACTTCTTAGACTATATTTGATATTCTTTGCTGCTTCCCTTTTCATCACTTCTTAAGTTTAGTCCATCCCCAATTACTACTAACTTTTCTCAAATCATCACCTCCTCAAATTCTCACCATATCCCTTTCTGGCTATTCCCTATGCCTTACCCGTAGTCCATACCTTCATTTATGCAACAGACTCCTAGTTGTTTACTCTGTCTCCAGCCTTTCTTCATCTCCAATCCATCATCTGGATACCATCTTCCTGGAGCACTGTCTTCATTATACCATTCCTTTGGTCAAGAAACCTCCATAATCTAACTGTAACTTCTCTGTTTATTGAAATCCTAACTGGCCTTCAAGACTCTGCGCAAGTCTCATTTCTTCCATAAATCTTTCTTTATTGCTTCCACTTGGGCTGGTCTTCTCCTTCTCTGAGGGTTTTTTTTAATGAGGCATTTGGGGTTAAGTGACTTGCCCAGGGTCACACAGCTAGTAAGTGTTAAGTGTCTGAGGGTGGATTTGAACTCAGGTCCTCCTGGCTCCAGGGCTGGTTCTTTATCCACTGCACCACCTAGCTGCCCCCCTTCTCTGAGTTCTTATTGCACTTACTTTAATACGCCAGTCGATCCAGAAATATTTTCTGAGTATCTTCTGTGCCTACCATTTATGTAGAATACAAAAGAAATCTAAAATAAAAGAGGTGAACCCACGAGAGTGTCAGTATGGTGTCATGGAAAAAGCCATGAATTTGGAGTCGGCGAATTTGGGTTCAAATTCCAACACTTACTACTTGGATGATCGTGGTCAAGTCACTAAACATCTCTAGACCCCAGTTTCCTCACCAGTAAAATGAGTGAGTTGGACTAGATGATCTCTAAGGTTACTTCTCATCCTAAAATTGTGTTGCTAAAGAGTTCATAATCTAGCTGGAAAGATAAGTATTCATAAAAAAATGTAGGGGGCAGCTAGATGGCGCAGTGGTTAAGGTACCGGCCCTGAATTCAGGAGTACCTGAGTTCAAATCCAGCCTCAGACACTTGACACTTACTAGCTGTGTGACCCTGGGCAAGTCACTTAACCCCCATTGCCTACAAAAACAAAACCAAAAAAACAAACAAATAAAAAAATGTAGTATTTTAAACCTGGAAGAGACCTTATCAGCTCACACAATTTTTATTACCTTAGTTCTTAAGACCTCTAAACTTAAGAACTAGATTCTTTCCTTGTCCTGTATCTTACATCTCCCACCATTTCCTCCTTTTCCCCTAACTCTCAGCTCTATGTTATGAGTCTGTAAGGTCTGAAATTTTGGAATCAAAGCACTCGGGGGTTCACATCCTGGCTCTGCTATTTACTACCTATGTACTATTGGGCTTAACCCGTCTGGGCCTCAGTTTCCTTACTTCTAAAATGAGGGAGTTGGAAGAAATGATCTCTAAAGTTCCCTTCAAACTCAATATCTAGGATCTGTTCCACATGAAAAAAGCACCTCCATTAGAGAAATTCTGTTCTGCAATAAAGCCTGAGTTGGTAGACATCAATCTAGTCCAAACCCTTCATTTTATAACTTAGAAAACTCAAGACCACAGAAGATGTGATTTGTTAAAAATCACACTTCCTAGTGGCATAAGAAACAATAAATGAAGAAAAAAATTCATAAGTTACAATTAACTTACAATTTGGGTGTGTCTCTTTTTCCTACTTAGATTAGAAGGTCACTGAAAGGATTAATTTAGTCCTATAATTTCCTTGTATTTTCTACAGAACACAGCTTGGTGCTAGGTACATCACTGATGCTCAATAAATATCTGTTGTGAATTTGATTGAGCCCATATATGGATAATAATACAGTCAGTTTCAACACCTCTCTGCATAGGTGAAGTAAATTCAGGGCTATTTGGGCAAATATTTAACAAGCAGCTCTCCAAAAAGCACAGTGCACTTTTCCACTACTACCCTAAATCTAGACAATCAACAAAACAATAAATCAAGACCTGATTAATAGCTTTCATTTCCAAGGTGTAAAAGCTCACACTGAACATTTCATAGTCTGCTTTCCCAAGTGGTAAGAGCTGATTCCTGCTTTGGTTGCTCTTTTTCCTGTGCAAGTTACTGATGGCAACTGAGGATACAGCTGGGCAGGAGCTGGAGAATATGCAAAAGAAAGGGGGGGTAGGATACTATATTATGTGTCCAGAGAAGCACCTAGCAGTATTTTCTCTTCCTTCTCTCCCTCCTTTTTCCTTCCTTCTTTCTTTCTTTCTTCCTTCCTTCCTCCCTCCCTTCCTCTTTTGAAATTAACATGTTGAATTTATTCTCTCCTTTTTAAGTTTAATTAAATATTTATTTTTCCATTAACAACAGTAACCGGTAGAGTAAAATACAACAAGGTTTCCAACGGCATTGTCATGTTTTCTAGATTTTACTATTTATTGACATATAATATCCTAGAAATTTATCCAGAAATTATAAATCTTAATTGAATTTAGTACTTCACTGGGAACTTTTTCAATGATGACATCACTTCTAGAAATTTATTTTCCCTTTCATTTTCTTTTAAAAATTTTTAATAGTTATTTATTTTTTTTATCGATTGCACAGCATAGAATTTTTGTTTTAGTTTTTGGTTGGGCAATGAGGGTTAAGTGACTTGCGCAAGGTCACACAGCTAGTTAAGTGTTAAGTGTCTGAAGCTGGATTTGAACTCAGGTCCTCCTGACTCCAGGGCTGGTGCTCTATCCACTGCGCCACCCAGCTGCCCCCACAGCATACACTTTTGTAAAGGTAAAGGGAAAAATTGAGCTCACTATGTTGACACATGACTAGCCAAGCCTGGACTTTGCTTAAAGCTCACTACTTTGGATTCATTCCTAATTATATAGAAAATGTTTGCAAATCCCTTGGTAAAGATAACAGTACTCACTTTAAAAAAAGTATCTCCATCTGCAAAATGTAAGTTAAAATCCAAAGTTTCTATAATTTAAATTTTATTTTCATATTTACTTCAAGTAAGGTTTTAATAAAGATAATTCATACCCGTCTAGTCCTTCCAGGTTTTAAAAGAATGTAGACATCTAAAAATTTATTTTAATAAATGTCATGTTAAAATAACAGTGCATAACACTATTGCAATTCTTTGTCGACATTTTATAATCCAAAAGGCATAGAGCTTGCCAATCTGATTTATTATTCCTCAAATTATATAATATGTAATATCTTATTACTACTATACCATCTTGGTGAAGTGATGTGATTATTTAAGAGCAAAGTATCTGCTTCATGTGTATCAAGAAGAATAATTAATTGAATCTCAATAGGTAGTACAGTATCACTTAATCTTTGAGATTATATAGCTTGTTGTCAAGAAAGAAAAAAATTAAAAGCAAGTTGAGGGCTCAGTTACAGAGTAGATTTTGTGCAATTTACCCCCTGTTATGTTGATAAGGAACCTATCACAAGGCTATCTTAAGGTACACACAATCTAATTAGGCTAAGTTAATTTACTTATGTGAGAGGAAAGAAGTTTCTAATTTTCTTCTTCATTGAAAGTGTTCTTGGATGAACTGTGTAGGACTTGTAGGGTCTACCATGATATTAGCACAAGGGACCTAAAATTGTAAACTAAAGGAAAATGAAACTGTCCTTCACTTGTTCTGTGTAAAGAGTTGTTAGAGACCAGGTGAGTCTCCAGTGGTAATGTTTTCCCATAGCTCATGGAAAACTTCACCCTCACCACTTTTTGCCAAGTTTTTCATAGGGACCTTGGGAATAAAGTTTGTAATGTGCCTTATTTGGGGATGTAGAGAATGGGCTGAAAGAGTCCAATACTATTATAGTTTTTAAAGGTTAAATGTTTGATTTGTAAGTTCAATTCATTATTTATTAAACACCTAATATGTGGTTCAATGGAAAGCACACTGTCTCTTGGCATCAAATGACTAGCCACTATACAGTTTCTAGGAGATGGTTCAACATTGCTGCTTTCTCCCCTACAACCTATACAATACAAAAAGTGAAGGAGATTTTATTTGCCAAGAGACAAAGGTCATAAAGTCCTTTGAAGCATTGTGACCAGATCTCTAACATCTCACTACCTGGGTGACACTGGGCAGCTCACTTAGCCTTCCTGGGCCTTAGTTTCTTCATCTGTAAAATGAAGGGTTTGGACTATATAGATACGGAGGTCCATTTTGGCTCTGTATCTATTATCCTAGGCATTGGCATACAGAACAAAAAATGAAAGACAGTACCCGACCTTCTAAGGGTTCACATCCTACTGGAAGGATACAACATGGACACAGATAAACAAGTGCAAAGTAAATACTGTCATTTCAAGAAGGAGAGGGCACTAAGAGAATTAAGACAAGCCTTCTGGAGGAGAAGAGCAAGACAAGAGGAAGACGTGAATTCAAGGCCTGGGGGCCTTGCACAGACAACCTGTGCAAAGATACAGAGCCAAGTTTAGGGCACAGAAAGTAGGCTAGGTTGGCAGGAACATTGAGTGCCTGAAGGCGAGTAATGTGAAATAAACTTACAAAGGTTGACTAGAGCCCATTATAAAGAGCTTTAATGACAAACATAGGTTATATTTTTCTTTCTTGAAACAATAGGGGTACAATCTAGACTCTTTAGCAAAGTTGCAGCATGGTCGGACCTATGCTATAGGAAGATTATTTTAGCAGCTGTAAGCATGAGTTGAGAAGGGGGGTGGGATTGGAAACAGGGAGACCACTTATGAAGCTATTTTTTCCTCAATTACATGTAAACAACATTTTTAACATTCTTTTCTTTTTTTAAATTTTGAATTCTATATTCTTTCTCTCCCCTCTTCCTCCTTGAGAGAGCAAACAATTTGTTACAGATTATATATGTGCAGTCATGCAAAACATTACCATATTAGCCATGTTGCAAAAGAAAATGCAGTCCAAAAACCTAAGAATAAAGTTTTAAAAGTATGTTTCAATCTTGATGAGCAGGCTGATTTCAGAGAAACCTGGAAGGACTTACATGAACTGATGCTGAGTGAGATGAGCAGAACCAGGAGAACATTGTACACAGTATCATCAACATTATGTGTTGATAACTGTGATAGACTTGATTCTTCTCAGCAATATAAAACAGTACAAGATAGTTCCAAAGGACTCATGATGGAAAATGCTCTCCAAATCCGGAAAAAAAAAAAAGAACTGTGGAATACAGATGCAGATTGAACTATACTATTTCTTTTGTTTTTGGTGCTGTTGTTTTTCTTTTTTGAGGTTTTTCCTTTTTGCTCTGATTCTTCTCTTATAACATGACTAATGCAGAAATATGTTTAATGTTACTATACATATATAACCTATATCAGATTACTTGCTGTCTTGGGGAGGGGGGAGGGAGGGGAGGGAGGGAGAAAAATCTGAAATTGTAAAACATGTATAAACAAAAGTTGAGAACTATCTTTACATGTAATGGAAAAAATAAAATATCTCATTAAAAAAACAACTCTATCAATAAACCATTAGTGTCCCAATTTTCCCATATTTTCTCCAGCATTTATCAATTTCCTTTTCTGTAATATTTTCCAAACTGATAGGTGTGAGATGGTATCTCAGAGTTGTTTTCATTTGCATTTCTCTAATCAATAGTGAAAAAAAGTTAGATTCTTAATATGATCAGAAAAGCTCATTACCCTACTTGAAGGCAGCATGTTGTTTTTTTTAAAAAATCCCTTTCAAAAGGATGATTTGTATGGCATAAAGATACTTATGAACATGCTAGAATCAGGTATTGACCACAGGTAAGACTGTAATATGTTTAATATAAAGAGTAGATGCCGGGGCAGCTAGGTGGTGCAGTGGATGGAGCACTGGCCCTGGAGTTGGGAGTACCTGAGTTCAGATCCAGCCTCAGACACTTAACACATGCTAGCTGTGTGACCCTGGGCAAGTCCCTTGACCCCAGTTGCCTCACCAAAAAAGTAAAAAAAAAAATCTAAAAAAAAAAAAAAAGAGTAGATGCCTAGAAATCGCAAATGCCTTGGTTCCTAGGAATCCAACTTAACTATCTTTATACAGGCCCTCCTACCTGGATGATTATACTAACATCAAAATAATTTTGATTAAATTTAAAAGGTTTTGCACAAGTAAAACAAAGGCATCCAAGATTAGATAGAAAGCAGAGAACTAGGTGAATCCTTTTTTTTTCCCAGCTTTCTGCCTCCCTTCCAATTTTGGATGCATTGCTTCTGTTTGTACAAAAATTTTTAAATTTAATATAATCAAAATCATCCACTTTACATTTTATAATATACTCTATCTCATGTTTGGTCAAAAACTGTTCTCCTTTCCAAAGATCTGATAGGTACACTATTCCTTTCTCTCCTAATTTACCTATGGTATCACCTCTTATGTCTAAATCATGTATCCATTTTGACCTTATTTTAGTATAAGGTGTAAGATGTTGGTCTAAGCCTAATTTCTGCCATACTATCTTCCAGTTTTCCCAGCAGTTTTTGTCAAATACTGAGTTCCTATCCCAGAAGCTGGAGTCTTTGGGTTTATCAAACACTACATTACTAGTGTCATTTACTACTGCATTTCCTGAGCCTAGCCTATTCCATTGATCTACCACTCTATTTTTTAGCCAGTACCAGATAGTTTTGATGACTGCCACTTTATAGTAAAGCTCCAGGTTTGGTACCGCTAACCCACCTTCCTGTGAGTTTTTTTTCATTATTTCCCTGGATATTCTTGATTTTTTGTTTTTCCAGATGAATTTTGTTATTATTTTTTCTAGCTGTATAAAATAATTTTGAGGTAGTCTGATTGGTATGGCACTGAATAAGTAAAATAATTTAGGCAGTATTGTCATTTTTACTATATTAGCTCTGCCTATCCATGAGCAATTGATATCTTTCCAATTATTTAGATCTGATTTGATTTGTGTGAAGAGTGTTTGGTAGATGTGTTCATAGAGTTCCTGGGTTTGTCTTGGCAAGTAGACTCCCAAGGATTTTATATTATCTACCATTACTTTAAATGGAATTTCTCTTTCTATCTCTTGCTGCTGGACTTTGGTGGTCATGTATAGAAATGCTGATGATTTATGTGGATTTATTTTATATCCTGCTACTTTGCTAAAGTTGTTAATTGTTTCAAGTAATTTTTGACTGGATTCTCGAGGATTCCTTAAGTATACCATCATATCATCTGCAAAGAGTGATACTTTTGTTTCCTCCTTGCCTATTCTAATTCCTTTAATTCCCTTCTCTTCTCTGATTGCTAAAGCTAACATTTCTAGAACAATATTAAATAATAGGGGTGATAATGGACATCCCTGTTTCACCCCTGATCTTATTGGGAAGGCCTCTAATTTATCTCCATTGCATATAATACTTGCTGATGGCTTTAGGTAGATACTGTTTATTATTCTAAGGAAAGATCCCCCTATTCCTAAACTCTCTAGTGTTTTTATTAGGAATGGGTGCTGTACTTTGTCAAAAGCTTTCTCTGCATCTATTGAGATAATCATATGATTTTGGTTGGTTTTCTTATTGATGTGGTTGATTATGTTAATAGTTTTCCTAATGTTGAACCAGCCCTGCATTCCTGGTATAAATCCCACCTGGTCATAGTGTATTATCCTGGTGATCACTTGCTGTAATCTCCTTGCTAATATCTTATTTAAGATTTTAGCATCAATATTCATTAGGGAAATTGGTCTATAATTTTCTTTCTCTGTTTTTGCTTTGCCTGGTTTTGGTATCACCACCATATTTGTGTCATAAAACGAATTTGGTAGAACTCCTTCACCTATTTTTCCAAATAATTTGTATAATATTGGAATTACTTGTTCTTTAAATGTTTGGTAAAATTCACCCGTAAACCCATCTGGCCCTGGGGATTTTTTCTTAGGGAGTTCATTAATAGCTTGTTCAATTTCTTTTTCTAATATGGGTTTATTTAAGGATTTTATTTCCTCTTCAGTTAACCTGGGCAGTTTGTATTTTTGTAAATATTCATCCATTTCATTTAGATTGTCAAATTTATTGGCATACAGTTGGGCAAAATATTTCCTAATTATTGCTTTAATTTCCACTTCATTGGTGGTAACATCACCCTTTTCATTTTTGATACTGGTAATTTGGTTTTCTTTTTTCTTTTTTTTAATCAAATTAACCAATATTTTATCTATTTTATTGGTTTTTTCATAAAACCAGCTCTTAGTTTTATTGATTAATTCTATAGTTTTTTTGCTTTCAATCTTATTGATTTCTCCTTTAATTTTCAGGATCTCTAATTTAGTGTCTAATTGGGGATTTCTAATTTGATCTTTTTCTAGCTTTTTAAGTTGCATGCCCAATTCATTAATCTCCTCTTTCTCTTTCTTATTCATGTAAGCATTTAGAGCTATAAATTTTCCCCTAAGCACTGCTTTGGCTGCATCCCATAGATTTTGGTATGTTATCTCATTATTGTCATTCTCTTGGATAAAGTTATTGATTGTTTCTATGATTTCTTGTTTGGCCCATTCATTCTTTAGAATGAAATTATTTAGTTTCCAATTGATTTTCATTCTACTTTTCCCTGGCTCTTTCTTACATGTAATTTTTATTGCATCATGATCTGAGAAGGATGCATTTACTATTTCTGCCTTTCTACATTTGACTATGATGTTTTTGTGCCCTAATACATGGTCAATTTTTGAAAATGTGCCACGTACTGCTGAGAAAAAGGTATATTCCTTTCTATCCCCATTCAATTTTCTCCAGACATCTATCATGTCTAACTTTTCTAGTAATCTATTCACCTCTTTCACTTCTTTCTTATTTATTTTTTGGCTAGATTTATCTAATTCTGAGAGGGGCAGATTCAGATCCCCCACTAGTATAGTATTACTATCTAATTTCTCTTGTAACTCATTTAACTTCTCCTCTAAGAACTTGGATGCTATACCACTTGGCGCATACATATTCAATATTGATATTACTTCATTATCTATAGTACCTTTAAGTAAGATGTAATTTCCTTCCTTATCTCTTTTAATGAGATCTATTTTTGCCTGCACTTTGTCTGAGATAAGGATTGCTACCCCTGCCTTTTTTACTTTAGCTGAGGCATAATATATTCTGCTCCAGCCTTTTACCTTTACTCTGTGTGTATCTCTCTGCTTCAAATGTGTTTTTTGTAAACAGCATATTGTAGGGTTCTGGTTTTTAATCCACTCTGCAATTCGCTTCCGTTTTATAGCAGAGTTCATCCCATTCACATTCACAGTTATTATTACTGACTGTCTATTCCCCTCCATTCTATTTACCCCCTTTGTACTTTTCCCCCCTTCTTTCACCCTATTCCTCCTCACCGACGTTTTACTTCTTACCCCTGCCTCCCCCAATCTGCCCTCCCTTTTTATCACCCCCCTCTCTTTTCTTTACCCTTTTCTCCCTTGCTTTTGTCCTCCCTTCTATCAGTCCCCCCTTTCCCTTCCCCTTTTGTTTCCCTAAAGAATGAGTTAAGTTTCTTTATCCCAATGAACGTATATGTTATTCCCTCTTTGAGTCAAATCTAATGAGAATAGGGTTGAAACCATGTTCCCCCCTCCTTTCTTTCCCTCTATTATAATAGGTTTTTTTTCCACCTCTTCATATGATATAATTCATCCCATTCCACCTCCCCTTTCCTCTCCTCCCCATAGACTCCCTTTTTATCCCCTTAATTCTTTTGTATCATCACATCAAAGACAATTTATATTTATACCCTCTATATAAAGTCCTTCTCTCTGCCCAAATACATTTACAGTTCTTAAGAGTTATGAGTATTATCTTCCTGTGTAGGGATATAAACAGTTTAACCTAATAGGGTAACTTTTTTTTTCCCCTCTGTTTACCTTTTTAAACTTCTCTTGAGTCTTGTATGTTGAGATCAAATTTTCTATTCAGTTCTGGTCTTTTCACCAGGAAAGATTGAAAGTCCCCAATGTCATTAAATGTCCATCTTTTCCCCTGAAAGAAAATGCACATTTTTGCTGGGTAATAGATTCTCGGCTGCAATCCAATCTCCTTTGCCTTCCGGAATATCATATTCCAAGCCTTGCGGTCCTTTAATGTTGAAGCTGCCAGGTCCTGAGCAATCCTGACTGTGGCTCCATGATATTTAAATTGCTTCTTTCTGGCTGCTTGGAGTATTTTCTCCTTCACCTGATAATTCTGGAATTTGGCTACAATATTCCTTGGAGTTTTCCTTTTGGGGTCTCTTTCAGGAGGTGATCGATGGATTCTTTCAATGATGATTTTATCCTCTGATTCTATGATATCAGGGCAGTTCTCCTTAATAATTTCCTGGAATATGGTATCTAGATTCTTTTTCTGGTCATGGCTTTCAGGCAGTCCAATGATTCTCAAATTGTCTCTCCTGGATCTGTTTTCCAGATCAGTTGTCTTTCCAATGAGGTATTTCACATTTTCTTCTATTTTTTCATTTTTTTTATTCTGCTTGACTGATTCTTGGTGTCTCATGGATTCCTTATCTTCCAACTGTCCCACTTTAATTTTTAAGGCATTGTTTTCTTCAGTGAGATTATGCACCTTTTTTTCCATTTGGTTAAGTGAATTTTTTAAGGTATTGTTTTCTTCAGTGAGATTATGCACCTTTTTTTCCATTTGGCTAAGTGAATTTTTTAAGGTATTGTTTTCTTCAGTGAGATTATGCACCTTTTTTTCCATTTGCCCAAATGAATTTTTTAAGGCTTTGTTTTCTTCAGCTTCCTTTTCCAAGCTGCTGATTCTTTTTTCATAGTTTTTTTGTTTTGCTTTCATTTCTCTCCCCATTTTTTCTTCTACCTCTTGCAATTGATTTTTAAAATCCTTTTTGAGCTCTTCCAGGAAGGCTTTTTGTTCTTGAGACCAATTCACCTTCCCTTGTGAGGCTTCAGATGTAGACAATTTGAGGCTATTGTCCTCATCTGAGTTTGTGTTGGCTTCTTCCCTATTGATACAGAAGCTCTCAATGGAGAGGGCTCTTTTTTGCTTCTTACTCATTATTGCAGCTTATTTATTTATTCTTTAAGTTGAGGTCTGCTCTGGGGGCACCAGTGTCCCTGTTTTGGGCTTCTTGTGCAGGTGTATAGGTGCTGTGTGACCGGGCTTTTACTCTGAGGCCTTTATGGTGTGTGGAGATGCCCCGCCCTGCACTTCCTGTCTGATTGTGCTCGGCCAGCCAGGCGCCAGACCCCGGCGTCTGATCCCGCCGTTCGTGGCCCTCTCGGCCGGTGCAGGTAGGTTTTTCCACTGTCCTTCTTGGCCACCAGATTTTTGAACCAGGTTCCGGGAGCCTCAGTTGTTCGGCTGTGGCCCGCAGCTCCTGTTGACTTGCCCCGACCCCCTCGGCGCTGGGTTGCTACCCTGCGCTGGGCCTCCCTTTTGCCCGAGTCAGACCGACCTTTTCCTGAAGTCTTCTAAATTATCTCTGGTTGGAGGACTGTGTCTCTCTGTCTCTTTGCAGGTTCTGTAGTTTCAGAATCTGTCCAGAGGCTTGATTTAATGTTCGTTTTGAGGGAACAGAAGGAGAGCTCAGGCAGCTTGCTGCTTCCTCTCCGCCATCTTGGCTCCGCTGTTGATAGAGTTGTGAAGTGATCCAACTATTCTGGAGAGCAATTTGGAACTATGCCCAAAAGGCAATCAAACTGTGCATAGCCTTTGATCCAGCAATACTAGGTCTACATCCCAAAGAGATCATAAAAAAGGGAAAAGGACCCACATGTACAAAAATATTTATAGCTGCTCTTTTTGTGGTGGCAAAGAATTGGAAACTGAGAGAATGTCCATCAATCTGGGGAATAGCTGAATAAGTTGTGGTATATGAATGTAATGGAATACTATTGTGCTATAAGAAATGATGAGCACATGGATTTCAAAAAACCAAACCAAACCAAACCCAGAATGACTTACATGAACTGATACTAAGTGAAGTGATCAGAACCAGAACACTGTACTCAGTAACACCAACATTGTGTGATGATCAACTATGAATGACTTAGTTCTTTTCAGCAAGAGAATTCCAAAAGACTCATGATGGAAAATAATATTCACATCCCGAGAAAGAACTGATGGAGTCTGAGTGCAGATTGAAGCATACTAGTTTAACTTGTGTGTGTGTGTGTGTGTGTGTGTGTGTGTGTGTCTTTTCCCTTTTGTCCTATTTCTTCTTTCACAATGTGACTAATCTGGAAATATGTTTAACATGATTGTACACTTATAGCCTAAAAAAAAAGAATCTAATATATTTTCAAAGATCTTCAGAGAAAAAAAAATAAATTGTGAAAACTCTGGAAAGACGAATTTCCTTATCCACAGGATGTGTAAAATTCATGGGGAAGAATTACAGAATAGGTAAAAAGGAAAACTCCAAGGAAAGGGGAAGGAACTAATGACTCTAATAATGTGCTGGAGGACCACACAAAAGACAATGGTCGACTGAAGAAATGACCTAGGAGCTAGATGAAAGAATCCTGCACCATTCCCCCCCACCCCACCCCCTTTATGTCACGTGTAGAGACAAAATACAAGACTAAATACATTAAGGAACAAGGGAACAGGGGGACAAACATTTATAAAGTGACTACTATGTGCCAGGCATTGTGCTAAGCACTTTACAAATATTATTTCATTTGATCCTGGAAATAATCTTAAGAGGTAGGTGCTGTTAGTATCTTCATTTTGGAGCTGAACAAAGTGAAACAGACAGAGAGATTAAATGACTTGCCTGGGAAGGGTCATCAAGCTAATAAGCAAAAGTCTGAGGCAGGATTTGAACTCTGGTTTCCACCAGAGGTCATGCTTTAAGATGTATCTTCTTTTTACCCTTTCTTGATGTTCTTATGGGGATCAGAGAGGACCAAGAAGCCATATCATACCAAAATGCAGCATATAGCCAAATGCAAGGGCACAAAGTTCCTATGTTCCTTGGAATGGCACCTACCACACCCAATAGGTTTAGAGCTTCACATAGAATACTCTTTTTCTCTGTATATGAAAATGCTCATTTTTTTTTGATGTTTGACAAGTTCATAATAAAAAAAAGAAAATTTGAGAACAAAAATACAGATGCTTGAAAAGTTGCTGAAGGAAGATGCTTAATGCCTGTTCAATTTCAGGAAACTATTGAGGAGATGTGGCTGACTGAACATGTGATTTGTCATGTGAACAACCATTTACCATGTTTCTGAACCCTGTTTAAGAATTATCCAGAAAAGGTATAAGAGAATCATTATGAGGCATGGAAGGGCAAAACACCTTGAAAATAAATCTCCTAGTCCCTCAGTTTATTATATTTAAGGAAATAAAAAGACTTAAGAAGTTTGGGCTAAAAATAATTTCACCTCTTTTGTTAAATCACAAAGCCTACAACAGTCCCTGAGACAATCTTTTCTTGTTCATCTCAGAAATAGGAAACTGTACAGAAGAGAAGTATAACTCAAAGCCTTAGATACAAGAAAATCACATTGTTACCATCACCCGTGCTCAGACACATCTTGTCGTAAGACAAATAGCTGAGGCATCTCATGTCTGCTTAAAGATTGGCAGAAACTACAATCCATGTTTTAAGGTACAGAATAAATAACCTGAATTTGCAAAGAGTTTTTGAATTCCATAAATTGCACAAGTTTGAAGTTTTAACTTACAGGAGCAGTTCACAAAGTAGGATTTTTCCATCAGTCATTATTGTTATTTTAATTGGCACAATTCATAAGGGCACGGAGTTTGGTAAATAATACCATACCTGCCTAGTTCCCAAACTGTTAATGTAGGGGTGGGGGGGAGAGTCAACAGGGAGGGAAGAAACAGAACCAGAACAGTTTAGTTAGTTACATATACAAATGAAAGGAAGAAATATGAATAGACAGGGAAAAGATTAAGGACCATACATACCCCTGGGCTTGGCTTTTGCCTCTGTCCATTCCTGCCCCACATATGGTTAGGAGATCAGATGGGGGTTTTAGAATTAAGAAATGTTAGGACTCCATACCATAGCACCCTGTGCAGTTTGTTATGAAAAACCACTATATCTATGCTGACTAGGTATAGTCTAACCCTTAGCAGCAGTTAAAACTGTAGTGGGGAAATGTTGAATGCCAGCCTACCTGAGTGAGGCCTCTGACAGGAAGACCAAAGTTCATTAAGGGAAGTAAAAATTAAGCCTAGGAGTATTAGCTATCTGGAGGACCCTGCTCAGTCCCCTAATATGCTTAATCCCTAGAGCAAAGAATCTCCTGCTGGAGACTGAAGGCCTTCTAGCCAGGGAATGGGAGTGGGAATAAACATTTATAACATACCTACTATGTGTCAGGCACTGTGCTAAGCACTTTTACAAATATAATCTCATTTGATCCTCAAAAAAACTCATTTTACAGATAAGGAAACTGAGGCTGGTAAGTGTCTGAGGACAGATTTGAGCTCAGATCTTCCCGACCTATCCTCAGTGCCACCAGCTGCTTTACTTTGGAAAGGAACTGACATTACTCTTTAAATAGGGAAAGAAAAAACAAAACAAAACAGTGGGAAAGTTCCCCACCTCATTCAACTCCCAGGAAAGACTCTTGATGGACCATGGCTGAGGACTACTGCTTTTTAAAAAGAGCTTTTACAGCAAACAAACAAAACAACACTTCAGTACTTTAAGCTAAAAGAACATGACAAAGTCCACTTTTTTTTTTTCATGAGAAAGAGATAGTACCAAAGCCAATGACTTAGCTAAATATAGAAGCTGCAAATAGAGAAAAGGTCTATAACCACATGCCCAGTGAAGTCATGCCTGGAAGTGATGAGTGAAAACCTATACATCTAGCAGAGTAACATTTGGCAGAGCCTATGCATCCAGCAGAAGCAGTGTCTGATAGAAACAGCATTTTCTTTGGGGAGCAGTCCCAGAGGCAGCAATATGATGACATTCTCTGAAGAAATCAGTGGCCCTAGAGCATCAGGTATAAGTTGTCTCTCCAGATGTGTGTTCTGTTACCATGTGTTCTCTCTGTGTTTATCCCTTCATATGGGAGCCCTGGATATCTGGTTTTCTCCATGTGTCCTCTCTATTTCCTATGTGCATATAGATATTTGTGGAAGAATGTGCCCCATGTTTATGTTAGAAATGTTGAGTTGCTACTTTTCTGGTGAAGCTAGCTCAATAAATGTGCTTTGATTTATTTTTTCTTCTATTAATAATAGATACATTGATGAGAGCTGATAAGCCACATAGTTTGGGGGTAGATACAGACTGGAACCTGAGGTAAAGGAGGTGGAATACCTTAGTTATTGCATGAATAGCATAGCCTTTTCTATTTTTTGCAGAGTGTAAGTTGACCTAACATATATGTTGCCATATAAAGAATTCAAGTTTCTTTGGATTCTTCTTCTTTTTTTTTTTTGGTGAAGCAATTGGGATTAAGTGACTTGCCCAGGGTCACACAGCCAGTAAGTGTTAAGTATCTGAGGCTTGATTTGAACTCAGGTCTTCCTGAATCCAGGGCCAGTGCTCTATCTACTGTGCCACCTAGTTGCCCCTGGATTCTTTCTCTTTGAGTAGACCACCATCATGCCACTAGTACTCATAGCAAATGCAGCCACCTGGCAGCAAAACTTCCTCCAACCTGCTAATGTATAGGTTAGAAGCTGGGTTGGGTTGGGATGTCAGTTGCTATTTTAAGCAACAGTAAGAACAAAAAGAGAGACCATAGGTGATCTCCATCCATTGGTAAACTGTAACTAATGGTATGCAGAAATTATGGCACAGAGGTCTTGGCTCCAAATATATCTAATTTATCAGTTAACTCCAATTGGGGTGGGAGAGGGTAAGGCCTTTAAAAAAAAAAAGATCTCAAATATTGAACTTACATGCCATAGTAATTATTAACAGTTGGACAAGAACTTGGTGATTAGAATACAGGACTCTTGCTTTGTCCAGATCTTTTTTGATGTGTACTACAAATTTTACTGTGTTCATCAGTTATGATTTTGAGAGTGAAGCCTGTTCCAAACTTCCAGGGTATTGGGGGGAGGGAAGTAGCAGCTGTTTCACAAACTATTGTTGTCACCCCTTCCTATGTATTGGCTCAGATGGATTTGAAAAGCCTGGCACTATCCTCTTGGCAAAATAACAGCTGCCAATGGCCCTCCTAGAATCCAGGGACATGTGTGTGCGTGTTTCCTCAGATAGACTCTATGTTTTTTGGCTTATCACAAGAACATAAGATTTAGTGCTGAGAGGGACCTTAAGAACCATCTTCTAGTCCAAGTCTCTGGTTTGACAGGTGAGGAAAGTAAGGTCCAGTGAAATGAGGTACTTCAGGTAATTGACAAACAAGTAGCAAGAGTAAGTAATCATATGCCCAACTGGATTTGTTTCCTGACTGAAGGCCGAGGGAGAAGGGACAAAGGTTCCTACAGCACCTTCATTATCTTCCTTATAATTGCTTCAAGATCAGGAATATAGACTGCTTGACTAGGAATAGCCTGATGAAAGATATTTTTCCATAGAAAATCCTCCAATCTCATTCCCAAGCTGCTAACAAATAGCCAAACTACCTATAATGAATCTCAGTTCCTTTTATTTCCCCTGTGCATCTTTGAGATGAAATGCAAATGACTTAGAAAATACCACCCCCAAACCCTAAAGAAAAAAGGTAGCCTAAGGGAGTAGAATGAAAAGATTGGGAAAAACCACAAGCTATGTAATCAAAAGAATTGGTTACATGTGATTCCATAATTACTAAAGAATGTAATTTTAAAAGCAGATTCCAAAAGACTGGAGTTCAGGTCAGGGAAAATAACCAAAAGAAAAATCTGTTAGGTTCATGTTTGATGTGCAAAATGTTTCAATGTTCTACCTCAACAATTCAATATTTCAAAAGATCTATAATTTCATCACTGTGGATAATTCTCAGATCAAAGAAGGGAAATGAAGGGGTTAGACAAGATGACCTCTGAGGTAACTTCTTTTTTTTCCTGATAAAAGTATTTTATTATTTTCTAGTTACATGTAGAGATATAGAGATATCTTTTCAACATTTGTCTATACAAGACTTCCAATTTCAAATTATTCTCCTTCCCCTCCCCCCAGACAGTAGGCAATCTGATATAGGATATATATATATATATATATATATATATATATATATATATATATATATATATATATATATATATATATACACACACACACACAATAACATTAAACATATTTCTGCATTAGTCATGTTATAAGAGAAGAATCAGAGCAAAAAAAGGAAAAACCTCAAAAAAGAAAAACAACAGTACCAAAAAGAAAAGAAATAGTATGGTTCAATCAGCATCCATATTCCACAGTTCTTTTTTTTTCTGGATTTGGAGAGCCTTTTCCATCATGAGTTCTTTGGAACTTTCTTGTACCGTTGGATTGGTGAGAAGAATCTAGTCTATCACAGTTGATATGTTAATCACATAATGTTGATGATACTGTGTATAATGTTCTTTTAGTTCTGCTCATCTCACTCACCATCAGTTCATGCAAGTCCTTCCAGGTTTCTCTGAACTCCTCCTGCTCATCGTTTCTTACAGCACAATGGAATTCCATTACATTCATATACCATAACTTGTTCAGCCATTCCCCAGTTGATGGGCATTCCCTTGATTTCCAATTCCTTGCCACCACAAAAAGAGCAGCTATAAATATTTTTTGTATATGTGGGTCCTTTTCCCTTTTTATGATCTCTTTGGGAAAAAGACCCGAAGTGGTATTGCTGGGTCAAAGGGTATGCACAACTTTATAGCCCTTTGGGCATAATTCCAAATTGCTCTCCAGGATGGTTGGATCAGTTCACAGCTCCACCAACAATGCATTAGTGTTCCAATTTTCCCACAGCTTCTCCAACATTTATTATTTTCCTTTTTTGTCATATTAGCCAATCTGATAGGTGTTAGGTGGTACCTCAGAGTTGTTTTAATTTGCATCTCTCTAATCAATAGTGATTTAGAGCATTTTTCATATGGGAATAGATAGCTTTGATTTCTCCATCAGAAAACTACCTGTTCATATCCTTTGACCATTTCTCAATTGGGGAATGACTTGGATTCTTATAAATTTGATTTAGTTCCCTATATATTTTAGAAATGAGGCCTTTATCAGAAGTACTGGGGGCAGCTAGGTAGCGCAGTAGATAAAGCACCAGCCCTGAATTCAGGAGTACCTGAGTTCAAATCCGGCCTCAGACACTTAACAGTTACTAGCTGTGTGACCCTGGGCAAGTCACTTAACCCCAATTGCCTCACTAAAAAAAAAAAAAGAAAAAGAAGTACTGGCCATAAAAATTGTTTCCCAGCTTTCTGCATCCCTTCTAATTTGGGATGCATTGCTTCTGTTTATACAAAACCTTTTTAATTTAATGTAATCAAAATAATCCATTTTGCATTTCATAATATTCTCTCTTGTTTGGTCATTAACTGTTCTTCTTTCCAAAGATCTGAAAGGTAGACTATTCCTTCCTCTCCTAATTTACCTCTTATGTCTAAATCATGTACCCATTTTGACCTTATTTTAGTATAAGGTGTAAGATGTTGGTCTATGCCTAATTTCTGCCATACTATCTTCCAGTTTTCCCAGAAGTTTTTGTCAAATACTGAATTCCTATCCCAGAAGCTGGAGTCTTTGGGTTTATCAAACAGTACATTACTAATACCATTTACTACTGTGTCTCCTGTGCCTAGCCTATTTAATTGATCCTCCACTCTATTTCTTAGCCAGTACCGGACAGTTTTGATAACTGCCACTTTATAATAGAGCTTCAGATTTAGTACAGCTAACCCACCTTCCTGTGCACTTTTTTCATTATTTCCCTTGATATTCTTGACTTTTTGTTTTTCCAGATGGATTTTGTTATTATTTTTTTCTAGCTCTATAAAATAATTTTTAGGTAGCTGATTGGTATGGCACTGAATAAGTTAATTAATTTAGATATGAGGTAACTTCTAGCTATAAATCTATGCTCCTAAGTCTATGAATTTAAGATTTTTTACTTCTTTACTTCTACTTTTTAAAGTTGACCATTTAATGAATCAATGTGGCAAAAATATCATCACCTTAGAAATAAGAGAAGTGGATCAGACTTACAAATATGTAAATTCATCCAAAAGCAGAAGAAGAGGATGCTTTGGGAAGTGGTGGGTTGGTCCCTTTGGACTGGAGGTCTTCAAGTACTATGTGGAAGGATTTCTTTTTCAGTTTTGGTTTGAACTAAACAAAATGGTCAGGAAGTCTCTTCCAACTCTGAAATTCTAAAAAAACTTGAGAGGAGGACCTGAATTTGAATCTTTCCTGCTCTCTTACTTAACTGAATGACTATAGGTGAAATCATTTAATTTCTCTGAGTCTTAGTTGCTCACTTGTAAATGGGAATAAATATACTTGCATTACCTACCTCCTAGGGTTACTGTGAGCAAAGTCCTTCTGATGCCATAAAGTATTGTATAATGGTAAGCTGTTTCTCTCCCTCTTCCTCTCTCCCTCCCTCCCCTTATCCTTGTATCCATCAGATAAGCTGCTCTGAGAAGTACAGACATAAAGTTTGTGCTTGAAGTCTTTCCAACATGGTAGGAACTACTACAGTTAGCAGAACTTTTCAGAAGCCACAATTGGAGAAGGACTTTAATCATGGTTCAGTACATAACTTTAATGGATCCATTATCTCATCAATAATCAGCATATATATTTTTTGCCATCTATTCTCCACAGAAGGTCTGTTCAATGAGCAATTCAATCATTTCAGAAAATATAAAAGTTTTCACAAATCCAGAGAACTATATAGGAAATGCCCTATTGTCACCCAACTACTGCCAGAGAAGTGATAGACTCAGCAGGCAGAATGAGACATACATTTCTGGACCTGGTCAATATATGGAATTTGTTTTGCTGGAATATGCATATTTGTTATAAGGGTTTTATTTGGGGGAGGAAAGAGAAGGGACTCATTTTTTTCAGTGGGGGAAGTGGTAGGAAAAGTTAATAAATGCTGGTTTAAAAAAAGAATACATTTATTTAAAGAAAACATATAGTACCAAATACTGGATGGTAGAGACAGCAGTAAATCACTGTAACTCTCCCATATTCACCTCCAGACAACCATAAAATAGCACACTAAAACAAATCCTGGAACCACAGAATCAGCAAAAAGAAACTAGGAAAATTGGCAAGAAAGATCTGTCTCACTTGGATAATAGGGAGATACAGTCCAGGACAGGAAACATCCCAGCAAGCCAGGCCCGCCTCAACAAACCAGAGGTAGATCCCGAGCCCCAGTGCAATGGAGTAGGCAAACACCAACAACAGCCCCTCCCACTCCACATGCCTCAGCATAGCCAGGGGAACAGGTATATTCCAGCTCTGAGAACCCACAGGTGCTTCAGTGTAGCCCTGGGCAAAAAGGCAATCTCTAGCAACCAGACTGCCACATACTTCAGCATAGCTTCCAGGGAAACATAGAAACACCCCACCAGCCTTGGCACATGCCAGACATCAGCACTAGGACACTGGCTCACCACCAGCTAAGCTACCTCCCATCTGACCCCTCTATGCAGCACCAGACATGAGGGTCCTCCATGGGCCTCAGAGCAATATTAGTGCATTGTCAGGCAAACAGCCAGGGACTGTATCCCTTGCACAAGAAGCCAGAAACACTGCTCCTTCCACCCAGGGAGCAGAGCTCAAATTTAAAAGAAAGGAAAAGGGGCAAAAAAGATGAGCAAAAAAACAACAGAAAAAGAATCTGACCATAGAAAGTTATTATGGTTACAGGGAAGATCAAGGCACAAACTAAGCTGATAACAACCAGTTCAAAACACCTGTGGGCAAAACCCCAAAGAAAAACAGGAAGTTGTTTCAAGCCAAGAAAGAACTCATGGAAAAACTCAAAAAGGAACTTTACAATCATATAAGAGAGGCAGAAGAAAAATTGCAAAAAGAAATGAGGGTGATGAAAGAGAATTATGAAAAAAAGAGTCAACAGCCCGGAAAAAGAAAACAACTGCTTTTTAAGCAGAATTGTCCAGATGGAAAAGGAGGTACAAAAGCTGAGGAAAACAATTCTTTAAAAATTAGACTTGGGCAAGTGGAAACTAATGACTCTTTGAGACATCAAGAATCAATCAAACAAAATCAAAACAATAAATAGAAGAAAATATAAAATACCTCTTTGGAAAAACAACTAACCTGGAAAATAGCTCCAAGAGAGACAATGTCAGAATCACTGGACTACCTGAAAGTCATAATCAAAAGGAGGACCTGGACAGCATCTTTCAAAAAATTATGAAGGAAAACTGCCCTGAAATCTTAGAACTAGCAGGCAAAACAGGAATTGAAAGAATCCACCAATCACCTCAGGAAAGAGATTCCAAAATAAAAACTCCAAGGAACATTATAGCCAAAATATAGAACCATCAGGTCAAGAAAAAGGTACTGCAAACAGCTAGAAAGAAACAATTCAAATATTGAAGAGCCACAGTCAATATTACATAGGAGGGGGCAGGTAGGTGGCGCAGTGTATAAAGTACTGGCCCTGGATTCAGGAGGACCTGAGTTCAAATCTAGTCTCAGACACTTGACACTATCTGTGTGACCCTGGGCAAGTCACTTAACCCCCAGTGCCCTGCAAAAACAAAACAAAACAAAAAATATTAATTACATAGGACTTAGCAGCTGCCATATTAAAGGATCGGTGAAAATAGGGATGAAAAAGAGGAGTACACTGGGCATAGAAAGGAAGGGAGAAGTAGAATGGGGTAAATTATTTCACATGAAGAGGCGCAGAATAACTTAATACAGTGGAGGGAAAAATAGGGGGGTGAGCAATGGGTATTGTTTGAACCTCTCTCATCAATATTGGCTCAAAGAGGGAATAATAAACACAATCAGTTGAATACAGAAATCTATCTTCAACAGGAAAGTAGAAGGGGAGATTAAGTAAAGGGCAAGGGAATGGGTTGGGGGACTGACAGACGAGAGGGCAGTCTGGGGGAGGTGGTAGAAGCAAAACACTGTCAAAGAGGGAAAGGGTGAGAGGAGGAAGAGGACAAACAGGAAGAAAAATAGGATGGGAAGAAATAGAGCTAGTAATCATAACTGGGAATGGGATGAACACTCCATAAAACAGAATTGGATAGCAGAGTGGATCAAAAATCAGAATCCTACACTATGTTGTTTATAAGAAACACACTTGAAGCAAAGAGATAATAAAGGTTAGAGCTGGAGCTCAATCTATTATGCTTCAGCTGAAGTTAAAAAAAAAAGCAGGGGTAGGGGAGGGGGGAGGGAGGGAGAAAAATCTAAAATTGGAAAGCTTGTATAAACAAAAGTTGAGAACTATCTTTACATGTAACGGGAAAAAAATAAAACACTTTATTAAAAAAAAGAAAGCAGGGGTAGAAATACTGATCTCAGACAAAGCAAATGCAAAACCAGACCTAATCAGAAGAGATAAGGAAGGAAAGTACATCTTGCTAAAAGGTACCATAGACAATAAAGTAATATCAATACACTAAGTGGTATAGGATCCATTTTTTTTTTAATTTCTAATTTTTTTAGCATCCAAATTCTTTAAGGAGAAATTAAGTGAGTTACAACTTCATGACCAAACAAGGTATAGAGAGCATTACAAAATGTCAAATGGATTATTTTGATTATATAAAATTAAAAAGCTTTTGCGCAAACAAAACTAATGCAACCAAGATTAGAAGGAAAGCAGAAAGCTGGAAAACAATCTTTACAGCAAGTGTCCCCCATAAAAGCCTCATTTTTCAAATATATATATAGAATGGAGTCAAATTTATAAAAATACAGCCATTCCCCAATTGATACATTGTCAAAGGGTATGAACAGGCAGTTTTCAGATGAAGAAATCAAAACTATCTATAGGCATATGAAGAAATGCTCTAAATCACTTTTGAATAAAGAAATGCAAATTAAAACAACTCTGAAATACCACTACACACCTACCAGATTGGTGAATATGATAAAAAAAGAAAATGATAAATGTCGGAGAGGATGTAGGAAATTGGGGACACTAATAGACTGTAGAGCTGTGAACTGATTGCTCCATTCTGGAGAGCAATTTGCCCAAAGAGCAACCAAACTGTGAATACCCTTTGACCCAGCCATACTAGGTCTGTATCCCAAAGAGATCATAAAAAAGGGAAAAGGACCCACATTTGCAAAAATATTTATAATAGCTCTTTTTGTAC
Organism: Dromiciops gliroides; assembly: GCF_019393635.1. Taxonomy (NCBI): domain Eukaryota; kingdom Metazoa; phylum Chordata; class Mammalia; order Microbiotheria; family Microbiotheriidae; genus Dromiciops; species Dromiciops gliroides. Next base: position 184,927,351 of record NC_057863.1, on the reverse strand, counting down.
AAGCAAAATATTTGGGAATTCAAGGGACGTCCATCAATCGGAGAATGGCTGAACAAGCTGTGGTATATGAATGTAATGGAATACTATTGTGTAATAAGAAATGAAGAGTAGGCCGATTTCAGAAAAACCTGGAAAGACTTGTATGAACTGATGTAAAGTGAAAAGAGCAGAACCAGGAAAACATTGCGCACAATATCACCAACATTGTGTGGTGATCAATTATGAATGATTCAGCAACACAATGATCCAAGACAAGTACAAAGGACTCACAAAGGAAAATGCTATCTACATCCAGATAAAGAACTGATGGACTCAAAATGCAGATTGAAGCATACTTTTTTCACTCTTTTCCATGTTTTTTTTCCCCTTTTGCTTTGTTTTGTTTCACAACTGTGACTAATATGGAAATATGTTTTACACAATGGCACATGTATAACCTACATTAAATTGCCTACGATTTTAGGAAGAGGGGAGGAGAAGGGAGAGGAGGGAAAAAAAATTTGGAACTCAAAATCTTGTAAAAATGAATGCTAAAAATTGTCTTGACATGTAATTGGGAAAAATAAAATACTATTCTTTATGTAAAAAAAGAATACATAAAAAAGAAAACATTAAGGTTTGGTTCCCATTCAAACCGACTTACTTGATGCTATAAAAATAACTTCCTCTCCAAGATACAACCCAGAAGTAAGTGTGATAAAATGTAAATGAGGGTCTTGAGTATTATAAAATTTGTAGAGAAGGGAAAAGAGGGATTTCTCAGGGCAAAAATGATGATTGTCTTTATCATGTGGAATATGTGTCTAAATGGTGTGAATCCCTGAGAAGGGAATATAGTGATCCTGCACAAGGGGGAAGGGGACTCCAGATTCGTCCAGGTGTCTAAGAAATGGGGAGGGAATACATATTTGTGAGGAACCAAGAGAGATTCTTAGTGAAATGATGGCATTCAACAGGGACATGAATGAAGGATGAATTGATCCAAAGTGAAGTGGTTCAAGGAATCGGCTTCCAGAAAAAGCCTTTAAGAGCAAAATAGAAAAAGATAGAATACAGAAAAAAGCATAGCTGGCAAGGATAAAACCCAGTTCAGTGCTCTTTCCATTACCCCACCAGAGACCAATTTAGCTACTTAGATCCGAAAACTCATCAATTTGGGTATATTCTCATTCTTTCTCTCTCTCTCAACACCTTCCAAGCAGTGAGATAAGCATCAATCAAAAGATATTTCTCATGTGCTCCTACCTGCACGACAGTGAGCTAGGCAAAGAAGGATAAAGAACAGAGTGCTGGACTTCGAGGCAGGAAGATCTGGGGTTCAAATTTCCCTGATACTTATTAGTTACATAACCATGGAGGAAGTCACAATGCCTCTGAGCCTTAATTTGCAGAAGGTTTTATTTAATATTTTAATTGTATGCCATACAAGATGAGAAAAGTAAAATTATATTAAATCAGTCAGTTAACAAGTATTTATTAAACTCCCTATCATGAGGGAGATACTTTATTAGCTTCTGAGAATATAAAGACAAAGATGAAATAAGAGGCTTAAGGGGGAGACAACATATACCTATGTACATTCAAAACTTACGGTGTGTACAAAGTCATTTTGAGGGGAGAGGTGCTAGGAGTTGGGAAATAGGAAAAAGCCTCAAGGAGAAGGTGGTATTTGAGCTGAGCTTTGAAAGAAACCACAGATTCTAAGATTTGGAGGTAAGGAGAGAGTGCATTCAAAATATAAGGGACAAAGAAAGGATATGGACTGTCATGTGGGAAGAACAGTAAGACTGGACTGAAGATCCCTGGATTCCTTTAATTCCCAACCAAAATTCTACCTCCTTTCCCAAACCCGGTTAATTCCAGTGCCTTCCCTCTGTTGATTATCTCCAATTGATCTTGTATATAGCTTGCTTAGTAAATATTTATTTGCATATTGTCTCTCCTATTAGACTGTAAGCTCCTAGGGACTATCTTTTGCTTCTTTTTGTATCCCAGATGCTTAGCAAAGTGCCTGGAACATAGTAGGTACTTAACAAATGTTTACTCAATTGAAGAATGCAAGAAAGGAAGTGATGTATATGGAAGATGGAATGGCCAATTGCAATCAGGCTCTAAAGGATGGAAAACATCAAATAGAAGAGCTTGCATTTGATACTAGAGGTAATAAGGGTCAAAAAGAACTTCTTGATCAAGGGAGTTTTTTAGTAATATTACTTTGGCAGTTTCATGGAGGATGGATTAGAGGAGAGATTTGAGGCAGGGAGACCACTTAGGAGGCCACAAGAAGCAAACAAATATGTACAGACAAGCTATGATCATTCCAGTAAACAGGAAGTAATTAATGCAAGGTAGGCACAAGAACTGAGGGTTTGGAAAAGGCTTTTTGTAGAAGGTGGAATTTTAGCTGGGACTTGAAGGAAGTCTGGAGAGTCAGGAGGTGGAGATGAGAGAAAACAGTCTAAGCAGGGACAATGCTTAGAGATGGAATAGCTCATTTGTGGAACAGCTGGGAGGTCAGTGTCACTCGACTGAAGTTCTGTAGTAAGAAGACTGGGAAAGGTGGTGGTGGCTAAGTTACAAAGAGCTTTGAATACCAAACAGCCTGAACTGTTGGCTGGTAGGGGCAGTGTGACCTTGAGAAGCCATTTCATCTCTTTGAGCCTCAGTTTCCTCAACTGCAAAATGAAGGAGTTGGTCAAAATGGCTTTTACTTCTTCTAACTCTATGATCTTAAATTTGGAGGACTGCGTTTAGGGGGGAAGATGAGCTTTGTTCTGGACATGCTGAGTGTGAGATGACTACGGGATGTTTAGGTTGAAAATATCAACAGGCAGTTGATGATTTGGGGCTATTTAGAATTTATGCTGAAATCTCTGCACTGTAGTAAAAATTAGTAAATTACAACTTGTGAAATGGTTGACATATAACTATCATCAGTGAACAATTTTTATTGGAATAAAAATGCAGGGTTAGTCTCTAAGATCAAGTGTTTGAAAAGTCACTATTTACATAGAGAGATTTTTCTGTTTAGGTAGGGAAAAAAAAGGGAGGAGTTGCAAATAATACCCTCTGGGGAGCAGTACAAAGTGCCTTTATGCCTTCTCAGGTAATATGCCTTAGAAAAATGGGGAAACTAGATGACTTAACCTGGAGACACATTTTTTGAAGAAGAAATGTTCTACCTTTGGATCGGTGGGTGGTAGTAGTAATAAAAAAAAAATTAAACTGAAACCAGAGGTCGTATAGCAATTCGTTAGAAAAGCCTTCTGTTTTGGGGTTAGATGACAAAACAAAGAAATAAACAAATAAAAACCGTTTTCTTATGGTTGGTAGGAATTGAGATTTTTTCCTATGGTCCATCTGAAATTTAAGTCTGACAACAATCTCTGGTAGAAAGCATTAAGGTGGGGTTGGTTTGTAGTTTCCTGAACCACAAAAAGACAGATCTTTTATTGAATTTAGGACCTTGCTAGTCATCTCACCTCTGCAAATCAGCAGAGAGCTAGTGGTATCTCATTGCCAGGAAACATGAATTTAATGGGAGGCCAATCTGTACCTGACTATAGGTGAATTAACATAATATCAAAAAAGGAGAACTTGGCTCAAGGTCTGAAATGTTCCTTTTGGAAGAGAGGGAGGAGGGAATGATTCTGTTTCCAAATCTTTTCCCTCTCCCTCCCTTAGTTTATTCCACTAATCTAAATTGGTCTGGGAATGGGAAAAACCTTGTTCTACCAGTTTAGACTCACCCTTTGCTAACTGGACATCAGATAAAGGGCATTTACACATAGGTGGAGACCAGAAGTCTCAGGTCAAGGCTGGGGAAGGGACCTTTGCTCTGAGAGGTTGGAAATGCTAAGGAATGTGTCCCGGTAAGTAGCTCCTCAAGTTTTTTGGGAATAATATTTCCTTGGTCATTTTCATCAGTTTCCTTGTAAAGATGAAGAAACAGCTCCTCTGACAAGGAACTGAACCCATGCCCCTATCCCCTGACCTCAGTAACATAGGAGGTTAGGTTGACCATTTGGTTCTCCTAGCTTAGATGTCATGGGGATGACCCTTTGTCCAGACCACAGCATCAGGGTTGACAGCTGGCTTGTCCTAATAAATGGTAGATCCAGTTTGGGAAGGGCAAAGGAACACGCAGAATCAATTCATCAGCCCATTGAACATAGGAGTTAATAATGATTTTCATGTCATGGGCCCCTTAGCAATCTAGTGAAATCCATGGACTTCTCAGATTAGTATTTTTAAATAATTGAAGGAATTGACAGTTTTTAGTTATTGGCTAGTGAAAATAAAGCCAAGTTCATGGATCAGAAATCTACCAGCAGACACTCATGGTTGGGTATATTATTAATGATTCCTGAGTTGCCCCAGGGCCCCACCTATTCTTTTTTCTTTTCTTTTTCTTTTTAGTGAGGCAATTGGGTTTAAGTGACTTGCCCAGAGTCACACACCTAGTAAGTGTTAAGTGTCTGAGGCCGGATTTGAACTCAGGTACTCCTGAATCCAGGGTTGGTGCTCTATCCACTGTGCTACCTAGCTGCCCCCTCTTATTTCTTTTTTTAAAATTTAATTTGATTTTATTTAAAAAGGTTTTTTTTCCAATTACATGTAAAGATATTTTTTGAGTCCCATATTTTTCTCCCCCCTCCCCCCTCCCCAAGCCAGCAAGCAATCTGATATAGGTTATACATTACAATCATGTTACACATATTTCCACTTTAGTCATGTTGTAAGAGAAGAATCAGAACAAAAAGGAAAAAAATGCAAAAAAGAATAAACAATTGGGGCAGCTAGGTGTCCAGTGGATAAAGCACCAGCCCTGGATTCAGGAGGACCTGAGTTCAAATCTGACCTCAGACACTTGACACAACTAGCTGTGTGACCCTGGGCAAGTCACTTAACCCTCATTGCCCCGACAAAAAAAAAAGCAACATCAAAAGTGGAAATAGCATGTTTCAATCTGCACTCAGACTCCATAGTTCTTTTTCTGAATGTGGAAAGCATTTTCCACCATAAGTCCTTTGTCTTGGTTCATTGTAGTGCTGAGAAGAGTTAAGTCTATCACAGCTGATCATCACACAATGTTGTTGATACTTCGCCCCACCTATTCTTAATCTACACTGTTTCCTGACCTTTGGAGGAGGTGGTTTTGTTGTAGGCAATCAATTAATCGTTAGGGATTTACTGAGCACCTGATAATCTGTAGGCATGAGTACTAGAGCTCAGCTCCCAGAAATGTTTGGTTCGAGCACCCTAGATTCTGTAGATCAAAAAACAATAATGAAGCAATCTCTGTTACCCAGAAGCTACCCACGACACTAACTACCCATAGAACAATGAGTGAGGGAACTGAGTTTCACCAAAGGGGCAGAACCAACCTTAACTGCCAACGAGTAAATTTGACTTAGACAAATCAACTAAGGGGGGTGGGGGGGAGTAGGAAAGAAAGTTGGGTTTAGAATTTTCTGGGTAAAATCATAGAAACCTTCGACCTTGAGGATGGAAGTAACTGTAAGAAGGGTTCCAAGGCTTTCATCAGATTGCCAAAGGGATAAAATGACAAAAAAATTAAGAACTCCTTAAGAACTCCGTTAAGAACTTCTGTATTCAATGGACTTAGCCAGGATGGAAGTGGGAGTGATGACTGGACTCTGCTTGTTCCCCTGCCCCTCCCAAACTGGATCTACCATTTATTGGGGCAAGCCAGTTGATGTTGTGGTCTGGGTAAAGTGGCATCCCCATGACAACCAGGCTACAAACACTAAAGCAGTGTGTGACAAACTGAATTTTAGGGTCAATAACTAGGGTGTCATTTAGGGAAATGCCCCTTTCAAGGTGGGGCCCCACACCCAGTGATAAACTTAGAAAGCAGATTCTAGGGGCCTTGCTAACCCATATCCATCTTAGATCAGAGGCTGGAAAGCTTGTTCTAGCCTCCAGCTATTAAAGAAGTAAGGCAGCAAGGGGCAGCTAGGTGGTGCAGTGGATAGAGCACCAGCCCTGGATTCAGGAGTACCTGAGTTCAAATTCGGCTTCAGACACTTAACACTTACTAGCTGTGTGACCCTGGGCAAGTCACTTAACCCCAATTGCCCCTACCCCCCCCCCCAAAAAAAAAAGAAGTAAGGCAGCTGACTCCAAAGACTAAAACTAAAAGAATTTGGGAGTGAGCTAAGGACTAGTCTACCTCCATTTACATATTATGATATGTAAATCTAGTCTTCCATGGAAGACTAGGGTTAGCATGTAAGACTTCTTGTGATCTTTAAACTTTTCCTCTTGGTTATTGTAAGCTCCTTTGGTTACCAGGAATCAGACACCCTAAAACATGATTATGTGATTTTCAGAGCCCTCAGGATAGAAGAGAAGGTGGGGAATCTGTATCCTTTTCTCCCAGTGGAAAGAGGCTGGGGCCTTGGCTTTCCTGGTACCTACCTGGAGCCAAAGAGAGAAAACCATTAGCTCTGGAGAGTCTCTCCCTGCCAGCTCTGTACTGTGCCCCCTTCTTCTATGTTAAGACTAGCTTTCTTGGGTTCACCTAATTTTATTACAGTGTTATTTCTAGTGTTGTTTTTTTTTAACCTTAGTTTTGTCTGATCATAGATTGAGAGCTGTAAGGGATGTCAGAGGTCAACTAGTCCATCTCCCTCATTTTATAGTTGAGAAAACTTGTAGCCCAGGATTGGTGACTTAAACCAAAGTCACAGTGGTAGTAACTTAATGTATGGATGTAGTCCAGTTTGAGGTTCAGCAAATTCATCCCCTTTTCAGCTCAGCTTAATAATTAAGAATCTGGAAGTATCACATTTATCTCTGCTCTTACCAACGGGGAGGGGGCAAGCTGGCTCAAGGTGTTTCTTGCTTTGGTCCTAACCCTAGCAAAAGGGATTAATCAATGAACAACAGCATTTGGACAGAACATTTGGGTACTCACGACCCTCCCAAAGGGCTAGTGTGGTTCAAGGGAAATTATACTGTGTCTATCACCCCTCTCACCCCAACAAAATTGCTAATGAAATCAGGTCAAAATAAATATTGAGGCCAACCTGAGAAAGAAATAAGCCACTAAAGGGAGAGCATACAGCTTAAGGCAAGGTGTGTGTCTGTAGAGAGGTTGGGGTTTGTATTGATGTGTGGGGGAGATGGGCACTGGCCTGATTATGCCCATATGGCTTTGTTTTTAGTACCAGTTGACCAAGGGACTGCCATTCTTTTTGGCTGTCTGCCTCCCTGAGTCAGCTGAGAAGCCATCCTCACCCTAGGGTGATTATCTCTATTTGTGTATCCCAGAGTATAGTTCATTCGACCTTTATCACTGGGCAACAAGGAAAATACATAGCTTGGTTTCCACAGGTCCCTTGTTCAAGGACCAATTTTCAGGGCCTACAAAGTGGCAGAAGACAGTGGCAGATTAGGACAGGAAGAAAACCTTTGCCTTGGTAGAGAAAGTTAGGACTCCTGGCTGTCACTCTTCAAAACAGTAATGTATAAAATACTGTTGATATAGGCAGGGATTGTTAGTAATAACCATGATAATGATAGCTAACATTATATAGGACTTACTAGGTGCCAGGCCCTTTATAATTATTATCTCAGTTGATCTTCACAACAACCCTAGCAGGTAGGAAGAATTATTCTCCCCATTTTACAAATGAGGGAACTGAGGCAGACAGAGGGTAAGTCTTTTGGCCAGGGTCACACTGCTAGTTAAGTGTTTGATTTGAACTCAGGCCTTCCTAATTCCAGGCTAAGCACTATATCAGTTCTGCATACAGGCAGAAAAGTAAGGAGATTTCTTTGCTAAAGCAAAGTGAAAGCCTTTTTTGTCATTTGTCTGAGGTAAGCAGAGTAACAAAGAACAAAAACATTCATTATACCCCTTTTCTGTTCTGACTCTTTCCCCAATTCTCCAGTTGACTCAGTGGCCAAGTCTTGTTGATTTTGCCTTATAAGAAGCCCCATCCTTTCCCTGGTGCTACCACCCTAATCCAGGTCCTCATCACTAATCAATCACCAAGCACTTATAAGCTGCCTAAGATGTGCTGGGTCCGGGGGATGCAAACACAAAAAGGACACTACCCCTGTCCTCAAGTAGCTTACCTTCTATTCTGAGAGAGATTTACACACTTAAGTACAAAATAAAATGAAAGGCAATACCGGGTACATTTGTGGGGGGAGGCACCGGAAGTTGGGAGGGAACCAGAAAAGGCTTTATGCAGATGTGTTATTTAACTGGAGCTTTGATGGAAGAAGAGATTCTAAGGAGTGGCAGTGAGGAGGGAGAACATTTCAGGAATTGGGGAGAGTCTCTGAAAACTCACTAAGTTAAAAAATAGAGAGCCATATACGAGACTAGCTCTAGAAACTGTGTGACCCTGGGCAAGTCACTTACCTTCTGCCTCAGTTTCCTCATCTGTAACAAGTTAGGTTAGTTTGGCTGGACTATGGAGTATGTGAAGAGAAATGATGGATAACAAATCTGGAAAGTTAGGTTGGAGTTAGATTGTGAAGGGCTTTACATGCCAAAGAGAGGGATTTGTATTTGATCCAAGCTACATTATGGAGCCCCTGAAGATTCTTGAGCAAAGGAATGATGTGATCAGATGTACTTTGGGAATATCACTTCAGCAATTTATGTGAATCGGTTGGGGAGGTCCACAATTAGGATGCTTCTGTAATCATGCATGCAAAAGATGATGGAGCTCTGAACTGCACTGGAGGGTATATATATAAGTGGAGGTGATGGTAAAGATAAGTGAGGACTCCAGGATGACTCAAAGATTGTGAACCTGGAAGAGGTGAGGAGCCCTCAATAGAAATGGGATAACTGGATTGTTCTGACAATCAGGTACCTGGCTTACCTCCTTCAATCCATCATGCATATTATGCATCCTGCTGCCAGACTAATCTTTCTTTGATGCCACATAGAATGCAAGAGTTGGAAGAGACCTTGGCAATTATCCACTCCAATACTTCCTATTTTTTAAATGAGGAAACTGAGGCCAAGAGAGGGGAAATGAGTTGCCCATGGTCACATAGGTAGTAAGTAACAGGGTCAGCACTAGGGTTCAAGTCTTCTGTCTTCCAGTCTGGTGTTCTTTTCCCTTATCTTCCATAATAATAATTTAAGTTTATATAACATGCTAAAGGTTGTAAATAGCACTATTTGATCTTTACAACAGCTTTGTGAGTTTGGCCCTATTATCTGCCATTTGACAGATGAAGAAACAGAAACTCAAAAGGGTTAAGTGACTTACTCAGGTCTACACAGCTAGTGAGTGTCAAAGGCAGGATTTGAACCCAGGTCCTCTCCAATATTCTATCTACAACAGCAGGCTTTTGCTCCTTGACTTCTTACTGCACCAGGTCACAACTCTTCTGCCAGACTGAAGTTTTATTACAACCTTTTATTTTGATACTATAGTTCTTTCCTCTTAACAGTTAGCCCTATTCTCTAGCATTGAACCCTTCACTGTAACAAAGAAAAGCATTTAAGCAAAGCCATCTGATTACAGCCACTGTATCTCACAACTGTACACGGATTCCACATCTTCATCCTCCCCGCCCCCTTTCCTTATCAGTTTTCTAGGACTAAGACTTCCTTATAATTTATTAGAGTTCAATGCTTTTCTTGTTATTGTTTCCATTATCATAGTCACTGTTCTCTTGTCTTTTTACCCTGCATCATTTCATAAAAGTTTTCCAATATTTCTCTGAATTCCTCATATTTGTTTCTTTTCTTAAAAAATACACTAAATCTGTGATTTTAATAGTAAAGGGAGTGCTTGGTTAGATACTTGATTTACCAATGCAGGTGGTCAATTTCTCTGTCATCTAGTTTTGAGTTGTCTGGGGACACTGAGAGGTTAGTTGATTTGCCTGTCCATGTCATAGGCCAGGGTTGAGACTGTTTCCTAGTGTTAATCATATTCTATTACACTCATATACCACATCTAGGCCAGTTTCCCATCTTCTGAACACACCATGATGGCAGGTAGGCATTAGCAATGGAATTAAAAGGCCCAGGTTCAAGTCAAGAGCTCTGACATTTATAAGCTATGTGACTTTGGTTAGTTATATCCAGAAACTGGATATAAAATGACTTTGAAAACTGTAAAGCATTACATGAGTAAATAGTTGTTAAGATTGATATTAGTAATACTACTGGGGTACTTTAAGATCCTGAAGTATAAAAAAAATGAATTTGGTTACATTCACTATACTGTTTATAGTGAGGTAGGAAAGTAGACTCCAACTGGATTTGACAAAGCTTTTTAACATCTGCTGAAACTAATAGAGTTTTTTTGAATAACTAAGTTAAATTGAAAATCCGCTAAGTTAAAACATACCATTCTTCAAGCACTGCAATTAATTGAGGTTTGGCTGTCTTTAAGCAGAGATTTTCCTCCTGTAATTTTAACATAAAGGAAAATTTCATTTTGCAAATGAGCAGAAAACAATATGGCTATTTATGAGTTTGTAAAAAAAAACCCCTCCCATATAAAATAATTTTGCTCTACCACTTGCCTCTAGCAAATACTTTTAAAAGCTTGAGTTCTTGTGGGTGGGAGGTGTGAATGGGGGAGGGGGAAGAAAAGTTGGAACACAAAGTTTTAAAAAAATTGATATTAAAATTTTGTTTTTACATATATTTTGGAAAATAAATTTCTATTAAAAAAAGTAATCCAAGGTTGGGTTGTTTTTACTTTTCATTAAATGTCTACTAAATGTGACATGTCACTTTAAAACTTATGTATAGAAAACTCAAAATGGCCCACACTAAAAACAGAAGGCAACATATATGGGCACGATTGAAGAAAGGGAATCAGTAACTTTCAAACATGCTCAACTTTCTATATATTTTTTTCCTATACAATTGCATTCAACCTTTATGAGATTTTCTGCATCTTGTTTTCGTTTTTTTGGAAAGAAGCTAACTCAACCAATACAGAATTACTGAAAACGCAAACTTATCATAAACACATAGTAATTAAATGCCACTGAGCATACATATAACAGACTTGTGGGTTTTATTTGGCTATATGTGTTTAAACTTTTTATAACTTGTATTTTTTCTTCAATCTTCATATATCATTACAAATCAATCAATCAGGCAGCTAGGTGGCACAGTGGATAAGGCAAGGGATTCAGGAGAACCTGAGTTCAAATCTGACTTCAGACACTGGATACTTACTAGCTGTGTGACCCTGGGCAAGTCACTTAACCCTCATTGCCCCATAAAAAATAATAATAAAAATCAATCAATCAAGTGTTTATTTAGCGCCATATTAAGTACGAAGAATTGAACAATCTTTGAACAATCTACTCCAAATAGCTTATATTCTTTGGCTTATACAAAGACCCCCAAGGGCCAGTTAGGTGGCATAGTGGAGCATCAATTCTGGAGTTAGGAGGACTTTAATCCAAATCTGGCTTCAGGCTCATATTGTGTGACCCTGGGCAAGTCACTTAAACTAGATTGCTTCAATAAAAAAATAAGTAATTAAGTAAGTAAAAGGCCCCAAGACTGACAGAATGGATAGAAAGCCAAGTCAGAGGCAAGAAGATGGTTTCAAGACTTACTTCTAACATATCACTTTGTGACCCTGAGCAAGTCACTTAAACCTTTCTAGGTCCCCAGGCTGCTCTAGGACCTGCAGTAGAAGAAGGTGAGTTTCTGCAAAAATAAAATGACAAGTCTAGCTTTAAAGTTTAAAAAGAAAAAAAAAGCCTGAAATCCTGCCACCTTTTGAGTCCTTTAATAGTGGTAGAAAGGTGTTTAATGATTGAAGATCTCTTTTTAGCCTCTTTCTCCCTAAGTTTACATAGATAAATAACAATTTGAGCTCTGTGATCCCATCTGTTTTCAGGGGCTAGTAGTGAAGCTAGAATGAAAGCTTAGGTCTCTCTTGACTATTATTTTAAAAGAGCAAGGGTTTAATGAGAATCTACCAGGAGTTTAGTATTGCTCAGACTGTGATGGTCCCTGCTCTCAAGGAATTTATAATATAGTCAGAGAGATGGCTATTAATATAGATGTAGGAAGTAAAGAGGAATAAGGGGCAGCATGCATCAAGTGGTAAGTGCTGTATTATAGATTTGAAAATAAATGATCAGACATTTGAGTAGTCAGAGAAGGGTCATATATGGAGAAAAAAGAATTTGAGATGGCCAGGCAGACTTCTAGATAGGAGAAATCACATATACAAAGGCAGGGAGGTGGAAATAAGCATGGCTTGGATGGGAGCAGTCAGGCAATTGTGATCAAACTGGCAAAGTGCTGACATTAGGAAGAGGAGAAATTGGATAGGTAGGTCTTAAAATGAGTAAGATTTTACTCAGTACCTGGCATTAGGCTGTGAGCTACTTAAAAACCAGGGCTGGGTTGGGTTGTTTTTTATTTTTAATCCCTTTCTTTCTACCCCCAGTACACTTAGCACAGTGTCTAGCATACAGTAGGCATTTAACCAATGCTTGTTGAATTATGTCAAGCACTAAGAGTATAAATTCTATAGTAAGACAGTACCAGCCCTCATCTGCTTACATTCTATTGGAGAATGAGGGGAGTTTAGACATGACATGAGAGGAAATCAAAAGTTGCTATAGGTTCCCGAATAGAGATGTAATATAAAAAAAGTTGTATTTTGGAATGATATCCTGAGCTGGCATTACTATGCATGATGAATTTCAAGGACAAGAGTATCAAGACAAGAAGACAATGATGAGTCTGGGTAAGGATGAGCCAGGAGAATGGAAAGGAAGAAGCAAATCTGGAAGATGTTTTAAAGAAAGAACTGATGAACCTATAATTAACATTTAAGAAGTGGAAATGGATTTTTGATGTTATTTAATTCCAATCCCACAATTTGCTTGTATATTAGATTGGACGGTAGAATTGGAAAGGGGCTTAAGAATGATATTGTCCAATTTCCTAATTTTGCAGATAAAGAAACCTGAATATGAAGGACAAAGGAGTCAAAGATAAAACTAAAGTTTCTTTGTGGAAGGACTGGGTATGTTGTAATTGACAAGAGGGAAATTGGGAAGGAGAACTGGCTTTAGGGAAAAGATGATTTCCAATGTATTGCATATGAGATGATGTTACATTTAAATGGAAATGTTCTTTTTGAAGCTAGAACTAGAATCAAGGCAAACCCTACCTTGGGGTAGGAGTGAGGTGGAGGAGGGCAACTATATAGAGATTAATATAGTGGGAGATGCAGTTTTAGAGGGAATTTGTTTATGAAACACCTACTATGGACCAGACAGTGTTAAGTGCAGGGGATACAAATGCTATAAAGGCAGTCCCTGTCCTCCAGGAGTTTACAATCTAATGGGAAAAGATAACACACAAAAGAAAGCTGAAAGGGGGTAGGGTGAGCCTTGTTCTTGAAGATCAGGAATTGGATTTAAGTGAGGGTCCAGTGACAAGATATATGTCAGGACCACTGGCCCTGGATGTTTAAAGCAACTGGGGTTGTGACTTGCCCAGAGTCACCCAGCTAGCAAGTGTCTGAGGTGACATTGAACTCAGATCCTCCCAACTTCATGGCTAGTGCTACATCCACTATGCCACCTAGCTACTGGGGGGTGGGGGTGGGGTTTGAGGAGAGAGAGACACAGAGGAAGGAAAAGGGCATGGTGAAGAAGTCAAAAAGGCCAAAATGGGTGAGTCAGATGGGTAAATGAGATATCAGCCCTGTCACCCTCCTTAAATGGAGAGATATATGGCTAGGTCTTCCAATCAGAAGGGCAGAGGGTACCAATGAGGTGTGGGTAACAAGGCTGGTTGTTAAAAAATAAAGGAGATGAAGAACAACTGCTCAGAGGTAGAAGAGCCAGGGTAATGAGATATTACGGGAAACCACAACAGTTTTAAGAAAGAGAAGCTTTGAGAAAGTGTCACATATCAGAGAGTTAGTAGGATAAAGACAGAGAAAAGGCAATTGAACTTTGGGGGAGGTTCTGGCAACTTGGACAACAGTTTTCAGTAGAGTGGTAGGAGTTGGGTTTAGGTTGTGGGGGATTACAGCAGGAATGGGAAGAAAAGAAACTGAAACAGTAAAGACCTATCCATCTCCCCCAGCCACTCCCCCAAATTTGAAGAGAAAACAGATGATAGTTAAAGGCTAAGGGATCAAACAAAGGTTTGCAAAACAAACTTTAAACTTTACTTAGGAGGAGTTCAAAATTTTTTGAAGGATTATTATACCTTTGATTTGCACTAGGCTAGGCAAACATAAATCAGACTCAGAGCTACAGATAAAAGGTTATATTTTAACACTAAACAAGAGATCAAGAATATATCCAATATTAGACAATCGTAGTTGCTCAGTTAAATGGCAGAAGCAATAGGCAGAAGACCCCTGACTCTTTTGTTCTGTGTATTATTACCAAGTTACCTACCGCTAGTAGAACTTACTGCTTTTACAAGAATTTATGAACTGAGCAAAGGGGTTTGGTATTTAGACTATTAGCTGTGTGCCTTGTGGAAGACATATGGGAAAGAGCACCTGGATATCCAGGTTAAAAGTGAAACTTGGGTTGCTTTAAATGTTGTTAAATGGTAAAAGGAATTCTTATTGGCAAACTATAGGGTGAAAAGAACGCACCACAGATGACAATTCCATGTGAGACCTGACATTCAAATAATTTCATCTCTGTCTCATAGCAATAGACTGCAATCACAACCTGACAGACAAACCGATGATATACAATCAACAAAGGCTGGTTCTGCCTCTTCCATTTTTGAATTATTTCCAGGAGGGATACCTGAAATTAAAACGTATTTTGTCGTAAAAGTAAATACATGCAAATGCAAACGCCCCCTAGAACGCAATTGAAGGGAAGAAAAAGGAGACTCCCCCCTCCTTTTCTGATGGATAACAGGCCTTCTTTCCAGGGACTTTATCTGGGGTTTTGTTTGGGAGGGTAAATGGGCACTCACTCAATAGCTTTAGTATCAGGATAAGAAATCAAATAAATAAAAAAGGCCACCCACGAGGGCCTTTTGTCAAAGCCAGAAATAACTGCCTTCATTTCCATTACCTCCCTCCCCCCAAAGTCCGCACGTGCACTTTAAGGTTGCAAGGGAGCCCAGCTCTCCCTCTAGCCGGTTTACCCACTACCGCGGATGGGCGGTATTTACCCATCGTTAAGTGGCGTGCAACCTTCCCGAGCTCACCGAGGAGTCCTTGAACCATTTCTAGCTCTCCTACTGTAGCCTGAGATCCCGTCGGTCTTTTTGTACCCAGCGTTCGCTGGGAGAGGTAGCAGGCGAGAGAGTGAGAGCAGCCTCAGAGCAACCCCGCCTCCTTTTCTCCCCCTCTAGTCGGCTCCCCAGTCCCCCACACTGGGGGGCTCCGGCAGAGTTCTCTCCGCCTGGAGGAGCGCATCCCTACTTGGAAGGCAGCTGGTCCCCTCTAGCCCAGGCACCTTGAACTCTGTAAGTGCAAAGGGGTGAGGCCGTGCCCGGGGCTGAGCTGGGCACAGCAGCAGTCAGAGCAGTCGGGCACTGCTCTGGCCGGTGTCCCCCTCTTCATTCCCCCCAACCAGCCCCTCGAGGGCCGGCTGCCCGGGGGCCAGCGGCGTGCCAGGCGAAGCGGCAGAGCCGTGCCAGACCGGGCGGCCGCAAGTGCCGCAGCTCTATCCGGTGCTTGTAAGCCAGGGCAGGGCAGCGAGGTGAGGGGGGGGGAGAGGCCGGGGGGGGGGGGGAGAAGGCCTCCAGGCGAGCCCACCGCGTCACGGCCCGGGCCGGGGGAGGAGCACCGAGGAGGCGGTGGCGGCCAGAAGAGGAGGAGGAGGAGAAGGGGAGGGGAAAAGGAGGAGGAAGAGGAGCTGGAGGAGGAGGGAGTTGTGTGCCTGGGGGGAGGGGCCGCTGCTGCTGCCGCCGCTGCCACCACAGCCACCGCCACCAGCACCACCAGCACGGGGTTGGTCCGGCCGGGAGCCGAGGAGGGGAGCAGGAGGACGAGAGAGAGGCCTGGGAGACGATCGGCCCGCGGGAGGGGAGGAGGAGGTGCAGTAGCCGGAGGAGTAGAAGGAGAGCAGCAGCGCCGTCCCCTCGGGAGAGTCCGCCTCCGCCGCGGGAGGGGGAGCGGGAGCGGCGGCGGCGGGAGCAGGAGCAGGAGCAGGAGGCGGCAGCAGCAGCCGCGGCGGCGGCAGCGAGAGCAGCAGCAGCAGTCAGCGGCGGCGGTGCCGAGGGGAAGGAGGGGGAGCGGCGGAGACAAAGAGCGGAGCCTCCTCTAGCGGGGGAGCCCGGCTGCCGCCGCCGCCTCCTTCTCCGCCTGGGCTTGAGTGTGTCGGGCCGGCCGGCGGGGACCCCTCCCCGGCTCCCGTGAGTTTGGGTGGGGGGCCCTCACCCGTGCTTTCTGCCCCACTCTACCCCACTGTCAGCTCTCCGGGCTCTGCCTCTGCTCTCCCGGCCGAGGGCGGCCCCCTCCCCCCCATCACCCGCCCCCACTCGCGAGGTAAGAGCCGGGCCGGGATGGGGAGCGGTGCGGGGAGAGGAGGGGCTCCGTGCGCGCGCGTACGGGGCTGTGGGGTGGGAAAGGGGAGAGTCCGTAGGTTTGGGGTACAGGGCACCGCCGGAAACTTGGGCTGATTGAACAGAGTTGATGTGGGGCGCCCCCTTCCCGCGAGGAAAGGTGGATGGGGCTGGGCTCTGGGGGGGGTTCTCTTTCGCTCCGATCAGCCCCTTCTCCCCACACCCCGCCCTCGTGCCGTTGGGGCCCGGGGAACCCCCCACCCCACCTTCAGTGAGGCATCTGCACTTTTAAACATCCTTCCCCTCTTTCCTTCCTTCCTTTTCATCCCTACCCGGTGGTCTCTTTTCCTCTCTCCTTTCTTTTGCCTCTTGGGCGGGTGTCGCTGTGTTTTGGAGGTGGAGTGCGTGGGGCGCCCGGGGAGGAGGAGGAAAGGAGGGGGCGGGGGCCCGGACCTGGTGGGCACCTTCAGCTCGGGTTAGGAGCCCAGAGGTGGAGTGGAACGCTGGGGGTGCAAGCACGGGTATTTTGCTTTGCATTGTGGAGTGATAAGAAGAAGGAAATAGGTTGTGGTAGAGGTCTGTTGGGGAGGGAAGAGAGAATTTGCCCAGGGAGGTTGATGGGGCGGAGATAAAGCAGCGGGTTTAGTCTCTGGGACTCCCGGCTGGCGGTGGCTCCTGACTGGCGGAGGCAGGAAGCGCTGAGCTCCCAAGCCTCCTGGGAAGTAGCTCTTCCTCCCCAGAGCTACGGAGCTCCTTAGCTGGGTCGAGGGGAAAAGCAGAAAGAACCTTGGATCCAAGGGGGAAAATGGAGAGGAAGCAGCCTGACTTACCTCTTGGGCTCTCTTGATTGGCAGTGCTGCCCAGGACGTTACAGTCAGGTCTCGTAGAAGTAATGTTTGCCAAAGGCACATAACGTGCTGGATTTCAAATTGTCGGTCCTGGGCCACATAAAATCGAGACGACTTAGTAGTCATACTTGTTACCCAAGTTTCTAAATAGTTTTACATTCTCTCGTATTCCTGGAGGCAATTGCAATGTAAAATTACCTCATTGTTTAGGGTTTTAAGTACTAACTTGCTCATAAACACAACTTATTTTACTTTGTGTAGAGGGATTTCACTTGCAAAGCACCTTAATTGGTAAACAATAAAAATTCTGGAGAATGCTGGCATCTTTCTGCTGGTGAATACTGAAACACCTGACATAAATAAGCATTTGAACAACTTCTCGGAGAGGTTTTGATGGACATACTGGTCTCCATTTTCCATTTATTTGACTTGATTTGCCTTCCAAACTAGTTAATGATTGATCCATCCCATTTTCAAACCATCATCTAGATTATAGTTGACTTCCAGATACAGAGGAGGCAATAGATTTGGAGTCAGGAAGGATAGGACCTGTGATATGATTAAATAAACTATTTTTTCCCCCATGTTGAGGGGAATTTCTCCACATGTTAATTTATTTCTTAGTATATTTCCAAACAGACCAATTTCTTTGACTTGCTACAGAGGATGGAGGAATCCAAACCAGGCAAAAATCAAGAGGAATCAAAGGCTGTGTGATACAAAAATCCCCACAGTGTTATGCTTTTGCAGAATCCTAGCCTGCATTCTTGAGCCAGACATTGAAGATGATTGAATGAACTATTAATGCAGGTCAGCACCTTTTCATCAACTTAAATTGTTACTTCCTTATGCTTAGAGAGATTATGATGTGTCAGAGGTAGGACTTCAGGATTGAATTTAGAACTTTCAGGGTCTATGACTTAGTCTCTATACACTACACCATGATGGGGCTGGGCATATGCCAACTGGGCACAGTTTCTTGGCAAAGAACAGGTTCATTCAGTTGTACTCTTTTTACCAGCTATGTGACCCTGGACAAGTCACTTAATCTTTTTAGTGTTTCTGGACAGGTCTCTAAGACTAAGTTGAAGAAAACTGTGCTGACCTGCATTAAGAGTTTATTCAATCAAATCAAAGGTCCAGTTTCTGTCTCTCTCCTTTCTGACTCCCTGTTCATTGGCAATTCTTTAGTTAGAGTTGGAGTGTCAAACCCAACAGCATGTGGTCAGATTAAAATGTAATTGGGAAATATTTAACAAAATAAAAATATAGTAAAACGTAGATAACATTACATTTTAAAACTAATTCACTCTGTGGCTCCCAGGCTTCCTTTTGTATGGAAACCCTGGGCTTCTGTTTGAATTGGATAAATTACAGGCCCAGTCTCTAGCCTTCCTAGATCCAGTATGCACTAGTCTATATTTTGCCTTTTGGTAAGTTTCTAGTTATCATATGCTTATGTGAAGGTGCTTAATCATGTTCCTAATTGAACTTTTTGACCTATGCCAAGCTTCTGAAAATTTCTGAACTTCTGTCATTTACACTACTGCTGTTTTCCAGTAAGCGGCAGAAACTGTGTAAGGGTGTCTTCAAGGCATCAGCATTAAGTACACCGGTTGGATTCTTGAGTGGACATATTGGTGGGTATATACAGACTGTATATAACCTTTTATCATCCCCAAAGGACTGTTTGATTGCTTTCTACTACCTGAAGCCTTTTACTTTAACTCTGTCCTTTGCATTTATGTAATTTGCTCTGGCTGTAGCTCTGCGTGATAGGAACACTTTTAATTGGTGAAGCTGCAGTGAACATTGGGGGAGAAATGGTGCTTGGGGAGATGGGTCTGTAACTTTAAAAGTGAGATTTAATGACCTTATATTATACGAGTGCTTGCTGGCTCTACTGGGGAGGAAGTTTTGAGAGTTGGGAAGCTAAGTTTCTTCTTAAATTAGCTGGAAACTACCTACAGATTACCCCAGGGAGAGAAGAAACTAAAATGTGTTCTTGTTCAGATGGTTTGTGAATGGGGCCATCAAATTGTTTCTTTCTGAAAATGAATTATGGAAATACTTCAAAATTTGCTTAAAAGGCCTTAGCTGCAAATATTTGTGAAATGTACTTGGTGGCCCAGATGCATGAGTTCAGGCAACTCCAGGGTCACTGAAGGCAAGTCATTTGAACTGGTTTTCAAAGTAAGCAGCTCCAGCAAGTCAGAGTGGTTTCCTTCTTCCTGTATTATTTAGTGGTATGGTTTTAAAATTTAAATAAATCTTTTCTTCTGCCATGACTTTTTCATTTTGAATTTTCCTTTCTTACACTGAAGTTGCAAGGTATTTCTCTGAGGGCATAATTATTAACCCTGAGCTATAAAGAATAAAAAGTTTATTCTTATGGATATTTATATAGCAGTTATAAGTTTTGTATACATAATTAGTTGATGAAAATCTCTTTCTGGACTATATTCTAAGCATTTTCTGTGCACCTGTGATTTCACTGGTAAAAGGGAATACCTACCCCACACCAATATAGGTCAGGACACTGTATGGAACTTAGAGGCTTTCACTGCTTCCAGGATCATTGAGAGGTTAATAGCTTACCCAGGGGCCAGTATGTAGAACTTGAACCCAGATCTTCCTGGCACAAGCATAGTTCACTATCCATTATACCACTTTGCTGCGCATTTTCACATATGAATTAAATTTGGTTCTTTGAAAATGTTTCAGTGGAAATGGAAGTTGCCAGGATTCCTGCTGACTGGGTGATAAGTGAAAGCTAAACATCAGCATCAATACTCAAAGGGGTGTACATTTTTGACAGATACTTGAGATACCTAGGCAGAGTATACCTGTTGCCTCTTTTGTTCTCTGATGTTTTGCACATCTTGGGTATTTAATTAATACTTAATAAGCTAATGACCATTTCTGTCTTGGAAACCAGCTTGGTAGAGCAGATAAAGAGCTGATTTCTTATCTAGGGGACCTGGGTCTCGCCTTTGACAAAGACTGGTTTTGTGACTAGGAAAATAACTTAACCTCTCAATGATCTAAAAAACTCTCTAAAACTTTAAGTTGTAGAGCTAGTCCTCATCTTAATTACCAAAGAGTTTCTTTCTTCAAGGTTCCTGGCAGCAAAGAAATGATAACATTGGAGTCTCTCTTCCTATTCTATCTTCCATCTCTGCTCTTCTAGCCCTTTTTTGTTTTTAGTTTTGAAAGTTGTGAAATTTCGAAAGGAAGCCCCTGTAAATAGATGAACATATGAGGATCAAAACGACAATATATGTGAAAGGTTTTGTAACTCCAACGAAGTATATGAATATAAACGGACATCATTTTTTATTGTGATGATGATAGCATTTTATATTCATTGGCATTTAGTTGGTAAACAATGATAGCTACAGATACGAAAGTATTCTCTAGCCTTTCGTATGAATTACTATTTTCCTGCATGTTGTCTGTTTGGCATGCCACTAAAATGATTTTTCTGTTGTGGAAAAATAAACTTGTAATTACTCAGTGCCAGTAGGTTATCATTTATCATTAGCATTTGGTGGTTTTTTTTGGATCGCTCAAAGAGATAGCTAGCTAGGGGAAAAAACAAACAAACATTTCCCAAGAGATGGCTTTAAAAATCAAGAGACTTTAAAACCGTTGCTTGATTTTTTCTCTTATTATCAATATCTTATTATCTTGGTACCTCTTATCTGACACTTTTCTCCTTAGAAACTTTCAGTGGCTTGCTTTTTGTTTTTCAGTCATGTCTGACTCTCTGTGACCCCAATTGGGGTTTTCTTGGCAAAAATAGATACTGGAGTAATGCTTTGCTATTTCCTTCTCCAGTTCATTTTGTTAATGAGGAAGTGAGGATGATAAGTTAAGTGACTTGCCCCTGGTCACACAGCTAGTAAGTGTCTGAGGCCAGTTTGGAACTCAAGGTGAGTCTTCCTCACTCCAGGGCCTGACACTCTTTCCATTGTGTCACCTGACTGCCCATCAGTGGCTCACTGTTGACTACTAAGTGAAGCCAGAGCAACTATGCAACTTGTTTTTCAAGTTTCTTTCTACTGTCCCTTAAATGTATCTACTGTCCACTGTTCCTGAATATGAACCAAACTTTATGATGTGTTCTGTACTTAGTGTCTACCTTTTTGAAATCTTAACCATTTATCATTCAAGGCCTAGCACAGATGCTACTTCTTCATGAAGCTTTCTCACATCCCTTCCATAGGATATCATTCTGCCTTACTCCTATCTCATGGCACTTCAATTTTTATGTCTTGCTTTATATATAGTTCTTTGTGTTGTGTGCCATGTCATATTGGAAACTCCTTAAGGTAGGAAACATGACATTTATTTTTGTGTGGTTTCCCCTCACTGGCAACTAATTGGTGTAGTGTTAGATTTGGAGACAAGAAGACATGAGTTCAAATGATGACTCAGACACTTAGTAGCTATGTGACATTGGGCAAGTCTCAATCTCTTTCAGCCTTAGTTTTCTCATCTGCAAAATGGGATGAGGATCAAAGTGCTTTGTAAAACTTCAGTGCAAATACTAGCTTTTATTTAGTACTCTAGTATTTGCTGAATAATATCAGATGATAAATTTGTTAGGTGACCATGAAATTCTGTTACACCCTAAGATTTTAGCAAGTTTGAAAACTTGATCTGGGACCATGTTTTTAAATTTTTTTTTTGCTTAAAGGTATGTCTGAATAATGGGAAAATTCCCTGTTGCTTATCATATAGCTGTTCTCAGTCATACTGAAAACTTTTTCATGAAAACAAAAACCTTCCTGTCTAGTGGGTGGGTTGAATGTTTTACTTGTCAACCGATTAGATTCTTTCTAGAAGTTAACACAAAATAGAAAAATTGAGCAAAGCATTTCATATAGTTTCACCCTGTTGGAATGCCACAAGTAAGTTTCTTATCCACATCTCCTCCTACCATGCTTGAGAAGGGCTGATTTAAAGGAATACTGGATAACAGAAAGTTGACTGGATAGCCCCAATGTAACAGCAGCAGTCCCCACAGGTCCTGCTTCTCCACAGAAATATGATAATGTCCTGAAGAGATTCCCTCTGCAGTTGAGAATAGCTTCTTCTTGTTTATTCTGTTACTAAGCTTTCCAGATTCGTTATTTCAGGAAGTCTTGCTGTTTCCATTAACAGGATGAGAAATTGGTCTTTGAGATCAATAACTAGTAATGGTTAGAATGCATTTATGGCTATGGTGGGAACATGGATTCATCATATCTGTCATATAAGTAAATGATGGGCTGGTTTTGGAATGAGCTTTCTTTAGAGTGAATAAAATTTTAAGCTGGGGAAATGGAAGTTAACATTGATGTAATTTAGTTTATTTTCTGCCGGTTTATTCTGTCAAAATCTTGTTTATACATAGTTGTTGTATGTTGTCTCTCCCATTGGAGTGGGAGCTTCTTGAGGGCAGGGACTGGGTTTTTGTTTTGTTTTGTTTTTTGACTTTTTCTTAGTAACTCCAGCACTTAGCACAGTGTGTGGCATGTTATAGTTGCTTAATAAATACTTGTTGACTTAACCTCACTGTTTAGGAGAAAGGTTACTGAAGAATTTAATCTTTTTTGGGGGGGGCAATGAAGAGTAAATGACTTGCCCAGGGTCACATAGCTAGTAAGTGTCAAGTGTCTGAGGCTGGATTTGAACTGAGGTCCTCCTGAATCCCTGGCCAGTGCTTTATCCACTGCACCACCTAGCTGCCCCAGTACTGCAGAATTAATTAAAAAAAAAAATCTGGGCTAGTCAATAGAGATAAAGGATAAGAGATGAATTATGTAATTTCTCTGGTACAGGGAACTCTAGAACTACCAGCGTAGATTAGCACCTCTGCCATTTACAGTCTTAAAGAGTTTCCTGGGGAACTGAGAGAAGTGAAATGACTTTTCCAACGTCACATAGCCAGTATATATCAGAGGCAGGATTTGAATTTAGGTCTGTCATTCTCTCCATTCTTGTCATGTTATTTCTTTTGAAACCTATAGCATCTCGTGTTCCTAGGTCATGTCCCATCCAAGAACTAAGGGAGCCAGATCCTGTATAGGTGATGATGTCTGACTTATTCAAATGGGTATAGACAATACTTGAATTTATGGAACTTGAATTTATGATTAAGCCTTCAAATCTTGGAATCAATCTTGCTGCTGTAAAAATTTTAACTGGACCCTAATCTGTAAACTCCTGGCTGGCTGGCCAATCTGAAAAAATTAGTATAACTGTTTGATCTGAGAAATTATAACTGACTATCTGGCTCACTAATCTCTGTAAGCTTTTAATTTAATATGGAAAGAGCCAATAGGGAGGCTCCCCCTCCCCCACTGCTGATTAGAAAAAGATTAGGAAGCTTCTTTTCAATTACACAAAAAACAGGGTTTAATGAGGTGAACCAATTTAGAAATAAGAATAAAAGAGAGGTAGGATAATACAACCTGACTGCGTTTTAACTTTCTCCCTGCCACTATGAAAATCTCCTCCCATGTCTCTTGCCTGTGGTGTGACTGGCCACTGCCAACGCTGCTAGCTGCTAACAACCCAGAGTCGCATCCCCTTTCTCAGTCTTCCCCTTTCACTGTCAGCCTCACCAGCTCTCTGTAGCGTCCTTCTTCACTCCTCCACTCTCTCCTTCACTCTTCCTCCTGTCAGCTGCCCCCAGTGACTCACTGGAAACCTTTTCTCACCAGCAGCTTCTTTCCTTCTTAGCTCCCCAGCTTCACTCTTCCTCTCACTAACGGACAGCCATACCCTCTCTCCATAGCCTCAAAGCCTTTATGGACCACCTCCTCTTCACTACCTCTTCTCACTCTCCCTTCCTATGTCTCCACCCCCCAGGCTATATAATGAATAGAAAGCCTGAGAGATGGAGTACCTTGTAAAATGAAGGCAAAGATTGAAGGATGGTTTAGAGAGGATAGAGTTCAAGACCTGGAATCAGGAAGTACTGAGTGCAAATCTGGCAGTAGAGACTTACTAACTGTATGACCCTGGGCAAGTCACTTCACTCTGTTTGCCTCAGTTTCCTCATCTGTAAAATTAGTGGCAGAAGGAAGTGGCAAACCACTGCAGTGTCTTTGCCAAGAAAACCACAAATGGGGTCACAAAGTTCGATACAACTGAAATGACTGAAGAACAACATGAGTGAGAGAGGTGATAAAGCCTAGAACTAGAGTAGTAGTTGGGTAAATGGGAAAGGGGGCCAGTGAGAGAGAAGTGGAAAAAAAAACAACTTGAGTTCAGGAAGGAGAATGATGGATAATGAAAGTTAAAGTTAAACTGCAGAGTTTATGCATTTTTATCTAGGCAATAGGGAACCACTGGAGTTTGAATAGGGGAATGACTTGGTCAGATCTGCACTTGAGAAAGGTCACTTCTGCAGCTGTTTGGAAGATGGTTTGGAGTAGGAAGAGACTTAAGGCAGGCAGGAAGGCCAATTAGGAGGACATTTCAGTAGCCAACGGGGCTTGAACTAATCTGGTGTGTGTGTGAGCAGACAGGGTTGGATTTGAAAGATAAGGGTAGAAAGGACCAGCTTTGGCAATTGATTGGATGTGTGGGGGCACTGAGGTGGCACAGTGGATAGAGCGCTGTCCCTGGAGTCAGAAGAACCCGAGTTCAAATCTGGCCTTAGACATTTATTAGCTGTGTGACTTGGCATGTCACATAATCCCAATTGCCTTCCCCACTCCAAAAAAAAAGATTGGCTATGTGGAGTAAGGAAGGGTGAGGAGGAAGTAGCTAGGGTAAGGCTGAAAGCCCCCAACAGAAATAGGGAAGTATAAAGATAACATATTGTTCCCTCACTGAGTTTTCAGTCTCTTTGGTAGATGTGACACACAAATAATTATGGTAAAATACCTCCACCTGCCCCAGTTTATTCTTTCACCCCTCCCCCCAGTTTGGTCATCTTTCTTTGATTTCTTTTTCTTTCTTTTTTTTTTTTTTTAGTGAGGCAGTTGGGGTTAAGTGACTTGCCCAGGGTCACACAGCTAGTAAGTGTTAAGTGTCTGAGGCTGGATTTGAACTCAGGTCCTCCTGAATCCAGGGCCGGTACTCTATCCACTGCGCCACCTAGCTGCCCCCATCTTTGATTTCCTTTTACCACTATTCTTATATCTACTCTGTAGCTGAGTTCTTTTTTTGTCCACATCCATAGCATCTCTTGCATTTTCCTCTTTCTTTACATTCTCGTTGCTTCCACCTTAGTTAAGAGATACATACTCTTTCCCAGTTAATATAGTTTATGCATGGCTTGCAAATTGACTTTGCTTAAGTGCAGATCTAATCAGATCCTGCCTTCTTTCTGAGCATTTCCCCTGGCTGTCCCTATGCCTGGAATGTTCTCCCTCCTCCTTTCAGCCTTCTGACTTCTTTCAAGGCTCTGGCAAAATCCCACTTTCTACCGGAAGCTTTTCCCCATCTTTCTAGTGCTTTCCTTCTGCTGATTATTTACAATTTCTCCTATATAGATTTAAAAAAAATAGTTATTTGTGTGTTGTCTCCTTCATTAGATTGGGAGGGGACTGTCTTTTACCTCTATAGTTGCTGCACTTAGCTCATACAGTAGACACTTAATAAATGTTTACTGAGTGACTGAACTCTTTTCATAGTCCTTAGAAACCTTCCATCCTATTGCCTACAGGGAAAAAAAAAATCTAAATTTGGCTCCCCCCTACCAGTCTAACCATATCTCACATTCTCCCTCCTTTTGTGCAGTGTTCTAGCAAACTAGACTGCTTTGCTGCTTTCCCCTTCCCCAGCACACCTTGCTACTTTGGTCTTTATGTCTTTATTCATAGGAGGCCCTCTTTTCCTTACCTGTGGAGTTCTTCCACATATATCATCTTTCCCATGAAGTCCTATCTGGATAACTCCATGCCATCCAGAGGTGAGAGGCTTAATTTTCTCCTGGTGATTTTTAAGGTACTTTCCTTCATCCACCTGAGCATTCAAATTAGCAGTTAATTTGTGTTTATATTTCCCATTTCCTACTAATTCAGTAAGTTCCATGGGACCTTGCACATTTTTGGTAAATTATATACATAAGCCAAATACTTAAGGAAGCACTTAGATGGAAAAACAGTGATTAAAAACAGAAGTGATCACCAAGCACAAGCGCATGGTGTTTTTGGAGAGAAATTTGATTGTTGATTCTTCTTTGAGGCAGGGGGCACGGTTATGACATATGGACTATTTTTTTTTTTTTTCAAACAGCATCCTGATGCCTGGGAAGTTGGTATTTCCAATCAGAGATCACCTAGAAAAAGCAGTTTGGAAAAGCTAGAACTATTCAAAAATTCCTAGCAGTTTGTGAAGAAGTGTTTCATATTGAATCCTCATCTCTATTCTGAGCAAGTGGTTTGGGATATTTTAGTGTGAAAGGTACCTAGCTTTTCACCTACCCATCTTTGAAGGCTCAACTCAAATAGTACCTTTTTCAGGAAGTTTTTCCTGATAACCCAGGATCTTTCTTCCTCTCTTAGGCCTTATATAGTATTTGACTTTCAACTCTTCTATGTGGTTAAAGTCTTATTTTGTATTATAGTTATTGGGTGGGGAGGAGGGCAGCTAGGCGACGCCATAGTGGATAGAGCGTTGGCCTTGGAGTCAGGGTGACTCAACTTCCTAAATTCAAATCTGGCCTCAGACACTTACTAGCTGTGTGACCCTGGACTAGTCACTTAACCCTGTTTGCCTCAGTTTCCTCATCTGTCAAATGAGCTGGAGAAGGAAATGACAAACCACTCCAGTATTTCTGCCAAGAAAACTACAGTGGTCAAGAAGAGTCAGGCTGAACAGCAACAAAAACTACAGTTATTTAGATCTTAGAGTGATAGCTGGAAGGAATCTTAGAGGTCATTTAGTCAAGAGGAAACAAATTCCTGGCAGCAAAATTCAGTCCTAAACCAGATTAAAGTGTAACAAGGAGGGCAGCTAGATGACACAGTGGATAGAGCCCCGGCCCTGGATTCAGGAGGACCTGAGTTCAAATTTGACCTCAGACACTTGAAACTTACTAGCTGTATCACCCTGGGCAAGTCACTTAACCCTCATTGCCCAGGCCCTACCCCCCCAAAAAAAGTAACCAGGAAGTAGTTAACAATAAATAAAAATACAACATAGATGATGTTAATTTGTGGTTTCCCAAGTTATCCCTGGCTATTTGAGTTTGAACACTGAACTCATCTGACACATGAGGAGATTGAGGTCCAGAGATGGTAAAAAGGAGGCATGTAGATACATGTAGAAGTCACAGAGATTAGTCAGGATTCAAACTCAGTTCCTGGAACCTCCAAGTTTTGTCCACTTTCCATCATATTACTCTGTGAATGTGTCATGTATCTCTATTAGATTATAAGTGCCATGAAGACCTGGGTCCTATTGTTGGGATCATAGGTCCCTTGTAGCTTTTTGTTGTTGTTGTTGAGGGGCAGTGAGGGTTAAGTGACTTGCCCAGGGTCATACAGCTAGTAAGTATCAAGTGTCTGAGGCAGGATTTGAACTCAGATCCTCCTGAATCCAGGGCTGGTGCTTTATCCACTGCACCACCTAGCTGCCCTCCCCTTGTAGTTTTAAATCTTAGAAATTATCTTGGCCAGCCCCCTCATTTTACAGATGTAGAAACTGAGGCCCAGAGAGGTAAAGGCAATATTAGATCTTTCATAAACTTAATACTTTTCCTATTTTAGTAAATAGTGTATGTTTAATGAATATTTGTTGAATTGGATGGTGAGATAAGTTACTTTTCTGTATATTAAACATTTCGAGTATTAAGCATGAGATTCAACAGGGAAGAGTAAATAGCTATGAAAACAGTTTTTTGACATAAGATGAATTTATATTAGCTTCCTTATTTTCTGAAATGGGGTTGGAGTTACTATTTTAAATTTTGTGGTGCTGAATGATTCCATTGCTGATCCCTGCTATGTGTTAAATTTAACTGGCTCAAAGATAGAAACGTTAAATTTGTTAGAGAGTAAAACCCTATTAATATAGAAGAGCCCCCAAATAAAGAAAAGCATCATGTTTTGTTCATTAAGATATTAAATTTGAAAAATATTTATGGACCTTTATCATAATTGAAAAATGTATATTGAAATACACAGGCAGTTTACATTTAATTCCACCATTTTTGTTTATGTTGTAATTTAGTGAGCTTTTAGTTGGCCTTGAGCCCATTCAAGTTTGAATTTTGGTGGCTCTCATCCTCTCCTCGGTTATGCCTCTTGGCTCTACATTTCTGGTGCACGAGGGATTAAGTTAAATGTCAACTAAATGGACTGGTGAGATGGGATAGAATGCTTAAAATATTAAAATCGGGGAGGGGTGGCTATAATAGGAAATTTGGAAACACGTGAAAATAGAATGTATGGACACACATGCCTGTGTGTTTGTGGCCCTTCAATAATGTGGTATGTCTTGGTTTTATTGAATTGGGCAAGTCCATAGGTTTTCTTCCTCTCCCACTTCATGCTAAAGCAGTTGTTTAACCTATTACAGGTTACATAATATCATTTAATTTTTATTATTTTGATGAGTTATTGCTGTTCAAGTATGTCCTTTGTAGTTGCCTGAAATTGTTTAAAATCTATCACTCAGAGTAATTTGCCCAATTGTAAACTTGTCTTGCCTTTCTTCTTGTGTCCTTTTTTATTAGTGGTAGTCCATGCATGCTCGGGCAGATAGGTGGTACAGTGGATAGAGCATTAGATCTACAGTCAGGAAGACCTGGGTTCAAATTCAGCCTCAGTTATTAGCTGTGTGTCCCAGGGCAAGTCACTTAACCCTATTTGCCTCAGTTTCCTCATCTGTAAAGTGAGCTGGAAAAGGAAATGGCAGATCACTCCAGTATCTTTGCCAAGAAAACCCCAAAGGGGTCACAAAGAATAGGACGTGACTGAAATGACTCAACAAACACTGAGTCCATTATTTATATTCAGTTTGTAAATGGAATGGAATATTGGGGTCCATTATATAAAGAACATTGACCCCACTGCTCTTATATTAGTTGGACTCTAAGGAAGGGATCATTTTCTAATGGATTTTGGATATATGTGTGTGTGTTTGTGTTTAAAGGCATGCATTTCCAACATCTTTAGAAGACCACTGGACTTTGGAAGGGCAGAACAATTAAGTTCATAACTGCTGAAGGTAGGTAGATGGGTGGTCAATCATTGGAGAAAGATGGTGGTCAAAAGTAAGAAAGGGATTCTTTAAAGGCAATCAAAAAAAATTTTGAATCACAAAGGAAAGTGATGTCTGCAAACTGTATGTCTTAGCTTTTGTTATACTGTTCTTAACAATTTTGGCTCAGTAGCTGAGGGAGTCAACAAATATTTTAATTACATGACTTGTCTCAGCTGCAGGAGATAGCAATAACGGTCATTCTTTTTGGTGATCTTGCCAATTTGTTCATTTTATAGATAATCTTAACAGCTTGTGTCAATGCTGTGAACCTAGAATTGAGTGAAAATGATATGATCCCTTTTCCCCACTGTTGACATTAGAATTAGTAAAACCTCCTAACTAGTCTTCAGGCTCCTCTGACAAGGGTGAAGTAGATAGGCACATAGCAAATGATTTGGAGACAGTGTTTCAGAAGGGAACTGAATGTCTGCTGACCTTTTTGGAAGGTGCAGAAACTGCATGGCTGAAATTGGTCTATCAGCTACAGAAATGAATCCATCTTTTCCAATTCTTAGAGACCTTCTAGTTTTCCTCATTTCTCTTGACTAGTTTTGTATCTCTTGCCTGTCCCTCTCAAAGCATTCTCTTGACAGCATGATTTCTCTCAAGTTTTTCCTTTTTCCCCCCATCTTTTTTCATTACCTCTCTTTGCACAGTCATTCCTTTGTATTCAACTGTTGCCTCTTTTCCAGGTTGCCTACATTTGGAAAAATCTTCTGTACTTTGGTCAAGGTAATTGGTACCAGTCCCCTTTCTCTTTGCTATAAATGTGCTTTTATGGATCAGTAGATAAGATTCAGCGACAACTTAATAGGAATTATCTATCACATTGTCCACTTCAAAATAGAAATTAGGTAATAGGGCGCTTTTATTTTCTTGGGGTCTGTCCCACTTGGATTATGTTTTTCTTGAAATCCCTAGGCTTAGTTATATTTCTTCAGCTAGGAAAACTGGTTTCTCATTCTAATAATAGATTACATTTTTACTGACTTCTCTGATAGACTTAGTTCCTCCCCTGGAATAGAGGGAGGAAAAAAAAAATGTTTTCTTGAAGAGAGTTCTAATTTGGAGCTGATTAGTGGATCCGCTGACAGCCCAGTGCTTGGGTTAGGGTACCTCTGTTTATAATTCTCCTGGGTCAGGGAGTGGAAGCAAACTCATTTGAAAATAGAGCTAAATATTTCTGTAAGGGGAACATCAGGTTAATTTTTGATATCTAGATGCTGAGATTGAAATTTCAGCCCCAGTATTTAGAAGTGTACACAGTGACTATAATTACGCTTCGTTAAACCTTTTGAATTACCAGCATGGGTACTCTTCTACACAGCTGACCTTTTTGTAATTAAAATCCTTTCGTCCCTATGTTTTTTTATGTCCTTAAGATAATGGGAAAATAGTCCCTATTTACAAATGTTGTGCTGTGTGTATCTGTACACGTATAACATTAAATATATGAAGATGAAGATTCTTTTACCAAAATTAATTAAACCATAATTTCTTTATGTGAAATCATGTTAATGCTAAGGATTATGTATTTGTGCTTTCATATTTGTTGAATTCAACAAATATTGGTTGAATGAACATATAGGTTTGTGCCATGAGCATCCTGACATTAGACAGAAATTTGACTGAAACCATCAGAAACCATTCACAAAGAGATAATTTGAGGGGGAAAAATGGCTAATTTCTTTTAATAAAGGCTCACTTTTTATATTTGCCTGGTTTCCTTTTTCTATGAACACAACCATCTGTGTGCTCATCCTGGAAGCTCTACAGTTGGCAATTGTTTATGGGTTATGGGTTTTTTTCACCCTTTTGTTTTTTTTTTTGCTGCTACTAAAGATTGCAATATTCTGGAACCAACTTAGCTGTGTGTGTGTGAGTGAAGGTTTTAGCTGGTCACATCTTCAGACCTTTGGATGTTTAATTTCTCTGGTGTAAAGGATCAAAATAAAATTTTTAGGGGAAAGAGCATAAAAGTGCTACAATCCTTGGAAAATTATAATGTATAAGGGAAAATTATAATTTGGACATTCGTTTTGTTTTTGGATGTTTTTAGTGAATAATATTTAGTTTAGTCAAGCTCTCTGCTCTGTTTTCAACTATGATCTTGCTGTTTCTCCTTTTTTCCCCTCTCTTTAGAAATGTGGTCCTTTTTTTTTGTTTCCTAGAATTTCAAGGGCTACTTTATAAGATATAGTAGTTGGAGTTGAGAGACTGGGGTTTGAACATGTGGCCTTGAAAACCATAATCATTGTTCCTTGTGTCAGAACCAGTGCTTCTGCTCTTTTGGAATGAGAGCGCTGGTTTGGAGTTAGACAACCTAGGTTTCAATCCCTAATCTGCCAGCTCCTGATGATGTGACTTTGGGCAAGTCATTCCATTACACCTTTAGAGGAGGGACTGTTTTTTGCCTCTCTTTGCATTCCATTTCTTAGCATTGTACCTAACAGATAGAAGAAGATGCTTAATGAGTGTTTATTAACTAACTGGCATAACCTTTGTGGCATTTAAAATTAAATGTGGTTGCCCTATAATGGTCCCAAGTTTAGGGAACGTAGCTGGAGTTTATCATATCTTTGTTACTTAGAAATTAGAAGCTATTGCACCAGTTTGGGGGCATTAAGCATTTATTAAAGCATCTTAGATATTAATAAAGAGAGCGCACATGGCTTTGAAAGATAGAAAAGCCTAGCTAGGAGAGAGGAGAGAGAAAATGGGGAACCATAGTGGGCTATGTCTGCTCTCACCAAGTTCCAGGGCCAAGAGAGTGATCAGCCAGCATAAGCTCCCTGAGGGAAGGATGAGAGGTGGCCCTTACATACTGCTTAAAGCTAATTGG
The DNA here is from genome assembly GCF_019393635.1 of Dromiciops gliroides. NCBI lineage: Eukaryota > Metazoa > Chordata > Mammalia > Microbiotheria > Microbiotheriidae > Dromiciops > Dromiciops gliroides. The sequence goes on along the minus strand of NC_057863.1, from coordinate 184,894,953 downwards.
CTAGCATCATTCATATCTATTAGTTCACTGGATTTGAGGGTGGTTTGGCGCAGTGTGTGCTGATGTCAGAGCCCATAGAACAGATCCTCTGGTGAGAACAAGGCTTTCAGGTGGGTGTGGTAACTTCCTGACTCTGGGCTGGCCTTAAGAAAGGTCAGGCCAGGCTCTGTCAGTGGGGGGCTTCTGGGAGTACCCATCTCATGTAAAAAATGGAAAAGAGTTGTTCAAATCTCTATGGTTCCTTACAGCTCTCACATAAACTCTAGTTCTTTGGTTTTGACTTTGATGCCATTTCAAAATGATTTTTGGTTTCACTTTTCTTCCATTTCATTTCAGGACTTTTTACAGCTTCTTTTTCTGTTCAACCCTTATCTATATATTCTTGAATTGCTTTTAAAGAAAAAAAAAAGCTCCCCTTTTCCCCCTAAAGTTCCTGCCCCTATGTTGTTGAATGTTAATGTAAGTTTTAAGCGACATTTTGGACAAACTTAGGTTTTAAAGGTACAAGCTCATAGAGAATCTAGATATATCATTCGATTCTGATATGCTGATTCTTATGCTACAAATCACTTCCTTCAACACCCTCTTTAGTGTTTGTTAAATTGGATTTGGATGAAAGTGTATTTCTATTAATTTTAAAATGTCATTGTGAGAGTACTTGTAGCACATCTAGTTTACATTTCAGTTCCATATATCTTGATTTGTAAAGAGAATCAGGAGACCTGTCTTTTTTCCTGCCTCTCCCAGTTGTTTGACCAGAGGTAAGTCACTTAATCTCTTTGGGTTTCAGCTTCCTCAGCTATGCAGTGAGAGGTTGAACTACACTAACTTAAAGTCTCCTACTAAAGGTCTGATATTCAAACTAGTTATTCAACATCAACTTCTCTGGCCATGTCTGATAGGGTATAGATTATTTCCTGTGTAGATTATACCTATACTCTCTCCTGCTCTTTACTGGAAGGTTACTTCTCTCTTTGTAGCCAAGATTAGTCATTAAAATTAGCCTACTTCAGCTACCTTTACATAACATTGTATTTTTTGGTTCATATACTTTGGTTATATTTATATAATTATAATTTTGCTTATATTATTTTTGTCATTATGTCTGTTGTTATCTTGGTTTTTCTTATTTTGTTCTCATCTTATTTGACCCATTTCTCTGAATTCCTCATTCATTTGTTTCTTAAAGTGCAATGATGATCATAACCCTGGTTTGTCCACCCATTTCTCAGTTGAAGGCTCCTATTTCATTTCCTGGTTTGTTTGTGATCAGAAAAGTGCTGTTTGAAATATTTTGTTATGTATGGGGCCTTTATTTGCCTCCTTGAGTTTATATAGTCCAAAAGTGGGCTCTTTGGGTTACAGTATGCCAACAATTACATTTAGAATAGTAAAGAAATAAAGAATATTTGAGCTGGAAGGGACCTCAGCGATCCAACCCTCTCATTTTTCACGTGAGGAACCTGAGACACAGAGCTGAAGTGACTTTCCCACAATTCTGTAGGTCTCCAGTGTCAGAGACAGGATTAAAACCTTGGTCCTCTGACTGCAAATCCAAGTAAGGGCTGTTAATTAGAGGTCCTGGCAGAGGAGTTTGGAGTTTGGTCTGCTCACATAGACAGTAGGAGGAAACCATTATTGCTTCTTAAAGAAATTGACCTGATTAAAAATGGTGTTTTGGGAAGTTTAGTTTGGCAGCATCATGCAGAATGGATTGAAGGGAAGAGAGACTAAAGGAAAGAAGGCTGGCTGGCATATTGAAGAAATCTAGTCCTTTACTTGGAATTTGTTCCCTCACCTTCTTTAATCCTTTTCTAACCATCCCTTTTCTAATCCTGAACATTTCCCTCTGCCTTTCTCCCCTCTTCCTTAGTTTAGTATTTATTGGATGATGGGAAACCTTGGCACCAGTCTTTGGGAATCCCTGAGACTAGACTATGTCTTCTTGTTTTATTGTCCTAGCTTAGATCACCTTCCTGAATTCCTGTCGGGGAATTTAATCTCTCAATTTAACTTGTACTCTTCCCCCCTCCTTCCCTTCCCCTCACCCCATCCCCTTTTTCCAACCCTTCTCTCTACTTTAACCTTCTCTCTCCCTTCTTATTGCTGGATTCCATCCCCATGTCCCCTAAAACAGTTTATTTTGATATAAGAAACTTTTATCTAGCACCTGAAATGTGCAAAGGATTGTGAATGGCTTTTGTGGTACAAAGACAGCCGTGAAGTAGGTGAAGGAAAGGAATAAACATTTATTAAGCTCTGCTTTGCCAGGCACTGTGCTAAGTGTTTTTGCAAATATCTCATTGGATCTTCACAAAAACCCTTCAATGTAGATACTATTATTATCTTCACTTTACAGTTGATAGAAACTGAGGTAGTCAGAGGTTGTGTCTTTGCCAGGGTCTCACACAGGTAGGCTAGTAAGTGCATGAAGTTGGGTTTTAATTTACAGTTTTCCTTCCTTCCTCCAGGCCTCATGTTGCCTAGCTGCCGCTAATGAAGTAGTTCTTAAGCTTTTTAAGGCTATCTTCCATCTTCTCAATATGTGTCTTGTGTGTACCTATTTATATACCCCAGTAGAGTCCAGGGCAGCTAGGTGGGTGCAGTGACTACAGTGTTGGGCGTGGCCAGGAAGACTCCTCTTTCTGATTTTAAATTCGTCCTCAGACAGTATAGCTGTTTGACCCTGAGCAAGCCAGTTCACCTTGTTTGTTTCACTTTCCTCATCTGTAAAATGGGCTGGTGAAGGAAATGAAAAGCCACCTCGGTCGTTGTTGTTTGTCCTTCATTCCTGAAGAGGACTGTGACATTGGGGTGATGTCGTGACTTGCACTGAATTGAAGTGAGGAAGGGCTGTGCAAGGTCACCAACCTCAGTCTCTCCTTGAGAACCACTTGGATTCAGTGGCAAGATATACATCAGAATGACTGGAGATGACCTCGGATGTTTAAGGCATTTGGGGTTAAGTGACTTGTCCAGGGTCACACAGCTAGCAAGTGTCTGAGGTGAGATTTGAACTCAGGTTCTCCCAACTTCAGGGCTGGTACCCTATCTACTGTGTCCCCTAGTTGCCCCCTCCAGTATATTTGCCAAGAAAACCCAAAATGGGGTCACACAGAATTGGACACAACTGGAAAACAATTACCTTAGAACCCAAGCTCCTTGAGGATAGGGATTGTTTTCCCTAGGGCTTATTATACTGCTTGGTCTATAATAAGCAGCTTAATAAAAGCTTATCGATTGATGGCTTCATGTGGTACAATGTGTCCATAAAATGATAGAGCATGTAATTTGAGGAAGAAGAGAGAGATCATTAGCAACTGGGGGGAATGGAGCCGGGGAGGACTTTTCCATAGGAATTCATACCTGGGCAGAGATTTGAAGGATTTTGAGAGATCTGGGTCAGGAGGCAGAGCCTTTTGTAAATATTGGGAGGTGGAGGATGTGAGGTAGGGGATTTTGATCCCTGCTGGTGTCTTATCCATCAACCTGTCAACATATCAGCCTGAGAATTTTCAAAAGAAACTGGCTTCTTCCATAGAGAAGTCGGCCTGACAAGAGAAGACAGAATAATGCTTAAACAGCTTGAGAAGGTTTTGGTCTTAGAAGAAGGTGTTTGGAAGCGTTGGTAGAGCTGAATGCTCTTTCTCTTGGATTTCTTTTATTTCAAGCAAGCCCTGCCCTGTTCTCCAACTGGCCAAATAAAACCACTATAACCTGGTAAACTTGAAATCTCAGGTCTTAGTAACTCTAGGAACTTTGTCTCAACTCAACACTTAGCCAGTCATGTCTTGAATACTTTATAACTGACCTCTGTGGTGAAGTGGTGAAACTCTGTGATAGAACTCGTCAGCCAATCATGCTGTTAGAGTTGTTGTGAAACTTCAATGTCCCTTTTAATTGTGTTTGACTTAATGTTGGGTTTGAGTGGACCTGGCCAGGGGTGTTAAACGGGCTGTCTTTAATCATTTTATCATCAAGTTGAAAGGAATTCCTGAGTCTATGTGGCCACTCCAGATGATTGAATATGCTCAGAAGGTCATTAAACTCCAGCTGGAAGGATCTTCAAGACTAGTCCAAGGGTTCTTAGTCTTTGGGGAATCTGTTGGATGGGGGGAAAATGCCTTTATTTTTTACTAACTTTTAACTGAAATGTAACATGACCTTCAATTACTTAAAAAGATTATTTTGATAAGTATTGATATGTTATCCTGTTTTTAAAAGAGTTAATGGAAGAGTGTGTGTGTTGTGTGTGTGTGTTACACACACACACACACACACACACACACAAGTATATGCAGCAGCTAAGTGACACAGTAATTAAAGAGCCAGGCCCAAAGTCAGGAAGATCTGAGTTCAAATCCCAGCCTCAGACACTTAGTAGCTGTATGACCCTGGGCAAGTCACTTAACCTTGTTGGCCTTAGTTTCCTCCTTTGTAAAATGAGCTGGAAAAGGAAATGGCAAACCACTCCAGTATCTTTGCCAGGAAAACTCCAAATGGAATCATGAAGAATCCGACATGATTGAAAAATGATTAAACATCAATACAAATGTAATTCAATTTGTTGTTGTTCGATGCTCAATAGTTTGCCGTTTCCTTTTCCAACTCATTTGACAGATGAGGGAACTGAGGCAAAGAGGGTTAAGTGACTTGCCCAGGGTCACATAGCTAGTAAGTACCTGAGGCTGGATTTGAACTCAGTTCTTCCTGACTCCAGGCCTGGCACACTCTCCATTAAGCCACCGAGCTCTTCACATAACTTTAGTTTAGATCAGCATGTTATGTCTTTATAACATCCACAGCCATCACCAGACTGCCAAAAGGGTTGGTCCATGAAAGGACAGAGAAAGGTAAAGGATACCTGATCTGATCCAGTCCTTTCATTTGACAGAGGAGGAAACAGAGGCCTAGAGAAATGAAAAGGATTTGTCCAAGACCATAGAAGGAGTAATTCTTGGAGTTGGAATTTGAACACAGGCTTTAGTTCAGAATCAGCTCTCTTTCATTCCCTAGTTCTGTTTTTATTGCTGTTATTCTCCTTCACTAGGGAATCATGGCAGAAGCAAGATTTATACAATCTTAGCTGGAAGGGACTTGAATAATAAGTCTACATTTTTTTGCAGAGGGAGAGATATGGGTTAGGTGTTAGAGGCAAATAAGAACAGGTTAGGAAGAGAGAGAGAGAGAGAGAGAGAAAGAATATGCACTTGGTTTGCACCTTCTCTTTTGTAACATCTTGGGTATAGAGCTCAAAGGGACTGGAGAGGTTTTTTTTTGACCTGCTCATTTTGTAGTGGAGAGGATCAAGGTCAGAGACATTAAATCACTTGTCCAGGTCACACAGTAATTCCCAGAGGTTATATTGTAACTCAGGTCCTTTGACTTCAGAGACTGTGGTCTTTCTATACTCTGCCATAGTGATAGATAGGAAAGGCCCATGAATATTGAAATTCAGAGCAGAAATAATGAACAGTTTGTGCACTGTTTTTTTGTTTTGTTTTGTTTTGTTTTATTTTTAAGATGAAATTAGGGTCTGGTATTTCAGTAAGATTCTCAAAGGGTTGGGTCCCCTGGTCACCTGTGCCCAGACCTGCCTCAAGCCTCAGTTTCCAAAGGCTATACTTGCAGAATATAAATTCTGACTGATCTTTTTTTTTTTTTTTTTAGTGAGGCAATTGAGGTTAAGTGACTTGCCCAGGGTCACACAGCTAGTAAGATTTGAACTTAGGTACTCCTGACTCCAGGGCCGGTGCTCTATCCACTGCGCCACCTAGCTGCCGCTTGACTGATCTTATTGAGCTGGAAAGGGTAGACTGGGTGTCTGGCAATGAGCTCTTCTAAACTTAGAGAATCCATCACCAGGTGTACTGTCCAAGATGAAAAAATTTTTGGCTGTAAGGACTCTTTTTAAACATGACTTCTTAAGTTCTAAAGAGCTTGAAGTTTACTTTGGTTGAGGCAGGACCCACGCTGGTGAAATCTCATAGCCTTGAAATAGTGATGTTATCCATTTTTAACAAGAGTCAGTGCAAATATAATTCATTTGTTGTTCACATAACTTAAGTTTAGATCAATGTCTTTATGAAAATACTTGTTGAAACTGTTAATGGAACGTCGGTGATAGGTAGTATTTTTCAATTTGTCAGACATTTTTTTCTATTTTATGGTATTGTAAACTACCTTTAAAAAATTCAGCCCATGCTGTACTATCACCCCCTTCATTCTAGAAAGATTTATTTCTTCAAATCCAGTATCTTGTCTAAATTATTAATATTGTAAATTTTTACAAGCTTATGAGCCTTTCACCTTTCTCTGGCTTAATTTTATTTGTGTGACTGGTACCCAGTAGGTGAGACTTTAAAAGAAGTTAGAATGAACTTTTTTTTGCTTTTTATTTAAATTGCAAACCATTTAAAGTTTAAACTTACTAAATCCTTTTTGTCATCTATTATGCATAATCTTTTGTGTTTTTAAAATGCTGAGCTTAAAATTGTATAGGACAGCTACTGATTTGCTTAGTCTAGTATCTAGACTACTGTGGCTATGTGACAGTAAATTATTATGGAACTATTTTCAGAAGGCAGATTACTAATTTTAGTGTTAACATTTTAGTTCCATTTAGCATCTGGAAAAAAAAAAATTAGTGCCAACATCCCAAACAATTAAAGCTGTAATTTGCAATTTGCCCTCTATTTCACACTGAGCGGTATACATTCCCTGTAACATTCAACAATTTGGATTGGTGTAAAACAGCTCTTGTAATACACCGTTGCTAATTAATACCTAGTGTACCGAGTGAACTAATTTGAGAATATTGAAATTTTAATCTGAAAGGTATAATCACTCAGCAATTTGTTTTGGTTTTAAAGGTAGGTTATAGTTGAACATATGTTGAAATCTTGCTTGTAGGATGAGCAACTGTAGCCTGGAATTTGGTGTAATAAAGGAACAAATTGGATTCAATTCAAGGACTTTATTATAACACAGTTTCACCTATAACTTACTGGGTTTTTAAACAAAGATCCTGAAGACAGAGATATGAGACTCTAGTATTATTAGCATTTGAAATTTTTACTGTGGCACGTATTTAGGAAAAAAAAAAAAGATTGCCCCAGAGTCCTGGTGAGAACAGGCAAAGCAAAGCCATTTGAATATTCAAAGTGTGTGCAAAAGTAATTTTACCAATATAAATATCATCTAGCTCCTCCTACATCCTGCCTCCCCCTTCCCCATTTCTTGTTCTATTGCAGACTTTATTGACTATAGAGAAATTTGGGGGAAGAATTTCATTTTTAAGTCTTTCCCAATATTTTAAGACATTAAAAAATTTGTGGGATTAATGCATTGTTATTGAGTCATTTTTCAGTCACGTCTGAATCTTTGGGACCCTGTTTGGGGTTTTCTTGGCAAAGATACTGGAGTGGTTTGCCATTTCCTTCTCCAGCTCATTTTACAGATGAGGAAACTGAGGCAAACAGGGTTAAGTGACTTGTTCAGGGTCACACATCTAATAAGTGTCCAAGACCAGATTTGAATGAAAAAGATGAATCTTCCTGACTCTAGGCTTGGAGCTATATGCACTGTACCATAGGCTGTCACACATAAGTTATCTGCTTTCAAGTGATGGTCCACAAGATGTGTTGCCTCTTGTATTAAATATTTTTTTGGTTAGCATTCTCATTTTAAGGCAAATGTTTTAGTCTCATGTTGAGCTTTTGGTAGTAAGATAATAAAAAAAGCCAAACAATTCCCCCTTCCCCCCCAACCCCCCCCATCACCCCAAACCTCCAAAATCCAAACAACTTTTGCCTAGTCTGAGAGAGACAGGACAACATAGTGGGATATTTTTGAGCTAGAAAACCTAGGTTCTCACAGTACCAATCAACAGACTTAATGTGTGTGAAGTACAGCGCTAAGTACTAGGATACAAAACCAAAAATTAAAGTCCCTGCCCACAAGGAGCTTACATTCTTAAACAATTTTTTTTTCAATTAGATTCCATTTATTTTCCTTCTCTTTGAGCCCACGCCCTTAAAACACAACAAAACAAAACTAATACTTCGTAACAAACAATCATAATCGAAGATGGCAGAGGAAAGGCTGTAACTTTCAGAGCTCTCAACTGATTCGTCCACATACCTTCAAAAAAAATGCCATAAGATAAATGGTCATGGGGCAGCTAAGTGGCGCAGTGGATAGAGCACCAGCCCTGGATTCAGGAGGACCTGAGTTCAAATCCGGCCTCAGACACTTAACACTTACTAGCTGTGTGACCCTGGGCAAGTCACTTAACCCCAATTGCCTCACTAAAAAAAAAAACAACAACAACAACAAAAAAAGATAAATGGTCATAATGATGCAAAACATTCTGACTTTGGCAATGTTAAAAAATGGATATTTTGATCCATGTCTTGAGTTTGTCACCCGTCGGTCAGTGGATGGGCAGAATTCTTTGTCATTGGCTCTCAGATCAGAGTTGGCTATTGCATTCATTATTGTTCTAAGACTTTCAAAGTTGAATGCAATATTACAATATTATTGTTACTGTATAAATTGTTCTCCCGGGTATTCCGCAGCTAGGTGGCCCAGTGAAAAGAGTGCTGAGTTGGAAGTCAGGAAGACTCATTTTTCTAAGTTTAAATGTTGCCTCAGACACTTACTAGATGTGTGACCCTGGGCAAGTCACTTAAAAATCTGTCTCCAACAGTAACATGGCAATAAAATACACCAGTAAAATTGTCCCTTCACTCCCTTTGCCCCAACTAACTTACATTCTAATGGTAGACATCATGTACACACCTGAACATATGGGGAGGAGATATGAAATGAATATAAGGTACTTATGGAAGAGGGTACAGCTTTGGAAAAGTCAACCGCTTGAGTCTACCAGCCAAGACAAACCTAGGAACTCTGTGAACACAATTACAAAACACTTTTCACACAAATAAAATCAGATCTCTATAATTGAAAAAATATCAATTGCTCATGGGTAGGCCGAGCTAATATAATAAAAATGACAATTCTACCTAAATTAATATACTTATTCATATGCCCAAAGGGCTATAAAGCTGTGCATACCCTTTGACCCAGCAATACCACTTTTGGGTCTTTTTCCCAAAGAGATCATGGAAAAGGGAAAAGGACCCACATGTACAAAAATATTTATAGCTGCTCTTTTTATGGTGGCAAGGAATTGGAAGTCGAGGGCATGCCCATCAATTGGGGAATGGCTGGACAAGTTGTAGTATATGAATGTAATGGAATACTATTGTGCTGTAAGAAACAATGAGCAGGAGGAGTTCAGAGAAACCTGGAAGGACTTACATGAACTGATGCTGACTGAGAGGAGCAGAACCAGGAGAACATTGTACACAGTAATAGCAACATTGTGTGATGAACAATGGTGATAGACTTGACTCCTCTCAGCAGTGCAATGATCCAAAACAAATTCAAAGAACTCATGATAGAAAATGTTCTCAACATCCAGAAAAAAGAACTGGATTATGAGTGCAGATTGAACCATACTTTGGGGCCATTTTTTTTTGAGGTTTTCCCCTTGTTCTCTGATTCTTTCACAATATGACTAATGCAGAAATATGTTTAATGTGATTGTACATGTATAAACTATATCAGATTGGTTTCCGTCTTGGGGGGGAGGGAGGGAAGGGAAGGTAGGAGAAAAATTTGGAACTAATAATCCTATGAAAACAAATGTTGAAAACTATCCTTACATGTAACTGGAAAATAATAAGATACTTTTATTTTTTAAAAAAAGTCAACTGCTTGATATTTCTGATCCTCGGTTGCCATAGTGGCAAAAGGAGAAGGTTAAGGGTATCTCCAAGAGTTCTTTCTTTCCTGCATTAAGACATTTGTACCTTTATAAATATGCAAGGATAATATAGTCTGGGTTAGAATAGGAAAAATCAGAAAATGTAGTCTCAAGCATGTTTTTATATTAAAAGTAAATCTTGGGGGGCAGCTAGGTGGCGCAGTGGATAAAGCACTGGCCCTGGATTCGGGAGGACCTGAGTTCAAAGCCAGCCTCAGACACTTGACACTTACTAGCTGTGTGACCCTGGGCACTTAACCCTCATTGCCCTGCAAAAAAAAAAAAAAAAGAAAGAAAGAAAAAAAAAAGTAAATCTTGGAGGGTGTATTGATTTTTAGCAAAAAAGGGGAAAAATTATGTGGAAGAGATGTCTGGTGGACAAGGTGGTTGATCAAGTTGAGTGATAGATACAGGGCATTCCAAAAGAATTTAGTATAGCTTTAAGCTAATAAAGCTTAAAAATAACACTAACTCTCTTCTGGCCAATTTAAGCTGAAAAAAACCTAACAATAACTTTATGTCCCTGCCAACTTGGATTACTAGGTACTCCCTAAACTTGATATTACGTCTCCTACCTCCAAACTTTATTAAAAGCTTCAAAGGCTTCATTAGCTTAAAACTGTACCAAGATGTTTGGGGCACCTTGTATTTTTTATCAGAAACAAGGTGTGACTTCCAAAGTAATTAAACTGATTTTCTTCTGACTTATAAATTGACACTGAAGGCAATCCCAAAAAAGTTCAATTCAATTTTTTTTTTAGTATACATCCTTTTTAATTTTCTTTTACTTGTTTAACATTCTTTTTAAAACTTTTGAATTAAGTTCAATTTTAAAAGTTTTATTTAGTATTTTATTTTCTCCCCATTACATGTAAAAACAATTTTTAACATTCCTTTCTAAAACTTTGAGTTCTAAATTCTCTCCGAATGAAGTTCAGTTTGATAAATATTAATTACATGCCTTCTATGTGCAAGGGACTCTGCTAGGCACTGGGAAAACAAAACAGCTCTTGCCCAAAAGAAGCTTATATTCTGCTAGGGAGAGGAAGCCACATGTAAACAGATGCAGTAAATTCAAGGTAATTTCTAAGAGAAAACAATTTGGGGGATTAGGAAAACTTTTGGTGCCAGAGCTGAGTCCTGAAGGGAAATCAAAACAGAGATGGGGATGAGGAAGGATTGCATTCTAGGAAAGAGGGAGAGCTTTTGGGAATGCATGGAGGTGGGAAATGGAACACATCAAGTTTGGGGAGCACTGGTGATTCACGTTGGCCAGGACATAGAGGACTTGAAAGAGAAGTAGGGGGAAATGTGACATGAAAGTAGAATCAAAGAACATGACATAGCAACTTATTGGAGCTCTAAAAATATTTTGAGCAATGGTATTTGCTATATATGGTTGTTAAGGAAATTCATATTCATTACTTAAAATGATTTAAGTAAAATCACGTTATAACTCATTAAAAACAGTTAATTATATTTATGTAATCCTTTACCATTTATAAAATGTGCCTTCTTGGGGGCAGCTAGGTGGCGCAGTAGATAAAGCACCGGCCCTGGATTCGAGAGGACCTGAGTTCAAATCCTGCCTCAGACACTTGATACTTACTAGCTGTGTGACCCTGGGCAAGTCACTTAACCCCCACTGCCCTGGAAAAAAAAAATGTGCCTTCTCACCACAACCTTATGAGATGTTGAGTCATTTCAGTTGTGTCCAACTCTTTGTGACACCATTTGGGGTTTTCTTGGCAAAGATATAGGAGCAGCTTACCATTTCTTTCTCCAGCTTATTTTACAGATGAGGAAACTGAGGTAAACAGGGTTAGGTGACTTGCTCAGTGTCCCACAGCTAGTAAGTATCTGAGGCTGGATTTGAACTCAGGTCTTCCTGATTCCAGGCCTGGTGCTGTGTCATCTGTTGTATCATCTAGCTGCCTTCTTTGAGGTGGGGTAAATTATTAGTAATTCACAGTTATGTAGTGCTTGAAGATTTGTTAATACTTTACATATGTTGGGTTGTGAATATTTCTAAATTCCCATTTTTCAGATTTAGTAAACTGAGGCCCAGAGAAATTAGGCAATTTGTCCAAAGACTCACAGCTAATAAGTATTAAAACTGGAACTTACACCTTCTGGCCTTTTGACTCTAAACCTACTGTTCTTTCCCCTATTTTCCATAACTTCTATTCAATATGAATAGTATTAAAAGTGATTAATTAGTGAATTTGGCTTTATATATCAGCAAAAATCAATACACCTATTTTACAACGTTTGAATTTGTGAATTTCCAAATCTATCTGTCTGAAAAATTAGTGGCTACTCCATCTGTCTAGATTCTGTATTTCATAGCCACACCCTATATACCTGTATTCTTGCCATTCAAAAGCAATCTGTATCAAAACACTTAAAAGAAAAGTCTGATAGTAACATACACTTAAAATTACTTTATGGTTAGGCCGAGATAACTAGAGCTAGAAGGGATCTTAGATCAGGGTGGTTTAAAGCTGCCATTGTAAGGATATAGAAACTAAGACCAGGTGAATGAGTTGCCTAATGTTGCACAGCTAGTTAGGGACAAAGCCAGAATCCTGGTCTTCTAATCCAGCTTCTTGTTCATGACAATGAAGGCACCACTATCCTAGGGTGTTGAGTTAGAAAACTTGAAATTATTCTGATAGCTTCCTCTCTCTCCTTCACTAAATCCAATCTGGCAGCAAGGCCCATTTTTTCCTTCTTGGAATTTCTCTTAGATTTGCTTTTTTTTTTTTTTTTAAACCTATTCTTCTTGTCCTCAAGCTTATCATTTTATATCTCAGTTACTGTAATAATCTGGCTAGACTCTCTAGCCCCATTCAGTCCTTCCATCTTTTACTTAATCCCAGGAGCATAAGTGGCTCAATAGATAGCATTGAACTCAGATTCAGGAAGACCTGAGTTCAGATCTAGCTCCCTGACTTTGGGCAAATCAATCTCAGTAAAATGGCGATGATGATGATGATGATGATGATGATGATGATGATGATGATGATGATGATGATGATGATGATGATGATGATGATGATGATGATGATGATGATGATGATGATGATGATGATGATGATGATAATAGCATCTCCCTCACAAGCTAGCTCTGAGGATCAAATGAGTTGACACACATAAAGGGCTTTGCAAACTTGGAATCGGTGTAAAGATGTCAGCTTTTATTTATTTATCCCATGTAATTTCACCTCCCCTGACTTCATCGTTCATGTGAGTGTCTCCCTATCCCGAACTTCTGCTTAGAAGTCATCTCTTGAACTTAGAAGTATGTTAGGAGAATCATTATCTACGTTAGGTTCTTGGAGGATTAGAACAACATGCTGTGATTGATCTATACCACCAGTTAAATCCCTGTGGGGTCCCTACTATGGCTTAGGTTTTACTTAAGTCATACTATATACTGTACCTTTTCCAGGACTTTATTTCTAAATATTTGAAGTCTTTGTCTTTAAGGTTGCTTCAATCTTATAGCTGTATCCTTTACTATTAAATTATAATTCATGTAAAATTTTATACACTTCTACCCCTTCCCCTAAAAGATAACTTAAGAAAATTGTGGTGGCATTTTTAGTAAATATTGAGCTCTTCTCTTTATATAAAGAGCCAATTTTCATGATAGAGGTGAAAATAATTGGAATGTTCAGGTTTTTTTAGAACAATGATGTGGCTAACAGGTTCAATGCATGAAATGCTATTTCTTCTTTTTTCCCCGCTCCTCGTTGTCGTAGTCGTCGTTTCCTTCTTCTTCTTTCTTCTTTTTCTTCTTCTTTCTTCTTTTTCTTCTTCTTTCTTCTTTTTCTTCTTCTTTCTTCTTCTTTTTTCTTCTTTCTTCTTTTTCCAGGGCAATGAGGGTTAAGTGACTTGCCCAGGGTCACACAGCTAGTAAGTATCAAGTGTCTGAGACTAGATTTGAACTCAGGTACTCTTGAATCCAGGGCCAGTGCTTTTATCACTGTGTCACCTTAGCTGCCCCTAAAATGCTATTTCTTCTATAAGGGTGATTAGGAAAGTTAGAAGAAATAAGAAAACACTGTGTAGGTTAGGGAAAAATCTTCAGTGTCTGCTGACAAGTAGGCCGACATGGCAAATAGTGGGTCCTGAGTAGGAAAAGTATGTAGGCGTGTGGCAAGGGCAGAGCCATACTAGCAGTGAAGCTGTAATCTCTTTGCATTTGGTGGGGAAATGACATCATTGGGAAAAGTGGGAACAGAATAGATGGTTGGTATTTTGACCTAGCAAAACAGGTGATTACTATCAAGGATCATAAGATTTAGAAATAGAGGAGGCTTTGGAGAGATCATTTAGTTCAGTCCCTTAATTTTACAGATGAAGAAACTGAGGCCCAGCTGCTTCTCTAAGATTATATAGATTGTAAATACTCTAGCTGGGATTCGAACCCAGGCACTCTGCCTTTGAAGATAGTGCTATTTCCACATATCTAACCTTGACCTATTTTTTTGTCAGTAGATTGGATTACTTTGTAGTTTGGTAATCTTCCTGAGAATGCTTTATTTAAATTATAGACTCCGTTTTTGTGGGGGGGGGGTGAGGGTGACTGGGTCTCCCTAATTTCCTACTACCACACTCAACCCCATTCTTTTTTGGGGGGAGGGTGGAGATACATCTTATTTAGACCCAAGGCATGTCCACATAATTAGCCAAGGAAATCATCTTACCAAGTACGTTTCCTCCAAAAAACTATGATGTTAAGGGAAAGCGTCTTTTAGCTGTGCCAGTATGGCATTAGCATTGACCATTATAACTGACCAGAGCTCTGTTGCCTATTGACTTTCTTTATATTATTATGATGTATATTCTTCTGGCTCTCCTTTCTTTATTCTTCTTCATCTCATACGAATCTCTCAATAACTTCCTAGTCAATCCTTATAGCGTAATTGCATTCATATACCATAGTGTGTTCAGCTATCCCCCAGCCATTGGACACATTTTGCTTCCAGCTTTTTAAAAAAAATCACAAATAATGCTGCTTTGAACATTTTTATACACATGAGATTTTTTTTTTTGCTCTGAATTCTCTCCTTGGGATGTAGCTGAAATAGTAGAATATCTGGGTCAGAGAGAATGAACAATTTAGTAACTTTTCTTGCATAATTTCAAATTGTATTCCAGAATCGTTGAACTAATTCACATAGCTCCATCAGCAGTGAAACAATGTTTCTGTTTGCCCATAGCCCTTCCAACAATGAGCTTCCGTAGTTTTTGCTAGCTTCATGGGCATAACGCGTAACATGGTACCTTAAGGTTTTATTTTTGCATTTCAGTCATCACATTCTTTAAATGATGGAGAAGGACATTTGAGATAGTTAAGTATTAGATTAAATAGTAATGA
Source organism: Dromiciops gliroides (assembly GCF_019393635.1). Lineage (NCBI taxonomy): Eukaryota > Metazoa > Chordata > Mammalia > Microbiotheria > Microbiotheriidae > Dromiciops > Dromiciops gliroides. Next base: position 184,879,729 of record NC_057863.1, on the reverse strand, counting down.
GTCATCACAACATTTACTGTAACTTATGACAGCTTTAATGCAGAAATCAAAAGATTGATTTGTACTTAGAGGGTGAATTATTTTATTCACTGGGATGACTCTGTGTGTATTATAGCAAGCTAACAGTATGGTTTGAGCAGACATGCTTTTTCTGTTAATAGATGTCCTTTTCAGGGGCAGCTGGGTGGTACAGTGGATGGAGCACTGGCCCTGGAGTCAGGAGTACCTGGGTTCAAATCCAGCCTCAGACACTTAACACTTACTGGCTGTGTGACCCTGGGCAAGTCGCTTAACCCCCATTGCCTCACTAAAAAAAAAAATACTTAAAAAAAAATAGATGTCCTTTTCTTTTTTAGACATCAACTTTAAATAATGCATATATTGAACAGATATAATGAAGGATTCAGAGAGAAACCATATATTAATGGATAGAAAGGTAACTTTAGAGTCAAAACACACATGGGTTCAAGTCTTGCCCCAGTCACATGCTGGCTATGTGACCATGAGCAAAAAAGTTCAACTTCTTGGCTCCCTGGGGAAGTTTCTGTGTGTGTTTCAAAATAGTTATGGATCTACATTGGTCTCATTCTTTGCTGAGAACTCTTTGCATTGATAAAGCTATAGGTGTGGACAAAAATGAAGTCTTTAAAAGATAATGTTACGGGGCAGCTAGATGGTGCAGTGGATAGAGCACTGACCCTGGAGTCAGGAGTACCTGAGTTCAAATCCGGCCTCAGACACTTAATACTTACTAGCTGTGTGACCCTGGCCAAGTCACTTAACCCCAATTGCCTCACTTAAAAAAAAAAAAAAGATGTTACTTAAAACATCTTAGTCCAAATTAAATTTCATATGTAACAGTGGAAACAATAATTTTTAAAATTAACATTTATTTAAGTTTTTGAGTTCCAAGGCAAGTTACATATGTGAAGTCATGCAAAATATATTTCCTTATTAGCCATATTGCAAAAGAAAGCACACATATACACAAACAAGAAAAAAAAGTGGAAAAAATAGGCTTCAATTTACATTCAGTTTATCAGTTCATCATGGTTCTTTTGAAATTATATTGGATCATTGTACTGATCAGAGGAGCTAAGTTTTTCATGGTTGATAACCCTTGCAATATTGCTGTTAATGTATACAATGTTCTGGTTCCATTCTCTTCCCTTTGCATCAGTTCATGTAGTTCTTTCTAGGTTTTTCTGAAATCTGCCTGTTCCTCATTTCTTATAGCATAATAGTATTCCATTACATTCATATACCACAGCTTGTTCAGCCATTCCCCAGTCTTTGGACATCCACTCACTTTTTAATTCTTTACCACCAAAAAAAGAGCTGGTATAAATATTTTTGTGGATTCAGATCTACTAATACTTCTGGGGCAAAGGCTGTGCACAGTTTTATACCTCTTTAGGGCATAGTTCCAAATTGTTCTCCAGAATGATTAGATTTCCTCATTCTTGAGCATTTCTCAAATAATCTTTTTTTTTTTTTTTTTTTTTTTTTGCGGGACAATGGGGTTTAAGTGACTTGCCCAGGGTCACACAGCTAGTAAGTGTCAAGTGTCTGAGGTAGAATTTGAACTCAGGTACTCCTGAATCCAGGGCCAGTGCTTTATCCACTGCGCCACCTAGCTGCCCCCTCTCAAATAATCTTGAAGGGGAGAATTGCTTTATTTTAAAATAGCTAGCATTTATATAGCACTTTGAGACTTACAAACTACTTTACAAACATCATCTCATTTTATCTTCACAACAACCCAGAGATGTAGGTATTATTATTATCTTTATTTTAACAGATGAGGAAACTGAGGCAGAAAGTAGTTAAATGACTTGCCCAGAGGTTCGAGCAGGTAGCTGCTGAGGTCACTTCCAATTTTCAGATTATATGATTCTGTGATACTCATCACATGGAAAGAAGTAATTGGATCCCTAGTTGAGGGCAAGAAAAAAAAAATGCCTAGTCTCTATCTATGCATTATAGGGCCTGTCAGCTCATTTCTGCCAGTAATAGAAGCTAGGAGAAAGCTGCTTGGGAGCCCAATTTATAACTAAAGTTTCAGTGTGTTTCTAAGAGAAGGAGTCATGCTGCGGAGAGACACAAAGACCCACTTAGAGAGTGCTGGCACAAGACACAGGTGGCAATTTTAGCCACTAAAATTTGCGTCAGAGGAATCAGCCACAAGGCAGGAGAGAGTTGGGCTTCTCTACAGATTTCCCGGCCTGAAGCCAGGGATGAAGTTACTTTGGGGCTCATCTAGAAATGTCCTTTTTGCTGGTTATTTGTTGGAGGGTGGGGAGGAGGGTTTGGACCAAGAAGCACTTTGTGAGGCAGTAGCCATTAGGCAATGAGGTGTACTGAGGATGCCTGAGGTGTCACACTGTAGGAGGGCATAGGGGAAATAAGTCCCCTCTTCCCCTCACTTAAGTCATAAGACTGAAGGATGATATACTTGTATATTTCAGGAATCTTAGAGGACCCAGCTCCTTCATGTGTTAGCTGAGGAAACTGATGACTAAATAAGTGAAGTAAGTAATTTGGTTGACTACGGTCACCTAAGTGTCCGAGTCAGGATTTGAATGCAGATTCTCTGACTCCAGTGTTCTTTCTTGCTTGAGAAGCAGATTTCAGAGGACTTGAGACAAATTGGCCTACCACAATGACACATCAAGGAAACTAGGTGAAGATGAGAGAGGAGGACTTCTTGAAGCAGGAGGGAGCCAAGAGCTCCTGCAGCTATGAGACACCATACCTTCCATGAGAATGAGGTGCTTAGAGTATACCTACTTCTCAGTTCCTTTGACCTTGAAGATGTTGAATCTGCCAGCTCTTTGCTTCTTAGAGCTTGTGTGACCGTGGGCAAGGTAAAGTCCTTTTGTAGTCCTTAGTTTCCTAATCTCTTATGAGAGGGACTAGATCTGACTTACGAGGCCCCACCACCAGTGCCAAGTTTATGAAATTATGATAAAGGGATGAGATGTAAGCTGTTGTAAAGGAATACGTGGGGTGAGGGAGAGAAATGTGTGGAGGATGACTCAAATCGCTGGGTAGTCTGACAAATGGAAACAGAAACAGGAGGGAACATCTCTCCATTAAATATAATCTTGAAACTTAAACTATTTTTCCAAAGATGAACCCTTGTCCTTTTCTGAAAATAAAAAGATTTTGAGGACTCTAAGAAAATTTTCCCCCTGAACATTTTTTTTGTTTGTTTATTATGGATTATAGCAGCTAAGAGTGTGCTAGGGTCCCAGTTTGTTGCAGACCAAGGTCATAATGATGGCCAAGCCAGAGGTCACTATTCTACTATCATCAAGGAACCCTCTTGGTCTTAGTTGCATAATTTGTTGCCCAACCATCAACTAGGAAAAACAACCAATCGTTAACCCCATCAGTAGGGTAAACTAACTGCTCTACTCATTTGTGCGTCTTAACGTTGCAAAGTTTGTCACAGATTTCTTGCCTAAACTTTGTATTACTTAGGACCTAGCATAGTGCTTTGCACACAGTAGAGTCATAATAAATATTTGTTGGTTTTATAGGATCCCAGCCTTAGAGATGAATGGGACCTTCATAGTTGTCTAATCCAACCCCTTTATAGATGAAGAACAGACCCAGGGAGGTTGTTACTTGTACAAGGTCACATAAGACAGAAACTGGCAGAGACAGGATTTGGTCTCTAAATCTAGCATTTTTTCCATTGCACCCACACAGTCTCTCCAACCTGAAGCTCATTTTTACTTTCTTTAAAAGTCTTAAGGCAGATTATTTAATTACCCTAAATATGAATAACAATGTTATCAACTGTAGATTACAAATGTCAATTGACACACTGATATCTGATGTGTTTTTACTTACTTTTATTATTTATTTTTTGGAAAGAGGAAAATTCTAAAGTTGGCTTTTTAAAAAAGTATACCCTTGCAGCAAGTCTGTTGCAAACTTTAATCTCATGCCTGAAATGTACTATTTTTCGGCAATGACCTATAGTGTACTTTGAAGCTTTTAAAAAAAGTATATAGTTTTCGTATCATGGTGATACCTTTGAAAGAAATTAGATGCACACATTTTGTGAAATTTGGATCTAGGCCAAGAATTTTATTTTTGTCCATCTTATTAAAGTTTACCATTTCATTTTAAGGTGACATAAACATAGGCTATCCAAATCCACAGTTCTTATTTAAAAGGAGCATATCATAAAATAAGCTACTCTCTTGTCAGAGGGTTTTTTAAATTCTCTTTTTTTTTTTCTGTCTTTGAGATAGACATCCAGAAGTTTGATGTATCCGAGGAATGTTTTCTTGACATATACATGGAAAAAATGTGCCAGAAGCTCTCATTGACTGAAGTAACAGACAGGAGTGTTCTCCATGGAGTCAGAGTTTTGGATGGGTGGGTGGACCAGTAACAGAACTGAAAACTTTTAAGTTTTGCTACCTTAGCACTATGCTTTCCAATAATGACAAAAGACAGAACAAAGTCAGTTTTTAAAAAAGATACTTTGAAAAGCTGTATTGATGCTTTTTTCTCTTATATCACCTTCATTTCCAAATACGCCTTTCTCCCCTTCCCTACCCAAAGAACATTTAAAATCAAGACAACAAAAAAGCAAATTTAGCAAAAACAGAAAACATATCAACCATATCTGATAGTATATGCAGTATTCTTAGTCCTTGAAGCCTACCTCTTCAAGAAAAGGAGGAGAGTGCATTTTCTCAGTTCTAACTGGGGCCAAGTTTGGTCCCAGATTATATTGTTGTTATAACTACATTATAATAATTATCCAGTGTTCAGTTTACAAAAAGCAAAACTTGATTAACAAATCTATAAAATTAAAAATAAAAATCCCTTCCTTTCTGTTAAAAACAGCTACTCAACAAGTATTGTGCATTTACTGTGTGCCAAGCAGTGTGCTAGTTGCTGGGGATTCAAATTCAAAGGGACATAACAAGTACACGTATAAGTATATGCAGCATGAACATAAAAGAGAATAAATACCAAGTAGCCCAAAAATAGCACGGAGAGGAAAGTCACAAGCAGTAAGAATTAAGACTTTCTTAAGAAGGTGGTGCATGAATTTTTGTCTTGAAAAGGAGGAGAGTGATTGTAGGAGGCGGAGGTGAGAAAGTCACTCAAGGAGTTGGCCAGTGCAAAGACATAGATATGGAGGGGGTAGTGGTGACCAATGAAGCTGGAAAGATAGATTGGGGACAGTTTTCAAAAGCCTTTAAAAGCTAAGACAAAGTTTATATTTTATTCTAGTAGCACTAGGGAGCCATTGGAGTTGAGTAGGGAAAGTGACAAGGTTAAAGCTGCCCTTAAGGAAAATAATTTTTCTGTAGGGTGAGCTGGAGTGGTGAGAGACTACTGAAGAAGGTGTTAGAACAAATGATCTGGGAGAGAGTTAATGAGGGCCTGAAGTCACCTGGAAGCTTTGTGAGTAAAGGGAAGAGAAACCAACTGATTAGATAAATGAGGATGAGTCAGGAGTCACCCTCTTTGGATAATGCCAAGGTTATGACCTTGGGAGACAAGAAAGTAGTATTCTGTTTTCCAGAGAAATGGGGACATTAGAAGCGGGTAGATTGGGGGAATAGGGGAAATGTAGTCAGTTTTGGACTTGGTAAATTTGAAATACCTCTGGGGCATCCAGTTTAAAATGTCTGAAAGACAGTTGGTGATGCTAGAGTGAGTCTCTGGGGAGAGAGTGGGGGTGGATATATAAATTGAGGCCATTTGCAATAGAGGTGATAATTAAACCCATGGAAGTTAATGAGGTTACCTAGAGAATGTGGTAGAGAGATTAGAGAGCCTAGGATAGAACCTTGCAAGATCCATTGTGAGTGAGTGTGATAAGGATAATGAGCCAGCAAAGGAGGCAAGAGCTGGCAGGTGGGTAGGAAGAAAACCTGCAGTGAAATCTCATAAAAACCCAGAGAGTAGAAAGTACCCAGGAAGAAAGGTAGTCTCCGGTGTAAACAGTATCCAAGAAGAAAAGGTTGTCAACAGTATCATATGCAGAAGATAGGCTGAGAAGGTTAAAAGATGATAGATTGCAAGGTACACATGAGAAAAGATCATCAGATTTGGGAATCAAGAAATCACTGACTGTTTTGTAGACAGTAGTTTCAGTTGAATGATGAGGGTAGAAACCAGATTGCAGAGGGTTTGAGGGAGTGAGAGGAAAAGAGAAGAAGTGAATCCAGCTTTTTCAAGGCAAAGGGGAGAGAGAGATAACTTGACAGCATGGTAGAACCTGCTGCAGGTTTTTCAAGAACTGGGGGAGATTTGGCCACTTTTGAAGGCAGGACCAGAAACCAGTAGGTGAGAGGTTGAAGATTGAGGGGGAGTGGTGGTTGAGGTCATAGTTTGGTTGGTAGAGGCTGGAGGGGATGAGATGAACTGCACATGAAGAGGAGTTGACCTTGGAAAAGAAGAGACGCCTCTTTGTCAGAGATTGGGTTAAATGGAATAGAGTGACATCTTTAGTCAGAAGGTGTGGGTGAAGAGATGGAGGAAGAGGAAGCTGAGATTGGATGACTTCTATTTTCTCAGTAAACAAAAGAGGGCACGGTCTTCAGCTAAGACTGAGGGGAGAGGCAGGAGGTAGGAGAAGCTCTAGAGGAAGGAGAAGGTTTGCTGTGGCTTCTATAAAAAAGAAGAGAGAAACAATCATAAACCGTAGGGGCAGGGGGAGAGAGAATGTGTAAGTGTATGTGTATATATACACACATATATCTTAAAGATAATGGGAGATATAATGTAATATAACTAATATAATAATATACCATATAATAACAAAGCCATTGCTTAAAACTATTGGGAGAAACTTGTGTTCCTAGGTGTGAGGGAAAAATTCATGCTCTTCTCAATAATTCTCAGGAACTCAGCAGCGAAGTGACAAAGGCTTTATTTTCTTCTCATGAGAAGGAGGCACGCTAGTGTGCAGCTAGTGGGTGCCCAGAAAGGGGGCTCACAGGCCCTGTTTTATACCCTAGTCCCTAACGCGAATGGACCTTCCCCTTTTTTCATCACTGGTCTGGGTTACAATCTATGAGCAAAAACTAGCTAATCGGAACGCAGTATTCCCACCCCTCTTCCTTGTATGGGCATAACTCAGGAGTGGACCTTATACTTCCTTATATGGACAGAACTCTGGAGAGGACCTAATTGAGACCAGGGCTCCTTGAACCATGTGACCTTGCTAACCTGAGGGGGAGGAGGGGATCTGAGACCTTTGTCCTACAAACAGGTCAGGGGAGTATGACTGACTGTTATATCCACATTGAGAGGAGACAATTACCCATTTCTCACACTAGGTACAGATGTATAGTTGATCTTCTACATTCTGGAGTTTAACTTTCACGACTTCAAGCATTTGGGTGATTTTATTAGTTTGGGCAGCCTGCACATTCTTGGCTATGTGCTGTAGAGACAAGAGTGTCTTCTGAGCAAATGAGGAAGTTGCTAGGGTTAAAACTTGGCTACCTCTTTCTGTTCCTCCCAGCTCAGCCTGGAGCCAAATTCTTCTGTGCCCAAAAGGAGTGAAGGGAGGAAGAAACACAGCTGCATGGTCTGGGGTGTTTAGCTAAGGGGGGAGGGCACTCTCCTTGGGAAGCTTTTGGTTGACACTGGCTCTGCTCTTAAAAAGGGGGTGGGGGTGGCACATGGAACTGACTGTGATGGGGTACTGGCCCACTGGGTTGAGTGACTAAAATTCTAGAAACCTTTCCCCTAGTTTTCAGAGGGTGATCAAAGTAGAGAGGTTTACAGCAGTATAGTGTACAGTACAGTGCCCTTACACTGGCATCTAACACAGTGGAAAGTAAGATTCAGGATAAAATTTTTTGGTTTTAAGAATTTAATTTACTGTACAGTATTTATGGTACAATAGATTTCATGCATTATGAAAAGTGAATATTGTCTGAAATTGGAGGTTTTTTTTTTAATTGAAAAGGCCACAGAATTCTAGAGAATTGCTAGCAAGAAAAAATGTTTCCCATGTTTCCAATTTTATTTTGTGCACTGCATTTTATGGGTTATTTCATGGTTACAATATTAGGAAAAGTGCATATTATAATTAATTTCTTATTATAAAGAATTTTATGCAGAAATGTGTATTTTCATCAACCTGTAGTGAAAGATCACAGGTTTTGGTGGTTGCAGGAACCTAACTAACCCCCTCTTTCCCATAGGTTCATTGTATTATTTGTATTTTTTACTTTCCTTCCATTTTTTAGGTAACTTCTCCCTCTCGGCTCTGGCCACTTGAAAGTTGAACATTGCCTGTATTTATTACAGTAGTTCCTAGGAGGTTGAGTAGAGGACTTCAAAAGTTGAAATTGCTTGTCTCTGCAAAAAAAAGTCTTTTAAAAATGTTTTTTTTTTTAATTTCATGGAAGGCCTATTTTATGCTTTTTTGATGATCCATGGCATAACTTTTCCAGGAATTAACCATCTCTTTGTGTTGCCAAGAAAATATTTTGATCTTGGATGTCATTGATATGCATATTCCTTCAACCAAAGCCTGTTAGAACATCTTCTCATCCTATACACTATTCTTTAATTCTACAAGCCTTGGATCTTAGGGTAAGAGGAGTCTACGGCTAGAAGGGACATCAGAGGCTATCTAGTCTAACGCATTCATTTTATAGATGAGGAAACTGAGAGCCAGGAAGTGTAGGTGAGCTTATTAAATGCCTCCTATGAGTTAATCACTTAGGTAGGTAAGAGATGGAATGTACAGAGAACAGCTAGCAAGCTAATTTGGCTAGATCATAGAATTTGTTGTTATATATCCCCAAAGCTTTACTGTAGTTTCTGGATGTGGAATCAGATTCTCAGTTTTCCCTATTCTCTAGAAAGGTTTCCCAGTGGTCTATGTTTTCTTCTAGAAAAACATGTTAGCTGTATTGCTATAACCTATCCCTAAGAAGATGCCTGGCTTAATTTAATCTTTTATGGAGGTCATACTCAGTGGGCTGAGTAGATCCTAGATGCCATGTGCATCAGTAGTATCCTTTGCAGCCTGCGTATACAACCACTCTGGATCTTTCCAATGGCCTTTAAGGTTGGGATTTTAATTTTTCTGAGATCATTATAACCCATAGCCATACTTCATCAGTCAGAAGTGTGGAGATCGACTTTTGCTATGCCCTACAGTTTGGGAATCATTGAAGATATTGTCCATTTTTACCAAATGTGCACTGGCTTGATTTCCTGCTTCTATTCAATACTGGACCCAGCTCATTGGCCTTCAACAGTTCCTGTTGAAGATACACATAAAAATTATATGTAAGAGAAAAGGCTTTTTAAAAAATCAGCTTGTGTCTGACTTGTATTATAGTTTACCACATGCAGGAATATAAGGAACTAACTTACATGAGATTTTATTAAACTCATGATCTATGATGACGAAAAAAATCTTAAATTTTATTTTTATTTTCAGTTCCAAATTCTCTCCTTCCCTTCCTCCACCTTTTCCTACACCCATTGAGAAGGCAAGAAATACAATATGAATACATATGAAATTGTGCAAAACATTGCTGCATTAGTCATGTTTGGGGGAGTAGGGAAGCAAGAAAAATAAAAGGAAAATATGCTTCAGTCTGTGCTCTATTAGTTCTCTATCTGGAAGTGGATAGCATTTTATATCATGAGTCCTTTGGAGTTGTGGATCATTTAATTGATCAGAGTCACTAAGTATTTCACATTTGATAATCTTTATATACTGTGTACATGTTTTCTTGGTTCTGCTCTCTTCACTTCGCATTAGTTCATATAAGTCTTCCCAGGCTTTTCTAAAATTATCCCCTAATGATGGAGAAAATTCTTTTTTTTTTAATGTAGGAAACCTTTTTATTTACTTTAATATAATCCAAAATAACTCATTCTTAATAAATCAGCAGAATCTCTCATTTCTTACAGTGTTTCCAAACTATGAACTGTCATTCAGTTGTTTCATTTCTAATCATCATGGAGAAAATTCTTAAGGCACTGATGTATAACAAGAATTTTGTTCTGAGAACTTGGCTTTGCAAAGCAGTTTCAATGTAGTAGATATTTTACATTTGGGTACATGTCTGACAGATATAAATGAACTTATCATGACTGTGGCAGTATTTTATATATACATTCTATAGGTTAATATAGAACTTGTGGTCATTTTAGATCCTTAATAATTTTCAGGTAATGAAACTTAATGCCAAAAACAAACAATAAAACATATGTTTGCTGGCACATTTGTTTCATTGAGTTTGTTTCTTTATTAATGATTGCCCTTGCATTGTGGAAGTTACACAAGAACCTTCAGTCTGTTTTGCTTTGTGCTTCCTCCACAAAATTGTCTTAAGTTAGGATGGGAAGTCCCTTGTGACTGAGAGAGGCAGAAAAATATAAGAGGCAGAAAAATCTTAGAGTGACTTGCTTTTCGTTTCTCAGATGCAGTTATAGGACTGCAGGATAAAAAGATCAGACAGTGTAAACTGAATGCACAAATTCAGTATTTACTCTGACTTCTGTTTTTGGTAGCAGTCATTTATTTGGCTGTGACAGAGTTGCTTTGAGGATGTTACTGAATATAGAAGTTGAATTCCTGAAAGCTGCCTTGCTGGCTCCAATATATGGTTCCTTAAGTATTAAGATCTCACATGCTTATAAACAAATAAGACTAAAGTTTTTCATAAGACTGGTAAACTGGTCCTGTACAGAGTTCCAAGAAAGGAATTCTATAAATTGTTGCATTATTGGAATGAATGCCTTTCTACCTCCTGAAGTTACTCCTTTGAAAGGAATAGCATTTGATGTATTATAAAGTCTCTGAATTTAAAAAAAAAACATTTTTATAACTTTCAATATAATTGCTTTCCTATATATTTTATTTTATGCATTTGAAAACACTATTCTGAACAGAGGTCTATAGAGACTGCCAGAAAACGGTTAAGAACCCTTGTTCTAGAGGCTTTGTTTTAAATATCATTATCATAATAACAGTAAACCAGTCACTTTACATCATTGTCTCAGCCCAGCAATGTGCCCTTAAAGTGTAGGTACATGCAAGAAATATCTATTAGGTAGTGAATGCCTTAGAAACTGGGTGAAGGGAATAAAATCCTCAGCATCCCTGTTTCTGTGCTTTCCCTCTTCACAGAAGGCTTACCTGGTCAAATCAAGTCATCATTTGGTTTTCTTTTTGCTCTGGGGGAAAGAAAAAGGTTTTTGCTAACAACTGATGAATCTCTTTTGTTCTGGTTTCCAAGGGGAATTTATGTTGTGAGATGTAACTTGATAAAAGTGGAGTTGAAAGAAAAGGTGAATATGCTCTCATATATATCTTATTTCCCTATAGGTTCTTTTGAGGGCAAGGTCCCTCAGTTTAATTTTGGACAGTTGAAACATGTGGATATGTCCAAGTTTTGTCCAGCACCTTAAGAATATATGCAGGTTGAATGCCCATGTAAAGAGTCTTGTACTTTCTCTTTCTGTTCCTTAGAGAATATTCTGGTTGGGCCTTAGAAAATCTCACATTTCTGAGTATGTAAAGATTTTTTGGGTTTTTTTCCTCTTTTAAAGAACTGCCTTCCGTTCAATGCATAATAGCTGGAAAATGGCATTGAAAAGATCGCTCTGTGCTACTAGGTGCTTCCCATTTAAAGGAAGTGATGTTCTTAAGTGTGATTGCCGGATTTCTCTATCAACTATACTTACCACACTCTTATTTCAAGCACATTCTGAAGATAACATTACACATCAGGAATTCTTAACTTGTTTTTTGTCATAGACACCTTTGCAGTTTGCTAGGGAAAAATCTCCTGTGTGTGTCCAAGTCAGTAAAAAAGATGCATACATTCAAAGTCAATGCACAGTGACAGAACGAGAGTAATGTACTAATCATTAGCAATATCAGAAAACTTGACTTGAGTTTTGAGGGGAGCTTAATATTCTGAGGGGCAGAGATGGAAGAGTAAGTGGAATCTAGGCTTGAGGCCTGTGTGAGAGTGTTGTAGGCAGAATATGGAAAATAGCCAATAGACAGATTTGTCTACAGTGTAGAGTGTGAGAGGGAATAATGTGAGATCCATGGAGTAATGTGAGAACTGTCTGGAAAGGTAAGTTGGAGCCAGACTGTGAAGGGCTAGCCAGACAGGTGTTTTTATTTTATACTAGAGGCAATGGGGAGCCCCAGAAGCTATAGCAGATGAGTCAGTCAATCTGGTGCTTCAGGAGTGTCATTTTGGCAGGTCTGTAGAAGGTGGATTGGAGAGGGGAGAGATTGGAGATGGGGACATCAGTCAAGGGGTTATTGCCATAGACTAGGCCTGAGGTAATGAGAGTCTGGATTGCAGTGGTGGATTTGTGTGTAGGGGAGAAATATAAGAGCTATTATGCAGGTAGAATTAAGGAAACAACAATTGATTAAATATAGAGGACGTGCCGAGAGAGGCTTATTCTGAGGTTCTGAACTTGTGTGATGAACTTGAAATATTAGTGAATCCAGATAGAAATAGGGAAGTTGGATGTGGTGTGGGTTTTGGGGGAAAGTTAATGACTTCTGTCTGACATGTTAAATTTGAAATGTTTATGATATAGCCAGGGGATGCCCAGCAGGTAATTGATGATGTAAAACTAGAGCTTAGGAGAAAAAAGTGGCCTGTAGTAATGAGCTAGTAATCACCTGTATAGAGATAATAAGAAAATCCATGGGAGCCAGTGAGATCACCAGAAAGAGGCTATAGATAAAGCTCCATACAGAGCTTTCAGAGACCTTCCCACAACTTAGGTGAGACCTAGAGAAGGAAGGTAGGGAGTGGCAGAACCAGGACTGAAATGCAGATCCTCCAAATTCCACATCCTTTCTACTGCGAATGCTAGATACGATCTAGTACAAATCTTATTAGAACCCCACATGGGGTTGCATAACTGAATGTAGGGGTTGTGGAATATTTGGCAACAGTAAAAGGTTATGTATACCTATTATATACCTATATACCCAGGGTGGCATAAAAATTCCTTGGGCAAAAAGGGGTCATGAGTGGAAAAAGTTTAAGAAGCCCCTGGTGTAGAAGATATGATCTTGTTCAGATGTGAGTTGAACTATATGGCTTCTGAGGTTCCTTCCAACTCTGAAATCCTGTATTTCCTGTTTTTTTTTTTAATTTTTTGGGGGGCAGGGCAATGGGGGTTAAGTGACTTGCCCAGGGTCACACAGCTAGTAAGTGTCAAGTGTCCAAGGTCGGATTTGAACTCAGGTACTCCTGAATCCAAGGCCGGTACTTTATCTACTGCGCCACCTAGCTGCCCCCTGAAATCCTGTATTTCAAATAAGGATGAGCAGGCTACTATCTGGAAACCACTGGGGATGTTTATACTCTAGAGCTGATATGATAGTTGCTCTTTAAAAGAGGTGATACTTAATCCAGAGCAGGAGTTCTTGATCCTTTTGGCAAGTCTGGTAAAGCCTATGGATGGACTCCTTTTCAGAGCAAAAATTTTTTAAATGCATAAAATAAATAAGATCTCAAAAGGAAATGAATTATGTTTTAATAGAGTCAGCAAAGTATTTTTTTAAAAGCTCATCAACCCCAGGTTAAGAATCCCTGATGTAAACATTTCATTACAGAAGTTTGTCACTGGTGTACTTAACATTTTAGTGTCAGTATCATTTAAGATTATTTTAGTATTTGAAGGAGCCATTTTAAAGAAAAAAATGTGACAACTTAAGGTGGGAAAAGGACTAATGTATTGAGATGGCTTAAATTTCCAGGGTGTGGAACTTTTGTGACTAAATTCCAGGCATCTCCCCTTTTCCATTTTGAATTTACATCTGACTACCCTATTTGGCTACTTATTCTTTTTTTAATCCTCATTTTCTTTATTTAGTATTTTATTTTTCTTAGTTACATGTAAAAACAATTTTTAACATCTATTTTTAAAACTTTGAGTTCCAAATCCTTCCTCCCCCAAGCAATTTGATATAGGTTATACTTGTGTAGTCATGCAAAACATTTCCATATTAGTCATGTTGTGAAAGAAAACAGACAAAAAAGAACCTCAAGAAAAATAAAGTAAAAAAAAATTATGCTTCTTATCTGTATTCAGACACCATCAGTTCTTTCTCTGGGTATGGATAGCATTTGTCATCATAAGTCCTTCAGAGTTGTCTTACATCATTGTATTGCTGAGAATAGCCAAGTCATTTACAACTGATCATCTTACAATATTGCTGTTTCTTTGTACACAGGGTCACACAGCTAGTAAGTGTTAAGTGTCTGAGGCTGGATTTGAACTCAGGTCCTCCTGACTCTAGGGTCGGTGCTCTATTCACTGCACCACCTAGCTGCCCCTGTTCCTTCCTTTGTTAAAAGGGAATTAGAGTATTCAATGGGGCACTGGACTTGGAGGCAGGAAGACCTCAGATACTTAATACCTGTGTGACCATTGGCAAGTCATTTAACTTCTCTCAAGCTCTTGTTTCCATCTTTGTAAAATGGGGGTGATAGTAGTGTGTTTTGAGTATCCAGTGAAATAACATATATAAAGTTCTTTGCAAACCATAAAGCCTTACATAAATGTTAGCTGTCATGTTAGGTTCCTTTGAGTTTTAAAAGTCCGTGATTCTATGAAAAAAAGGAATCCAGTTTTTTGTTTGGAGGAAAGAATTTAGCAAAAGTAGAAATAAGATTCTTCTACTTAAAACATTCAGGTCATTTATATTTCTTTCTCATTATATTGTCTGTATAATTTGAATTTTTTTCTCTTTAGCTTTTTGTTGTTGTTCGGTCATGTCTGACCGACCCCATTTGAGATTTTCTTGGCAATGATACTAGAGTGCTTTGCCATTTCCTTCTCTAGTTCATTTGACAAATGAGGAAACTGAGGCAAAGGTTAAGTGAATTGACCAGGGTTCTACAGCTAGTAAGTGTCAGAGACCAAATTTGAACTTAGGAAAAAGAGTTTTACTGGCTCCAGGCCAGACCCTCTCTATGATATCTAGCTGTGTCTCTTTAGCTTTAATGTTCTACATTTTTTTCCCCTAAGCATCTTGGTTTGTTTTTCCACTCCTTTCCCTTTTCCTGTGATAACAGTACTGATCACTTTAATGTTCACCCACCCACAGATATACATAGATATGGCTATATAGCACTAGATAATATATTGGTATAATACAAACCTAACAAATGATAGTAAAATGAAACCAGGGAATTTTGTAAATGTGGTTGATGAAGGGATGATGGGAGCCTAATGGATTTGAGAAAGTCCAGTTTTACATTTTCAGGCATAGCATATGTACTCCAAACTACTTTGGGCTTCAGGGGCATAAGAATTTCTCTTTCTATGTGATATGATGTTTAAAGAAATAGATTACGATTCCTGCTTTGTACCTAGCGAGTGCTTAACAAGTGTCTAATGCATTAATTATAGATAGACTTCATGGTACTGGAAAGCACAGTGAACCTGCAATCAATAGATGGTTTAAGTCCCAGCTCTGCCACTTAGTAACTATGTGATCTTGGGCATGTAACAGATTCCCAGAACCTCAGTTTACTCATTTGTAAAAAAGGAAATGAAGTGGGGCAGCTAGGTGGCAAAGTGGATAAAGGAGGACTGAGTTTAAGTTTGGTTTCAGACACTTGACACTTACTAGCTGTGTGACCCTGGGCAAGTCACTTAACCCTCATTGCCCTACCCCAAAAAAATTATAAAAAGGAAATGATAATGTGCTCAGGCTTTCTCAGTTATTATAAAGGGCAAGTGAGACCTTTAATTTGAAAATAATGTTGGGGCTACACAAAGCCAAGCTCTTATTGATGACATATTTAATCATGAGATCTTTTATTTTTAATGATACTCATTTCTTTCTTTTACTTTTACTGAAATATGCATGCATTAGAAATGACAAAGTACAATACTCTGCTATTTGTAGCAATTGTGATTATTTTCACATGCATTTTCTGGGTGATTGAACTTAAAATGACCATTTCAGGAAGAAAAGGCCTTTTAATACTTTAGTTGCATATCTTTTTTTAGTGTATTTTAAGAATGTTCTAGTAATGTGGATCATTGATCTGTGAAATGATCAGATCACAATTGAGTTTTCAAAGTTGAATAATTTCTCTATATTTAATAACAGTGTATTTACCAACAGAGAAGTGAAAACTGCATCAGCTAGTCTCTAATTTTGAGATCTTTTCCAGCCTTCTATCTAGGAAGAGACCTTAAGAGATTAACTCTTAAAACAGGCTCACAAGGACCATGGCTTTAGATGGCTTTCCTTTACTTAAGAAACTAAGCAGACACTGGGTCTTCCTGGTCATCACCATTATCATTATCACCATTAACCTCAAATAGAGCTAACATTTATATAGTGCTTTGAAGTTGGAAAAATGCCTTACATAAAAATGCTTTTTATAGATGACAGGATCAAATATGTTGTTAATCACTGTGTTCAATTAGCATGAGTACTAGTGAAAGTTCCTCACATCTGTCTTGTTCATTTATTGTGGGCATTCTGTTAGGTTCAATCCCCAGTCCTTAGTTCTTCTGAATTCATATTTTCTTCCTTAGAGAATAAATCCTGGCTTCTAATAGCACTAAAAGGTGAATAACAACAAATGTCCAGTCCTAACCTCTTACATGAACTTGATATATTTTTGGTAAGATTGCTTGACAGGTGATTCTTGAACACTGATTGGTCCTAGTTTTCAAAGAGCTTGAGTAGAGAATGTGTCAGTCGATCCACATTTCTCTACTTCCACATTCTGCCATCATCTCAAGCTTAACATAATAATTAAGAATTGAGCTCTTCAATCCCAAATTGATCCCCCCTTCTAACTTTGCCATCTTTGTCAACAATACATACCACCATTCTCCAAGACACTAAAAATTGGAATCCTCCTGGTACCTTGTTAGGCAGCATGGACTTAATTATTCTTTATCATGCCAGTCAGTCACCAAATCCCATTCATTCTTCTTTCAATTTGTCTCCTTATTGACTTTTGCTTTCTCATTCCCCATAGTGATTATTGACCATTTTTTCTTTCCTTAAGTCACCAACTCCATCCCCATCTATTCCCATTCTTATAGCATTCCCTACACTTAACTTCCTGTCTTACTGAGAAGATTGAACCCTTTCTGAGATAATTCCCTACCATCACTATTAAAACTTATTATAATTGCCCATTCTCTTCTCCCTTTCTCAAAGCTGTATGTGAATTTAAGACTAAAAACACCTACCTCCTGGGGTTGTTGTAAAGCTCAACTGTGGTGATAGATGCAAAACGTTTTGCAAACCTTAAAGTGCTATATAATGTTAGTTATTACTATTGCTATTATTATTAATAATAATCACATCTCTGTATCCCTTCTTACATTCTCAAGGACTTTGCTTCAGTAAGCATTCTCTTCTTTCTTGGCTCCTATCTGGCTATAAACATAGAATCAAAGGATTTTAGAGAGCTGCAGGAGACTTTATATGTCAACTAATCCATCACCCCTATTTTATAGAGGAAACTGAGGCCGAGAAATAAAATGACTTCCTAGTGTCACACAGATTATAGAAAAAGCATAGCTTACATTTGGTTCCAGGTCTTCTGTTAAGTGGGTTTTGTTTTTGTTTGTTTTTTTACTCTTCCAGATGATAGGAATTCTCACATTTGGAATTCTTACATTCTCAGTATTTAGACAGCTATGTGGTTGCTATGTGACCTCCTGGCCAAGTCACTTAACTTTCTTGTCTCAGTTTACTCATCTTTAAATAGTTCTTACCTCCCAGTTGTGAGAATCTAATGAGAAAGCAAATATAAAGTGCTTTGGAAACCGTAAAGCACTCTATAAATGGTAGCTTTTATTAATAATTACGTGTCCTGGTTTGCAACTTAAATTCTCTTGTCACTGCCAGTTGGACTGCCACCACTACAAGGGAAATGAGGAAAGGATCAATACCTTAGGAAAGATCAGTTTTTCCAAATGACAGTCTATGTGAGCAAAAGCTAAGGTTCCTACTCACTTTAGTAGCTGTAAGTCACGCAGAAAGTATAAGCAATAGCTGAAAATAGCCTCATTCAAGATAATTAAGCAAGGAAACAGACTTGCAATGCTCAGATTTTCTCAGTCTTTAAAAAAATGACAGGTTTCTCCAGCATCCCTTATGCTGCATCTAGTTTTTGTCCTATTTCTTACCTCTTTTTAGTTCCTTAAGGTTTAGCTTCCTTCAGAGGTCAAGCATGACTTTAGAATCACCAAATCTAATGACCTTTTTCAGTCTTCACCTTCCTTGACCATTCTGAAGCATTGGATACTTCAATACTTGCTGACCCACCCCCTCTCCATACCTTATTCTCCCTTGGCATCAGAGAACCTATATATACATGTATGTATGTGTGTATGTGTGTGTATATGTCCTACCTATTTAGTCAAAACACTGTCTTCATTACTTTCTCTTCTCAACTCTTACTGATGTGAATATTGTCTGAAGTTTTGCCCTGGACACACTTGCCTAGCCTCTCTTCACTGTTTCCTTGGGAACTCTTTTTCAGTCCATGACAACAACTACCACCTCTATGCAGATAACCCCCCCCAACCTGTTTTGTTTTGTTTTTTGTTTTTTTAATTCTTCCTACTATCCCAAGGTCCAGGTCTGTTTGTAGCTGCCTACAGGAAATCTACCTGGATGGTCTACCTATACTTCAAACTTCACATGCCTAAAATGGAATTAATTTAGAATTAGAACAAATCTGTTGTACTTCCTTCAACATAATTTTTTTTTTTGACCATGGGGACTACCTTTTACCCAGTTTCCCCATTTTTGTGTAACCTTGATGTTTTCTTGGACTCTTCTCACTTCCTCCTCCGTTATACCCACTCAGTTTGCAAAGTCCTATTGATTCTTTCCTTGTAATAGTTTCCTCATCATTTTCCCAATAACTCCCATTCCCACTCCCATCATTGTAGGTTAGGTTCTTATTACTGCCTGCCCAAATTATTGCAAGAGCCACCTCTCTTGTCTCTGCTATACTTACTCCATCACCTCACTGCCAATCACCTTATATTACACCACTCTAAAATCTGCTAATACTAAGACCACCCCTCTGCTCATTTATTTTTTTAACAAACTGGACTATTTGCTGTCTCTTTGCACGTAATCACTTTAACCTATATCCTGTGCTAGATTGCCCTCCTTTTCACTTCTTATATTCTTATTGTTGAATTTCTATCTATCCTTTAAAATCTAACTCATATACTTTCTTGGAAGCCCAGTCACACAGCCAACATGCATCAGAGATGGCATTTTAAGCTATATCTTACTGATTCCAAAGCCAGCTCTGTTCACTATTCTGCACATCTTCTCTTATTGTGTTGTATTGTTATATTGTTATTGTATTGTTTATGTGTCTTCTCCCTCCAAAAGACTAAGGTTTTTTTTGTGTGTGTGTGAGGCAATGGGGGTTAAGTGACTTATTCAGGATCACATAGCTAGTAAGTATCAAGTGTCTGAGGCTGGATTTGAACTCAGGTCCTCCTGACTCCAGGGCTGGTGCTCTAACCACTATGCTACCTAGCTACCCAAGACTAAGATTTTGGAGGGAAGGGCTTAGATAGCTCTTAAATCATCTCTAATTTTTGAGTATATGTTGTGGCAGCTAGATGGTGCAGTGGATAGTTAGAAAGACTTGACCTTCCTGAGTTACAAATTTGGCTGCAGACACTTACTAGCTGTGTGACCCTGGGCTCATTTTTCAGTATATAGTTATTGTTTATTATATAATAATTGAATATAGCCACATTCACATTTCAGGTAAAAGTAGATATCTACTTCAACCTCTAATTAAATCAGAAAACAGACACTAAGAATGCTGTATTAAGTAATCTTTTTGAATATATTCATGTAAGAGCTTTTTCAAGAGTGTGTATGTGTAAAAAGATCTTTTAAAATCAGAATGTTACAAGGAATGGAAACAAGGTTAAATGTACCTAAAGGAAAAAGCTTAGCTCAGAGGTATTAAACTCAGTGTGTGAGGAACAGACAAAACTCTGGAATGAAGCAGAAACTGAATTAAAATGCAACTAGGACATGCTTAACCAAAGAAGTAAAAATGCAGTACAACATAGATAATATTAATTGATGGTTTTCTAAATCACTCTGTGTCTTTCAGGGATCTGTTTTTCTATTTGACTTTGACACTTTTAGTTTTCTCACTTGAGAAAGAGTGTAATGAGTTTTTGCCTTTGAAATTTAGGGGAGGTATTAATAATGTTGCAGAATACTGACTAGATATGGAGAAAAATAGAAATTTCTTTGCATTTTTCTGTTTTTTAGGACAATACTTGGCACATAATAGTTACTTAATAGATGGTTGATTTTCTACAAACAAGCATTTCCAAAGTCACAGTCAAACTAATCAATAAATATAATATATGCATGTATATGTATATATAAGCATCTGTATCTATATACACACATAACTCACAAATATGGGGCATCTAGGTGGCTCAGTAGATAGAATTCTGGACCTGAACTTGTCTTTCTGAATTAAAATCTGGCCTCAGACACTTATTAGCTGTGTGACCCTGGGTAAGTCACTTAATCCTGTTTGCCTCAGTTCTTCATCAGACAAATGAACTAGAGAAGGAAATGGCAAAGCACTCAAGCATCCTTACCAAGAAAACCCCAAATGAGGTCATAGAGTCAGACACTACTGAAACAACTGAACAACAACTCTGTGTGTGTATGTACACACGTACATATTAGCCAGTTGTAGAGCTGAGCATTTTTAATGTGAGAAATGATTTAGACAATTCTTTGGGAAAGGGGGCAAGTAGTGTTTTCTAATAACTTCCGTAGACTCTTTATTTATAGACTAAATTTCAAATTGGAGCAACTCCTTGTGGAGAAAGACTATTTTGCAGTGCTTTCATAGTACTTAAGAGACTTGATTAAAGTATTACTTTGTTTCCTCTTGGTAGAAAGGTGATGATGGGCTCTTTTTTGTCAGTAGCAAGGGGCAAGCCCTGGCATAGTCTTGATTGACTAGAAAGGTTTCAGGTAGGCCTTGCCATGGACAAGTATGTGTCTATCTTTGGAAGGACCAGACTAGCCAAGTTTAGAGAAGCCCAATGTAAAGTTGGTCATGGGGTGATTGACATGACACCGTATCACTTATGGCACTGTGAGTGCACCTTAGTAATTTTCTGGTCAGTTGGTTCTCAAACTTTCTGGTCTGAGGATCCTTGTATGTTATTTGAAATTATTAAGGATCCCCTAAAGAGCTTTTATCTATTAAAATTATCTTTATTGGTATTTACAATTTTAAAGTAGTTTTGACCTCATACAGGGACTCCCCAGGGATACTAGGCTACACTCTGAGAACCACTGTTCTAGTCCAACATCATTCTGTAGATAAGAAAACTTAGGTCAAAGAGATCACGTGACTTTTCCTCAAGACTCAAAGGCATTCAAGATATAGTAGATGCTTGATGAATAATTAATTGATAAAACTGTAATGCCCCACTTTTGTTTTGACAACATCTGAAACTAGATGTGGCTACATCTTCTGTCTCAAGTTGCTTTTGTTTTAACCTTGTTACTTTGCCCCCTCATGGTGGCACATATTCTCTTAGTCTTCTTCAGTAAGATTCTCCTCACCATTCCCATCTTTATATTAATTGTGTTACATTAATTATGGTGTCATTTAAGCAAACTTTCTGCTAAAGATCCTTTACCACAAATAATTTTTACCACAGATCCAAAAATAAGTATTAACATCCAAGTGAAGAATAATCACTTAATTGCAAAAATTACTCATAGCAGAATTTATTTACCTGACACTAGGGAGATTTGAACCTCAGTTTATACATAGCTCTTTAAATATCATGTTAACTTTATCTAGTTTGTGTTTATCAATCAAAAATATATTGAGTACTTATTGGTACTGTGCCAGGCACCATGGAATACAAAAGAAATGCAAGGCTGGTTCATTTTGAACATTGAAGTGCTTGCCATGTGATATGTGCTGGAGAGATAAAGTAAAAAGATTTCAGTCTATGGGTGCTGACCCTTTGTGACTCTTGTATGAGTCCCCTAAATCCTAATAATAACATTTGTAATTTTTTAGTTGTGTCCCATTGTTTGTGACCCCATTTGGGGTTTCCTTGGGAAAACTACTGGAATGGTTTGCCATTTCCTTCTCCAGCTCATTTTACAGAGGAGGAAACTGAGGCAAAGAGGGTTAAGTGACTTTCCCAGGGTCACACAGCTAGTAAGTGTCTGAGGCCAGATTTGAACTGGGTTTTTCTGACTTGCAAGTCTAGCATTTCCTTTACTTTGTTCCATCCAGCTGCATCTGTAATATGCCCAATTCATTTACCTTCTTACCTTACACTTTGACCTGAAAGGGACCTTGAACTAAGTGATTGCTAATTTTCTCATTTTAGGAAGAACTGTTTAGAGGTTTTCTACATTGCAAGGACTCTCTGGGTACTGCCACAAAGGAATTTGAAAACTTTCCCTCTGACCTGTGATCAGCAACCCCTGCGCCTGGCCTCCCCCAGCTCTTCCTGCTTCCAAGCTGTTATAGTTCCTGTTATAAAACAAGTGACATTTCAGCTAGTTGATTAAAGTTGTTACCTTTCTAGGGACTTAGATCAACCAGATGACTAGAAATAGGACTTTGATGTTGCTTACAGAGTGGTATCACTTTCTCATCTCCGGCATGGCCAAGAGTGCCAAATTCACTGACCTCTTAGAGTAAGACTTACTTCTTTAGTTTTCTTGTCCAAAGTCTGGGGATGCCATACCCTCCCTCTAAAGGGACTGCCAGACTACACCAATCATCACATGAATCGGCTTCTTTCAGTGAGGTTTGGGGGTATACAGTGAAAATTGAGTGCTTTTTCTGCTCTCCCCCCCCCCCAGTATTTAACTGGTTTACATGTGCATTTGCATTACATATTTTTTTTTTTAATTTTTTTGGTTTGGTTTGGTTTGGTTTGGGTTTTTTTGCGGGGCAATGGGGGTTAAGTGACTTGCCCAAGGTCACACAGCTAGTAAGTGTCAAGTGTCTGAGGCTGGATTTGAACTCAGGAACTCCTGAATCCAGGGCCGGTGCTTTATCCACTGCGCCACCTAGCCTCCCCCAGCATTACATATTGATATAATAAACTGGGAATTATGCCACATAAAGACGAAGAATACAAACAGTATATCATATACTAATTGCTTGGCTTATTTGCCATTTCTGTGACCATTTAGCAAATCAAATATACAAAATTTGACATAATCTGCTTTAGTGAATGGGAGTGAGTTAGATATTAATCAGGTATAGGTCTCCTAGAGGTAATGGTGTTCTAAGACTGAGGCTTAAAATGCAAAGTTGCCATAGTGTTGTGGTATTTGGGTACCATGTGATCTATTTGTAAGTCATGAAGACACTGCTGTCCATTTAGATACATGGGGTTGGGGACAAAAAGCATTATTTAAAGAATCAGTACAAAATGTTCACCATTACTGAGCAGTAACTTAATATGTTTACTTTGAAATTGGTATGACTATGTCAGGTACTGGTCTATACTTGGCAACAGCTCTTATTAAAGTCTCAAATGAATAGAAAATTGAAATTATAGTGCTAGCAAACAAGAGACACAAATTTTTCTCGTGCTATCATTTTTTCCCATTCATTCCTAATAGCTTAGAGTTCCCTGTCATCTTGAAATACAAGCTCTTGTGTATTTCATCCAATGGATTTTCTTTTTGAAGAATTTCTATTCATATCTTTTTCTTTTCTGATCCTGTCCACAGCTTTTTATAAAATGATATAATTGGAGGCTGCATTAAATTACTTCATTATGTTAAATGTCCTGCATGAGGACTATGCATATACCTGATATTGTAGGTCCAGGGAAGAAAGAATGCAAGAGGTCATTCTTTTGGTTAGAAACTATTCAATCTAATTTCTATAAAATAAGTTAATAGGTGAAAAAAATAGTTCATTTTTCTAGGTCTATATTTATCTGTGGTTGCCATAAATATTAAAACTTTCCTCTAGCTTTAAAATTGTACCCAGAAAAAACTGGATTAAAAAATAAAGCTAGGAGTTGGTTTTATGAAAAAAAGATAAATCATTGATTGATTGAATTTTTAAAGAGAGAAGAAAATCAAATTACTAGTGTTAAAAATGAAAGGGGCAGCGACTATACCACTAACGAACATGAAATTAAAGCAATTATAAGGAGTTATTTTGCCCAGTTCTATGCCAATAAATTTAATAATTTAAGTGAAACAAAAAGAAAACATGCAAATATAAGGAATTAGTTACATAAATATATATTATAGGATGATAGATTTTGAGATGAAAGGCACCTGAGAGGCCATCTAGTGCCTCATTTTTGCAGATTAGGAAACTGAGGCACAGAAAAGTTAAGTGACTGGTTTATAGTTGCATAGTCAATAAGCATCTGAGGCAAGATTTGAACTTCCATTATCTTGACTCCCAAGTCTGTACCATCTAGTTGCCTTTTGATTCTCAAGGTATCAAATACAGTAAAAAATATTTTTAAAAGTGTCTTTATTTAGGGCCAGCTAGGTGGCGCAGTGGATAAAACACTGGCCCTGGATTCAGGAGGACCTGAGTTCAAATCCAGCCTCAGACACTTGACACTTACTAGCTTTGTGACCCTAGGCAAGTCACTTAATCCTCATTGCCCCACCAAAAACAAAAAAACAAAACAAAACAAAAAGTGTCTTTATTTAAAGGAGAAAAAAATTGGGAACTTTGAGAGCATAGACTCTCTGGAGTGGGGTTGTCAGTTGTTTTAATAGGATTAGAGGAAACATTCTAAATTGTAGGAGATTTCATTTCACCCATCTACCATTTCAGTTTAAAAACAGCACCAGTAAACAGTCTTCTTGTTCTAAATTGACAGGTTTCTGTAGTTTTTGGATAAATTGCTTTTCTAGAACACAGTGTGGTCACCTGGGAAGTACAGACTTTAAAAGACTTTATGATGGTTGCTGTGCAGGTTGACCTTTCCAGAAGAGAAGGAAGAGAGAACACTTGGCTCCATTTCCTGCATTGTAGTAAAGTTAGAGGGAAGAAGTAATTTAAGATTGTACCATTAACGCTGGAAGGGTCTGTCGTTCCACAGATAGTCATGAGGATACTTAAAAAAAAAAATGATGGTACTAGCATTTACGTAGTTCTCTAACGTTTGTAAGACACTTTACAGATATAATCTATCTTTATTCTAACAACATCCCTGGGAGGTAGGTGCTATCTATTGTTATCCCCATTTTTATCTTATTTATAGTAAGTGCTAATAACTGTCCCCTTTTTACAGTTGAGAAAACTGAGACAAACGGAGTGGAGTGACTTGCCCAGGGTATTCCTGATTCTAGGTACAGCATTTTTATTCACCTTGTCCACTCAGATGAGGACATTGAGGCTTAGAGAGAAGTGACTTTCGAGGTCACACAGACAGTAAGTGGCAGAGTCATATTTGAACATATTTGAATGAATAACTCATCCGAGGAGTGGTAAGATACCTTGACTCCACAACCAGTTTCAACTCTGGTACTTTCTACCCTTACCTTGGATAAGTAACTTTCGCTTCTTGATTGGCAGTTTCCTTATTTGTAAAATTTTGGGATTGGTTTAGGTGACCATGAAGGTGCCTTCCAGCTTTAAATCTATGATTATTCTAAAATTCATTAATATTATAACTCTTGATCTGGATTTTTCAACCAAGCAAAAATTCGACCTGTCTTCTAGAATATTGTGTATGTGGCATAGAGGAGCAGGGGCGTTGTGGTGCACTATGGCCATTTTTTCCCATTGGGCTATTTGTGTCTTTGTAAGGAATGTTTCTAGAGTGGTTCAGCCATAAAGGTCCTGTTTTCCCTTGTCAGTTTCAGCTCTGAGCACATGTTTGGGCCAGAAGGATTAAAATGAGATATTTTGGCTTCTCTACTTGGTGTCTCAGCAGGTTGGTTGGTTAAAATATCTTATTAGGGGCATCTTGAGGACTTGTGAGTTCATGGGCCACTTCTCTTTGGAAAATTTCTTCTTTTCATTCAGCAAAATTAAACAAGATAAATGAAATTCAGTGCCTGACCTCACAAAGCTTATAGGGTGAGGCAGGATAGCATACTGGGTTTGGAGTTAGGAAGACCTGAGTTCAAATGTGACCGTAAACACTTATTATTTGTGGGTGACCCTGGGCAAGTCACTTTTAACTGGTGCCTTAAGTTTCCTCATCTATAAAATGGAGATAATAACAGGGCCTGTCTCCCAGGGTTGGTCTAAGGATCAAATGAGATAATAATTGTAATGTGCTTAGCTCAGTGCCTGGCATAGCAATAGATATATAAATATTAGCTATTGTTATTAGCAAATATTACTCTTTTCATGGGACCATTTGAAGAATGGGTAGGATTTCAGTGCTGTGGATAGTCTGAGAGAAGGCTGGAGAGGAATAAAGATATGAAGGAAATAGAAGCTCTTTCATTCCCGCTTTACCTAGGAGGATGGTATTAACTAAACATGAAGAGTTATTGGAAGCACTCTTACCAGTTTTTTTAGTCAGAGGTTGAACCTTCACATTTGAAATCAAAGGCCTGGTAAGGACCTTGTACTTTTGGATTGAGGGATGGCTATCATTTGGAGGAAGTCCTCAGATGATATTGACAAATCACCTTCATCTTTGTGGAATCAGTAATGAAGCCCTCTAGGGGTTCCTTTTGACTGAGCCAAATTGGACACTCATAATGCAGCAAGACAAGGCCCTAGTGAGTGTGACTGTATAAATACTTATCATGTAAATTTTAGGAGTAGCTTCTAAGTAAATGATGTTTGAAACATGCTAGCTGTAGGCCCTTGTCCCCAGGTATTGGAATACAGGTACTGTGGGCTTCCCAGTATCTGCTGATTGGTTTGGACATACTAAGGGTGGCTGGGGATGGTTATACAAAAGCACTGCTTACAAAACATGGGTTGATAAGAAGAAAACTACCTGTGGGACATCAGCTAAGTCACTTAAACCTCCCTCAGCCTCAGGTAACATGTCTTTTAAAAGAAGGGAGTGGGTTTGGACTAGGTGACCTCTGCTTTGAAATCTGTTTTCCTTAAGGCCATTTTTAGAGGGCAGGCTTTCCAAAATACACCTGAACAAAGCCTGGGAGCTGTTTTATGTCATATTATCTGATACATGATCATAATTCTGCTCGACAGTAAAACGCAATTGACAGTTGTAAAAGGTAAGATGGTAGCATTTACAGTAACTTATTATGAGTCTAAGTACAAGATTAAGGGAGGAAACAAGTATTTCAGATATCTCATTTCATCCTCACAACAACTCTGGGAGACAGGAGGCAATTATTATCCCTCTTTTTATTGTTTATAAAGTTGAGGGAATTGAGGATGACATAATGAGGGAAGTCACTTATCCAGGGTCACACAACTATTAAGCGTCGGAGGCTAGATTTGAACTTGGAGCTTTGTCTTCTGTGCTACCTACTTGCCAGACTCTGGTTTTGCTTATGGTATATAAATAATTGATAATGATACTTTCCACGGTGTTTTCTTACAAGGGCTCAGTGGCAGGTTTTTCAGGTCATCCAGGATTACAGTGATGACCCATTTGGTAATCCTAGGAATGGTGGTGTAAATAATAGACAGCGTGGTTGTTTCATGGAAAAGCTCATCATTGCCAAGGGTTGGTCTGAAAGGCCTCTTAGGAATGAGATGGTTCACATTCCTGGGAATTGGTGACCAAGGCAATCATGCCTTTAGAAGCCCAACTATAGGAAGTTGTCTACAGAATTCTTGGGAGCTTTGGGGAGGGGGCAGAATGAGGAGGGAGGAACTTGGTTCTTGGGATCAAGGGCTTATGAGGGGCCCACCCACATAATCAGGGGGAGGTTGCTAAGTATGAAATGGACTTCCAACTCCCCCCAAATTTAGGGGGATTATACTCCTGAAACCTCTTATGAGTGAAAGGGCATCTGTTTTAAGACAAATGTCTTTGGTGGAATGGGAAAGGGTGGTGCTAGCTTTGCTCACAGTAAGCCTAGTTTTAAGTCTCAGCATGTTCCCTAGGTCATGAGAGGTACCTGGAGCTCTAGCCAGAACCTGTAAGGTACAGTGGCTAATAAAGGGTAACAGTGAGAAAGATTAAATGAGCTAGCTACATTAACACCAAGGATACCAAATGTAGGATTCTAAGGAGGAAGAGAGGGAGCTGAAGCAGGACTCATAGATAGTTCAAAGGCCATTTAATTCAACCCCCTCGTTCTACAGATGAGAAAACTGAGGTCCCTGGAGTTTAGGAACTTGTCTAATGTCAGAAAGATAAGATAGTGTCAGGAATGGTTTGAACCCAGGTCCTCTGATTCCACAGCCAGTGTGCCCTCCTTCTCCTGTTGTCTGGGTTTCTCTGATTACAGTTATCAGCCAATGGGAAAGAAGCACTCATTATTTTCTAACAGAGGGGTCACTTGGTATTTTTGCACCTGAAAGCCTAAAACAATGATAGTATACCCTTGCTGGTTAAAAAAAAATGTTCACGAAACTGGTAAGGGTGTTGAAGTTTAATTATTATTATTCCCTTCCAATTCTTTTTTTTTTTTTTTAGGCAATGGGGGTTAAGTGACTTGCCCAGGGTCACACAGCTAGTAAATGTCAAGTGTCTGAGGCCGGATTTGAACTCAGGTACTCCTGAGTCCAGGGCCGGTGCTTTAACCACTGCGCCATCTAGCTGCCCCTTCCCTTCCAATTCTTAACTCAGAGTTGCAGTGACTTTTACGTAGTTTTATAGTAATGAAGGACAGTCACGGGAAGACCATTGGTCCCTTGTTATTGATACTGACAGAACAGAAGTTCTTGTGTGGTAGGATAATTCCTTTATAATTGAATTTCCTTAATAAGAAAGGAAGAACTGACATGGTGAAATCAGGTGGGGGAAGCTTGAGGCTAAATGCACACGGTGAACTTAGCTCTTTTCTTTTCCTGTAATATATGCTATTGCTGGTCAAAAGAGAGTGTGGATTGTTCAGAGGAAACCTGTTACGCCAGCCAGAAAAAAAGAAAACAAAACCCTAAAGTCCATGTCTTACTGATTGTAGTCCAGTCCTGTTACCGTAATATTTGTTAGACAGTTGATGAACTAAGTAGAGGAAAAAAACTTCCTTTCTTGCTTAGTCAAAGGAGCAGAGCTTTTTATTAGATACTATTCTTTTCCTCTTTAGTAAACATATGTTAGTGGAACAAAGGGATGGCAATTCCAAGTTTAGAGTAGTCACTGGGGGCAGTAATTTCTGGTCAGGGCTTCTCTGCCTATTGCAAGAGTCTGAAGTACAGGATATAATATTGTTTAAGGACATGCTTGGAACTCAAGCAAAATATCTTTAATGGCATTTCTTTTCTGGGATGCTCAGCTTACATTTTCAGAAAAGAGTTTGTGGTCAAAGAAAGACTGACTTAGCAAATAGAGAACAGGTTGGTCACTTCCTATAAGCTTGATGTAATCTTGTCATCTACCTGTTTTCTGTGTGCTTTTTAAAATGGGCTTTCAATTTGTTTTCCCTCCATAGCTATTGCGATTATTGAAAGATCTTTGAGAACCTCAGGAGAAAAAAAAACTGTACTGAATGCAATTTCCTTATTTTTTTCAAGTGAATCTGATTCCTAACATTTGTATTATTTGAGGAATAGCTTAAGCAGAATGTAGGAACTTTTTTCTCCAATTCCCATCACTGAAGTATTTAAAATGCCTAACATGGAGTGTTTGGGATTAGTACACTTCGTACACAATAAGTTATTTTAGAATTTATGTTTCATGGTCACTTTATTGCTAGTCCACAATCTAAAATTCTAAAAATTATAGAGAGATTTTCTCTCATATGGGAAGGCTGTGAAGGAGATACATTTTAAGTTAGATCAAAGGTATTACATGGTTAAGGGATTATTTTAAGAATAAGAGACTTAAATATCTGGAGATCACGTGGTACAATGGAAAGAACATTGGTTTGGGGAGTCAGAGGACTTGTATTCAAATCCCACCCTTGACAGCCTCTTAGATTTATTACTTGTATGACTTAGACCAAGACACCTTGGGCCATAGTTCCTTCACTGTAAAATAAGGGTTGGATTCCATAGTTTTTGAGGCTCCTTCAAGTTTTAGGTCTATTATCTCCTGATCTGTGATTTCTTATCTCATTCTCTGTAGTCATGGTCATTCAACAGAATCTTTCTCAATTTTCTAACACCCATTTCCTCCTTCCCTTCTATATGGAACGAAGAGGTATCTCTCTGCCTTTAAATACTAAACTTTTATCCTATGCTTTCTCTATCAAGGACATTGTTTCAGCAACCATCATTAACTTTTTCTATCTACAATAGGGTTTCTTAACCAAAGAGTCCGTGAAATCATTAAAACAATTTTTAAAATAACTACTAAAATATAATTGGTTTGCTTTGTATCCCTGTGTATTTTATTTCACGTGTTTAAAAACATTCTGAGAAGGCCTGAAACCACCTTGAAACCACCAATCAGTTGCCAAGTTTTACTGATTCTGAATTGCAGTATTTCATTTATGTGACCCCGTTTAAGCTATTAGAATAATGTTAGTGAGTCTTCCCAGTTTTCTCTGTCCCCTCCTCACTTCTCCATCACACTGTTTGTTCTCAGAGGAATACTCCTTATGCATAAGTCTTGATATACTATTCCTCTTATCAGAACTCTTTAATGGATTCCCTATTGCTTACTGGGTAAGCACAAACTCCTTAGCCTGAGATTCCAGACTTTATAATCTGAAGCCATCTTTGTCTTTCCAGCCTTATCTCTTATGAGTGGGTAGGACTAGGACTAAGTGGCTTCTGAAGTCCCTCCTCATTCCAGATCTAAATTTCTGTGATTGTATACTGCCTTCCACATACTTTTTGTTCTAGTCAAATCAGACTACTGGACATCTGTCACGTTTCCTTTGTGCATTTGCTCATATTTATTCCCTAAACCCAGAAGTAATGCCTTTCCCTTGCCCTTCATCTACTTTTTGAAATCCTACAGGCATGTAATTAAAAACACACCTCAAACACTACCCATTCCATGAATAACTAGAACAATAATAATCACTGATATTTATATAAGGCTTCATGGTTTTCAGTGTTTTTCTTACACTCTCATTTGCACACTACAAACATTTATTAAACACTAAACTCTGGGGATATAAAGGAAGAAAAAAACAGTCCTGTTCCTCAAGGAGCTCACATTCTAAAGAGAAAGACAGAATATAAAGAAACTAGGTAAATAATAGATTGGTAGTTTTACGTTTGTTCCACTGTATATGTGGAAGAGTGAATTTTAATTGATATTTGTTAAATTCTGAATAAAACAATGGAAGGAAAGGTAAATGGAAAGTGATAGTAAGTTTTTGAGAGACAGTGTGGATGTTACTGCTTACATTCTATAGTTGAGGAAACAGACTCAGTTAAGAAAATTAATCTCTATTAATTGATGAAGTGATTCATTACATAGCTATCAGCTAATGTCAGAACTGACATTTGAATTGATGTTCTCCTGACTCCAAGGCTAAAGTTTTATCCAACAGCACCCCACATTAAGCTCACTCTGATGCCCTTCCTCTCCTCCTCCCAATTGGTAAGGATCCTTCTTGCCTCAACTTTGGTTATCTCATTTTTGCATTTTTTTGTGTTTTTACACGTGTTCTGTTTCTCTACTATCCCATTCTCCTTGATGGGATGAACTATGTTTGTCCCAAACTTTGTGCCTTTTCTCACTGCCTAGTACAGTAGTGTTCTATGTATGTAGCAGATACTTTAAATTTTCTTCATGGAATTGAATTGCAGAATTTGAATGTATCCTTTCCTGTGTGCCTACCTTCAAGTGCATAGATGCTGTGGAATGAAATATTTCTGCCCTGTCACTGGATCAGAGTCACTAGATGTAGGTGGTAGATAGCCTTGCCCAGGGTCAGGTCTTCATGACTTGAGGGATGGCATTTCTATCCACTTTTTTGCTCAGATGGGGACATAAGGCATAGAGAGAGAAGTGAATTTCTTTCTTTCTTTCTTTCTTTCTTTCTTTCTTTCTTTCTTTCTTTCTTTCTTTCTTTCTTTCTTTCTTTCTTTCTTTCTTTCTTTCTTTCTTTCTTTCTTCTTCTTTCCTTTCTTTCTTTCCTTTCTTCCTTTCTTCCTTTCTTCCTTTCTTCCTTTCTTTCCTTCCTTCCTTCCTTCCTTCCTTCCTTCCTTCCTTCCTTCCTTCCTTCCTTCCTTCCTTCCTTCCTTCCTTCCTTCCTTCCTTCCTTCCTTCCTTCCTTCCTTCCCTCCCTCTTTCCCTCCCTCCTTCCCTCCCTCCTTCCCTCCCTCCTTCCCTCCCTCCTTCCCTCCCTCCTTCCCTCCCTCCTTCCCTCCTTCCCTCCTTCCCTCCTTCCCTCCTTCCCTCCTTCCCTCCTTCCTTCCTTCCTTCCTTCCTTCCTTCCTTCCTTCCTTCCTTCCTTCCTTCCTTCCTTCCTTCCTTCCTTCCTTCCTTCCTTCTTCTGTCTCTCTCTCTCTCTCCCTTCCTTTCTCTCTCTCTCTCTCTCTCTCTCTCTCTCTCTCTCTCTCTCTCTCTCTCTCTCGTCTGTTCGTCTGTCCGTCCGTCCGTCCGTCCTGGCAATAAGGGTTAAATGACTTGCCCAGGGTCACACAGCTAGTAAGTGTTGAGTGTCTGAGGCTGCATTTGAACTCAGGTCCTCCTGAATCCAGGGCCGGTGCTTTATCCACTGTGCCACCTAGCTGCCCCTGAGAAATGACTTTCAAGGGGATTCTGGTGGCTTTTTTTGTCCTCCTATCAATCCTTTTTTCCAGTTCATACTATTGTATTGCCAGAAATGGGTGACTGAGGCATATATATTCCATATTATATTCCACTATTATTTCAACATTTATTCTATCTTACATATACTATTGGAGTCACTTGTTGATTTCTCATCCACTTTTTTTTTTTTTTAATTAGGATCCTTCTTGACGCTGATCAATTTATGTACACTCCTGTAGCTGAAAAGGCTTTTCTTGCTCCTCTGGAAGGATATCTTCAAGCAACACCCAAGATACCATCATCTTTGAAAAACAAGTAGCTGAGCTGTTCGTAATTCTGCTTTTCCAGTCAAGGTATTGGAACAGTACCTCTTTGGTAATCATTAATAATTTTGAGATTCTGTCACCTTGTTTTTGTTTTTGTTTTTTGTGTTGGTTGAGTAAAGTTATGCAGATGACTAGATTTCATTTCTCACTTATACGCATATTCCTTTGTCATAAACATATGCTATGCTGGGCTTTCTCCACTCTTTTGTGAGGTATTGAGTATTGCAGTTGTTTCCAATGAGTCATAAGCCTTTTCACAAATGTACAGCATGTGGGGATTTGATATTCTTTACATTTTTCCTAAAATTGCCAGGCGTGCCGTGGCTCCAAAGGAGAGATAATAAAACATCCTTGTACCACCCATTTACACAACCACATATTTTCTGACTTTTTTGATGTATTGATGAACTTTGATGATTTTTTTCTTTTTGTATTATATGGGATGGCTCTCTGAGAACAGAGGGAGAGGGATCCTGGGAGAAATTTTGGTGATGTAAAAAAACCTAAAAGATATCAGTAAAATTTAGTTTAAAAAATTGCCAACCTTGCACATATTTGATTAATGGTTGAAAATCTGGCACAAAACCCACCGGCTTCATGACTGGTGGCAGTCCTTTAATATGAAAATGCAGTTTACTTGTACAATTTACAGATTTGCAGAAGAAGAGAATAATAGTTGGTAGTTAATAAGATTTTTTAGTATCAGTTTTTTTTCAAAATTGTGATAGTTCTTGAGGTTTTTCTTGAGACTTGCCATTTCTGAAGTAGCCAAGTTTGGTGCCTTATGCAGTGTTTAAAATTTTCATTTTCAATTCTAAATTCTTCCCCCCCCCCCCATTGAAAAGGCAAGAAATTCAGTATTATACACATGAAGTCACCTGTAGTGTTGCTTAACCTGCCTTAAAATGTTCAGGTATAATCTGCCTCTCTCCAGCCTTGTAGACCATATGCAGGAGATACAGAAAACATTGTGATGTTTTTTCACAGATGTGGAGGATTTGTTGATGTTGTTTGCCATTCTTTTGTAGGGTGGTCATTCTTAGGCTTAAATTGAACATTTCTTTCTCTCTCTTTCAGGCTCTTTCTTCTCAGGTTTCCCTTTGAAATGAAGTCCTAACAATTCTTACTTATTTTCTGGCACAACCTTTCCTGCCAGCCTTCCTTGTGCTTTTATCTGTATTCATTCATTTAATGTGTCAGCTGAGGTTACCTTCTTAATGAAGCCATCATAGCATTCACTGACTCCTTTCCCCTCACTGAACTGAAGATGCTATTCTAGTGAATGGGCCTTTGCTTCCTCATGGAGCGGGCTTCTTGACAGGGTCCTTAGTGCTTTTCTTACTTGATTTTGTTTTTAAAAAATGACGTCTAAGATGCCTGTTGCTCTGAGGAATCAATGATCCAGTAGGCTGATGGTGATTTTTTTCTCCAGTGACAGATAACTTGGAGAAGAGCTTGTCTCATGGTTCTGAGGACAAAAGAGATTTGATGGAGTGACTTCCCATTGGGATTTTCTACTATATGCACTTCTTGTAGATGCTTTAAAAAAATTTTGGACTTCATTTTTTAAACATTTCTAGGTAGTTTACTAGAATGATAGCTTTTATTGAGGTACTTTTAAAAAATACATTCATAAAGAAATGATAGCATGCAGAAGCCCTTCTTGGAAAAAGCCTGCACCTGGGTTCTCAAGGAGGCTCTGCTATGATTTTGTTTTGGGACCTTAATGAGCAAGCATTCTTAAGTACCTGTTGGGTGCCAAGATACTCTTCTAGGGGTTGGGGATCCAAAAGGGGAAAAAAAAAAGGAAAGAATCTCTGCTCTGCACTTGTAAAAATATGAGTATTTCTTGGTTCTATGTTATTATTTACAGTTTTCCTATGGAAGCCAACTCTATCTGTTTAAATTATAGATAGGATTCAAAAATCTATTAAAATATATTCTCCATCATAGTGCTAAGCAATGGGGTAACCAGTCTTGGTACTGGTGGACCATGGGTACAGAACAAATTGTATACCATCAAACCTCTCCAAGCCTGGAGCAACCTGTAACTCCCCAAATCACCTCTCCACCTTGGCCCTAGCAGCCTAATTGGATATCACAAGATAGAAAAGATATGCACAAGTAACCATAATAAAGGGGGAATTCATTAGTGTTGTGGGGATTTGTTTGTAGGGATTATTTCACCCAGGAGTATCAGGGAAGACTTCATGGAAAAGTTTGTGTTGTATTTTATTACCATCTTTTACTTTAAAAAATTGTTTATTGGTGCTTTGTTTTTAAATTTTTAAAAATTAACTTCCAAGTAACTGCCCCTTCTTATTCTCTTCTTCAATAGAACTCATAACAAAGAAGCACAGTTAAGCAAAGCAAAGTGACATATTTATCATGTCTGGTATATAGGTAGCTAGATAAATATTTATTAAGACCCTACTAAGTACCAGACACTGCTGGGAATACAAATACAAGTAAAAAGAAAGATAGCCCTTGTCATCCTTAAATTCTTGTCAGGGAAGACAGCACGTAAAAGGGAGGTGAAAAAATGGGGGGTGGGAGGGAACAAGTTGGGGAAGTAGTCCTGCTGTTTATGGACTGGTTTGGATTTGAAGAAATCATGACTGACATGGGTACTTCCTCAAATGGAGTTTTGGGGAGAAATTCACCAGTAAGGGATGGAGGCCTTGCCCACTTTGGAAGTAGACTCCTGGGGTAGAGGTGGAGAGGTGATCTGGGGAGTTACAGATTTGGAGAGGATATATAGGAGGGAGCTCTATTAGGACATTATGACTATTCTAAGTGAGAGGTAGAACCAAAGAAATAGAGAAGAAAGGATGGACAGGAGAATGTTTTAGAGGTAGAATACATAGCGTTTGGTCAATGGACATAGAGAAGGAGAAATATAATGTAATATAAGGTAATGTTGAGATGCTAAATCTGGGTAATTGTCATTAACAGAGGTTTGTTGGGGGGTTCGTATTTTTATGTTGTATCCCTATTTTCAAGTGTCATGGTATATATATTTTGATGGTTTTTTTTTTTTCTGCTCACCTCTCTTCTTTTCTAATTCAAATGAACGAATGCAAATCAGTTTTTTGTTGTGTTTATTTCTTTCTGACCTGTCAGTTTTGATACCCAATCATTTCTAGTAGCTTAAAAATGGTTAGGATAGTTTAATTGAAATAATTGGCTTATCTTTATGTTTGACAAGAGTGTATTTATTAGCCTAAACTTTTTACATCAAAGAACAAAAAGATTTGAAATTAAAATAGATTGGAAAGAGAAATTTGGAACTATGAAGCTATTAGAGGAGAAATGATGAAGATAGTGGTTATTTTAATCCCACCCACAAAGCCTCCTAAACAACCCAAAACACCCTATTTTACAAAAAAGCTCTTGACAGTTTTGTTCCTGGAAATGAGTTTTAAACAGCATCATGGTGGACACTGTGATGACCTGCTAGCCTGTTTTTTCTGAAGCTGTAGCTGACATCTGGTTTCCTTCACAGAACTGAGTTAACTTGGGATTTTACAGAATTTCCCTATTTCCTCACTGCCTCCCCCTTACCCCCCCAAAAAAACCCCGAAACAGTCTTATTTCCCAAGCCCTTAATGAAGATGACTTTAAAAGGATGTTTCAAATGATACCCATTTAAGAACCCTTTGTAAAATAGATCCTTTAACTAGCCAAAAATAAAACATTTGCCAAGAATTTAAAGATTTATGTCTCATCTGTTTTCTTTTGTCAGAAAAAATCTTTTCGTTTTTGGGCATAGTTTCCTTCCAAGGGTATGTTTCATTTTTCATTTGATATGGAAACAGTATTTCTCTACTATTCTGCCTCTTTCCTCAGTTGAAATAGCCTCTTATAATTTGATCAGCACCCAAAGGTTGTGGGTCTGATCTAAGCCACATTTTTTTAAACCATAAAACTTAACTATTAACCTCAGTTTCTCTTATGGCTATCTCCATTGTAAGGGAACCCCTTGATAAATTAGGGAATTGGAAGTCAGGATTAAGGGAGAGTGGCAGATACACAGACTCTCAAGTTATGCTGTGTCTAAATCATGAATGTCTAAAAGATAAGAACTACATATTCTATTTATTTTATATCTCCCTTTATATAGTGAGAATGTTTGAGGTGAAAGGGACCATTGAGGACCACCCAGTCCCAGTTCTATAATTTACATCAGATATTGTGCTGTGTACACACAGTGGGTGCTTGATGAGTTTCATTAGTTAATTATGGCAACTTGGCTTTTCCCCAGTGGAAAAACCTGGTTAGACCTGGGGCTCTAGAACCTAAGTTTTATAAACCTTTTGGGAAAGATTGCATATGATATTTTCATAAATTCAGCATGTTTTTATTACTCAAATCTTGTTCATTATCATTAACTTATGCTTTGGCCTGCATTTGGCATTTAACTTTCCCTCTCCCTCCCAGCTCTGTATTACATACTGTAAATTACACGTTGTTGCCATTGTCATTTCAGTCATGTCCAACTCTTTGTGACCTCATTTGGGGTTTTCTTGGCAAAGATACTGGAGTTTGTCATTTCCTTCTCCAGCTCATGAGGACAACTGAGACAAACGGGGTAAAGTGACTAGCCCAGGGTCACACAGCTAGTAAGTGTCCAAAGCCACATTTGAACTCAGAAAGAGGAGTCTTTCTCACTCTAAGACTGGCACTCTATCCACTGTACCACCTGTTTACTGACTGACAAATATTAAGTGGGTACTATGTATGATACTGGTATAGTATACTTAGTAAATGTTTGTCAGTAAACAGTTATTAAGTGCCGACTTAATAACTTAAACTTAATAAGTGCCAACTTCGTATCCCAGGGATACAAAGAGGCAAAAGAAGCCTTCGAGGAGTTCATAATGCGTCAGATGAATGATATTGGGAGATAGAAAGCTAAAGAACTTTCATCATATAACCTTGTTTTGATCTTTCAGTTTTCTTTCTTGAAGCGTATGTTTTGCACAGTTAACTCAAATGAGTGATTAGCACACTCAGCAACAAAGAACAAACTGGCCTCCTTACTGTTTCCCTTCTCATCCTTTGCTGACCCCGGGAGAACAAGCCTAAATCCATCTCTCTAACTTCCACCCATTGCTCCTGACATTTCTCATCTAAGTGCTTAACTATGTTCCAGGCACTACGGGTACAATAAAAAGCAGTCCCTGTTCTCAAAGTGCTAACAATCTAATGGGAGAGCAACAAAGAAATATATAAATATACACATATACATACAAGCTATATACAGGAAAAATATTTAAGAAATAATTGAGAGGGAAGATACTTGAATAAAGAGGTTTTGGGAAGTGCTTCCTGTAGAAGTTGGGATTTTAGCTGAGACTAGAAGGAAGCCAAGTAAGCCATTAGGCAGATAGGAGGAAGGAGAGTGCTCCAGGCACAGGGGACATGTTGCATGCCTGAAATATGTCCACCTTCCTCACCTGTAGCAGCCCCAGATTCCCTCAAGACTCGGGTAAGATATTGAGTCCTATGTGAGACCCATCCATTAAACTAGTCCTCTCATCAGAAATTACATTTATTTACTCTGTATATTTCCAATTTATTAATCTTTCTTCATGTTATTTTTCCCAGTAGAATGTAAAGTTCCTAGAGCCATTTATTAATTTTTTTTGAATCTGTAAATGAATATAAACTATGAATCCATTGACCCATTTCTTGTACATTTCTCTTAAAGCCATATGCTTTCATTTCCATATTCCAGGAAAGTGGTTTACTTAGAGTTCCTGTCCCTAATTTAAAAACCAAAATCAGACCAAAAAACCCCAAACCCTCGAATATTGATAAAATAACACAACAATCTGATCATGTATAAGAATGAATTTATGACACAACAGAATTTTTCTCCTTTCCACATAAACTTCAGTTTAAAAGTCCTCCTGTTTAGGTAGTTGAAGCTACTATCATATGCATTCTTCCCAGCTTCTGTAAGATTGTTTTGGTGTCTTCACCCTTGGTCCACCT
This sequence comes from Dromiciops gliroides, assembly GCF_019393635.1. Lineage (NCBI taxonomy): Eukaryota > Metazoa > Chordata > Mammalia > Microbiotheria > Microbiotheriidae > Dromiciops > Dromiciops gliroides. The sequence continues at coordinate 184,840,598 of NC_057863.1, read as the reverse complement.
TGTGCCACCATCATCTTATTCAATCTATCTCCCATTGTCTTTCAGAGCCCAGAGAAAGATCACATAGGCCTCCCTAGTTCTATAGACTTTAAAGTCCTTAGAGATAATTTGGGGGAGGGAGAAGGATGATAGGTGTGCTTCTTCTCATAATGTTATCTCTTCTTGCTCTCCTGAATGAGCAGAATCAGTGTATAAGGTTCAGTCTAGTCAGTTTTTGAGGCATGTTTCAACTATATGATTCAGGAAGACCTACTTCCCCGTTATCCATGTACAAGTGTCCGTCCATGTCAAAAGGCAGTCTTCAGCTCCTGGAATTCTTTCAGCTGGGGCCCAGAAAGCTTTTCTTTGCACCTGTCAGTGGCAGTAACTATTTCTCTTGTTATTACTGTTTATTATTATTTATTTTGACTTCATCAATGTATTTAGTGACAACTAAAACTTTATTATTTATAATTGATTATTAGTCTATTATTGTTGTTGTTGTTAGTCTTTAATTTGCAGCAGCCATCACTATGTATCAGAATCATAAGAGAAGTAGCTGTTAGCATACAAAAGCATTTCCCCAGAATTCTGGAGAATTCTAGATGAATAAGAATCCTGTGAGGAAAATGTTAATTCCATTGATAGTTTTTCCTTTGGAATATTAAATATAAATTATGGAAATATTAGAAATGTTTTTCATGTGGCAGCTTTCCAGAATTTTATCCCCCAAATTTCTTCAGTTTTCTTTTTCTCTAGAAGATTTTTTTTTGGGACAGTTAGGTGGTGCAGTGAATAAAGCACTGGCCCTGGATTTAGGAGGACCTGAGTTCAAATCCGGTCTCAGCCACTTGACACTAGCTGTGTGACCCTGGGCAAGTCACTTAATCCTCATTGCCCCTCGGGCCCCCCCCCAAAAAAGTTTTTTTTTCCTTCTTATTTCATCTTGGGTTTTCCACACCTCCATATCATCTGGATAAGCACTTTGAAGTTAAATCACTGTATATCACTAATATGGTTAATTTGCCAAGTTAGTTTGGGAAACTGGTTGAAGGAAACATCTAAAATAAAGTTTGGGGTTTTAAAAAATTTTACGTTTATTTGAGACTTGTAAAATTTGTTTGGTATATACCAAGGGAAGAGTGGGGTCCATAAAGTATAGGGGAGGAGGAGGGGAACAAGCATTTATTAAGTGCCTACTATGTCTCATTTGATCCTTGTAATAACCCTGGATGCTCTTAATATCCTCATTTTATAGGTAGGGAAACTGATGCATACAGCAGTTAAATGACTTCTGGTCACATAGCTTGTTGGGTGTTAGAAACTGGATTTGATCTTGCATCTTCCAGATTCCAGATTGGTTTCTGTATCTACTGTACCCCCTAGCTCTGCCACTAAGTATAGGCCAGTGAACTCGACTTTTCTTGGGAAAATACTAGACTGGATCATTAAAGAGTTGGTTCATAAACATTCCTAAAAAGAAGCCATGATCACAGAGGAGTTTCTTCAAGAACAGGTCATGCCAGACTCTATTTCCTTTTTGTGACAGATTTACTGTACCAGCTGATCAGAGGTAGGCTGTGTATGTCTTACCTGAATTTAAGCAGAGTATTTAAAGAAGTCTTTTATGTTGTACCTATAGGAAAGGAGCAGTGTGGACTAGACCACAGTGTGGATGAATTTGGATCTGGTTGAATGGCTAGACGCAGAGTAGCAATTAATGGCAACTTGGCAAAATTTCTTCTCACAATGTAGTGCTTAAGGCATCTCTCTTTGGCCCTCTATCATTTAACATGTTTATCAGTGGCTTATGCTTTTCAGATTTTCAGGTCATGCCAACCTAGGAGGGGGGCCTGGCATTAGTGATTGTCCAGTACCATCTCTACTGAAGCATTTCCAGCAGATGGAACATAAGTACAGCTGGGTTTTTTTTATGACATATGTTGCTTTCTTGAGGTACCTGTTGGATCATTGCATCAGGCTAGAGCATTGGGCTGAATGTGAGAAAAGGAATTCAGTGGAGAGAAATATAAAATTTAATATTTGGCTTCAAAAAATCAATTTCAGAGATTCAAGATGGGGGATAGCATGGTTGAATATCAGTTTATTTGAGAAAGATCTGGGGCTTTAGTAGATTATAAGCTCAATAGGAGTCAGCGTCATCATAAGGAATCCATAAAAACTACTGAGATGTCTTGAGCTGCATTAAGGGAGACATAGCAAGAAGGCTATAGTCCCCTCTGTCCATTACCCTTCTCTGACTTCATCTGGAATACAGTGTTAAATTTTGCTGCCACGGTTCAGAGCCAGTTGATAAGCTTGAACACACAGAGGAGGAAGACAATGCTGTTGAAGGATGAAGGAACTGGAGACGTTTAGCTTGGGAAAGAAGGCTAGGAGGTTTGGAGAGCAGAATGTTAGAACTTTTCAAGGTTTTGAAGGGTTGTCCTTTGAAGGTGGGATTGGGCTTGCTTTTTTCATTCTTCAGAGGGCAAAGTCAGAAGTTAGAGAGAGAGAGAGATTCAGGCTTGTTATCAAGGGGTCATCAAAGGACCAGAAGAGAACACCTTTTTTAGTTTTTTGTTGTTTTAGTCGTCATTTTGTTGTTTTAGTTGTCATGTCTGACACTTTGTGAGCCATTCATTTTTTTGGTGGGGGTTATTTTTGGCAAAAGAGACTGGAGTGGTTTGCCATTTCCTTCTCCAGCTCTTTTACAGAGGAAGAAACTGAGGCCAGCAGGGTTGAGTGACTTACCCAGGGTCACCTAGCCAGTAAGTGTCTGAAGCCAGATTTGAACTCAAGAAGAGGAGTCTTCCTCACTCCAGGCCTGACTCTCTATTCACTGTGCCACCTAGCTGCCCTTCTTGTTTTAGTACTTCAATAATTTTTAAAAAATCCTTTCAGATCAATGAAAGATCTGAATACAGGTCTTCTGATGCAAATCTAATGATCTTTTCCCCACTACATCGTGTTGACACCTGGGAGAAAAGAGGGAAAGAGGGAAAATATATTGTAAAGAGTGTTTTCAGGTGGCATTTGTAAGTATGGGATAGATTGAGTGAAAGATAAGTGGATTGGAAACTTCTGGTATTTATTTTAAGTCAAAGCAATAACTATTCTCATGGTGATGTAAGAACAGTAGTAAAGTGTGTGTGTGTGTGTGTGTGTGTGTGTGTGAGAGAGAGAGAGAGAGAGAGAGAGAGAGATTATACACACATATTTCAGTTATAGACCTGGGATATGTTCTCTGACAACCATACATAGTATCCTCAGTGGTAAGAGTGACCACATAGAATTTACTAGTAGAGGCACATATAAGGTGTCCCCTGCAGGTCCACCCTACCCCCCATCATACTTTTGGGATACCCTTTATGTAGGGAACTCTTATTATAGCCTGGTAACTCACATGTCTAAGACTACAGGGCCCTAGTGTCTTTTTCCTTCCTAAGATATCCTTATGCTACTTCCCCTAGTTTTGGCATCTCTATTTGGTGGGTCATTTGGTACTATTCATCTCCATAGCTCAGCTCCTAGTAGCCAGGGATGGCTTTCTGCTTAATTCATCATGCTCATACTCCTCAAACCTGCCTCTTGCCTTGACTCTTGACTGGTTTTCTACAAAGTATGTCCTACTTTTTAAGGGCCACTGTGAATATGGATAAAGTATGGCTAGCCAACAGCTAGCTGTGCCCTGATTCCTTTTTTTTTTTTTAAAAAGCTTTATCCAATTTAGTTTTCAAGTAGCAAGTATTGTTAATTAATCTCTCCTTATTTTTGTAATTTTAGATTATTAAAACAATCAAGAAAATGATTTAGTGATGACTTTTTGGTCTTTAAAAATATCAAGATAATAGAATTTACTAAGTTATTCAGTCCTTTTAATGATTGTCGGTTACTGCCTAACACTGAAGATATATGGTTGCTATATGATTATGATTCCTAGAACGTCTCAATTTCTGAAGAATCAATATTGTGGGTAATGAAGGGATGTGTGAGGCCAGGGATGAATGAGGATCAATGGGGTATATCATATTTCCAATGTGGTAGGAGTGGCATAAGAGACCTCATCTGGGTAAAAGGACAACAAAACCACATCTAAAGGTCTATACTCATATCCGCCAAATATGAAAAGACTTAAACCAACTGTTCTGAAACTTTTTGGTCACGTTTTTTAAAATTATTGAGGACTTGAAAGAGCTTTTGTTTATGTGAGTCATATCAATACTGTATTAGATGTTTAAAAGTGGTGAGATATTTATTAATTTAAAATAACAATAATAAAGCCATTATAGGTTAACATAAATAAACTTTTTAAAAACCAAATCCATGAGGAGAGTAGTATTGTTTTACAGATTACAATATTTTTGCAAATCCTTTTAATGTCTAGCTTCAAAGAAGACAGCTGAATGCTCATATTTGCTTCTGCATTCAATCTGTTGCAGTATACTATTTTGGTTGAAGTACTTGAAGAAAAAAGAGAAGTAATTTAATAGGCAAATAATGTCTTAGTATTATTATAAAAGTAGTTATTTGAACTCACAGACCTATTGAAAGGGCCTCAGGTATATCCCCAGGTATCTGTGGGCCACACTTTGAGAATTACTGGCATAGATGAAAGCCCCAGCATGTTGCTGAGACTTTCTGTGGAGAATCAATAAGAGAATTTGTACTGGAATTGTGCAGGATGAGAAAATACGGAAAGGGTGTAATCCATACTAATAGAAGGAGCCCCACAACAATGAGATCAATCTTTTCCTTTTCTCAGACTTTAAATCTTCCTTTTCTTCTCTCATGTCTTATTAGTTGTAAAATTCTTTAGATTTAATCTTCAACATTTCTAATATTCCTCTGATTTCAAGACAATCTCTATTTCTGGCCCTCGTCTCTTTCTGCCTCCCCTCTTTTATAATATATGTGGCAAAAACAACAACAACAACAAAAACCCTACCCCAAAACAAAACAGGAGAAACTTTGCCTGGACTTCTTTTCATTTATCCCACTTTCCCTGTATCATAGCTTTTGGTATTTTTTATATTCTCCCTATGAAATGATAAAATCCTTAAGTTGGAGGCCAGTGTAATATTTCTCTTTGTATCCTCAGAACGTAGTGCAGTGGCTTATGTCTAGTAGGATGTTTGATTAATTGATTATCAAATTCTTAATGGGTTTTTTTTTTTTTTTTGGTGGGGCACACAGCTAGTAAGTGTCAAGTGTCTGAGACCAAACTTGAACTCAGGTCCTCCTGAATCCAGGGCTGGTGCTTTATCCATTGAGCCACCTAACTGCCCCAATATTAATGTTTCAATCTATGTGGCATATGATTTTATTTTTGCCTGGAATTTGTGTATTTCTGTCTAGCTTGATCCATTAGTAATATAGCAAATAGTAATAATATAGTGAATGCTTTTGTCTGTTTAGTAGCTGCCAAATTAGCAAATAAAATCAGGTCTTCTGGAAAGGTGGAAGCATGATAGATAGCACCTAGAGGAGTCACCATCTCCTATAAATATTCCAGTTAGCTCTAAAAACTCACCAGAAGGAAGAATGATTTTTTTAAAAACCAAAGAAAAATGGTTAAAATATGATTCCTAATCAAGTTCAGGATCGTACAAAAGGACTGCCAGAAACCTTCAGAGACTCTGAGTTCATACAAGCCAGGTTGCACATGCCTAATGCTCAGGAGACATGTCAGAAGACAGTGCCAGACCAATACCTGCACAGCCCAGGGCACGTGCAACCCACACCTGAGCCACAGGCAGAAAAAGGACCAGGGCAGTACATGAGGAGTAAAGTACTTTATAGCTTACAGAAGGCTATCAGAGTCACAGCAAAGGATGGAGCCAACTCTGGGTTCAGTACTTTGCAAGGAGGAGACAGAAGGAGACTAGGGACAAAACTTGAGTTTAGCCATCAAGAGAATCTGAGCCCAATCCCAGGGATACCTATAGAGAGGATGGGACCCAATTTTAGCTATAGCATCCAGGGGACCAAATAGAGTCTGCCCACACCATCCATAGGAAAGAACAGAGATTGACACAAGTACAAGGTCTGAAACTAGAAAATTACATTGGAGATAAGAGTAAATGGAAGAAAAGGCCAAGTACAATAAATATGGTGGATTGAGAGAAGTCCAATCAGAAAGGAATTAATGGAACTCTCTCCCTCCTCCTCTGTGCCTCTTTGCTTCCCTGACTTCTTTAAGTTTCTTCCTTCAAGCTAAAGTCCCACACTCACCAAGAAGTCTCTCCCAGTCCTTCTTAATGTTAGTGCTATCTTCCTGAGAGATCTCCAATTTACCCTGTATATATCTTATTTGTACATAGCTGTTTACATGCAGGCTCCCCGACTAGATTGTGAGCTCCTTGAGAATGGAGACTATCTTTTACTTTCTCAGTATCCCCAGTGTTTAGTGCATTGGGTGGCATTTGGTAGGTGTTTCATAAATGCAAGTTGATTGATCAGAGGAGGAACTGGGGTGCTAATTACAGAATAAGCGATGTAGGGAGAGTTTTGCCTTTTTTAGTATCCCCATGCTTAGTTCAGTGCCTGGCACACAGTAGGTGCTTAATAAATGCTAGTTGACTGACTAACTGATCAGAGGAGTTGCCAAAGTGTCAACTGCAGAACAAGTAATATAGGTATAAGTAGTATAGTGTAGGCATATATATTACTATAGGCAAATATTTAAATTCGATTCCTTATTTTTAAAATTGTTTTAGGATGTCTTGGCATGTAGTGGATGACCTTGGTGTCTTCTATGTCTGACTGAGCTCTAAACTTTCTTGGCTGGTGCAACAATTGTTCTCTTCTATCCATTCCACCAGGGAAAGTCTTCGCATTCATTGCGTAGACACCCCCTAACTCTCTGACTGGTGTGAGGACCATTGGTTGCCCTCCATCTGGTTTAACCTGTCTGCCAAGATGGTTTACTGGGGTGTGGCCACTGTGCATGCTACAGCTTCTTAGAGCCACAGGGAGGAAGAGTTAGATAAATCAGGTGGACACCAAAGATGGATGAGCAGCCCTGAAAACATACATATGGAAGCATATGCACACATGTATACTGTAAGCCCATCACCTCTCTCTTGGCAAGCGTGGTTCATCTTGAGTCCTCTGGAATCCATCCAGATTGGTCATTGTGTTATTCAGAGTTCCTAAGCCTTTCAAAGTTGTTTGCCTTTACAATCTGTGGTTATTATGGTTCTGCTCCCTTTACTCTGCATCGGTTAATACAAATCTTTCCTGGTTTCTCTGAAACCATCACTGTCACCATTTCTCATGGTACACAATAGTATTCTATTACATTCATATGCTATAACTTGTTCACCATTCCCCAATTGATGGGTACCCCATCAATTTTCAATTTCCAGTTAGGATTGCTTTCTATTAAGGGTTATTTAATTTTTACAATAGAAAATAATTTTACCTATTAGGAAATTAACATGGTTCATTTCTGGACTGCAGAAAACAGATTTGAAATATATTTAAAATACTAAACATCATCTATATTTTAGAATCATAAAGTCAGCAGCCAGACTTGATGTGTGTGGAAAATTCTTTCACCTCACTCAAATTCATGCCAAATCTTGACTATATCAGCTTGTGATTGGTGGTGGGTGTTTGGGTAAAAGTGAAAAACAACATATTCATGTGCTGAACATGAAGAGGCAGAACTGGCTTGTCATCTTCCATAACATCTTAATCTTTTCTGGTGGGTCGGAAATATAATTTCTTATTTGTAGAAGAGGGAGAACTCTAAAAGCCCATTTGGAAACTAAAAATAAGTAAGTAGCCCCCTTTTAATAAATACCCTTAAATAGACTAGAACATTTATACAGAAAAGAAAACAATTGAAAAATGACACAATCTTAGTTGGAGTTTGGTAGATTAGGTTAAAATTATAGTCTTTCTTTCTGTGGCTCATATAATGACTTACAACTTATTTTTAGTAGATATTGTACTGTTTACTTAAAGTAGCACACTTGCCTGAGCTGGGCTTTACTTGTACTATGTTCTGATGAGTTTCCATTTTTATCTGTACATTTAGTGATATGAATACGACAATCTAGCAAGAAAACTTTTAAAAGTTACACAGAGTTCATATTTCTTCCCTTTGCTGAGCTAGGTGGCAGGGTGTAGAGTACAGGACCTGGAGTCAGGAAGATCTGAGTTCAAATTCAACCTCAGATACTTCCTACCTTTGTAATCTTGATCAAGTCACTTTACCTCTTTTTGCCTCAGTTTCCTAAACTGAAAAAATGGGGATAAGAATAGGACCTACCTCTCAGGTTTGAGGTGAAGATCAAATGAGGTAATAATTGTAAAGTGTTTACTACAGTGGCCAGGACATAGTAGGCATTTAATAAATATTTATTCCTTCTCTCTTGCCACTCCCCCTTTATATTTTTCTTTGTTGTTGTTGTTGTTTTTTCAGGGCAATGGGGGTTAAGTGACTTGCCCAGGGTCACACAGCTGGTAAGTATCAAGTGTCTGAGGCCAGATTTGAACTCAGGTGCTTCTGAATCTAGGGCCGGTGCTTTATCCACTGCGCCACCTAGCTGCCCCTCTATATTTTTCTTTTTAATAGGAAAAATTGTTCTTTTTGATCCTGAGAGAAATGTTATTCTTTTGAATTAAAATGCTCTAGAAGAACCTGCTATCATTTTCCTATAATTAATTTTGCTCCACATTTCTAAAAGAGGACTATAATTCAGCCCATGGGACCACTGTCTTCAGTTTCTCCTATGTAAATCATAAAATGTGCAGCTTTATAATTACTGGAAAGCAAATATTGTTTTATTAGAAATCATTAAAATATTTTCTAGTAGGTACACAAATATGACAACATGGAAGTGATTTAAAATATAATTTTAAGTTGAAAATTATTATCTCTATATGTTAGACTTTATAAAAACTAAATTTTTAAAATAAAAATTACCCTTTCATTAAGCGAAGTAATGATCAGAAGTTTCACCTCACTGTCTATTCTGATGAGTGTCCATTCAGTTGCTTTTGGAAAGAAAAAAGCTGATTTATTTATCAGAAAGGCAGGGCAGTTAAAAGATAAAAGCCACATTTTTCTTCCTGTGGGATGGCTCTGGATATTTATGAGAAAATGTGTTTTTTTCTTTTCTATATACATACAATTAATAACTAATATGTATAGAGAGGTTTAGGTTTTCCAAAAACTTTACATCTGTTATCTCATTTAATCTTTACACTGATCTTATTATTCCCATTATATTGATGATAAAATTGATGCTGAAAAAGTTGAAGCAACTTTCTCCTGGGGCCCTTCATCAAGTAAATGTTTCAGATCAGATTTAAACTCAGCAATTCCTAACTCCAAGTTGAGCGCTCAATTCACTATGCTACCTACGGTAGAGATTTAATCCTAGGGTCACTCTATTATGACAGATTCATTCATTGCCCTTTCCACAGTTTTTCCTTTTGGCTTCATGGAAAATGGCCTGTTGAAGTTAAAGAAACACCTGATGAAGGATCACCTGTAAAATAGAATATTGATGAATTAGTCTCTAATCCTCTTTACATAGAGTTTTAAAACAGATGTATATGGGGGCAGCTAGGTGGCTCAGTGGATAAAGCACCAGCCCTGGATTCAGGAGGACTTGAGTTCAAATCTGGCCTCAGATACTTGACACTTACTAGCTGAGTGACCCTGGGCAAGTCACTTAACCCTCATTGCCCCACAAAAACAAAACAAAACCAAAAAACATGTATATAGCATAAAATCTAGAGAACCAACTAAAGATAGGGAAACTAGCTCATTGCAGTTTCATCAGGTCAAGGATAGACAGTTTTAGTCAATAGAAACCCACACAAAAGAGTCTAACATTCACCAAGGAATTTGCCCTAGCACTACAATTGGGGTTCTTCAGTCTTGTGTTCTTTGCATTCACAATATTGTTCTCCTACATCTGATTGCTTTATTCTTTGTCAGTTCACAAAAGTCTTCTTAAGGGTCTCTGAATTCCTTTATATTCATTGTTTCACACTCTTCAATTGTATTATAGTATGTTCATAAATCACAATTATTTTTACTCATGTCTCAACTGGACAGCCACTTTGTTCCCATTTTTTTGCTACAGAAACATGCTGCTATGAATATTTTTATGTATATGAAATATTTCTTTTGGTCTTTGACTTCTTTGGAATGTATGTCTGGTACTAGTTTTCCTATGTCAAATGAAATGATAGTTCAGTGACTTTTCTTACATAATTCCAAATTGTTTTCTAGAAAGGTTGGGTCAAGTCACAGCTCTGCCAACAATGTGTTTGGTAATTTCTCCAGCATTTCTTTTTTTCATCGTTGCCAATTGGATATAACCTAATCAAATATTATCCCAAAGAGGTATAATTTGCCATTTATAATTCTTTCTTTCTTTTTACCCTTATTTTAAAAAGAGGTATTGTAAACATAGTATTAAAATCAACACAACTAGTAAAATTTATTGATATCACTATTTACAGGTCCCCCCCCCCCTTGTGGGGGCAGTGAATGTTGAGTGACTTGCCCAGGGTCACACAGCTATTAAGTATCAGGTGTCTGAGGGTCGGATTTGAACTCAGGTCCTCCTGAATCCAGGGCTGGTGCTTTATCCATTGCACCACCTACCTACCCCTACTATTTACATTTAAATCAATTTCAATAGATGGGAAAACATAAGAGGTTTCTATTCATTCCAAGACTCTGTTTCGGATTCTTTGTTTTTACCCTTGTAAGATTGTGATAAAAGTGAACTCTTGTTTTTTAAATTTTGCTTTGCATTATGCAATTTTCATTTATGATTGCTTAAAATATAGCTCTGGAAAACCAGGCTTTGATAAAGTCCATTGTGATTCAAATAGAGGTACTTCACTATACCTTTAAACCCAAATTTCTCTGCCTTTCACTTGATTGTCCAATAATAGGCCCCAGCCCAGATCTCAATTGCTCATTGTTTGGGTTTTGTTGGCTCAGAGTAAGCAATTCTTTCTGTTCTGGCCTGAAACTCCAAGGGTCTTCACCCTCCCTGATTGCTTATACAGGCAAATGAGACCAATTTTTGCCTCACTTTTTACCTAGTCTTTCATTACTGAATGGGCATTGCCTCCAACAAACTGATATTTGGGAACGACTTTAGCTTAAAAAGGCCAATGTCTCCCACTGCATGCTGGGCCATTGCCAGTAATCCTGACCCATGTCTTGCCACTAGACTCGGATAACTGTGGAGGAGAAAGAATGAAGCTTTGGACTTTGCACTGTTCTGCCTCACTTAAATCCAGTTCACCTGCAAGTCAAGACATCATGCAGCAGATGTCATTGGGCCTCTCTGAGAAGGAAGGAAAACAACAAATATTTCAAGATTTCTTTATATTTGTGTACTTATTGTCCCTAATCACATTATAGTATCCCATTATATTACTATGTTACAATTTATTTAATCATTCCATAAGTATTGGTCAGTCAGTTGCTTCCAGTTTTTTGCAGTTACAAATAATTGTGTTAGAAAAATCATTGAACAGATAGTTTAAAAAATTGTTTTTCATAATTCTTCTGAAGTCTGGTCACAGCAGTTCTATTGCTGGGTGAAAGAGCAAATTATTATTGTAACTTGAAACGTGCAGGTGTAGTGGTGTACAAAAAGATGCTTCAAGTATTGTCCTCAGTGACATGAATGTATTTATTTGTCCCTAACCATGCCAGCTTTTTAATGGCTTTTACTTTTTTTCAATTTGTTTGGTGTGACTCTGTCGAAAAGTTGTTGTAATTTTTGGTCTTTTGAATAATCAAGCATTTTAAAGTGATTATGAACAATTTGTATTTTCTGTTTGAAAATTGTTCTTATCCTTTGACTACTTATTTATTCATTGTAGACTGGGAGTTATCTCTTAATTTTTAACAGTTCCTCATATATTTTCTATATTAAATTTTTAACTATTAGAGTTGCCATAAATACGTTTCCCAAAGCATTATTTTTTATTATCTATATTTATTATGCAGCTTAGAAGCAAAGTTTGGAGAGTCCTGGACTTATTTATAGTTATTAATACTTGGGTTCAAGGTTTTGCCTTAGATATTTACTAGCTCTGTGATCCTGGACAAGACACTTGGACTGACTTCATCTGTAAAATGGGAATAATGATGTGAGGCACACACCTCACAGGATTATTGTGAGAATCTAATAATATGGAATATGGAAGAAGCTTTGAAAACGTTAAAATATTCTTATCAGGCCTTTAAAATATATGTCTATCTTGTCCCCAATATTTCCTTCTCTTCGTTGAATAGGTAATAAAGCAGTCTTTCCTCTACAATTGATGTAAAGTATTCCATTATCTTTCATTTTTTATTATGCTTATCATCCAGCTAGAGTTATCTGGAAATAGATCTGGGGCCAAACCCCATTGCTTACAAAATTGCCAACATTTTCCTAAGAATGTTAAATAATGAATCTGGTCTTCTGGTTTTGCTTCCACGTGCTCATCAAATACTGATCTTCTTTATAGTTCTGGTTATCACTAATACCATCTTAATTTAAATTTTCATTTCCATTTTCACCTCTTCTCACTAAAAAAGCTAATTTGGGGGCAGCTAGGTGGTGAAGTGGATAAAGCACTGGCCCTGGATTCAGGAGGACCTAAGTTCAAATCTGGCCTCAGACACTTGACACTTACTAGCTGTGTGACCCTGGGCAAGTCACTTAACCCTCATTGCCCCGCCCCCCAAAATGAATGAATGAATGAATGAAAATAAAAAAGCTAATTTGTGGTTTATAGAGCTCATTCATCTAAAATCCATGACCAACAAACATTTTCTTAATAATATTCCTTGTTTTCAATACTTTATCCCCTCAGTCCTGCCTAAAATTAGATTTCTAAATTTAATTTGTGAATCCATCTAATTTAAAACCTTATGTTTTGAAGTTGCTCTGAATTAAAATCTCATTTAGTTTATTGTAAAGTCTCAGTAGAAGGTGAAAGTCAAGTTGCCATATTTCTGTGAGGAAATATTAAATTCATTGGGTTTTGGATAGGAAGAGGGATGTAGTTGGCAGTGTAGTACCAACTTCTGTGAATATGGAAGAAAAATTGTTCCAAGTCTTTGAGACAGGGAAAAAAAAATTCAATGTGGGGAAGTGACAACCTGCTGATTTGTATGAGAGGGATTGAAGGAAAGTTCTTAGATTCTCCTGTATCCAGTCAGATTGAAAACAGAAGGCATTGCTTACTACATTTTACTAGGTTATGATTATCTATGGGGGCTGTCAAGATGGATGGAAAAATGTGTATGTCCTCATTTTGTCTGGTTTCCTGTCATGCCATATGGAAGATAAGTGTAATAATAGAGAAGTAATTGGATTTGCAATGAACCCATGACCAAAAATGGAATTCATTATGATTCCACCTCGGTTCTGCTTAGCGAGCAGATGCAAAGTCTTTCCTAACAGTAATCAGTTAAAATAAAGTTCCTTCAATTGCTGTTTTTATTTGTCAGCTTTCATGTCTTATGAAGACAAGATGTTTCTAGAAAAAAAATGTTATGTGCAATGGTAGAAAAAAATGCTTTGAGTAATATGTTTTTGACATTTTCTTATTTAATCTGTAAAATTTTTATTCCTTAAGATTAAATTGGGGGGGGGGGACAGCTAGGTGGCACAGTGGATAAAGCACCAGCCCTGGATTCAGGAGGACCTGAGTTCAAAACCGGCCTCAGACACTGGATACTTACTAGCTGTGGGACCCTGGGCAAGTCACTTAACCCTCATTGCCCTGCAAAAAACAAACAACAACAGCAACAACAACAACAAAAACCCAACAAGATTAAATGGGCATAATTTTAAATTATTTCATCACCGGAAGTAAGGTCTGGCTTTTAAAGGATGGCTATGTTAATCTGATTTACTTCATTTCCTAAGAGAACTAGATTATAATTACATTTTCATTAATTTCCAATTTTATTCATTCTTATTTGGGGTCAAGTCATAATGTGCATTTTGGAACATGAGTTTCTGTCAGTGTGCCAGGAATAAAGGTTGGTGTGGAATGAGTGCTTACAGGAACCATGCCTTCAAAGGTTCTTTATGTGACTTTTGTTCAGTTACTTCTTTGTGTATCGATTTTTCTGCTTATAAAGGAAAGATGTACACCACCAAATATTTTTCAAAATTGGAACCATATTAGGGATTAGGACATGGTTTTACTTTGAGAATAGTGTGATTCTCCAGGGATCAACCCAAGTTCTACTATTTTAAAATTTCATAAATTATTCTGAATATCTTGAATTTTTTGCGATTAACAAAAACTCTGTTAGGTTTTCAGAAGATGGTAACAAAGATCATCAAAGGATTATGTTATATATAATTAGTTAATGAAGCAGGAGACATTTGACCTGGAAAAGAAAAGACTTGGGAGTTGGAAGGGTTGGTATCAATTGTTATCTTCAAGTATTTGAAGAACTGTTATTTGGAAGGGTTGTTCTTCTGGGTTTCAAAGGGCAGAACTAGGAGGAGCAGCAATTGTAGTGAGTAGTAGGGCAAATTTAGTGTAAGGAAAAACTTGCTAAAATCAAAGCTATTCCAAAGTGGGATCTGCTATCTAGAGACATCAGGGGTCTCTCCCTCCTTGAATGTCTTTAAAATCTGTATGACCATTCAGCAAATATTCAGTAAGTATTTATTGTATACAGAGCATTATGTGAGGCATTGGAAATACAAAGACAAAAACAAATTATTCGCTGTCATCAGGGAATTTACATTATGCTGGTGGGAAATGACACGTAAGTATCCAGGTCAGTCAATAGAAAATACATACATGCCTACATAAAAAATAAATAAAAACAGCCAGGGGATGCCCAGCAGATAACTAGATGGTGTAAAACTAGAGATCAGGAGAGAAAGGTGCGTCTTAATATCTAGCTCTAGAAGTCACCAATGACATCACCAAGAAAGTAAGTATATAGAGTATATATACTATTGTCTGTATCTGGTTCAGATGTGTCCAACTCTTCGTGACCCCCTATCATGTTTTCTTGGCCAAGACACTGCAGTGGTTTGCTATTTCCATCTCAAGTGGATTAGACAAACAAAGGTTAAGTTACTTGTCCAGACAAGGACCCACAGCTAGTTGAGTGTCTGAGGTGGGATTTTTGAACTTGGATCTTCCTGACTTCATGCCTGGTACTTTATCCACTAAGCCATCTAGCTGCCTATTTCTATATACTCTATAGTATATATTAATGGAGTACAGGCATATACTGTTTTCTTTATGTAGGTATATAAAGAAAAGAAGTGTTTTGTACAAAGTTTGTTGGGGAACCTTCACAATTTAGATGAGGACCACAGAATTTAAAGGATTGGTCCACAGGTATCTAATGGCAGAGCCAGGATTCAAATACAGATTCTCTAATTTCACTGTGGGGCAGGTAGGTGGTGTGTAATTTAAGATTCTAAATGTGGATTCTAATCTGTTCCCCCAGTTTGGGGGAAACTGACTAAAAATCACTGATAAAACGAGTTTAGGTTTTTAAGGGTTTATTGGAAAATAGAAAGAAAAAGATTGAGAACAGAATTCTAACAGCCTGGCATTCCTATCTTTCCTCAAATTTCCTGTGAAGTCCTCTGCCGCCACCACCATCAAGTCAGGAAGCCAAAAAGCCCCGCGCTCTCTGCGCAGGCTCCCTTTCCTCCTTCCTGTCTCCTCCCAGACCATAGGAGGCTCCTCAAGTTGATTGGCTGGTAGCCTTGATAGACAGCACCCATGAGCAAACATCATTTCCTGACGCCAAGGAAAAGCCACAATGCCTCTGAGGCATTTTCCTCATGGTGGAGCTTTCCCACAGCAAGTCTCCAGTAGGTGGCGTCATTCCAATCATTACAGTGGCACAGTGGATAGAGTGCCACTGGGGCCTGCAGTCAGGAAGACTCATCATCTTAGTGAGTTCAGATCTGGCCTTGGATAGCTATGTGACCCTGGGCAGTCACTTGACCCTGTTTGCCCCAGTTTCCTCCTCTATAAAATGAACTGGAGAAAGAAATGGCAAATCAGTCCAGTATCTTTGCCAAGAAGATCCCAAATTGGTTCAAAAAGAGTAGGACACAACTAAAACAACTGAACAACAGCAACAGACTCCAACTTCAGACCCTTTTTGCTCCCTTATGCTATATGAGGGTGACCTTCTGTTATATATAGTATAAGAATGTGCATTTGCTTATTCAGATGAGAGCTGAACTATATTATCTCTGAGCTTCTTTCCAACTCTGGAATTCTGTGTTTTACATAAGGATGACCAGACTAGGTAATGTCTGGAAACCAGTGGGGATGTTTATATCTTGGAGAACACTCAAGTGATTAGAATAGTTGCCATTTTGAAGAAGGAATATGTATTCTGTACTGGGGGGTCTTAACCCTTTTTTGTTATATCATGGCAGTCAGGTGAAGCCTATTGACCACTACTCAGAATAATAGCTTTAAATACATAAAATAAAATGCATAGGATTATAAAGAGAACCAATTTTATTGAAATATGATCAGCTTTTTTTTTTAATAAAGTTTAGACACCCTATTCTCTGGATATTATGACAGAAGACAGCTTCGATAAATAAATGGAAGTAAGTTTTTATGGAAAGAAGTTTTTTTTTTTTTTTTTTAAGTGGGGCAATGAGGGTTAAGTGACTTGCCCAGGGGGAGTCACACAGCTAGCATCAAGTGTCTGAGGACACATTTGAGCTCAGGCCCTCCTGAATCCAGGGCCAGTACTTTATCCACTGTACCACCTAGCTGCCCCCAAGAAGATCCTTTTAATGATGGAATGACTAGCCACCTAAAGAGGGTGCTTCTGGTCAAAGAAAACTTTCATTAAGAGTCCAGCTGTCTTCTTGAAACTGTAATGGATTCACATTATGTGTGCATTTATCTTATAGGAGTTTAGCTATAACTCTTGGCTAAAGTCAAAAAAAAGAAGAAAAGAAAAAGAAATAACAATTTTAATTAATTCTAATGAGACTAAGCTTTTTCACTCAGTAAGCATGTGCCTGAATGAACATGAGATATCTAAATCTGCCATTCTTTAATTGATTCAGTTTATGTATGCCTCTTATACATGGTGTGAACTTCTAGCTGTGCTCATTCTCACTCTGGAATGTGCTCTTAATCATATCCATTATTCTGTTCAGATTGACGGAGGGGCACCTTTCATTGGCCTTCCTAGTTTTCGAACCCCTGCTATTTTCCATTTGGCTTGCTGTGTCCTCTCGTCTCATCATAAAGCAGAAGTAAGAAACAGGTTTCACCCTCTCACATAAGCACACTGGAGTGAAATGCTTTCAGTTGTATTTTTTCCCAATCAGTTTCTCTGCCATCCAAGTCCTTATTTTTATTTATTTATTTATTTTTGGTCATTTTCTTATGTATGAGAAGTCTTAGTTATTTTGGTCCTCTTGATCCAGCTTAGCTGGATGTGGTGGGGGAAAATATAATATACATTTATTTGTTTTCATAGCAAATCTCTCAGAAGCAACTGTTTTCTGCTATAGATTTTCTCCTTTTATAGAGCCTCTGGCTAGCCTCTAACTACAACTGTTTATTGAGCTATTTAATTTTGAATATAAGGTGCCCTTCTATGCAGACTTTAGAATCTCACTACCTAAGATGAGTCTTGATTCTAGATTTATATTGCTACTTAAAGTGATCCTTAATATTAATACTTTTTTTAGTAGATGAGATTCTGAAGAAAAAGTAGTGAATATGGAAACCTGATTGAAAATTCAATCTGACAAGGGTGTTGTAAGATCTGTCCTGAATGTGGTAGGACTTCCTGCATTGAGAAAGATCTTGTGCCAGATATGATCCATTCTCACTTTTAAATGTCTTTTATTCCATGATTCTGTTCCAGATGATTCTAGAAAATAGCATTTTTATCCAAGAATTATACATTAACTGTATTGGAAATTATTTTGAAGCCATTGATTGTGATTATTTGAATATTCTACATAATTATTTTTATTGGATATTAACAAGTTCTACAAGAGTACTCTTCCTTTTTTTCTTTAAAACATCCTTTGTATTGTAAAGTGGAACTCTGTATAATTGTGAGAAATAGAACTCCAAAATCTTCTGGAACTCGTTATTTGTGATGTGTCAAAGGTTTATTTATTGTCATTCCATTCTCAAGAACCAGCCATTCCCTAGTGGAATGGGTAACAAAATGGAGGCTCAAAAGCCCTTTTATTTCTTAAGGGGACTGGTCCCTCCCCTTCTTCCCCAATTATTCAAGGATTACAATCCGTGGGCAAAAACTGACGCCGAAAACTAGCCAATTGGAACACAGTGTTCCTTAGCCAATGGGGGGTGGGGGGTGACACAGGGACAACCCTTCAACTCCTTCCCCACATGACACATCTTAGGAGCAGATCTGATTGTAACCAGCCTAGGGTTTCCCTGAATCATGTGATTTTGTTTCCTGAGGGTGTGGGGGACCTTTAAGGCAACTGAGAGGAGCCCAACCCCCATTTGTAGATATCCGCATCTAAGTACCTAGTACTATTCTAATCAACTCTCCCAGCTGAACCTGAGTCCACTCCCCAGACATTAAATCACCTGTAATTGTCTTCCAAGACAGCTCCAATCAATTTGAGAGGAGCCCACTTTTCCCCACAGTAATGAATTCTATTTCTTCTTAGGGATTATGTTAAAATTATGATAGCACTCTGCCCAAGAATTGGCAAAGAATCATACTTATGACTAGCAGTATATCAGAAAAGGATACATATAACAAACAACATATAGTAAGTGCCTACTATGTGCCAGGCAATGTGCTAAGCACTTTAAAATACCTCATTTGAACCTCATAACAACTCTGAGAGGTAAATGCTATTATTTCCCCCATTTTACAGAAGGGGAAACTATGGCAGATGGTTAAGTGACTTAGCCAAAGTCACAAAGCTATTAAGTATCTGAGGCTGGATTTGAACACAAGTTTTCCTGTCTTCAGATCCAGTGCTCCATATACTTCATTACCTAGCTACCCTATCATTTTAAATAGTGAAATTATGTTCTGTGATTTGTAAAACAGTCATAAATGGCACACTAAATTGTGCACATTGATCTAGGGGCACAGTGTATATAGATTCCACAAAAATAAAACTACTGTGTCATAATCATGAGCTAGTTAAAATGAACATGTACAATATAATCATTAGTTCTAATGAATATATTCCCTTGAATCCTTAAAATTTAGAGCTTGGGAGGTGTGCTCATGTGTATGGGGGTTGGGGGTGGGGCTAGCCAACATATTTTAACAGTAAAAAAGATTTCTAGCAAAGTTAGAATCTCATGCTTTTATCTTTGCTTGCACTTCTCTATAGGAATGATTCTGTCATTCTTATAATTTTTGTAATATTTGAAGGTTTCATTAACTACTCATGAACGTTAGAAGAACTGGAGTCTTTTGTATCTGTTTTCCTCTTTCACCAACTTTTTGTGAACCCAACCTGCTTGAAAGCAAACAGAATCATAGATATGACTAGCAATGTGGCAAAGAAGCAATTATATTTTTGAGGATTATTTTGAATGATAAAATACTTTTTGTCTGAAAGGAGCAGCTGGAAGGGCATTTGGGAAAAGAGAAGGGAGGGACATTCCCACTCTTTTTTCTTGATTGCCAAGGTTTTTTTATGGCATAATTGCATGCATATTGGCCTCAGGGATTTTTTTTTAAAGCACCACCTGGCAGGACCATTTCTATTTCTCATCTTCCTGGGTCACTCCATGCAGTAGCACAGCATGGGATTCGGCTTCATAAACCATGAAATGAGTGGGTAGAATGGTGAAGATGCATAAGGTAGTCATTGTGTGCCCAGTGGCTGAAATTCAAAACAGGGAAGTGTGGGACTGCCTCTAATCACTTCTTTGACCATATTTCCTCAACACATTCATTAAGTTCCTTTGTAACAATAAAATGTATGTCTTATAATGAAAATAAAGTGAATGGACCATTGTTTTTCTTGGAAATTTACTAAGAACCAGGCTACAGAGTAGGAGGAGGTAATTAGTTTTGACTTTTTGCCAGGTGTCCATTGAAGTGGATTATTCCTCCTTGTTCCCCCTTAAATGGTCTAGAGTCTAAGTAGTTGATACTTGTCTGGACCCTTCCCCCACCTTTCGTTGTCCTTCCTTTTTTTTAAAAAAAATTGCTTACAGAGCTAATCTGGTACTTTTTTCCACTTCTAACCTAGGCAGAAATCTTTTTGGGATATTCAGACAGGAATGACATATTTGGATTTGTGCCCAGACACTGCATTTGATTGGCTTTATATATGGCATTAATTTGACAGCTGCCATAGGAAGTCCAGTATATGATTTAAAACCTTATTTGCATCTTGAAAGTATTCCATTTCCCTCGTTGGTTCAGTGTAATTATTTTGCAAAATGAATAAAATGTTTCTGAAATGACAAAAATTGGAGTTAGAGTGATAAAATTATTAAGCCAAACCATTATCTGGTTTTCAGCATTGTTGCTTTTTATACTTGTCTCTGGTTGTAATCTTATGGTATAAGCAAGAAGCATTTTTGATAATGGAATGGTAATCTCAATAAGATGAAATGGATCCTAGGACTAAGATATAAATATTATTTCAAATGAAGACAATATTTTTAAAGTAGTGTCTGGCATACAGTAGAGGCTTAATAAATACTTTCCCTCTCCCTTTCTGACTTATTTGCTGGATTATTTGGGTCAAATTGCTTAACCCCTGCCTTTGCCTGTCTATGGAAAATTAAAATTGTGATAGTATATTTTTCACATTTGAGTATGAGAAAGAACATATTGTCTTGATGCAGACAGGTTCAGAATACCAAAGTCCAGTACTATGCATAGAAACACAGTATGTACAAGACAGTAAAGCAAGTCTCCTTCATTGAGGAGAGAGGTAACAAAAGGAAGTAATCAAGGGAGATGGTGAAAACAGGTTGTTTGTCTACCTAGAAGGAGTGGGGTCCCCCCCTTCCCCAACCAGTCAAGGCTTAGTGGGTTTTATTAGGGTTCTTACACATTGGGTCTGGGGAACGGTCCTGCTTCATTGCTAGTAGCGGGGATTGGTAGCCTTGGCATTATTTAGACTCCCAGCCTGACTAGAGAATGGGCTTTGGGCCTATTACAGACAGGGGAACTCGAATTTTTTTTTAACTACCTTAGGGTTTCATTTAGCTAGTTGAGGTGGTTACCGGCGTCATTGAAAAAAAACAAACCACCATATCTTTTTGGGAGAGGAGTAGAACTTAAATATGTATGCATATGTATGCATCTGTATAAGTGTGTGTGTGTGTGTGTGTGTGTGTGTATATACATAACCACATATATACACATACATATCCCACACATACGCAGCTAGTTGGCACAGTGGATAGAGAACCAGACTTGGAGATGGGAAAATCTGAGTTAAAATGCAGCCTCATATACTTAATAGTTTTGTGACCCTGGTTATTTAACTAGTTCTTTAATCCTGTTTGCCTCTGTTTCTTCATCATCTGTCAAATCAGCTAGAGAAGGAAAAGGCAAACCACTTAAGTATCTTTGCTAAGAAAATCACAAATGGGATCATGAAGAGTTGGACACGATTGAACAACATACATACATACATACATACATACATACAAATGTATACGTATGTTTATTTGTATATGTTTGTGTCTATCCATTCATTCATTCTCTCTCTCTCTCTCTCTCTCTCTCTCTCTCTCTCTCTCACATCTATCAATCCATCCATCTATCTATATCTGTTGATAGTTCTCAGCCCATGAAGCTTCTGCAGCATCTGGATTATTTTATTAATTTGTCTTTACAAAGTTTCCACCTGTATGAGAGCTCTCTTGTGCGTGCATGCTCTCTCTCTCTCTCTCTCTCTCTCTCTCTCTCTCTCCCTCCCTCCCTCCCTCCCCCTCCCCCCTCTCTTTTTAGTAAAAATGTGCCTCCTATGTGTCAAGAGGACTAGAGTCCTTACAACAAATTACTTTATCAAAGTGTATGTCAAATGTGGATAGCCTTTTTAAAAAGGTGATTCCTGGGGCAGCTAGGTGTTGAGGTGGTGAGGTAGATAGAGCACCAGCCCTAGATTCAGGAGGACCTGAGTTCAAATCCAGCCTCAGACACTTGACACTTACTAGTTGTGTGACTTTGGGCAAGTCACTTTACCCTCATTGTCCCACAAAAAAAAAAAGAAAAGAAAAAGGTAATTCCCACGTAGAATGACTTCAGTGAAAATTTGGTGCTATGGAAAGAGTGGTGGAATTTTGCATTAGAGGGGCTTGGTTCCAGTCCTAGTGCTGTTAGTTATTATATGTCTGACATTAAGGAAGTCATCTATTCTCTTGTGGCTTCAGTATTCTCATCTATTTAAAAGTGAGGGAATTTGACTAGGTTGCCTGGATGAGATGAGTTCCCTTCTAGTTCAGTCTATGATCTTAAGAGTTAGCTCATCTTCTGCAGATAAACTACTATGAAGCCGCAATTGGAGGATGAGGTATTGTGTTGGTTTTTTTATCTAACTGTCTTTGCATTTATTCCCATTAAATTTCATCCCACTAGATTGGGTTCAGCACTCAAACCTGGCTGTTTCATTTAGAGCTTAAGCCGCCCTGTTAGTCTTGGACATGTGTGACAAGCATGCTGTCCATGCCAGGTTTTTCTTTTTATTTCAGATCTATAATTTAATTGTTGAGCTCCCAGTGTGGATATTTCCTTCTACTGGTATGGTTCAGCATTTCATCTTTAATTACAGCTTTGTTAATAATTTACAGAGGTTATTATTTACACCAACAATTTATAGCTAATGGCACTTAGAAGTTAAGTAATAACTTACAGCTTGAGGCACTCAGAGGTTAAATAATAATAACAACTAACATTTATATGGCACTTACTGTGTGTCAGGAACTGTGCTAAGTGCTGTTTTTACCATATTTGATCATCATTACAATAACTCTGAGAGGTATCAATATTATGAAGTGACTTGCCTGGATTTGAACTCAGGAAGAGGATTCTTTCTGACTGGAGGCCCTGCACTCTATCCATTAAGCCACCTGCCTACCCTTTTCTGTTTAATATTGGAACAACATGAGACACTCATAGGTCATTCAGCAGTTAAAGGAAATTTGCTTAGCCATACATAGCTGGAGAAAGATATTCACCGGGGTTATGCTTTGAGGACATTGTGAGTTGATTCAGCTGAGCTAAGCGCCATTGACTGAATTGCCTCTTGTGGTCTACCAGCCAAGTATCTTAAGATGGACCTCTTTGTGGTGGCTTTATCCCCAGGTGACTGAAAAATGATGTCAGTAGCCTGACTTTTAGTCCCCTGAGCCAATCAAGTCTCATATATAACTTTAGTACCTTTTATGGAGAAACTAGTCTAACTTGCATAAGAGCAGGGGCTAGGATATTTCTCCCACTACGAGTACCATCTGATGTACTAACCTCTGAAGAATGAAAACTATAGGGCAACAGGCAGCAGCATGTTTTTTTTGTTGTTTTTTTTACTAAGCTTAAAAAAGAAACCCAAAATAAAAAAACTCATAACCCAGTGAATGCTACTCTCTACTCCCTGCCACATGTGACAACATATACTTCATACTACACCTGTAGTCTGCCTGAAATCACCATTGGTAGGTGACTACAGTGATCGGGATTATGTGCTCTTTCAATATTTTCTCCTTTGTTCTATTCACAAATTGTTCTCTTGGTTCTGTATACTTTGCATCTGTTCCTATAAGTCTTCCCAAGTTTCTCTGAATTTGTCATATTTATTGCACTTTAAAGCATAGTAATATTCCATTATTACCCATTCTCCAGTCAGCACACATACACTTTGCTTCCATTTCTCTGCTAATATAAAAAAAGTGGTATTTTTCCAATGGTCACCTGCAAATTATTCATGGCATAAAGGATTTCCACCAGAAAATGTACTGGGCAGGAGCAGGGGGGGGGGGGAAGCTGGACTGGGCCCCTGAGCAAGAGTGAGAAGGATTAGATGGATAACCCCAGTATTCTGTTGCCTTCTACAGAGTTGCAGGCAGCTGGGTGGTACAGTAAATAGAGCACTGGCCTTCAAGTTAGAAGGACCCGAGTTCAAATCTCACCTCACACACTTACTAGCTGTGCGCTGGGCAAGCCACGTAACCCCAATTGCCTTAAACAACTGGGGCCCTCTCCAGTTATCCTGATATATATATCTTGCTGCTGGACTCATGCATGATTCTGGAGGAAAGAGTGGGGTTGGTGACCTTGCACAGCCTTCCCTTACTTAAATCCAGTTCACTGCAAGTCATGATATCTGTCATTCTCTTTGAGAATGGAGGACAAAATAACAACAGAGTTAAAACACCTCCAACAATGCTCTCAGCTTTTTGGATACATCATTTAAGGGTGATTTCTGAGACAACGATCACATAAGATAAGGAGTTACTTGTGAAATGCACTCATGGAAGTGAGATCACAGATCTGTTAAAAGTATTGACTTGTTCTCTTTGCTTCCATTTAAGTTCAGTAGTTTTTATGATTTTTTTTCTGTAATAAAGGTCCTTCATTTTATACATTTTAATACTCTTAGAGGAGACTTTTTTTAGTACTGAGACAAAACTTAAGTTTTTTCTTAAAAATATATAATGGCTGTACAGTATAATACTTTCCCTCACTTGTTTGCAATAAAGATATGATTATATACCTTTTGGAATAATTTTTTTAAAAGGTAAAGAGATGAATGAATTCCTCTTGTTAGTCTCAGTCTTTTGAGTCTCAGCTTATTAACTGTTTCCAAACAACCCAGTAAAGTGTCTTTTTTTTTTTTTTTTTTTTTTTTTTTTTTTTTGCGGGGCAATGGGGGTTAAGTGACTTGCCCAGGGTCACAGAGCTAGTAAGTGTCAAGTGTCTGAGGCCGGATTTGAACTCTGGTACTCCTGAATCCAGGGCCAGTGCTTAATCCACTGCGCCACCTAGCCGCCCCAAAGTGTCTAATTTTTAATGCCTATCTTCTTTTATTGCTTTAGAGATTTTGTATTTTAAGTCACACATTTCAAATGTAATTCTCCACTGGCAAATTGTAGCCTTGTGGTAGAAGAACTCACTTCAAGGCTTGGATATAAGTACTAGAAAGAGAAGCTAGAGTGATTTTAGATAGCCATACTATTATTTATTGACCATCTCTTCCTTTCTACCGAGGTTTAGCACTCCCTCTGAACCTGTAGCTGTTAGGCCTAGGTTGAGCTAGGGCTGCTTGGCAAATCTCTAAACTCTTGTCAGCCAGCTGCCCAAGATGGAGCTGGAGCTGGGGACCTGAAGATATGCCCAAGCAACTGTGCCAGGCCTGCTCTTAACAATGTAATAATTCTTCTCCCCCCACCCAAGAGGAACAAGAGCCAATAAGACACTTTGAATACTCTTAAAGAATCCTATGAGGTTTTGTAAGTTTACAGTGCACTCTGGAGCAAGTCACTTCACCTCTAAGTGTGTCCAGGCAACTAATGATAATAAAGTAGTAATAATAATAATAGCTGGCATTTCTCTAGCACTTTAAGGTTTTGTTGTTTATTCTTGTTTAGTCATTTTCAGTCATGTCTGACTCTTTGTGAGCCTATTTCGAGTTTTCTTGGCAAAGATACTGTAGTGATTTGCTATTTTCTTCTCCAGTGGATTAAGGCAAATAGAAGTTAAGTGACTTGCCCAGGGTCACAGAGCTGTGTCTGAGACCAAATTTGAACTCAGGTCTTCCTGACTCCAGGCTTGGCACTCTCCACTGTGCCCCTGGGTTTGCAGAATGCTATATTTATGTTGTCTCATCTGATCCTCATAATAACAATGTAGGTGTTATTGTAATCCCCATTTTGCAGGTGGTGATATTGAGACAGCGGTTACCCGGGGTCACAAAAGAAAGTCTCTGAGGAAGGATTTGAACCTCAGGTCTTACTTATCTACTGCATCACCTAGCCTTCCCCCTTAACAGGACAAGTTACATGTGATCTGGACCCCCAAAAAGAAATTGGAGAATGTAAATTGTTATTCTTCAATTAGTGAAAAATGTTATGATACAGTATATAACTGTGATATTTAACTTATTTAAGGTGGTTGTGAGGATCAAATGATATGATTTAGTTTTTTGCAAGCTTTAAAGTGTTATATAATTGTCAGATATTATTGAAGTGATACATTCTGATATTTTCTAAGGTTGGTAAAGTCATAAGATCATATTAGCCAGGAAACAAACCTACACAATGTTATAAAAATGACTTTTTTTGTGTACAGCCTTGAGTTGGGATGGAAATGAGTCAGATGAAGGTAAAACTTTTGTGACATATCTCAGTTGGCAACTGTAAGAGCCCTGCACCTGTCTATGTGCTGCCCAGTGTGGGATCTGGCCTGCAATATGTAGTCATGCCACAACAGAACAGGTAGTAATAGTCCTTGTGGACAACGTTGTTGTTGTTGTCATAGCAATTAACATTTATATGGTGGTTACTCTTTGCCAGACACTTTTACGATTTATCTCTTTTGATCCTCACAAAAACCCCTGAGAGGTAGGTGATAATATTCTCCCTGTTTTATAGATGAGGAAACTGAGGAAAACATGGGTTAAGTGACCTGCCTAGGGACAGACAGCCTGTTAGCATCTGAGTTCAAATTTGAACTCACATCTTCTTGACTCCAGGTCCAGTGCTCTATCCATAGTAAGGCAAACCTACTTAATGGGTGTAGTATTTTAATCTCACTTAATGTACCGTAGACTCTATAAAATGTTGTGTTAATATTCATAAGGTTGCGCTGTTACTTATAAAATATTGATTCACATTTTGTTTTTTTTTAACTTAGTCATTTATGTAGCATAGTTTCACTTTACTGATATTGCAGTGTCTTGCGTCTTCCATATTATTTCCTGCACCTAATAATTACATTTCTTCTACCTTCTATAGTGAAATTTCTGACAGCAAAGCATGTTACTGCAATGTACCTCCTCTTTGAATAGCAGTATTACTTAACCTGTGTGTGTATTTTTTTCTAAATATATTGAGTTATGCTAATGCTCTTTTTAAAAAACAGAAACATTCACAGAGAACTTGGCAGGCAGTAGAATAATTTTCTATTTGACCCCTTCTTACTCTCCTCCAGTATCTTGTCTTCCCTCTCAGTTGCATTAATAACAACAAAAATCCCCATAGAAAGTATGATGCCGCCCTAAGGATGGTTTAAATAGAAATTACTTGCTTTGAGGGGTCTTTTAGTGATTTCTTCCTTTCTGTTCCCTAGTAGTTCTTCTATTGAAAAAGATAATTTTAATATATTGAATCAATGGTTTTATAAAACCCATGCATTAAATCTTTTAAAGTGATTTTTAAAAAGCCTATTCCCCAAGTCACATAAGGCTAATTTTAAAAAGTACTGTTTCAGATTAATTTTATTTTGGCTGTGTTACAACTTTCATCATCAGAAGGATTTGATTATTTGTACTCCCTCCACCTCTCTCACCTTCCCTTCTCATTCTTCCTCTATCTTTTGTTGTTCAGTCATTTTGGTTATGCCCAACTCTTCATGACCCCATTTACTGGGTCTTCTTGGCAAACATACTGGAGTAGTTTGCCATTTCCCCTCTCCAGCTCATTTTATGGATGTGAAGCTGAGGCAAACAGGGTTAAGTGACTTGCCCAGGGTCACACAGCTAGTAAGCGTCTGAGGCCACATTTGAATTCAGGATGAGAAGTCTTCCTGGCTCCAGGCCCAGAACTCTATCCACTCTGCCACCTAACTTCCCTTTCCTCTCTCCACCACTCCCTTTTCCTTCTCCCTCTGTTTCATCACCCCCTTCTCTCCTTCACTCTCCCTTTCTTCCCCCCCTTTCCTTTTTCTTCCTTTTCCCCTGCCCTTTCTCTACTCTCCTGCTCTGACCCCTAAATACAGTCCATTCCCACTGTAGATCAGCACTGGAACTTTAACTTGTAATTTTCCTGGGGAGGGGGGGGGTGTTCTCATCTCCTTAGGCAGCCTGGTGGCTCACCATATTGATGCCAGACAGTCTTTGGCTCTGCTGCAGCTCAAAACTCTCAAACTTGTGAACCATCAGGCCTCAGCCATCTCAGCCGCAGGGACTACAGGTGTTTGTCATCACATATTTGCTTTCAAGTAAGTGTTTTTTAATAGGAAATAATGCTGGAAATATGGTAGCTTACTTTTTATTAAATGCTTTAGAGCAATATTCATTTTCTCCCTGTACTTATAGAAGCCAATATAGATAGACACAGGGATTGTTTTAGTTCATCATCTTTTCACTTGAAAGATTTAAGAATTTGATTAATTTTTTCCCAGTTAGAAGTTTTGTTGTTTGTAATTATTCTGGACCCATGGAATATTTTTTTTTTAATTCAGAGGATATTTCAGGATCATTAGCAACAAACTCATTAGAGATAGCTATCCCCTCATTTGTTTAGGGTTTGGTAATCTAAATAGGTTCATCGATGTTTCATTGTCAGTCTTAGTTAATACTGCAGCTTTTCTTGTTTCCGTATATTTCCTCAATATCTAAAACAGGCATTGGTACAGAAATAAAGAACAAAATGAAAAGCCAGGAAAGCATCAAAGACTATTTATTAATAGATACAGATTCTGTTTTTACATATACTCTGACAAGACAAACTGACCATCGCCTAACTGTGCTTTTCAGTGAATGATTGATTATAAGCCCTCCCAAAAAGGTGCAGGCTATTTAATCATGTGAAAAATTTTAGCCAGTCTCTAAGGATTATCTTGATTAGTTTATGCCCACTGTCACATACTCCAGGCATGGATGGCATGCTAATCAGATTTGTAGCTGATGTGTGAAGCTAGGAAGGACAGCTCACAGACTTGTTACAATCAAAATCTAAAAGTATATATAATAGGGATAATAATACCAATAGGTAGAATGTGTAATATTTTAGGATTTGTAAAACACTTTAAAAACATTATTTGATCTTCACAGCAATCCTGGGAGGTAGGTGCTATTATTAAGTCCATTTTATAGAAGAGGAAATTGAGGGAGACTTATATGAGCTGATGCAAAGTGAAGTGTGTAGAACCAGGAGAAAATTGTACACAACAGCAGCAATAGCCTAAGGATGATTATCTGTGAAAGACTTGGCCCCTCTTATCAAGACAATGATCCAAGACAATTCCAAAGAAGCCCTGATGAAAATTGCTATCCAACTCTTTAAACTTATTCTAATTTTCACGGTTTTTCCGTGTGTTTTCTTTTGCAACATATTAAAATAGGTTTTTCATGACTTCATGTATAATGTATAAATAATTGCTTGCCTTCTCAAGGGGTGAAGGAGGGAGAGAACTTAGATTTTAAAAAATCTTTAAACATTTCTTCATGTAGGATTAGGAAATATTTAATGAAATAGATAAAATATCTCCCCCCCCCAAAAAAAAAAATCTAGTACAAGTAAAAGATGGAGAAGAGTGAGACTAGCTAAGCCTTTTGGGGGGAAAAACTTGGGAATTTTAGTAGACTTCAAGTTATGTATGACTTAGTAGTCAAAAATCCTAATGAAATCTTAAGTTGCATTGAGAGATTTAGTTGCCCAAGTGAATTTGGTAAATTCCTTTTTCTGTTCTCATCACACTATATCACCACATTTGGGAGGGAGGTATATTTTAGGAAGGACAAAATAGAACACATCACCAGGAGGGCCCCTGGGATAGTGATGGAACTGAAACTCATATTATGTGAGGATGAACTAAACAAACCAAAGATATTTAATTTTTTCCCCCCCTCATTAAACTGTTTTAATGGTCTCAAAATTCTGTGACAGATTTTTGGTCAAATTGGTTTGAGAATAGATGGTTGGGGGGGGGTGGGCTGTAATATGATAATGGATAATAATAATAACAAATATTTATATAGGCACTGTCTTAAGCTTTACAATTATTAGCACATTTGATTATTAACACAACCACCTTGGGAGATAGGTGTTATTGTTCTCCCCATTTTGGAGATGAGGAAACTGAGGCAAATGGAGATGAAGGGACTTGCCCAGGGTAGCACATCTAGTAAGTGCCTGAGGCTGAATTAGAACTCAGTTTTTCCTTTCTCCAGGCCCAGAGCTCTATTCATTATTCTACCAGCTACCCTGCAGAAGAAGGGTTGGGCTTATCTTCTTGTCCCTGCTGGGAGGAACTAGCTGAAAGCTGTAAAAATTGCAAAGAAACAGATTTTGATTTAATGTTAGGAAAAACATCTTTCAACGTTGACAGTTACCATCTTTTGTCATTTCTCTAATTTTCATGATGTGAGGTGGTGCCTAGTGTTGTTTTCAATTTACATTTCTCTTACATTAGTAATTCATTGATCTAGAAGTGTTTTCATGTTATCATTTATAGTCTGCATTTCTTTTTTTGAAAAATCATTCATATCCTTTGAGTACTTACCTATTGGTTGGATGGTTCTTAGTGTTTTTTTGTGTTTCAGTTTCCTGTATGTTTTGGCTATCAGAATTTTATAAATTATATTTGTTGCAAATATTTTCTGACTACTTTTTGTCTTCTAATTATCTTCATTGTTTGTGCAAAAGTTTTAAAATTATATTTTGTAAAAATTGTTGTTTTTATGATCTCTTTTATCCCTTGCTTGAGTAAAAATTCTCTGTTCTTCTCTACTCCCTGCCCTCCTTCACAATGCCATTAAAAGACATAGCTGCATAGATAACAGATTTTTATAAAGAAATACAAAATATCAACTGACTCAGTTCCCTATTTGGATACAAGAAAATTCTAACTTAACAAATAATTCAAGCAGATGCCAGGAAATACTTTTTAACTGAAAATTACCTTTAATAAAGATATAAATTGGAGGAAGGAAAAATTTTATTATTAATTTTATATTATATTCTCATTTTTTTCTAAAGAAAACTGTACATTGAACTGGTGTCAAAACTTTTTAAAAGTGGATTAAAGTGGAGAACATTTCCCAATATATGTTTGTTATTTTTTTCTGAAAAACTTCAAACAAATTATACTTGCCAGTTAATTATATTTTTTAGTTTCAGTGACCTTGTGCCTGATAATATTTGTCTTTCTGCTTGATGCTGTTGTTTTTCCCAGAAATGTGTACTTTCCTCTGATATTTAGATCATATTCTTTAATTATGACCTAAATTGGAATGATAATTTGTACCAGAAAGTTTACATATGCTCAGAGTAAATGTAGGCTGTTGGACATATTTCCTTTAAATCTAAAAAGAAAAATATTTTTATGTTCACTATGTAAATTTCTATAAGATTGTATAGAAGATTGTTGATGAAATAGGCAAACTGCCATGGTGTTACTTCTTTTAGGAAAATAAAAACCACAGCTTTTTTTTTTTTTTTTTTTTTTTTTTGGTGAGGCAGTTGGGGTTAAGTGACTTGCCCACGGTCACACAGCTAGTAAGTGTTACATGTCTGAGGTTGGATTTGAAGTCAGGTCCTCCTGACTCCAGGGTTGGTGCTCTATCCACTGCGCCACCTCACTGCCCCCAAACCACAACATTTTAAGATGCTGTTTTCTCAACCCAGGTGCCTGCTGGTAATCCTTGAGTTGACTAAATAAAAGGAAAAATAGTGATCAATTGCATTGAAGTTACTCTGGTTTCAAATTTTATGTTTCATTCTCACAATTTTTGTTTTATTTTCCATTAAAAATCCAATATGAATTTATTAAGTTCATGTATTGACATTCTTTTTTAGTTATCCCACTGAAGTGTAGAAACTGAATTGTAGACAGGAGCAAAAATTTGTAAGCAAGTATTGCCAGAGTGAAATATTTGCCATCTCCCTGAAGCAGGTAGGTGGTCTAGTAGGTATATAAAATAGGTATATATAATCTTTTACTGTTGCCAGATTTTTTCATGACCCTCATATCCATTTACATGACAGGGTCACAATCCACAGTTTAAGAAGCTTTGGGGAGCAGCTAGTTAGCTAAGTGGATAAAGCACCAGCCCTGGATTCAGAAGGACCTGAGTTCAAATGCAGCCTCAGATACTTGACACTTACTAGCTGTGTGACCCTGGGCAAGTCACTTAACCCTCATTGCCCAAAGAAGAAGAAGAAGAAGAAGAAGAAGAGGAAGAGGAGAAGCAGCAGCAGCTTTGATCTAGTAGATAGAATGCTAGATTTTTAGTCAGTCGTTTTTCATTCGTGACCCAATTTGGGGTTTTCTTGGCAGAGATACTAGAGTGGTTTTCCATTTCCTTCTCCGACTCATTTTACAGATGAAGAAACTAAGGCAAACAGGGTTAAGTGACTTGCTCAGGGTCACATAGGTAGTATGTGTCAGAGGCCAGATTTGAACTTGGGAAGATGAGCCTTCCTGACTCCTAGCTCTGCACTTTATACACTGCACCACCCAGCTTCCTCAAGGAAGTCAGGAAGACCTGAGTTCAAATGTAGCCTCCTGTAGTTAGTAGCTGTATTGCTGTGGGCAAATCGCTTAACTTGTATTTGCTTCAGTTTCATCAACTATAAAATGGGGATAATAACTCCTATATCATGGAGTGGTTTGCGAGAATCAAATGAAATAATTAATTGTAAAAAGTGCATAGCACTTACACCTGACACAGCAATACTAAGCTTTATATAAATGCTTATTCCCTTCCTTTCCCCAAGAGTATACTTCGCTAGTAAAATCTGTTGGCAGGCAAGTGAACGTTTTGGTTTAAATCCGAGGAACAGCTCATTTCATTAATATTCTCATTCTCCTCTCTTGTTCTGACAACTGACAATAGCTGGCAACCTGAGGGGAACACCAGGTTGAGAATACCAAGGGAGGGGGTAACTATCCAGCAGTGAATGAAAACCATTGGCTAAGACCTGTTGACCCTTTTAGAGGACTATCATTTATTTCATTGTTAAGGTTCAACAGAATGGTCTGAAATGGCTCTGTCAGAATTCTTTTTCATATCTAACACTTAACATGCTTCCATTGTTGGATTGTTATTTTTCCTGAATGGTGTCTCTGGAGCTATTGCTATGCACTGTTGGACAAGCAAGACCACCATCTGAAAATGTTCTTTTAAAAAATCCAATAGGTTCTTTGATCTGAATCAGCTTGTACTTATTTTTTTAAAGAGAAATTTTGATTAAATTATTTTTGAATAATGTCTTTTCTCTGACTAGAATGTAATAGATGCTTCTGTGTCAGTGTTAACACTTTGGGTTAAAATTATGATAGTAATGAATTAATTGATCTTGACTGAATTATCAAGATACCTCTTTGGGTAAGGGGTATAATTAAAAATGTCAGTGAACTCTAAGCCCTTAGTGGGCTTCAGGGGCCCCTCTAAAATATTATTAAAAGACTGAAAATATTTACTCAGACATAGTGAATACAGTGTAGAATATAATCTTTGTATGGTCAGCAAAAGGATGCATATTAACTTTCTGTCAAATTTGATTGTATTTATTGAATTTCTTAGTGTTTCTGAAATGGAGGCAAAGGGGGTTTAAGTGACTTGCCCAAGGTCACATAGCTAATAAATATCTGAGGTCAGATTGGTACTCAGGAAGATGTCTTCCTGACTCCAGGCCCTACACTCTATCCATTGTGCCACCTGCTAGTGGTAGCTACTTTTCAGTAGACTGTCTTGTATGTAAGGTCCCTGTATAAATACCATATATGTATTTAAAATAGGACCATGCCCTTGACATTTCTTCTTTATTTAGGCTTTTTCATGAGATTACCAACCTTTTCCTTTCCATTACAAATGCAGAAAGTGTGTGTATTGTTTGAGGTGGAGGAGGAGAAACCCATTTCCTGGATTTTACTCATGTCTTTTTGTTTGTTTGTTTTTTTAGTGAGGCAATTGGGGTTAAGTGACTTGCCCAGGGTCAGACAGCTAGTAAGTGGTAAGTGTCTGAGGCCAGATTTGAACTCAGGTACTCCTGACTCCAGGGCCGGTGCTCTATCCACTGCTCCATCTAGCTGCCCCCTTACTCAAGTCTTTAACCCCTACTTTGAGAATAACCGCTGGAATTGATTGGTTCTAATTTTTTTCCCTTTCTCTTTTAAATAGATTTTGTGCTGCTATTCTACTACATAATACAAATATTCTGGATCAGAATCATCTCAGAAACTTTCGGCTAGAGGTGAGAACTGAAGACACTTCTACAGCTTTGTAACTTTTGAAGCACCATCTTCCCACAGTCATTTTATTAAAGAGCAGTACCTCATTTTATCAGTCACATCTTGTAACTGTGTGCCAAAGGTAAGTTAAGTTATGCCTATAAAGCTTAAATGGGTCTTGCTAAGGTATTGAATAGGATAGTCTTTGACTTTTTCACTGTAGGGTTTAGACTATAAATATGCTATTCAGATTGAACTTTTTAAAGGGCCTGATTTGAAGATGATTATTTTTCTTCAATTTCTTTGTATATGTTAAACTAGATGAAATAATAGAAATTAAATTTCCTTTCCCATATCAAATGCTGGGAAGTTTTAATTTCTTTTATATTTAAGTGACAAGTCAGCATTTCAGTAACCTTTTTTTCTTATGCAGCAAGTAGAGACCCCATCACATTTTTTTGCTTTGCCAACTAAGACTGCTACCCCCACGTGCCAACAATATTTATGTTGTGAACTGAATGTGGCCCATGGCTTCTGAAGGTTATAGAGCATGTTTGTTATAATAAATATTGTGAGAAGCATCTCTTCTCTAACAAAAGGATTTATTAGCCTCAGCTAGTGGCTGACATTTCTTATATTCTGCAGTCAGTAGTAAACACCTATTATTACTATATCAAGTAATACTAGATAAGATTCATTTTAAAGGAAAATAAAGGAATGTGGGTAGTCCCTTGGAATTAATTGTGGAAAGATTTGACCTGTATGTTAAGAATTCCTCTTTTGTGGATAAAAGAAACTGCCTTATCTTAAGTTTTAACCTGGTATTCATAAAAAAAAATTCATAAACACTCTATTTTAGGCTAAAAGCATTGACTCGTTATGGTTCTGCAGTTGCATTTTCACTGTTAGCTGGCAGCAAGGTGAAGATTCATTGGATTCTTGAACTTTTGTATTGGAACATTAGAAATGTCACAGTGGCTTGGACTAGTGAAGATCTCTCCATTCAATCTTTCTTTGACAGGGACACCAATTAGTGTTTTGTGAAAAAGAATATAAAAAATATA
Organism: Dromiciops gliroides; assembly: GCF_019393635.1. Classification (NCBI taxonomy): domain Eukaryota; kingdom Metazoa; phylum Chordata; class Mammalia; order Microbiotheria; family Microbiotheriidae; genus Dromiciops; species Dromiciops gliroides. The sequence goes on along the minus strand of NC_057863.1, from coordinate 184,805,441 downwards.
TATATATATATATGTATATATATTCTTAGTTTTAATAATCCATTACGAATCTATCTCTAGTGAACCTGTACTCAACTAGTTAATATTTTTATGCTATTTTGACTAGTTAATTTTCTTATGCTATTACCCTTTTGGGGAGGGGAGGTAATAAATTATCTACATTTTTCACCTCAGTATGAAGTGCTATTTCTTTTTATTTAAATTAAAAACATATACCCTAATTTAAACTTCCTGTTACTTGGATAAATTTGCATTTTACTTCTTTTGAGTTTCTCTCCAAACAGAAGAGCAGAATGTTTTTTATTTGTCTTTGTGGAAGTCCCTCTACTTCTTTTTTTTTTTTTTTTTTTTGCAGGCAGTGGGGGTTAAGTGACTTGCCCAGGGTCACACAGCTAGTAAATGTCAAGTGTCTAAGGCCGGATTTGAACTCAGGTACTCCTGAATCCAGGGCCGGTGCTTTAACCACTGCGCCATCTAGCTGCCCCGTCCCTCTACTTCTTTAAGCATTTTATTTTTCTGTAGTCCAGATTTTCTCCATTCTATATTCTCCATTCAGGTGTGAGAAAACCAGAGATGCACATGCCATCACAGATTTTATATAACGTTAGAAGTTGTTGGGATGTTTTGCTTGTTTGTCTGGTTTTTTTTTTTACTTTCCCCAGTAGTATTATTTATCATGATACCTTTATGACAGTGTGAACACATTCTGCCAGTTTTTTCAGGCTCTATTAACTGCTATGCTAAGTGAGCACATTCTTCCTGAAGTCTTCCCTGACTCCTCCCTTGGGGGTTAAGTGATTTGCCCAGGGTCACACAGCTATTAAGTGTCAAGTGTCTGAGGCTGGCTTTGAACTCAGGTCCTCCTGAATCCAGGACCGGTGATTTATCCACTGCACCACCTAGCTGCCCCCAGTATTCGTCATTTTTAAAAGGTGTAACTTTAAGAAAAAAGTTATACTGATGACTATTATATAAAAATAAAAGGCATTTCTGAATGTCCCCTGCTATTTTAAACAATAATTATTAACAAAAGTTACAGTTAACATAAAATTTTGCCTCACAGTATATGTAATGAATGGTCTCATGGCTTTCTGAAACAATGGGGAGGGTAGGTTTTTTTATCTGTTTTCCAGGATGATTTTTGCATTTTAATTTCCTTAGAGTTTGACTTATTTTTAATTATCTTTTCTTTTCATTTGCTTCTGCTTCTTTCATTCACCATCATTTTATACAAATCATTTCATGTTTCTCAGAATTCCTAATAGTCATCCTTTCTTATTATACAGTGACATTCCACTACATTGATAAAACCACAGCTTGTTCAGCCATTACCCCAATTGATTAGCACCCATTTTCTCCCAAAATTCATACGTACCAGAAATGTACCTATGAGTATTTTGGTATTTATAGGGCCTTGGTGGGGTGGGACCAGGAAGTCTTTGACCTTAGAATTTAGGCCCAGTAGTGGAATTGCCGGATTAAAGCTTATGAATGTTTCAGTTACTTTTCTCCCATAATTTCAAATAGTTTTCTACAATGGTTATATTTCTCTTATTAGTAATATGAAGCACTTTTTCATGTGGTTGGTGACAGTTTGTAAATTTTCTTTGAAAAACTGTTCATATCCTTTGGCCATTTACTGTTGGGGTCACATCATAATTTTAAGGACTTACTACATAGTAATATTATAATACCTGTATGGAATATACTATCAGTTATTTAGAATTGTACTTTCATGATATAAATAATGTTGCACTGGTCAAATATTGGATCCTGGGTATAAAGTGATACAAATAATGTATTTCCAGGGAGATTATGTCTCAGATGGCTTGAATTTTGTGGGCTGAGGAAAGTAAATTAGACTTTCATAAATATCATTTCAGTTTTTAATATGTATATACAGACCATAAGTTAGTTACCATCATGTCATATTTTCCCATTCTAGTCTTGAAACAGCAAGAGCTTTGTTTAATGAAATATTATCCTACTGAAGAGAGAAAAAGAAAGTTAAACATTATTTATGTAACCCTTTCATTTATTTGCAATCATGTTTCTACTGGTAAAGAGAACCAGCTTGCCTCTTAATAATCAATTAGTAAGCATTTATCACATGCCCACTATAAGCATTGGTTTAACCTAAATTAATTGTTGTTGATCAGTTGTTTTAGCATCTGACTCTCAGTGACCCCATTTGGGGTTTTCTTGTCAGATGCTGGAGTGGTTTGTCATTTCCTTCTTCCTCTTATTTTACAGATGAGGAAACTGAGGCAAACAGGGTAAAGTGACTTGCCTAGACTCACACAGGTAGGAAGTTATCTGAGGCTGCATTTGAACTCCGGTCTTCCTGACTCCAAGCTTGACATTCTACCCACTCTGCCACCTAGTTAGCTTCCATAATCCTTGGTTAATACTTGACCTAAAAAACAATAACAACAACAAAACTAGCGTTTTAACATTTTAAAAATGTTTCTAATGCCCAGTACTCCTGGTACTTTGTAGCTTTTGGGAAACTTCTAGGGACTAATATGGGAAGGCTCATTTTCTCATTTGGCAAATGCTCTTCAAGCATTTATGCCCCTGGATCATAGTTACTGGGGCAGCTAGGTGGAGTGTCAGGCTTCAAGTCAGGAAGACTCATCTTTCTGAGTTTGAAGAATCGGGCATGACTGAAAAATGACTGAACAAAACCATAGCTACTATGGGAGATGAACTATAGGCAGTGCTACCTCCACAATAGTGAAGGCTATCAGCAACTCTTGTAAAGAGCTTCAGGGGACAGCTAGGTGGTGCAGTGGATAAAGCACTGGCTCTGGATTCAGGAGGATCTGAGTTCAAATCTGGCCTCAGACATGTGATACTTACTAGCTGTGTGACCCTGGGCAAGTCACTTAACTCCCATTGCCCCCGGGGGTGGGGGGGGAGTTTCAGAGACTAACTTGCCCAGTTTCAGCCATTTTCACTATTACTTGAGGGTAGAGTTGTTCTGACTAGTTTTATGCGTTGTTCTAGATAATTAATCAGAAAAGGCACTAAGGATATGTTTCTTCTGCTCTTGTAGCAACTCTGGCACAAAACCAAATAACTCTGTTTACATTGTGGTTCATTGGGGCGGGGGTGGGGGTGGGGGGCCCAGAATCACTGGTTTTTCTGCAATCCAAAGGTCTGAGTGTGATGCCCAGGCCTTGCACTCAGCCAAACTCCCCTTGTCTTAAAATAAGGATCACAACAATACTGGTTGTGTTTCACTGCCTTCTTATCAAAGAGATGGTGGTGAAAAATGTTATGTTTTATTTTATTTTTCAAATTTTATTTGCTTTTATTAAGCACCTCCTACTAGGCTAGGTACTTGAGATTCTTCATATATTTTAAAGTGCTATTTTTAATATGTGTGGTTTGTTATTAATTATTAAGAATGAAACTAGGAAGGAAATCCCCAAGTAGTGAGACAAACACAAATACGGGTTTAAGTGATCGATGAATCCAGAATTGGTTGGGACGATATAGAATAGAAAAGGCTTGTATTGTCTCTAACTTCATGAATTGTTAATAGGACAAATTGATAGCAGACACCAATAAAACAGGCAGGTTCCCTGAGAGCCAAGCAGTTGGGAAGTTATTCTTAAATCCCATAACCTTTGATTGGGCCTCAGTTGGAATAGTCAGATGAGAAGTGTATTATGATCTAAACTCCTTAAAATTCCATTCAACTAACCCAGTTCACTTTCTGTGGAATAATAATAATAGTAACACCTAAGATCTCTAAAGGACTTTCCATTTCTCCCCTCCCCAAGGTACTTTAACATACATTATCTAGTCTTCTCAGGTATATTCATGGTAACACCCTGAAGTAATTAAGGGTGGGCAGCATTCCTATTTTAGAGGTAAAATGGAGCCACAGAAGGAGGTAGGTGAAATGCCCAATTTGTTTTCCCTTATACCTTGGTTATCAGGAATTTCAGAGTAGTAAATCTATAAATCCTAGAAAAACACATAGAGACTTGCCATACCGAGTGAAAAGAATGGGATGAGAAAAATAGAAGTCTCAAATCTTAGCTGTTTGCTCTTTATCCTGATACAGTAAGTTTGATTTTGATTTCTAGGAAAAGTCTAGAATGTGATATTAAAGGAATGATTGGTGAATAGCTAGAAATGGTGATGATAAGAGGCTGTCATGGCTTCTTCAAGAACTTGGAAAGGCCAAGGCTGACAAAAGATGGTATAATGTTGGAGCAGCTACTGAAAGGCAGGTAAACTGTGATTGCTGTTGGTTTGGCCAGAACTCTCTTTTTGTCATTGTTAAGTGTGCCTCACAAATTAGGAAAGGGGCACGTGTATTTAGAAATGATTGTAGTGCAAAAGCAAAAGAGATTCATAAATAAAATTTTTTTTAATTGGCCATGTTAGACTATGACCTTTTTTTTTTTTTTTGAGGGGGTTGATAGTTTGGTTGACTTGCGTTTTCATTAAATATCATTTACCTAGATTTTAGTGAGAAAGTTGACATAGTTTCTAATGCTATTGTGAACTAGAATGAGAAATGTGTATTAGAAATAGTAAATAGGGGACTCTCAAGATGGCGGACCAAAACCCCCCCAAAGGAGCTAAAGGAAAAAAAGGTCAAAAAAGAAAAAAAGGAAAAGAAGCCCAAAAAGGAAGATGCTGCTGAGAAGGTGGTGAAAAAGCCTCGAAAGCATTGCAGCCGCAACCCGGTCCTGGCCAGAGGGATCGGCAGATACTCAAGGTCTGCCATGTATTCCAGGCAGGCCATGTACAAACGCAAGTACACTGCACCCAAAACCCGGATTGAAAGGAAAAAGAAAGAGAAGGTACCTGCTACCATCTCAAAGCCAGTTGGTAGGGATAAGAATGGAGGAAACCAAGTGGTAAAGATCCGCAAAATGCCAAGGTATTGCCCTACCAAGGATGTGCCTAGAAAGCTGCTCAGTCATGGCAAAAAGCCCTTCAGCCAGCACGTGAGGAGACTCCGATCTAGCATCACCCCAGGCACAGTTCTGATCATGCTCACTGGCTGCCACAGGGGCAAGCGAGTGGTTTTCCTGAAGCAGCTGGCTAGTGGTCTACTACTGGTAACTGGACCTCTGACCATCAACCGTGTTCCTCTGCAAAGAACCCATCAGAAATTTGTCATTGCCACTTCTACCAAGGTTAGCCTTTCAGGTGTGAAAATTCCAAATCATCTTACTGATGCTTACTTCAAGAAGAAGAGGCTCCATAAACCTAGACACCAAGAAGGAGAGATTTTTGACACAGAAAAAGAGAAATATGAGATTACAGAGCAACGCAAGGCTGACCAGAAAGCAGTGGACTCTCAGATCCTGCCCCAAATCAAGAAGATTCCTCAGCTCCGTGGCTACCTGCGTTCTGTATTCTCTCTCTCCAGTGGAGTCTATCCTCACAAACTGGTGTTTTAAATGCCTGGCAGAGAACTCTTATTAAAATATTTGAAATAACAAAACAAAACAAAACAAAAAAAAGAAATAGTAAATAGGGGCAGCTAGGTGGCACAGTGGATAGAGCACCGGCCCTGGAGTCAGGAGGACCTGGGTTCAAATCTGACCTCAGACACTTGACACTTACTAGCTGTGTGACCCTGGGCAAGTCACTTAACCCTAATTGCCTCACAAAAAAAAAAAAGAAAAGAAATAGTAAATAAACCATACTTTTATAAATAATAATAAATAAATCATAAACATTGTTGTTCTTTGTCCTACATTCTTGAAGAAGACTTGCAGTGAATTGGATTTAAGTGAGGAAGGGCTGTGCAAGAGATCACCAGCCTCATTCTCTCCTCCAGAGCCATCTGGGTCCAGTGGCAAGATATACATCAGGATGACTGGAGATGGCCCTGGATGTTTTTTAAATTTTAATCATAAAAGTATTTTATTCTTTTCCAGTTACATGTAAAGATTTCAACATTTGCTTATATAAGATTTTGAGTTCCAAATTTTTCTCCCTCTCTCCCTTCCCTCCCTTCTCCCCAAGACAGAAAGCAATCTGATACAGGTTATATATGTACAATCACATTAAACATATTTATACATCAGTCATGTTGTGACTTTGGAATTGTCTTGGATCATTGTATTGTGAGAAGAGCTAAGTCTATCACAGTTGATCATTGCAAATATTGCTGTTACTGTGTACAGTGTTCTCCTGGTTCTGCTCACTTCACTCAGCATCAGAGTACTTAAGCCTTTCCAGGTTTTACTAAAATCTGCCTGCTAGTTATTTCTTAGAGCACAATAGTATTCCATTTCATTCATGTACCACAACTTGTTCAGCTATTCCCCTGGGCAATTGATGGGCAATCCCTGGATTTCCAGTGCTTTACCACCACCCAGAGAGCTGCTATAAATTTTTTGTACATGTGGGTCATTTCCCCTTTTTTATGATTTCTTTGGGAAACAGACCGAGTAGTGATATTACTGGGTCAAAGCTTATGCACAGTCCCATAGCCCTTTGTGGCCCTGGATGTTTGAGGCAATTGGGGTTAAATGACTTGCCCAGGGTCGCACAGATAGTAAGTGTCTGAGGTGAGATTTGAACTCAGGTCTTCCCAACTTCAGGGCCAATGCCCTATCCACTGAGCCACCTAGCTGCCCTAAATCTTAAACATAAATAAACAGTAACAAATAATTATTTAAGTACTTGCTGTGTGCCAAGAACTGTTATAAGTATGGAGATACAAATAGAAAAAAAGCAAGATAATCCCTATTCTCAAGGAATTCACACTGTAATTAGGTGAGGCAGCACATCCAGATGGAAAATTCCAGAAGTCCAAAGGGTGCAAGTGACAAGTTAGATTGCAAGACTCAGAGGTCCTTACTGTTGCTGAGGGACTGAAGAGTATAGGGGAAGGACAGATCATAAGGCCCAGAGGGTGTTCGTTCTTATTGGAAGGGATGAACTTGTTCACTTCCATCTAATCCAAGCCTTGTGAGCAGTCAGTTCACCTGGTGAACTGGTCGTGGTTGTGGGCTTCCTACCTTACCCCCATCCAAATGTAGATGGTTTCTGGGATGGCTTAGGGCTAGAAGAGACCAGTAAAAAATGCAAGGGCAGAACATCTCCAGACAGAAGACTCAAGGGATCAAAGCTTGGCTATTAAGCACCATTCTCAGTGCTGTAGGTAAAGGGATATACAGTATGCCCTCAAGTTTGAAGATGACAGACACAAAGCTGGACGGAATAGTAGACACACAGTGGCAGAGGCCAAAAGATGTTGAAGGGCAAAATGATGAGGTAAGAATCTACTAAGGTGAAATTTAATAATTTCGTGCTTAAGTTAAAACCAATCAGCTTCACAAGTGCAAGATGAGGGTTATAGGATAAGATTGCAATTCATCTGGAAAAGATTTGGAAATGTTAGTGAATTTCAACTCAAAACTGAATCAACCTGGGGATAGCTAGGTGGCGCAGTGGATAAAGCACCAGCCCTGGATTCAGGAGGACCTGAGTTCAAATCTGGCCTCAAACACTTGACACTTACTAGCTGTGTGACCCTGGGCAAGTCACTTAACCCTCATTGCCCTGCAAAACAAAACAAAATGAGTCAACCTACTGAAAAAGCAGCTAAACAATCTCATGCTTCATTAAGAGAAACATTGCCTAGAATTTAAGGAGGTGATAATCCCACTATTCTTGTTCCTGAATGGATGAAATTTGTTATATTCTAGAACATTCAGAGGAGGGCAGTCTTTTTAGTGAATTACCAAAGCTTTAGCTTGTGACATAGTAGTGTTGGTTAAATAAATTAGATATATTTTGTCTATTTAAAATTTATATTTGTCTATTTAATGGGGATGTGTGATGATCATCTTTGAATCTTTAATGAGCTATCAAATTGAAGAGGATTAGACTTGTTTTTTAGGGCAGCTGGGTGGCACATTATGTGACCCTGGACAAGTAACTTTACCCTGTTGGCCTCAGTTTCCTCATATGTTAAATGAACTCGAGAAGAAAATGGCTAACCATATCACAATCTTTGCAAAGAAAACCCCCAACCTGGGTCCGGAAGAGTCCGACATTACTGAAACAACTCAAGAACAGACTTGTTCTGCTTAGGCTAAGAGGACAGAATTAGAAGTAAGTAGGTAGAAGTTTTCCAAGAGACCAATTTAAATTTGAACTGTTTAAAAGAGTAATGAACTGCTTTGAGCAAAGAGGGAGTTCCCTCTTAAATAAAGATATTAAAGTAAAGACTAGATGACAGCTTGTTACCCACGTTGTAGATAGGATTTTTGGTCAGGTCCTGGTTGAGTTTGATGGTCACTAAGATTCTGTGATATGAAGTACATCCTGTGGTTGTTGGCTGATAAGTCATTTGTGTAATTAATAGCAATATGAACTATGTTATGTCTAATTGGAAATTCAAGAGCTCTAATATTGTTGAACACATAGTCAAGTACATAGACTTTTAATGGTTTTCCCTGGGGTGTATTGGGGAGAAAGGGAGGAAATCACACCTATTTCTCCAATATTGGGGGCATAAGCTTAACTAGGGCTCTGCAAAGTAAAATACATCTTCTTGGTCTCCCCCCAAAAGTGTAAGACAAATGTCATGTGATCCAAGTTATTTTTCAAAGATTATTCATTAAAATGAAAAAGAAAAAGAATTATAGAAGGAAAGCAAATAAGGATCTTCTTTCATTCATTGATTTCACTATTCAGTTATTCTCAGTGTTCTATTCCGTCTGAACTATGCACTAGCCATTTTAGTTCCATAATGAAGGGCAGCTTATTTGACAAAATATCCTAATGAGATTTTTGCATAAAAAGAGGGAAAACAAGAGAAATCCACAATTTCTTCTTCCTTTTTTTGTTTTTTTTGGGGGGTTTTGGGGTTTTTTTGGGGTTTTTTGGTGAGGCAATTGGGGTTAAATGACTTGCCCAGGGTCACACAGCTAGTAAGTGTCAAGTGTCTGAGGCTGAATTTGAACTCAGGTCCTCCTGAATGCAGGGCTGGTGCTCTATCCACTGTGCCACCTAGCTGCCCCCTGGTTTTGTTTTTAAAAAGGTAGGCCATGAGCACTTGCCTTTGAGAGACAGAAAGTGTTTCTATTTTTACTATCCCCATAGTACCAGCACAGTACTTTGTAGAGAGTTGACATTTTCTAAACGTTTATTGATTTGAATCATTCCTTCCCAAAAGAGGAGGCAGAATTTTTCTTTCTCTTGCTTAATGGATTCTTGGAAAGCTGGAGAAACAAGTAATTCTGCTCTATTTTTTTCCAGATAATAGATTATACATTTGAAGTTACTTGAAAATACGGATAATTTATAAGATTTATACATCTTAGAGAATCTTTATCTTGATTAATATAAAGGTTTTTTATTTACAACGAGGCAAGCCAAAACAGGTAAGAATTCGTGAGACAAAAGATTAAAATTAGACAGGAAAAAAACCTTTTCTAAAGGAAGACATGCCTGCCACCTAATGTTAATTAATAAGGAGAAATATTCTTTTTGTGATCTCCCTAATGGATAGGGTTTTTTTCCCGAATATTGGTGGTGTGTGTGTGTGTGTGTGCACGCGTGTGTGTGTGTGTGTGTGCGTGCACGCATGCATGCATGCGCATGCATGCATGCATGAATACGTGTTGATATTCCTCACGAACAGGTCTCCAGTCACTGATTCCTATTCATGGAGTTTGAATGGATAATAAGGTATGAGTCAGACTCCCAGTATGAAAAGTAGGTACAGTAATTCTAGTATAATATAATGAGCTGAAAGTGGTATGAGTAAAAAATGAAATTAGAAAATTGTTTTCATAGTTAAATGTTTGCTGAGATGGAAATTGTTAGTTACATTAACAAGTTTCCCTTCCCTGCCCTTTACTGATGTAATATCTCTCAGTATGCAAAATGGAGCATTCTTTAAAAAGCTGTGTGAAATTCTATGTATGAGATCCTACTTTTTCTTTTAATTTAATCATTCAACTGGAAATGAAAAAAAATTTAGTTCTAAGACTTAAATATAGATTCATTCCTGACAGCATTGTTATGAGAGAGATCGAGAGAGAGCTCTTTAAAGTGCTATATAAAGTTATTTGATCTTACTATTATTATATTAATAAAATTACAGAATGGAATTTTTGAAACTAAAAAAAAATAACAAATTTGAATATAATGGGATGATAAGTTTGTTGTTTTACAGCTCTCAAATTATCAATCACTATAAAACATTTCACCTTATGTTCTCAGTACTTAATTAATGGGGGCATTCCCTCTAACAATGCACCACATAGTTTTAAAAATAATTTTTATTGTTGTTTTCTGTTTTTACATCACCTACATTTCCCAATATGTCCATCCCCCTTCTAGAGAATCATCCCTTATAAAAAAAGAATTTAAAAAGGGGTGGGGTGGGATGAGGTAGGGTGGGTTCAGCAAAGCTAATCGACACATTACAAAAGTCTGATGTTAGATGACCTATTTAATACCCGCAGTCCCTTCCCTCTGCAGAGAAGTTGGGAAAGTGTCTTCTCACATCTCTTCTTTGGGACCAAGTGTAGTTATCATTTGACAAGATTTTGTTTTGTTGTTGATGTTTCTGTTTACATTATTGTAGTCCAATTGCTCTTAACTTTTTCGGTGTCCTGGACTCCTTGGCATTCTGGCCTGTGGATCCCCTCTTACAATAATATTCTTTAAAAGCATAAAATAAAATTTATAGAATTACAAAGGAAACCAATTGTGTTGAGATAGAGCCATCAAAATTGACCTTGCACACAAAAAGCCTTGGGGACGGTGGGCTTAAACTTTAAAGCACAGAAGTATGTGCCTCATGAGGACACATGTTACAAAGGGATAATTCAAGGCTTCTGGTTATCAGAACTCCTTTTCTCTCTTGAAGACTCCTCATGATATTACACTTAAGTGTGCCTTTCTGCTGGTCTCCAAGGGTTTGTGCCTCTGTTGAGTCTATAGTCAGGATGGTTTTTATTTTTTGGTGTAAGAGGCCACATCTTAATAATATTGATAATAACAACAACATTTGTGCCTCTGTAGAGTCTATAACCAGGATGTCTTTTTTGGGTATAAGAAACCACTGGCTGTAATAATTATAATGCTGATATGGTGATAATAGTGTATTCTAGCATTTTACAACTTAGAAACTGCTTTTTAAATATCAGTTCATCCTTGCAACAACCCTGGGAGATTGGTGGTTATTGAATCTCCATTTTGTAGATGAAAGAACTAAGATAGAGAGATTAGGATAATAAGTATCTGAGGTTGAATTTGAACTCAGGTCTTCCTAATACCACGTCTTGTGTTCTATCTGCTGCACCACCTATCTCTAAGCTGGTAGCTATCTCTGTATATCCTCCTGTGTCACATTTGCCTTTAACTTGTCTTTCTCCGCTCCATGCTAAATATGCTGTCTATTACTTATCCAGACTCTCCAGTAAAATAACATGATAGTGGTAAGAAGAGGGGAGTGTAATACGTCATCAGGTCTCACTACCCTCATCCCTTCTGATGTCCTTTGATACCAAGCACAAAGGACCTGTCTCTTCAAGGGACTCCCGAGGCCCTGGGAACCCAGAGCTTTCCAATACTTGACCAGCCTACTGACTGATCTGTATACCTCTGTTGAAATTGCCTCCAGCTGTTTAAAGCTCTCAGATGCTTCTCTCAGTCACTTCTGTACCCTTCTTGAACCAATCACAAAGGTATCATAACACCCTCCAACATTTAAAACTTCACTATAACTGCACTTAATCTGAAGTGGTAGGTAGGGAAAACTTCCTCTTTTATATAGGAAAGACTTAGGCATGATTATAGGTACTAAAAAAAGAGGGAAGAAGCAGAGAGAAAGGGGGATAATTGAGGGAACAAGGTGCTAGAAGAAGGCACACTTGGACACAATGGGAAGCACAAGGGTAGGATTGGCTTTCCCCTGAGACTACAAGGAAGGATGAGAGCATGAATATGAGCAGAGACTTTTGAGATGGAATAATGGATAGGTTAATGAAATTCTGCGTGTTTAACTTTGTTGGAAATGGTAATAGTAAGATCCTTTTGTGGGGTGTGTGAAATTGAAAGATCTGGAGAGTATTAAAACTATGGAATTGTCACTGTTTGTTCTAGGGAATATAGGCCAAGAAGAGTAGTATCTTATGGTCTGTAGTTAGAACAGAAGCAGCAGGCTATATTCTTCATCTGATAAGGCAGACACTGAGGCAGTATTTTTAAGTACACAAACGGTTTTTGTTTTCCTTTATTTTGTTTAATTAGAAAAGTGTATGTATAAAAAGTAAAAGCATGGTAGCTTTTAGGTCTGAAAGGTGTAGCATTCACTAATGCAACCTTGTTTTCTGTAATTGTGTTCATTGTGACAGAAAATAAATGATGCAACTAATTTCTTTTATCAGATAGTAGAATTAGAAGAAACCTGAATGGATGGGATTTAGAAGGAATGCTCATGGGCAGAAGGCTGCCAGATATTTTCCCCCAAAATCTGTATGTAGGCATTCTCAGTGTTGACTGTAGACAGATGTTTATGTACTTTTCGTTTAATGATAGAGAGCTGTAGAAAACACTGCAGATGGCTAAGGGGTGGGGGGTGATGATCCATGTGGGCACACTCAATGTAAATTTGGTTGCCTGGCAGAATTTCTGCAGCACTAAGGATTTTAGGAAATTCTTTGAAATACTAGGTTAATATGAACCGTTAAAAATTTTTTTCATTGCTTTTTATCTCTTTTATGTTTTTCAATTTTAATGTGAACCATGAATACCCAGAACAATAGAAGGTCCAGTTTTGACTATATCATACATAATTCATTTGCTCATTATAGCATAAGAAACTCATTACATGATGTTACATATTTTCAGAAAATATTTTAAAATTTATAATGGTGGGGGGGCAGCTAGGTGGCGCAGTGGATGAAGTGTACCAGCCCTGGAGTCAGGAGGACCTGAGTTCAGTACGGCCTTAGACACTTGACATTTACTAGCTGTGTGACCCTGGGCAAGTCACTTAATCCCCATTGACCTGAAAAAAAATTAAAATGGTGGATATGACATCAGAGGCAGTGTATGTTGACCTCAGTGCCAAGGAGAGCTGCATTCAAGTGCTGCTTGTGACATATTCAGGTTGTGTGACTCTAGGCAAGTCTCTTAGCTTATCTTAGCTCTAAGACCATCATTTACAAAGTAGGAGTTCCCTATACCAATTAAACCAGTGAAATGAGGCTGCTGGGTGGTACAGTGGATAGAGTGCTGGGCCTGGATTTATTTAGGAAGACCTGAGTTCAGATTTGGCATCAAACACTTGCTAGTTGTGTGACTCTTAATTAACCTCTGCCTGCCTCATATTTCTCACCTGTAAATGGGGATAATAATAGCATCCACCCCCTAGGATTGTTGTGATGATCAAATGAGATAATTATTGTAAATCACTTAGACCAGTGCCTGGCACTTAATTAAGTAGAGAAATGTTAGTTATTATATCACAACTCCAGTCAGTATGTGTCCTTATATATTTCATTGAAAAAAAATGTCAGTTTAATTTGGGATTAAGATCAGTATCTTAGATTTGATCAGTATAGAGAACTCCTGAGTTGGGAACTCCCTTCACTGATGCACATTTGTAGCTGGTCTACATACAACTTAAAATCTTAGTTCGCTATCTGGGATGCTATGACTTGTCACACAGCTAATATATGTCAGGCAGGGCCTGAACCCATGTCTTCCTAACTTCAAGGTTGCCTCTGTGTAATTCAGAATTCTAAATATGGGTTCTAATCTGTACCTCCAGTTTTGGGGGGAAATTGACTAAAATCACTGATAAACGAGTTTAGGTTTTTTAAGGGTTTATTGAAAGATAGTAAAAGAAAGAGAAAGATTGAGAACAGATTTCCTATAACCAGGCAATCCTAATCTTCCCTTCACTTCTGAAGTCCTCTGTCACCATGCTGATCTCTCTCACAGCCAAAGAGGCAGGAGCCAGTCCCCAGCGTCTGCTTCCTGCTTCATCTTGCCCTCCCAGAAATGGGAAGTTCTTCAAGCTGATTGACTAGTGTCATTCAAATTCATTAAGTACCCTTAAGTACCAGCCAGATGTGCTTAACTAGAAGTCAGCCAGTAATCCATTCAGCAGTCAGTCACCTTATCCAATTCAATCAGTTTCAATTAATCTCCAGGTGGGCTCCTGAGTAAATCTCATCTATCACATTCCATTATCTTGACACATTCCCCCCCTTTGTTTCTTCTAGGAACAGGGTGTTCCTTGATGAAACACACCCTATGCTAACAAACAATATGTTAATATCAATATAGAAAAGGGAGAGAGAAGTTTTGTCCAGAGGAGCAGTCCCTCATGAAGCGGGGCTTTGACACTGGCCTGCAGAGGGAGGGCCTCTGCAGAGAGTACAGAAGGAAAAAAGAAAAACAGCAAAACAAAACTGTTCATTCAAAGTCTTTGAGATCTTGTCTTCTTGGAGTGGTGGGATGTCATCAGAAAAACTGGACTCTGGTTGTCTCTGGACTCACTTCTTTAGCTGTTGAACTGCTGGATTTTCACTAATTCTTAGCTTAGCATTGTCAATGATCAAATTAAACAGTGAGAGTTCTTCACAATATAACTCATACTCAAACTTGATTGAGATATATATGTATATATATGTATATGTATCATATAACATTCCCCATATAATACAGAGTTGAGGCAGTTATACAATCTATTACACTTCTTACCACCATGTGTCTGGATCAAGGCCAAATTTTGTAATATGTCTATGACGACACCTGAAAATGTTACGGAAAGGTTACCATACCACCGAGACATCCAACAATTGTGCTAGGCCACAGGTGGTTGCACTCTGACCATGCAATCATTAGGAGGGAGAGAGGAAGAAACTGGATTATGTCCAGCAATTTTGGTCTGCATAGTTGCCATTATAAGCAAACCATGGACTTACCTGTACCCGTCTCTCCTCCTGTTGTACATGTATTCTCTCCAGGGCCTGCATCAAACTCATTGTAAAAGCAATTAGTCTCTGAAATGATGTTTCCATAATTCATAAATCTTATATTAATTTCACCAAAGACAACATGATGGTAAAAATGCATGTTATGCTGCATAGCTGAGGATATACTTGTAATATATACAATGATTTGAAACCATACCCAGAGTATGCATAGTCACAATGACATATAAATGATAAATGAATGTAAATGACTGATAATATTAGACATTATTACATCTTTTATCAAGTAAACTACATCATCTTGTACACGAATTCTCTATCTTGTATGATAATAACAGATAATTAAAGTGATAATCACTTTATCAAAAAGAAATAAAACTTCAATCAGCAAGACTCTATATTCAGTATGTTCATTGATAAATCAAGCAATAGGTTTCAATAACCCTTTTAAAAAAACAAACAAACATAATACCATAAACAAAACTCATTAAACTCGTGATTCTCCTCAGCTTCTGAGGCCCAATGGCCTCACAGCATATACTTAAAATGTCTTTGAAATTCACTCAGTTTACAGGATTGAGTTAAAAAGAAAACAAAAGAAACAAAAGTCAAAAGCAAAACAAAAACAAAAAAGCAAAAGATTTGCTAAGCACCCTTTTGTGCTCATGAGGAAACTTAAAGATGTGGTACATTCCAGTCTCCAGGGTGCCCCAAGAAAGTTTAATAAGCCCCCAGCAATAGTGACACTCATAAGATATCTTCTGCTAGTGTCCATATCACTCCTCAGCCATTGGGGGACTGACGTTTCATTCATTCTGTGAATATTAAGTACTTATTGTATGCAGTGGGTCATGCTTGCTATTCACAATGTCAAAATGTCATTTATCCACAAGGAGCTACAATCTGCCATGTATTAAGACATTTATAAACTCATATTTAAATGCCTGATCAAACATAATTTATGTTTATGTTACAGTTATGTTACAGCATCATTACTTAGCTTGTGGATATTTATTCAATACAGCTCTGCAAAACAGATTTCACTTTTTATCAGAGCATAAAATCAGAGTTAGAAAAGGGCCTTAGAGTTCATTTGGTCCAGTCCTTTCCTTTTGTAGGTGAAGAAACTGAGGCTCATTGTATTTTAAGAGACTTTCCCAGTTACACAGTAAGTAGTAGAGCTGGGATTTGTCTTTTCAATAGTATCATATATTCAATTCAACAAATCTTTAAGTGTCTACAAAGTACAAGGCATTGTAGATGCAAACACAAAAAAATGAAAAGATCCTGTCTTCAAGGTGTTCAACTCAGTTGTTTTCAGTTTTTTCTACTCTTCATGACCTAAATACGATCATTTAGGGTTTTCTTGGCAAAAAAAATGGCTAACCATTTCCTTCTCCAGCTCATTTTACAGATAAGGAAATTGATGCAAACAGGGTCAAGTGACTTGCCTAGAGTCACACAGTTAGTATCTGAGGCCACAGGAAGATAATTCTTCTTGACCCCAGGCCCTGCACTCTATCCACTGTGCCACCATGCCTGCCCTGTCCTCAAGATACCTACATTCAATGGGAGGATGAGGCAGACAATATGTCCACATGTAAGTGCATATAAAATATTTCCAAGTTGAGAATTAGAATAGGTCTCTTTAGTAGGTGGCCTTTCAATTAAAGTTTGAGAGAAGCCTGGGATTCTAAGATTTGGAGATAAGTTGGCAATATAATTTAGTTTGGGAGACATTGCTGGGATTATTTATCATTTACAAAATACTCTATAGGATAGCTTTATTTATAACTTTGGTGCAGTATATAATAACAGTTGTTATTGTTTTTTAGTAGTATTATTTTGATGATATTAAAAGAGTACTAGATTGAAGGTTAGGAGTCCTGAGCTCCCATCCTTGACCTGCTTCTGTGTTACCGAGGTAAATCACTTCTGTGCGTCTCACTTTCCTTTATCTGAAAAAATGAAGATGGTGTTAAACAACATGAGTCTGACTAAAAAGATTAACTAGCAGCACATATTCTCAGATTGTTTATCTTGTCTCTTAATTTCATAGTTTTTGTTCTGTGTGTTACTGATGAATTCAGGATATTAGAATACTCTTAGATGTTGTGAAATCAGTTAACCGGGATTTAAGAGTTTTACCAATGTCAGGCATGCCAAAAAGGACCTCACATTCTTTTTTTTTTTTTAATTTATTTCGGTAATGAGAATACAAGAATGACAACAATGCAACAACATTTCAAAATTCGTTCGATGTAGTCAAAGCAGTACTTAGGGGAACATTTATATCCCTTTTTCCCCCATTCATTTAGAATTTTATTTTTTCCCCAAATTACATGTAAAAACAATTTTTAATACTTTGTGTTTCAAATTCTCTTCCTCCCTCCCTTCCCACCCCCCCTTAAGAACTCAAGCAATTCAGTATAAGTTATATGTGTGTAGTCATGCAAAACATTTCCACATTACTCAGGTTGCAAAAGAAAACAGACAAAAAAGCCTTTAGAAAAAGGAACTTAAAAAAATTATCCTTCAATCTGCATTCAGACACCATCAGTTCTTTCTCTGGAGGTGGATTACATTTTTCATAAATCCTTCAGAGTTCTCTTGGATTATTGTATTGCTGAAATAGCTAAGTCATTCACAGCTGATCATCTTACAATATTGCTGTTATTTTCTATACAGTATATTTATTTCACTTTACATCAGTTCATGTAAGTCTTTCCAGGTTTTTCTGATAGCATCCTGCTCATCATTTCTTATACAATAGTGGTCCATCATAATCTCATCCCACAATTTGTTCAGCCATTCCCCAATTGATGGGCATCTATCTCCTCAATTTCGAATTCAACTTTTTTTTTAAACTCTCTTTTTGGATACCAACCTAATAGTGGTATTTATTACTAGGTCAAAGAGTACGAATGCTTTTATAGCCCTTTGGCCATAGTTCCAAATCGCTCTACAGAATGTTTGAATCAGTTTAAAACTTTACAAAGAGAGTATTACTGTCTCATTTCTCCCATATCCCCTACCACATATTTCATTTTCCTCTGTTGTCCTTTTATCCAATCCAGTACGTATGAGGTAGTACCCAAGAATTGTTTTGACGTGCATCTCTCCAATCAATAGTGACTTACAGCATTTTTTTTTCATATGGCTATAGGTTGCTTTGATTATTTCATCTGAAAACTTCATATCTTTTGATCATCTATCATTCGGGGAATGTCTCTTATTTTAACAAATTTGACTCAGTTCTCTATGTGTTTGAGAAATGAGGCCTGTCAGGCAAACTTGCTTCAAATTAGGACCTCACATTATAATGAAGATGATATGCAACTGACTTTGAACATGTAAGATTTATGCTGTATAATGAGAACGTAGTCTCAAAGGGAAGGCATTGGGGTATGTTGAAGGAACTGGACTACGGTTGGGATTTGTGCTGAGTCTTGAAGAAAGCAAGGGTTAACTAGGAGGCAGATGTGAAGATTGAGAGTACTCCAGGCATGAGTGATAGCTGATGCAGAGCCAGTCAGGAAGGTGGAGTGAGTGTCCTTTGTAGTTGAAATGTAGATTGCATATTTAAAAAAAAAAATGGAAAGAAGGGCCAGATTATGAGGGACTTTCAATGACAAATAGAGGATTTTATAATTAATTGGAGAAACAATAGGGAGTCACTGGAGTGACACAATCAGACTGGAGTGGGAAGAGACATGAGACTGGAAGACCTGCATGAGGAGGGTGGCAGTTTGAATGGAGAAAAGGGTACATATACAAGAGATATTGTAATGGTAGTAATAACAAGACTTGACAGGGGATGAGATATGTGAGGTAAATGAGAGTGAGGAGCGGGGGATGAAACCTGAGTTGCAAGCCTGCATGACCAGAAAGGGTGGTGGTTCCCTTGACAGTAATTGCAAAGTTGGGAAAGATAGGTTAGTAAAAACCTATAAAATAACCTTCCCTAGATTCTACCCAGATTAGTTGGCATATTTTGAACTAAGTCAAGAATCTTTTGGTTTTAGTTATGACTTGATATGAGTAACTATGAAAGATTTCTGAATTGGCCTAGGCACTAGTTTGTATTTGCTGCATTTTACTTCATCTAATTTGAACTGCTTGTGTGACCTGCACATAAGAATTGTTAGGTTCATGGTCATGCAATACCTCATATTTGTGCCATACTTCAGAATATCAGTTCTTAGAATATTATTTCTCAGACCCCTGGGAGTCCCTGAGACTCTTTTAGGGAGTCTGAGAAGTCAAAACTATTTTCATATTAATACTAAAATGTAATTGCCTATTAAAATACCCTCCCTCTTCCATCTTACATATCTGTTTGAGGCCTGATTTTCTTCATGTACTTAAACCAAAGCAACATTTAATAAGGTATTGAATTCAAAAGCCGATATAAGAATCCAGCTGTCTTCTATCAAGCTAGACATTGAAGAGATTTCTAAAAATGTGTGAAACAGTACTCTTATTGAATTTTTTGTTTTGGAAAACTCAGGTGTTTTTTGTTTTTATAAAAAATTATATTACTTATGTTAACATGTAATAGCTTGTATTGTGGTTTTTAATGACTTCATAAATATCACTTTTAGTTTCTAATATCTATAGATATAACCCACATAGACAAGAGTTCTTTGTAGGTGTCTCAATAATTTTTAAGAATGTAAAGGGATCTTGAGATCAAAAAGTTTGAGAATTGCTGCCTTAGAAGAATAGGGAATTTTGAGAAACTTTGTTATTTTATGGTCATAGCACTGAACATGAAGGAGGCAACCTTGGGGATAGTGTCTATTTTCTACTGTTGAGTAAGTTGAGACTCCAGAGCAATATGTAGATAGTAGTGGTAGTGATGTTGGGATCATAACCCACTTTTTCATACTCCACCTCAGTGTTCTTTCCTCTATAAACAATTTCCCTCCCAGAAAGGAAAAAAAGATTCTTTTAGGGTATTACTGACCAATACTGTGAAGGCCTCATTGGATCCTTTCCTCAAAACCAATATAAGCAATGGCAGATTGATTAACCAAAAGAAGCAATTCATTATCTGGTAGGGTTTTTTCTCCCTAAGTTCTATTTTAAGTCTCTTAAGTTGAAAGCAGATTCAGTCAAATGATCTGAGAAAGAAAATAATGTAACATATGGTTGAAATAATTTTCCCAGCTTTAATTTCTGCTGAATAATAGATTTGATATAATAGCTATTTTTAAAAAAATTACACTCTACCATGAGGTAAAGTGAACAATGTGCCTTTTAATTTGCCCATGTAAGTAGCTGAGAAAATTGTACCCATTTAGCTAAAATACAGTAACAAATAACTCAGTGGAATCAAACATAAAGCCAAATTAATTGAAATGACATTTAAATCTCACTGTTTTGTACAAAAAGTATATTTTATTTGTACTTAAAATGTGAAATGTGTGAAATATGATTTTTTAAAAAATATGTAGCTCATTTTCTTCAGGGAAAGATGAAAAACTTAAAATATATATAATTTATTTGGTCACCTCTCTTATTGAGGGAAGGAAATACGTTTCTGATTTCACAATTTTCAAATAATTTAAACATTTTAAATTAATTAGTCTTAAGCAAGAGTTCAACCATGTACCCTTTTTTGGGGGGGGGTGGGGCAATGAGGACTAAGTGACTTGCCCAGGGTCACACAGCTAGTATATGTCAAATGTCTGAGGCTGGATTTGAATTCAGGTCCTCCTGAATCCAGGGCCAGTGCTTTATCCACTGCACCACCTAGCTGCCCCCTAACCATGTATTTTTTAAAATTTTATTTATTTATTTATTTATTTATTTTTTAGTGAGGCAATTGGGGTTAAGTGACTTGCCCAGGGTCACACAGCTAGTAAGTGTTAAGTGTCTGAGGCCGGATTTGAACTCAGGTACTCCTGACTCCAGGGCCGGTGCTCTATCCACTGCGCCACCTAGCTGCCCCTAACCATGTACTTTTTGACAAATATTTTGAATTGATGTTTTTGAAAAAATTTCAGTATAATTGATGTTTTCTATGTAATCCCATATATTTTTATTTTATGCATTTAAAAACATTATTCTGAGGAGTTGTCCAACAGCTTTATCACACCGTCAAATGGATAAGACACAAAAGGAGATTAATAGCCCTTAAGTGATTTCTACCAACCTTTTTCACTTGTATGAAGTTTATCAGCAAACTTTTAAAAACATTTTAGAAGGTCACCCGAATTTTTGGTATATATTATTTTTGTTGATGGGATCAGACTCAGAGACATCATAGTTCATGCATGCTCAGTTTTTGTTAACGGCTATAGGATGGGCGAAAAGTCTCAAAGGGGATTCAGTATTTAATAACTCCTTTATTTTTTGTTTTTAAGTTATACTACCATAGCATCATAATATATATATATGTATATATGTATGTATGTATGTATGTATGTATATATATGTATGTATACATATATATACACACATACACACAGAGAAAGAGAGAGAGGAAATGAATTTACATTACATGTGAAAAATCAAATCTTGTAAATGGTGAAAAATGAAGAAAAAATGATTTTCAAAAAGTTATTAAAACATCATGACTTTTGGCCCACCCTCTATTAGAAAACTGACAAAAATTGAGCATGACATAGTGGCCATAATCTATGTAGACTTATTTATGAATTTTTTTCAAAGAAAGGTTGCATTATTGACTTAGGTGTTGTAGAAATCTCTAATTCTTTTTTTTTCTTTTTCTTTTTTTTTGGCTGGGCAATGAGGGTTAAGTGACTTGCCCAGGGTCACACAGCTAGTAAGTGACAAGTGTCTGAGGCTGGATTTGAAATCAGGGCCTCCTGAATTCAGGACCGGTGCTTTATCCACTGCGCCACCTAGCTGTCCTCTAAGTATTTTTAAAAGATTAAAAAACAACAGATACTTTGTGGTTACAGTAACTCTAACCTGATCTGTTTGTTTTGTTTTTTAATTAATTTTTTTTTTCAATTCTTTTCCTCCTACCTTTCCTACGTCCTGTAGAAAAAGAAAGGAAAACAAAACCTTTATAGCTAATGTGTGTGGTTAAGGAAAACAATTTCCTGAGTTGTTGTTATTGTTGGTCCTTCATTCTCCAAGAGGACCAATAACATCAGGCAGGTGATGTTTTGACTTGCAAGTGAGTTCGATTTAAGTGAGGCAGAGCTGTGCAAAGTCATTGGCCTTACTTTCTCCTCCAGAGTCATTGGAGTCCTGTGGCAAAACAACATAACATCTCCATGACCAGGGATGGCCCTGGATGAAGTAGGTAACTGTGCCCTCTTTAAGTTAGGTCTTTCCCAGGTCTCTGTTTGCCAGAGGAAACACCCATTCAGTAATTGAAGGCTAGGTAAGGATTGAGGCAAAAAATGGCCTATTTTGTCCTTATAAAAGAGTTGTCTGGGAGGGGAAGACCCTCAGAGTGTCTGGCCCGAACAGAACAGAAAAAAAAACTGCTAATTTACACTTACTCTGAGGCATCAAAACTCAAACAATGAGTTAGTAAGGCTTGGGCTGGGACCTGTTATTGGCCAATCAGTGAAAAACAGAGTGGTTTCTGTTTAAATGTATCACTAAGTTGACTGTGTGTCTGTGTGTCTGTTTCTTTATTTCAGTATGTACCTGGAATCTGTTACCTTTCTGTAAGGACAGGAGGTGGGTAGCTTGTTTCATCATGAGTCATCTGGAATTGTGATTGGTCATTGTGTTGCTGATTTGTTTACATATGTCACTGACTGAAAAATGGGGAAAAAAAGATATTATTATATCCCTTTTTAACATTTAAAAAAAATTTGAGTTCCAAATTTTCTCTCATCACCTCCCTAAGCTTAGAAGCAATTTAAAATAGATTATATATGTGCAGTCATGTAAAACATATTTCCATATTAGTCATGTATAACCCTTTTCAGAAAAGGTCAGCTTTTTCAAAATTCACCAGTACAGGGAGAACAAAAGAGGCCAGAAGCCACTTCAGGCAGCAATCATTTAATCTCTTTTCTAAGTAAAGCGACTTGGTGAAGGACAACCCTGGTTTAGCATATAAGCTCATTTGGGAAATATTGTGGAGAAAGATGATGAAAGATTACAAGCAGTATTGCCTGAAAAGTGGTGAAAAACAGGTAGAGTTTCAAGAGTTTAGATTAAGATCCTGCTAAACTAGATTACCCTTAAAGCACTTTTGGGTTAAACTGAAGACAACAAAAAAAGTGAAATGAAGAGATCTACTGACATTTTTACTATGATTTATTTTTGTAGGCAGCAATAATGGGACCACCATTTTGGAAGTCTATAGCCTTAGCACCCAGTGTACTATGTGAGGAAGCAGCAATAGGGATTTAGGAAAATGAATTGGAAAGAGTATCTGGACCAGACTGAATTATATGCAGAAGAAATATGTACAGAATATTTTAATACACATAAATATAGAGAGAAGTGTATTAGAAGTAGTGCCATTTTTAAGGTACTGAAGGAAACATTTTCTAGGTTTCTCATCTCAAGAAAATTTTCCACAAAATGGAAAATATATTATGTGTTTACAAAAAAATAACCTGAAAAAGACAATGAAAAAACATAGGCAACAACCAGGCCATGTGCATGCTTGCCTCCTAAATTGAGACGCTTGGATTAAGATATAAGAAAAGAACAGATTTTTGTTGGTTATCATTTTCTTCATAGTCAACAAATACACTATGTTCTTTAAAAGAACAGTGTGTCTTTGCAGACAGAGTTTACTAAGAGCTGTAGAAAATATATTTTAATATCTTGGTTTTTATTTTTTAAAAAACAACACTTACTAGATGTGTAACCCATGGCAAGTCACTTAACCCTCATTGCCCCACCAAAAACCAAACAAACAAACAAAAAAACAAAAGAGAGGCAATGTGGCCTCATGGAAAGAGGGTTGGACTTGCTATCCAGAGAGACCTAAGTTCACTTCTTATGAAGATACTTAACTATCTGAATGACCACCAGCAAGTCACATGGTATCTCTGAGTTTCAATTTTGTCTTCTGTAACTGGTGACAATAGTAGCTGTAGACATTGCCTCACAGAATTGCTCTGAATTAGAAGTTGCCCAAGTGGGGCAGCTAGGTGGCACAGTGGATAGAGCACCGGCCCTGGGTTCAGGAGTACCTGAGTTCAAATCTGGCCTCAGACACTTAACACTTATTAGCTGTGTGACCCTGGGCAAGTCACTTAACCCCAATTGTCTCACTTTAAAAAAAGAAAAGAAGAAGAAGTTGCCCAAGAAAGTGCTTTGCAAACCCTTCCAGCCCTTTGTAATTGTCAGCCGTTATTGTCATAGGAATCAGTGGAACAAAATACATATTTGAAAGCTCTCCTCAAATAAAATGTCTCCTGTACACATACAAATTTTAGGACACTAATAGATTTGACCACAAAAATAATTTTGTGCTGGTGTGCCACTGAATATTTTGTAAACAGATGATGTTGTCTCCTCTTGTCATGGAAAATGCTCTGCTCTGGGCAGAGCCCAAACAAAAGGTTCCTTACTGATATTAAGGGTCTCCAAATGCTTTTATTCACAGATGTGCTAATTATATGTATCTTAAAACACTAGAATTCCTCCAGTGAAGTCCATAGAAATTTAAAGAAATTGATCTAATCTATATATTCTTATATATACACAAGGGGAGAAAACCTTCCAAAAATTCCTTAATGAAGGACTGAACTGAAAACAGAAACAGAAGTAGCTGTGGGAATAAAACTAGGAAAGAGCAGGGTCATCCTGATATGCCTCCCGTTTTCTTTGGCTTGCTTTTCCTTGCTTATTCACTACCAAGAGGATGAATTTCATTTTACTTTCATCTGCATACTTGTATAACATAATTTTGCAAATTAACTTTTACCTCTTGCTAAAATGAGATTTTTAAGAAGAGTAGGCTACATCCAGTACTGTTGGCCTCATATTCTGCTATTGTGGGTAGGATGTTAGATTGTTTTTTAGAGAGGAATAAAGCTTTGATTTCTGTTGTACATTTATTGCATTGATTTCTAGAAAATCATATGGAAGACCTTTTTCATGGGGGGAACTTTTCCAGATTACATCCTCTACCATAGTAGTACTATGGTAGAAGGTTATCAAATGGTATTTCTGTTTCTAGTAAGACATGTAGGTTTTTGCCAACTCTGAACAAAATTAGTAGGTATCTGAACAGTGCTTATATGCTTAACAATATAAGTTAAAAACTACACTGAACTTGTTGTTGGAATTGTTTGTTGATACAGAGACTGACTTCTTGTACCTTAGTGCAGGGGTATAATTTTAAAATGTTTCTGAATATACAGGAAGAAATTACAGCATTTTAGAAGGAAAACATATATAAATTATGCCTTGTAACTCTTTACAAAAATGATTCTAATGAATATGTGCCCCAAATTGATGCTTGAGTAAATAGCTCTATTTTGACATCTTTCCTTTTTATTCCTATATGTCTAAGAAAATAACATAGAATTCTCTCCAACTTAAACTATGTGGAACTTTGACAGTGTTGAAGATAAAGATGAGAATTTTTTTCCCTTATTCTCCTAGTTTAATCCTTCCCTTTCTATACCACATTTCTCCTTCCTGTTTCCACATAATCTAACCATAGCATCTACTTTTGGGGGGGCGGCAACGAAGGTTAAGTGACTTTCCCGGGGTCACACAGCTAGTAAGTGTCAAGTATCTGAGGCTGGATTTGAACTCAGGTCCTCCCAAATCCAGGGCCAGTGCTCTATCCATTGCACCACCTAGTTTCCCCCTCTTTACCACATTTTACACTTAAGCTAATTCTTTTTTTGTGTATGAAATTGCAGGTTTATTATTCATGTACACATAAAAACTATCACTGTTTATATATATATATATATATATATATATATATATATATATATATGTTAATTATTGTTGTCCTCTGCTGAGATCCTACTTTCTTGACTCATTTTGTTACAGAAGTTAACCTTTGGTTCTCAAACTAGATTGTACCAGTAGAACTCAAGTTCCCACAGGTCCTGTCAAAACTGGAAAGAATTGGGGATTGAACCTGGCAGTGAACTGTCTCATCTTAAGGACCAGACAACCAAAATTCTAAGAAGCATGTCATCAGCCTGTCCATAGGTGAATTTATCAGCCACAACAACTCAAGAAAACTCAACTAAGATTTAAAGGGATTGCGATCTGAATGATTGAAGTACCCTTGCTGATAAAATCATGCATCCTTAAAGTATTTTATTATACAATTTGTGTATCTTACAGAGCATTGTGTGGACTAAGGAATCTGGGAGTCCCTGAGACAGTTTTCAAAAGAGCCAAGAGATCAAAACTCTTTTCATAATAACACAAACATGTTTTCATTTCTAAATGCCAGTAGATATTATCCACATAAACAAAGCTCTTTGGGGTCCTCAATAACTTTTAAAAGGTTAAAGAAGTTCTGAGACCAGTAATTTTAAGAACCATTAGCCTAGAAGAGCAAAGGAGGTAATAGAAGTTATGTTGCCATTGTCAATTATTATTATAGTTATTTGAATCTTAAACATGCGTGTTTGTAAACTAACATGCATGCATAAATGAATAAACTACAAACATAGATTTTTCTGAAGATCAAAATTAGAATCAAAGAAGATAAAACGTACATTTAATTTTTAGCATTTTATTGACCAATAAAATACCAATAAAATCATTACTGTTGACTTGGGATAAATATTCATTAGGAAGATGAATTGATTCTCCATGTTTCTAGCCAACAAAACTCTGTACAGTGGTGGTAGAGAAAGGAGAAATGAATAGAATGGAGACATCCAACCCTTTCACCCTTTTCCTCAACTAGTTACATCTTAGCCTGGTCCCACTAATCTTTATTACTCTCAGACTTTCAAGTAAACTAAAAGTTCTTAGAGGGGGCCATGCCTTAGGGAGGGACTGGGACATTAATCACAATCATCATAGTTCACCAACTTGTTTAGTTATTTCAGTTCTGTCTGATTCTTTGTGACTCCATTTGGGGGTTTGGTTTTGTTTGTTTTTGGCAAATATACTGGAGTGGGCCATTTCCTTCTCTAGCTCGTTATACAGGTGTAGAAACTGAGACAAACAGGGTTAAGAGACTTGCCCAGAGTTACACGACTAGTAAATGTCAGAGGCCAGATTTGAAGTCAGAAAAATGAGTCTTCCTGACTCTTAAGTCCCCAAGCTCTATCCACTTCACCACCTAGCTGGCCTATTTCACCAGCTAGTTTGTGGCAGTTGACACCCTTCTACGTCTAAATAGAGAGTGGAGTTTAATAGCTGAGTGACCTTGGGAAAGTCAACATCTCTGGGCTTCACCTGTAAAATGATGCTAGTGAATACTTGCCCTCCCCAGCTTTCTTTGTTACCTTATGTATCAAAGAATGTATGTAAAAGGACCTTTAAAAGGAGATAGTGCTATCCAGATTTAAGGTTGTTTCGTTGTCTGAATAATAAGTATGCTGTGCTTTTTAGGACAAAATTAGGCATTATGAAACAAATTGGGATGTGATTACTTGTATTGAAGAACTGCTTTATAAAAGTCTTAAGTTTTTCATGTTTTGTGAATTTTTTTGATTCTTGTTGATTGTGATTGGATTTTAGCAAGTTTTTTATGTACTTAACATGAAAGGAATGTATCTTTTGTATATAAAATGATAGTTACATTTCTGAAGTAGGTTCCATAGTAGATTATGTTTGTTTTTGTCTACATCCCCCTTTTCTGTGCTCCCTTCTCTCTTCAAATACTTCTTAGTATTTTAATCAATATCTATAATTTTACCTGCCAGAAAGGTATAGTTAAAAGAGCACCAGATTTTTAGATTGTTTTGCTGATGATTCAGTGCATGACTTGGGGTGGGAGTATACCACCAGTCACTTTTCTTGTATTTTACAAGAAGGGGAGGATGGCAAAATGATCTCTAACATTCAGTGATCCTTAGACTAATTTATGACTGAAATGAAAGAATCTGACCTCTTTAAAAAAATAAAAAGGTTTCTGCATTAATAGGAGAGGGTTTTGGTCTGTTTTGTTTTTTTGTTGTTGTTGTTTTTTTTGTTTGTTTTGTGGGGGGGGAGGTTTTCAAGTAACAATTACAATCATCAGCTTAATTGTTAGCACAGTTCTCTTAACAAGGAATAAATGATATACCATGAATCAGAATTTTTATCCCTTTTCAGGATCAAATATGTGTCTTCACATTTTCTTTAAGGCTTAGTCATTTACCATCCCCCAAAACATGATAAATGGCTATTGTTGCCTTAGGTGATAAAATTAATTAAATATAGTTAATGAGAACAGAAATTAAGTGTCTATCAATTTCTCAAGTTGGGAGGAGAGAGTAGTTATCTAATGAGCATTTTTCTTTGAAACTGACCTCTGATTCTGGTCTGGACTTAAGGCATAGATGGTGAACAGAGTACAAGTTTCGATGGATAGTGTAAAATGCCCTCTCTTGTGTTCTATTCGAACACTGTTGTTGCTGTTCCATTATTGGAAACCTAAATCAATTCTATGAGGAAGACATTATAAGGGAAAGTCTTTCTCCGGGCCGTCCTGCACACTCCCACCAGATTGACCTTGCTGAAACTCTATACTGCTTTGGTTTTTCTTTTTGTTTTTTGTTCCCTTGCTTAAAGACCTTCAGTGGCTCTCTGTTGCCTACACTAGTATAGTCCAATGTGTTTAACCTGCTTTCTCAACCCTCTATAATCTGGAGCCAGCTTTGTCTTCCATTCTTCCTAACAGAAATTCTCTGCTACAGACTGGATGACTTTCAGACTTCCCATCCAACCAAGACTTTTCACTTCATGGTGGCAGAGATTGTGCCATTCCTTTTTGTTTTTGTTTGTTTTGTTTTTTGTTTTTGTGACTTGCCCAGGGTCACACAGCTAGTATGTGTCAAGTGTCTGAGGCCAGATTTGAACTCAGGTACTCCTGAATCCAGGGCTGGTGCTTTATCCACTGCACCACCTAGCTGCCCACTATGTGCCGTTCCTTTTTAAAAGAAATCTAATTCTTTTACAATACCTTAGAGGAGAAGCAACATATTGTAGTGGCTAGTACACTGGCTGAGGACTCAGAAGGCCTAGGTTCAAGTCCTGTCTCTGATACTTAATATCTGCATCATCTTGGTTGAGTTACTGAGCCTCTCAAGGCCTCAGTTTTCTCACCTGTTAAATGACAAGGTAGAGGGCCTTTGAGGTTCCCTACAGTTCTAAATCTATAATCTTAGGATCCTTATGACTTTCAGATAGTAGAAACTCAAAAAGTATTTATTAGTTGACTGGTCTTATGAAGTGATAAGAACATATCAAAAACTGTATTGAAAATATCAATAAATTAGCTTTCAATTTTCATGGCATATATTTTTTGGTCTTATTTCAGTCCCTCTTTTGTAAATCTACTTTTCTGTAGCTTCTAAACACAGAGATATGTCCTAGAGTGGCACATAAATTCATAATTTCAAAATTCTGGAAATAAACTATCTCTACTCTTAACATGAGTTTATTATATTTTACAATAAGGAGATTCTTTAATTCCCCCCTCTAAATTTTTATTAAACATTTTTTTTTCTTTACAAAAGGTTTTGATAGATACCCTGGAATGGAAAAGATGGGTATTCTATTTATATAATAATTTAAATGCCTATAAAATGTCATGTTATTTGCAAACTTAAAAAAAATACTTCTGAAGAATTCATGATTTATTTAAGCTATCTATAAGGGTGTATTTATATAGATATTTGTGTTGGAGTCAGTTTCTACAGGCTTGTTCTCGTAAGCTGATTGTTAAATTTTCAGTGTTAGTATTTACACCTCAAAAATACACAAACAAGTACAAAACAGGGCTTGAATGATTATTTTGTTGATTTGTCTACATTTAAGAAGTTGATAAAGAAACATTAACAATGTAAATTAAATTTTAAAAGTTAAGATCTGAATGTTAAACATTTACCAGCACAGCCTTGAAAATTCATTTTCAAAATCTCTTCACTGTACATTTCTATTGTCAATTGGTGAAACAAGGAAACCTAATCAAATACTATTCTATGATTCCTTCGTTGATGGCTCTTATGACTAGAAACCTCCTGTTCACTTAGAGAATTTCTTAGTTCATTTTACTGTTAATAGCATACCACTTACCCTATATCCAAGTGGTAAGCAGGTAATAGAGTAATAAATATTATTTTTAAGGTACCAGGAATAAGTTTCCTACTCTTATGTAATGTTTATTTGCAAGATTTGCTCAAGTAGACTTGTGACATTTGTTCTAACTTTTAAATCAGTAGTTTGGAAATGTATTCAGTCCGTATAGTAAATAAAAAAGCATTTTGGCTATTTTTTTTATTTTTTTTTTATTTTTTTGGTGAGGCAATTGGGGTTAAGTGACTTGCCCAGGGTCACACAGCTAGTACCTGTCAATGTTCTGAGGCCAGATTTGAACTCAGGTACTCCTGACTCCAGGGCCGGTGCTCTATCCACTGCACCACCTAGCTGCCCCAAAAAAGCATTTTGTATAGAAATAAAGGAAATAGAACTCCAAAGTATTAAACCTAAGAAGGTGAAGCATTAACTCATAAGTGAATTATGTTTGTTTAAAATTAATTGGAAATCAGCATCTTAAATCCTTATGCAGAACAACATATATTGTTCCAAGTTAAAAACAAACCATTTGTTGTGTGGGATTTATTTTAAAAGGTAACATTTCACATTGTTTTTAAAAGCACTAGTTTAATAAATATCACTGTCAAGTTTCAAATATTTAGCCATAAAAATGGGAGAAAATGAGTTATAGAGCTGTAACAAAAGGCATAAGCTTTCAAGGTGGGGCGAGTTGTTTTGGGTAGTTGTCTAATGGGCATCTCCAATGTTTTGCTGGCAGAAGGACTCCATGAAAGATGACAGAAGAAGTTATTGTTATAGCAAAGTGGGATTACACTGCACAGCAGGATCAAGAACTTGACATCAAGAAGAATGAGCGTCTGTGGCTGCTAGATGATTCCAAAACTTGGTGGAGGGTAAGGAATGCAGCCAACAAAACAGGATATGTGCCATCTAATTATGTGGAGAGAAAGAACAGTTTGAAGAAAGGCTCCCTGGTTAAAAATCTTAAAGACACATTAGGTAAGTGTTACGTGCTCATTAGGACAAAATGTAGAATTGAATTATTTTCCAAAAGTGAAAGGCCTTTACTTTTTCTTTAGATTTTTTTAAGGTCTCTGTTGAATGACAAGTTGTTATCTTTCCAGTTAGCTTATTTTCAATATCCCTGTGAAAAATTATACAGATCACGATGAAAGAACATGATTTTTGTCAGTTCAGAGAGTTTCGTGAGTTTATAGTCATATGTAATTTGACACTTGAGTATGTTTTGGACCAATGCACATGTTCCTGTCTTCTCAAATCAGAAGTCAAGAGGCTCCTGAAGTAAAATTACCACATCAAAAAAATCTACAGCTGTGCCTGTATCATTCCATCACATCTTTTTTACAATGTGTCAAACGTGTATCTCTCTTTCTTGCAAAATCCAATACATTTGGCCTTTACTCATAGAAAGGAAAATAGTGATCATGAGAACTGTTCATTCAGGTGGTTTTTCTATCATCCTAAATTCATGGCTGATGTGGTATACTTTAGGTCTTCTTAAATGAAGTCCTCATCTATTGATATGTCATGTCAGTTTTGCCGAGGCAGATGTAAATATGGCTTTAGCTAGATTTGTAGTTAGTCTTAGGAAAGATAATGTTGGTCTTAAAATGTTGGAAGACCTGGGTTTGAATTTCACCTCCAATACTATATGGCCTCGGTGACTTTCTCTTACCCTTAGATTCCTCCTTTGTGAAATAATTTTCATAAAACTATTTGGTTGTAGGAAAGTGCTTCATAGACCTTAAAATGCCATGGAAATTTAAGGTGGTAGAATTTTAGATCTGAGATATGGAGAATATTGAGGAATTTGAGACTAGGTTTAGTCTTCTGTGCTGATAGCCGCCACTACTTTCATCTTTGAAGCTCCAAAGGAAAGATATGGAAAAGTCAGTCTTGGGTTATTTAAGGTTATTAGGATTCAAAATGACTTTCAATCCAGTATTCTTTTGAATATCATATTTAGTTCAAATAGTTAGTGCATATAATTATATTTAGGGCTTGTAATAATACAATTTATTATATGTAGTCAAGTGTCATTTCGTCAACGTAGTCTGCCTAAATTATTCTGAATTGTTTTAACTGTAACAGTAAAACCCAGAATTTTCTGTTGTGATCATTTCAGAAGAGTTCAATATTGTTATCAATTTCTCTCTAATTTATTTGTTCCTTTTATACCTTGTGAGATTTCTAAGATGAATTTGGGGGGAATAATCATATTTTATGGTTACATACCATAAGGAATGAGACAGTGTGGCCTGGTGGATAAAGAACTGACTTTGGAGTCAGGAAGACCTGGATTTAAATTCCACTTTTGACACATGCTGACCCTGTGACTCTGAGCCACTTAAACTTTCAGTGCCCCAGAGAGCTCTCCAAAATTGTAAGTTACTGTGTAAATGTTAATCTGTGGTGGTGTTGCCTCCCAGCGAGTTCTGCATCAGTGAAATCATCAGAGAACTGAACCTGATGAGTTCATTCAGAAAACCCTATGTGCTGCTACAGAACATTCCTTAACCTTTTTATCATCAATATTTATTAGAAGTACTATTACCAATTTCTTCAAGAGAACTCAAAGCTCTGAAATTAACTTACTATATTTTTATGCTAATGAGAAAAATGAGGCACAAGACTGAACACAAAAATCATGTTTAATTTTTAAAGATGCTATGTTTTTAGGTATCCTTCTATCTAAATACTTAGTCATAAATCAGTAACCATTTATTAAATGCCTACTAGGCCTCAAGGAGCTTACTTACACTCTAATGGGGGAGACAACATACAAACAAATATATACAAAGCTAGCTATGTACAGAATATATAGGAAATAATTAGCAAAGGAAAGACACTAGAATTAAGAGGGGTTGAGAAAGGCTTCCAGTAAAAGAGGAGATTTTAGTTGGGACTTAAAGAAGACCAGGGAGCTTTCTTTCCTTTGACTCCTATGGCCTTTCTCTTTGCATCTATATGTCACTTGAAGAAAATACAATCATCTATAAAACTTTTAAGTTATCAGTATCAGGAAGAGAAGCCTCATAGATGCTTTAAGTGTCCCGAATCCTCCATTCATTCATTCATTCATTCATTTTACTTTCAGACATCATCCAAAGGTCTGTTTTTCAGAGATGTCAGTGTATTACAACTGGTTGTAGTTTTCAGTTTCTTTTCTTGCTCTTTTAATACTCTCTGAAGGTGCTAATAGAATGTTTAAAAGACAGGAAGCAGAATTTGGAGGTAATTGCGTCATCATCTGTAAAATAATGAAGAATTGAGTCAATTTTTGTTATATTCTCTGGGTCTGTAAGGGAAAATAATCCTTTGAGTCAAACGGGAGGTAGACTGGAGCAAGCAGTGGCCAGCTTCTTTCATTGGGCTTCATTTTCTTCCTAAGTTGTGTTTAGTTAAAGCCCCTCCGTGGCATACAAGAAACTTAGTCGTACAGATCATCTAGTCCCTCTTCCAATTGAAAATACAGGCCTCCAATTTATCGTATCCTTGAGAGATGATCAGCAGCTTCTATTTGAAAGTTCACTGCCTTGTGAGGAATACTGTAATAGTTCAGATATTCTATTTAATAAGCTGAATTCTGCCTTTTCTAATTTCCATCTGGTGGTTCCTTTTGGATTTATAAAAGATGCCCAGCACCTCTTCCACATAACCTCAAAATTTGAAAGTAGTTATTGTGTCCCTCATCTGTTCTCCTTTCCAGGATAAATTAAGTCATTGTTTTCCATGGAATTTTTATATTTAGAATGGAAATAGCCATTATATTTGCAATAAAAATATATGTGTGATAAATCCATTTTTCCTCTTCCATGTTTCATTTTATACCCTAATAAATAACTTTTTAAGGGATTAGAACCATCTATCATGAAATTAAAATTCAGAGTATTTCTTAGTTCATCTTATAGATGAGTTTATGTTTACTGAAAGTATTTTTTTCATGTTGTAAAAGGATCCTCCATCATCTTGGCATAATTTTTTTGAAACTTGGTTCCTTTAATTAATGAGTTAAACAAGAAGCCTATGTTAAATACCTGCTGCACTGTAGTAGCCAGGCATGCTGTTTTTTGCTCTTAGGATACTAAGACAAAAGAGCTTCTGTCCTGGAGTTTACTTTCTTTTGAAGGGACCAACAATTATTGACGTAAATAAATACAAAAGGCCGTTCAGGCCTGGAGATGGGGTGGGGTGGAGAATCTGGAGATTCCTCATATAGGAAGTAGCATTTGAGCTGAGCTTTGAAGGAAGCTAGAAATAGAATTGACCAGGGTTAGCATATAATTAGACCTGGGATGTGAGGGAGAGTAAAGAGTTGAGGATGATTCCTAGGTTGTTTACCTAGGTCACCCGAAGAATGGTGGTGTATTTAACAGAAGTAAGAAAGTTAGGGGCTATGGTAAGAAAACACCAGGGAGTTCCTCATTTCTCACTAACTTTAATTCTTAGAGATCCTCTAGTTCATTTTATTTTATTTTATTTTATTTTAGGCAATGGGGGTTAAGTGACTTGCCCATGGTCACACAGCTAGTAAATGTCAAGTGTCTGAGGCCGGATTTGAACTCAGGTACTCCTGAATCCAGGGCCGGTGCTTTAACCACTGCGCCATCTAGCTGCCCCCTCTAGTTCATTTTCTAAAGAAACTAATTAAAGGTTGTTTTTTTCCTTCTGATACCATTGTCAAGAAGAAAGTTTGTAACCTCTAGGCTTCCCACTGGCAAATGCTCTCAAATCTGGCCCTGATCTGCCTCCTGAACTCCAATCCCATAGGCAGAACGTCTTTATCTGGATGTCTTCCTGGTACTTCAAATTCAAAACATCCCCCAAAAAGAACATGGGCTCTGTTAAGGACTAAAATTCTAGCTAGTCTGTCTAAAATCTTTAATGAATGGTCACCAATAAATTATAAACTTTAGCAAGAGTTAGACTTTAAGCATTTATTAAGGAAAATAGGAATTTTGTAAAGAGAGAAAGGCCTAGATTCCTCTATCTGTTAAAGGGAGAGTGTATTTGTAGCTCTCTTCTCCACCAAAGTCCACAGGAAAGAGCGTGAGTCAGAGCGCCAGGCTCCCCCTTCCTCCTCCCACAAGCAAATCATCACTTCCTGGCGCCAAAGAAAAGATGCATGGTCTTGCCCTCAGAGACCTTCACCTCATGGCGGAGCTTTTCTACAGTAAGTCACTAGCAGGTGGCGTCATTCCAATCGTTGCAGCTCCTGGGTAGTAACTCATTTTGTCTTTGTTTTTGCTAGGACCTAGCATCGTGCCTTGCACGAGATATACACTTAAATGTTTGTTGAGTTGAATTGAATTCCAGGGTCAGCTAACACCACAGTTCCAATACAGCAGAAATTTCCTTTCTGTATGGCAGTTACAGAGAAATACAGAGATTAATAATAGACTTTTAAGTATTCTGATACTAACTCTGTCACCAGCTAGCTTTGTGACCTCAAATGAATCACTTAATTTCTCTGTTTTAATTTTTTCCTTTGTAGAAAAGGTATAATTAATCCTTACAAGGTTAAAAATGAATTAAACCTTTCCCAGGAGCACTTTGAAAGGTTCGGGAAGGGGACTTGTAGAAATTTATGGTTTTAATAGACCCACTTGTAGAATCCACATTATTGTTAGTTCTTACATTTAAAAATTGTTGTCTACCTAAGTTGTTTTCCCACTGGGTTTCAATTTCCAAATAAAGTTCACTGGAAAAAATCAGAGCCCTATATTGTACTTGTTGACCATATGTTGATATCATTAGTAACTATGATTAAACAAAATTCTAAATTTACATTATCGACAGGATGTCACTAGCAGATGCCCTTTTGGGAAGCTAGTCATCTGTGAACTCTGATTTCTTTGTGCTGCTAAATTTTGAGAAACAGTGAAGAAATTTTTAAAAATAAGTTTTATGGGAATTCATTTTGTCCCAAATAATTCCTATTCCATAGAACTGTAACCACATCTAACTTAACCGGTCAATCCACAGGTTTTTAAGTACCTACTGTGTGCCTGGCACTGTGGTCAGTGCTGGGAATACAAATGCAAAAAAAAGAAACAATTCCTGCTCACAGGGAGCTTACTTTCCTAACCTAAGGTGAAGCTTCTTTTCCATAATTGTGCTCTTAGCAGGAGAAATGGTAGCATGTTTATTAAGACTTCTCATATTCTTCCTTACTGTGCTGAATAACTTCAAGCATAGTACCTCTGACAAAAAGTCTCTCTGTTAGGAAAGGAATATGTTGGCATTATTTTTGTTCTTTAATAATTTATAATTTAATAAAACAGTATAAGCTATGTTACTTCCACAAGGGTAAAACATTTATGTAATGTATCTATTATCTCACTTAATTTATGCTCATGAATGGTCAAAGAGAATTTTTCCTCATACAACAAGGAGCAATTGTCATAAGATATTTCTGCTGGCAATATCCGGCGTATTTTGAAGGGGTCATGCCTAAGGTTTATGTAGAACTCTTAATTTTAGAAGCAAGCTTCCTTGGAAAGAAGGATTGGATTTATTCTGCTTCTGCTCAGAGCACAGAACTAAGGCCAGTGGGTTAGAGGAGAGAAGATTTTAGCTCATTTTAAGAAAAAAATTCCCCAGCAAGTTTTCCAAAAACATAATTGATTTTCCCAGTTGTTACTGTTGGGGATGGGTGAAATGAAAAGGGACAAAAGGAGGGGATTTTCAAGGAGAGAGACTAGAATCCCTCGTCAGGAGATTCATGGTCTTGGTGGGATGGCATGAACTCTTAAGATCTTTCCAGTGCTAAGAATCTTAGATTCTCAATTGTATAACTGATGCTTAACATCTTATTTTGAAGACGAGTGTTGTAGTTTGGAAAACACTGGATTGATTTTTATTGCGGGGTTAAGTGACTTGCCCAGGGTCACACAGCTAGTAAGTGTCAAGTGTCTGAGGTCAGATTTGAATTCAGGTCCTCCTGAATCCAGGGCAGGTGCTTTATCCACTGCGCCACCTTAGCTGCCCCCACTGGATTGATTTTTACATTAAATGTGCAAGCTTCTCACCAAATAAGAGGCGTTTTAAGATTATTCTTTGAGACTATTTTGGTACAGCTGTAATATGAGGAAACTGTGTTTCATTATATTTAGTGGAAATCTGGTGACCTAAAACTCACACCCCTTGGTTCCAGTTTTATTCCATAGGGTGAAGCAGAATAAGTCTAGTTATCTAGCTCCCAGGTGTTGTTGGGAAGAGCAATTGTAAAATGCTTAACCCAATGCCTGGAATGTAATAGGCATTTAATTAATTCTTTTTTCTCCCTATTCCTTCTTTCCATTCTCACTATAATGTTGCTTATATTCTTGCAATTAGAAATATTGTAGTATCTTAGGCTCATAGATTTATTGCTGAATGAGATCTTCTAGATTGATATGCCTGGGAGAAAATTAGCAGAAATAGTGAAATCAGAACTGGAAGGGGAGGGTGAGGTTGGCTTTGTTTTTGTTGTCGTAATGAGTAGATAGAATTCAGTCCTCTTCTCTTCAAGATAATAGCAGGACATTTAGGAAAGTAGTTGAATCTTGGAGCTACAAAGGGACCACCTTGGAAGACTTTATTGTCCACCCTCAAGCCTCATCTTGGAGATGAAGAAATTAGGACAGGTGGTGTTAGGGAGAGAGCGGGCATCCCCATCCCCAGTCCAGTGCTCATGTCACATCCTGAGTCATTCCAGGACTAGACCTCAGAAGTCACCAGGATAGCAAGAGTGATTTGGGAGTCTTCCTTACTATCGTAGGATTTGGGGCTGGGAGGGATCGTAGAGATTTTCTAGTTCATTTTCTAAGGAAACTGAGTCTAAGAACTTGTATGGGAAATAAAATATTGGGTCCATAACTGATCTTATATACTTCACATGAAGAGATGTGGTTTTTTTAATGGGGGGAGTGTATACACACATGACAATGACATGCATGGATGCATACACACAGGTATTCTAGACATCTTAGGGCAGTTTTAAGCTATCAAAGCTTATTATTGCACTAAGATTTTGGGAACACCCTATATACACACATGCCTTTTAAACCTGTGATTAGAAACATTTTGTTTTCCAGGTCAGTCTTGCTGAGCCCCTAGACAGATTTCCTGGCATCACTTAAGGATAAATCCATTTAATTTAAAATCAAATACACTGTTCCCTCCAGGTTACATTGGTTAGAATTTTTGGTTCCATCTTAACTTAGAAACAGTTTCTTGCCCTCTTATCCATCATTTAAATGGATCTCCAGTTGCACGTCAGTTTTTTTAGACAGTTCCCTGACCGCCTTCCCTAACCCCACTCCATGGAACATAATGTGAGGGAAGAGTGGTAGAAGGAAGAGGGGAAGAGAAAGTTCAAAGTTTGCAAAATAGTTTCCTTATAACCACTCACAGGTATTTGGAGTTTTGGTTTTTGTGTGGTTTTTTTGTTTTGTTTTGTTTAAGAGCAAACCAGCTCTACAATAGTAGTGTTGGTGTGTAGAAATAAATGGTACTCTACAAACCCCAGGTGAAGGATTTATTTTTGTTGATGGCAGCTCTTCTTCTCCAGCTATTGGAGGGTAGGGCAGGGAGGGGGGGATGGAGGAACTATCTTCATAAACTGTTAGACTCTCTTCCCCATATTCCAGAAAGAGAAAACTCTTTCTCTTGCCCTTCCTCTCCCTCTTTCCCTTTCTTCCTGTCCCCATCTCCCCCCCCCTTTCTCCTTCCCCCATATACACAAACACACACACATTTAAAAAAAGAATTTCCTCTACTTTCCATTTTCCATTTATCCCTTTGTATTCTGTTCTCCACTTCAGTGAAAATTTATATTTAAAAAAATTCCACTATGCTAATTTGCTAGCCTGCTCGCCTGTCCCCTGCTTCTTTTTCTCCTGACAGTTTTTCTTCTCTTTCTGGTTAGGAAAGTAAGAAAGAACAGATTGTTTTATTTCTGTTCCATAAACATTTATTAAATATCTGCTGTGTGACCTCTGGTAAGGGAATATATACACAATGTATTGTCCTTGTCTATGTATGTCCTTGGCCAGAGGTCAGAGACTGACCCTTAAACTTGGCATCTTTCCCAGTGCTTTGCACACAGAGGTGCAAGACAAGATAGAATGTTTTTAATTCAATTTTACTTTATTTTCATGTTTACATTCCCCACCAATTGAGAAGACAAGAAAAAAAAACACCTTAACCACCACCTCCACAAAGCCTTTCCTGCTTTGTGGAGGTGGTGGTATTTCCATTTGGCTTTATAGATGGAGCTGAGTCGGAAGGGAATAGGGAAGGGAAGACATTTCAGGGAAAAAGAATCCCAGAAGTAAGTTGGAACAAGGAGTGTACATGATCATAAAGCTTGAAAGAAAAGCAGTACCAGATTTTAGAATTGCAGATTTTAGAGTTGAGATTATCTCTCAAGATAAGAGAGGGCAAGGGAATGTCATTTTTTAAAATAATAAGCATTTTTATTTAAAGCTTTGAATTCCAAATTCTATCCCTCCTCCCTCTCCCCTCCCTGGGACAGTAAGCAATCAGATATAGGTTACCCATCTGCAATTATGTAAAACAGAGGATGCCCTTTAAAATCCCTTTCTCCTTTGTACTCCCCAAAGTATTTTGTTTTGAACCTCTTTGATATACTAACATTCTAAAATGTTATCTGGATTCCTGTCTGGCCCTACATGTATGAGGCAGGGATTGTCTTAACTTTGGACTTTCCTGTACCTAGTGCAGTATTGTCCACACTGTAGGAAATCAGTAAATAAAAGTGTGAGGTTTGAATGCATTTGGTCATCCTTTGAGATAGTGTACTATAGTGTGACAGAATTCTGAGGTCATGTTCAAAGTAAGAGTTTCTCGTATTGATAGGTGATCTCCATTTTCTTTAGTGATCTGTTCTTTGGGATTCATGATATCGCACTGACTACCAAGAAACATGTGATGGATTCAGAGCCTTTTAAAATGCATTCTTATAGTA
The DNA here is from genome assembly GCF_019393635.1 of Dromiciops gliroides. NCBI lineage: Eukaryota > Metazoa > Chordata > Mammalia > Microbiotheria > Microbiotheriidae > Dromiciops > Dromiciops gliroides. The sequence goes on along the minus strand of NC_057863.1, from coordinate 184,765,343 downwards.
GTAGGTATGAGTATGTAATAATGACCACTTCTAAAACTTTCATAGAGCCATTCGGTGATTTGAATGGAAACATTTTCCAAAGGCTCAGAAACAATTTTTTTTTTTTTTTGTGAGGCAATTGGGGTTAAGTGACTTGCCCAGGGTCACACACCTAGTAAGTGTCAGGTGTCTGAAGCTGGATTTGAACTCAGGTCCTCCTGACTCCAGAGCCAGTGCTCTATCCACTGCACCACTGCCCCAAAAGCAAATCTTAATGCTCATATACCTTCTGGCTACCTGAGAAATTTTAATTAGACCTTGTTTTCCCCTTTTGGTTAAAGGATCATTGTGTGGCTCAGTTGAATTCCTTTACACAGTGTATCTTAGAAAGGGGTATGATTATTATTATTATATAGTGATTATTTTCACTATATACTCCCTAAGTTTCACTGTCCAGGCTCCAATTTCTCTACTTTGGATTTTCCACCAGTCAAAGTGATTAGTTTGTCTCTCACAATTGCCATTTGTATCATTTGCCAAGTTGAGTGTATTCTAGAAATTCAATCCAAATGTTGTTTCCAACAAACTTAATTTGTTGTTGAATGTTTTTTCAGTCGGGTCTAACTCTTTGTGACCCCATTTAGGGTTTTCGTGGCAAAGATAACTAGAGTGGGTTGCCGTTTAATCCTACAGTTTATTTTACAGATGGGGAAACTGAGGCCAACAGGATTAAGTAACTTGCCTAAAGTTACAGAGCTAGTTTAAGTGTCTAGGCTGCATTTGAAGTCAGGAAGATGAGACTTTCTGACTCCAGGCTTGGCCCCCTATCCATTGTGCCACCTAGTTGCCTCAATAGCAGTCATTTACCAAGTTGAGTATACTCTAGAAACACTTCAAAAATTGTCTCCTTCATTTTATTTATACTCAGTTCTTGAATTAAATAGTAGGGCTCTAAGGAACTAAGTTCATCCCAAAGTACTACAAAATCAATCTTGTTTTCCCCCATGAAATTATGCTTAGCAGAGGCTGGCATATAATAAACTCTTGCTTTTGTAAATACAAAGAGAATTTTAATATATGTCAGTTCCAGATATAAAATGCTGGATTTGGGGTTCCCTATATTTTTTAAAAGATTGCTCTCACGTAATGATTTAGTTGTATTCATAAAAAAGTAAATATATGATATGTTATAATTTAGATTTCTTAAAAATCTACTTTGAGGTCTGTGTCTTAGACGGTATTTTCCATATCTTTATTTTTACAATGGAAATTGCCTGCCAAATGTATTGCCCACATAACGTGGAAACTTTTGCAGCGATTGCAGTGCCAGGTACCCAAAATAAACTTGGATTCATTTTTGTATATCAGCTGTGCAAGTATTTGGAACCAAAAATGCAAAACAAATTACAACAGATTAGTAAGAGGATAATTAGAAAGAAAATAGAGACAGATTGTTAAAATCAGATTCTAATACAAGGGAGGAAAATGAATAAAAGAATCCTAAAGGGGGAAGGATCCTGTTTCGCTTTTCAAAACTCAGGAATAAAAGGCCTAGACCTGCTAGATTATTCTTCTCAAATTGCAGTTTAAGCATTGATATCTTGAATCCCAGTTGAGCTGTGCACTACATCAGAGGGGTCAAACATGCAGCTGCCCCCATTTCTGTTTGAGTTTGACAACACTGCACTCCATCATACTTACTAGCATTTAAGTATGGACTTCTGGGACCACCCAGACTTGAAACCTCTCTGGCATCCCTGCCTCTTCTTTCACATTATTCTACTTCCAGTCATTCGCCAAGTTCTACAGCTACCATTTTAATCTAGGCCCTCATTATCTCTAACCTAGATTATTGTAATACTTCCCATAATTGTCCCCACATACTTTTCCATTGGGGACCACAGCAGAGTGATCACTGTAATCCATTCTGCATACTAGATTAATCTTCTCTATGTGCAGAATTGATTGTATTTGATTTGCTTCATATACAGATTCAAGCATATTTACCTAGAAAAGGAAAATAACATAAATGTTATTTATGGGTAATTCCTTCCATTCCACTTAATGACTATACTCTTCAATAAGCATTAGTAGGGCCCTCATTCTCCCATATACACACCCATAATAATGGTACTTGTTCTCTCAGGGGGGAGGGAAGGAAGGAAGGATGGATGGATGGATAAATTTATTAAATGCCTATTATATGACAGTCACTATTGCTAAGCATTTTATAAATATTATCTCTCTCATTTTCCTCACAACAACCTAAAGGTGCTATTCTTATCTGCATTTTACAATTGAGGAAATTGAGCCAGACAATCTAAAAGTTAAGTGACTTGGGGACAGCTTGGTGGCACAGTGGATAAAGCGAAGGCCCTGGATTTAGGAGGACCTGAGTTCAAATCCGGCCTCAGACACTTGACGCTTAATAGCTGTGTGGCTTTAGGCAAGTTACTTAACCCCCTGTTAAGTGATTTGTCCAGAGTCATACTGCCAGTATATATTTGTGGTAGGATTTGAATTCAGATCTTCTGACTACAGGCCTAGTGTTCTAGCCACTACGTCAAAAGAGGACTCCTTGCTAAGAGAGGCATCTGGTGCCTACTTCTTGCCTCTCAGCCTGATAGACCATTCCTTAGAACCAATCTTTTTCCTGAAATTATGATACAGGTTGTCAGCTTCCTTTCCCTATGTTGTTCTAACAAACTGTTCACCTTGAAGATGTGCTTTGAAGATAGGGTAATTTTTACTATACAGGCATTTTTGCCTTCAATTTGGTGTTAGAACCTTATCCTGTTTCAAGTTGCAACACTACTGTCTATCAGTCAGAAACTTGTCAGTGGAGTTTCTTAGTGACTTCCAGGGAAGTTCAAACTCCTTAACATGGCATAGCTCCATAATCTTGTACTAGCCCAACTTTTCATCTCATGCTATTTTTTCTTTTTTTTTTTTTAAGTGAGGCAATTGGGGTTAAGTGACTTGCCCAGGGTCACACAGCTAGTAAGTGTTAAGTGTCTGAGGTCGGATTTGAACTCAGGTCCTCCTGACTCTAGGGCCTGTGCTCTATCTACTGCGCCACCTAGCTGCCCCCTCATGCTATTCTTCTTCTTTTTTTTTTTTTTGTTTTTAGTTAGAATAAGGTGATAGTTTATTTAGGAGCAAGGGAAGGGAAGGGTGGGGGGAGGGAAACCATGAAAGAAATCCTTGGACTTTTCATGGGGAGATTTGGCATAAAGCACATGGCTCAGAGGTACCAAATCTCTTCGAACAGGAGACCGGAAGGTACTTTTATAGATGACTGATGGGGGTGGACCATCTGCCCGTGAAAAGTTCCTTTAGTGAGAGAGGACCATCCCCCACTGGTGGTAGCTGGGGGAATTGGGTGAGCAGTGGAGGACCATCCCCCACTGGTAGTGACTAAAGGAATTGGGTGAGGGGTGGCTATGGATCCCTCCTCAGAACACAAAGGCCGAAGCCACACCCAAACTTATCTCCCCAGGATAAGGGAGAAGGGAGACCGGAATGAAGGGTAGGAATCCCAAGCTAGCTCAGTCCGATTTGGTTCCTCTAGGCGTTATCTGTCCTCTGGTTTAGTTTCTCAAGGAGAAGATTCCTCGGTGTGCCCCAGAGAAATTCTGGGGTGCTCTGCGCCCCATGACATTCCCCACTTCTCTATATATAAGGAAACGGGACGAAGATTCTTCTGAAACTGCTTCACATGCTATTCTTCTTTACCTGGTCTTAGGTTCTAGCCAAACCATACTAATCAGTGTTCCCAAACATGTCCCACATTTAATTTACCTTTCACCCATGTTATTATTTCCTCCTTGCACACAGCCTTCTTTCACTTATTGAACTCATCCATCCTGCAAGAACCTGTTTGCTGCTTCTATAATGCCTTCCAAAACTCTTCCTCAACTCTTGTCAGTGTCCAAAAAAAAAAAAAGTCCTTTCCCTTTTCTTTTTTTTTTTTTAAGTGAGGCAATTGGGGTTAAGTGACTTGCCCAGGGTCATACAGCTAGTAAGTGTTAAGTGTCTGAGGCCGAATTTGAACTCAGGTCCTCCTGACTCCAGGGCAGGTGCTCTATCCACTGCGCCACCTTAGCTGCCCCCGAGTCCTTTCCCTTTTCAAAGCTCCATTAGCTCTATTATATACTTTATCTTTTTCGTGTTTTAAAATCCTATTCTGCTGCTTACTCTCTATCTAATCTTGGTCAGATCAATGCCCTCATCTGTAAAAGTAAGAAAAATTAGCCTGAAGGATTTCTATGGTCTCTTGCAGCTCCAAACCCTAATATGCTACTTTTCTATATTTTGTATCTCCTCATGTAGAGTATAAACTTATAGAGGGCAAAACTATACCTTATTAATCCTTGAATCTTCTACTAGTACCTTGGACACCGCTTTACACATAGGAGGCACTTAATATTTGTGGATTCTAATTTTTCAGTTTGATTACAGGAGCAGTGGTGTCAAACTCAAAGAGGAATAGGGACCACTAAAGTGCACATAAGGATCAATCTAGGCATTTTTGATACCTCTGAACTAGACTATTAAATCTATTATTATTATTATTCAGTTTATTTTTCCCCCTTCTATTTATTTATTTATTTGTTTGTTTTTGGTGAGGCAAAGTTATGTGGCTTGCTCAGGGTCACACAGCTAGTGAGTGTCAAGTGTCTGAAGCAGGAATTGAACTCAGGTCCTCCTGAATCCAGGGCCAGTGCTTTATCCACTGTACCATCTAGCTGCCCCCTATTATTCAGTTTCCTTAGAGACCTTTAAGTGTAGCCTTTGACTAGCTTACATTGCCTGTTTTCAGATTTGTAAAATATCGATTCTATTCCCTTCAGCCTCAGATTTTCTGAGTGTTAGCTTTCAATTCTGGAAGATAATAACATGAGCTATACACAAGTTATGATGTTGTTTCAGTCATGCCCAACTCTTTGTGACTGCAGTTGGGGTTTTCTTGGCAGAGATGTGGGAGTAGTTTGCCATGTCCTTCTCTGGCTTGTTTTACAGGTGAAGAAACTGAGGCAAATAGGGTGAAGTGACTTGCCCATGGTCATATAGCTAGTAAGTGTCTGAGGTTAGATTTGAACTCAGGAAAATAAGTTTTCCTTACTCTGGGCCCAGTGTTCTATCCATTGTGCCACCTAGCTGCCCCTTAGGTAGATGACTTCAGTGATGAAGTAAAATCTTTATAAGATGTCTGATCATAATGTTCTTCCATATGGGGTCCTCAGACTTTTTATTCCTGTTCATATTTCTAAAATGAACAATTTAACTATAAAATATTGGTATCTTTTATACATATATTCATTTAGAACTCTCTCCCTCTAGTTATTTCAGTTAGTCTTCAGTTAAGATTTATAACCTGATTAGTTCCAGAAAGCATGAGATGACTTAACAATTAAACTGACCTAAATCATAGTGATTAAAAAAGAAACAAATACAAAATGTTTTAGGATTGCATAAAGATTTAGAGTCAGAGAGGATGTTAAAGGCCATTTTGTCCAGACCACTTGTTTTTCTCATAAGGAAATTGAAGCCCAGAGAGATTGGAAAATTAAATTGGTCAAAGTCACACGGGTAGGAAGTACCGGGTCTGAAATTTGAACACACATCCTCAGACTTCTAATCTAGGCCTATTTCCTCTGTACCCTCCTGCTTCATCTGAAAAGACAGGAAATGGTATTTGCTATTGATTTGAGAATAGTGGGAATGCATGGCAGATGGACGAAAATTAACAACTGGTAGTAACCAGACATAAGAGGGTCAAGAAGAAAATGGGAACATAGCAAATATAATAATATTATCTAGTATGCATTTGTGGGGAAGTAAAACCATAGAGGCATTGTTGGTAGGGTTGTGAATTGAACCACTGTTCTTTGGGAGTATGATCCATAACTTAATAAAATGTGCATAGCTTTTGAATCAGTGATATTGCTAGTAGGCCTGTCCTGTAGAGATTCAAAAAGAAAAGAAAAAGGTCATGTATGTATAAAAGTATTTATAACAGCTCTTTTCGTAGTGTTAAAGAATGAAACTAAAAGGGTGCTCATCAGCTGAGGAATGCCTGAACAAATTTTGGTGTGACCCTGGGCAAATCACTTAACGCTATTTGCCTCAGTTTCCTCATCTGTGAAATGAGCTGCAGAAGGAAATGGCAAACCCCTCCAGCATTTTTGCCAAGAAAACTCCAAATGGGATGACAGTGAGTCAGATACAACTGAAACAAATGAGTGTAATAGAATTCCACTGTGCTGTAAGAAATGAAGACTTGGAATTTTAAAAATTTAATTTGATTTTATTTATTGTACAAGTATATTCCTATAAAGGAGGTGCAGAAGAATACATGGGAAAATATAATATGTCAGTTTTTTTCTTTTTAAAAAATACTTTAAAATGTTTTTCTTAATATAAACATAATATCAATATCAACATTTCAATATACAAAGAATAAGAAAGAAGATTATTTATGAAACAACTTCTATTCTATAGTTTTTTGTTTGTTTGTTTTGCGGGGCAATGAGGGTTAAGTGACTTGCCCAGGGTCATACAGCCAGCAAGTGTCAAGTGTCTGAGGCTGGATTTGAACTCAGGTCCTCCTAAATCCAGGGCTAGTGTTCTATCCACTGCGCCACCTAGCCGCCCCTATTATATAGTTTTTTTAAAGACTATATTCATTATATTATAGTAGTATCAAACTGCTTCACTTGTCTGTGTCTTCTGAACTGTTTTTCAACTTGAACCCATCATTTCCTTAGTGTGGGAACTCTCTCCACCAATGCAGGTCATCACCTGCTGCTCTATAATTTAAGGGAGTTGCCTGTGATGTTTCCCCTAAACTGTCTCATAGACCTTTATCTTCTCTAACAATCAGAAAATGAAATTTAGTGAAACAGAAAATGCAGGCTAGTATTGCCAGGGTTTGATCTTAACACTCATGCTACAAATTTCTTCAGCTCTTACTTTGTAAACCAAATTGGTGGGTATTACTGCTGGCCAGGAGAATATCTGCTAAGATGTAAAAGCGCGCGCGCGTGTGTGTGTGTGTGTGTCTCTGTGTGTGTGTGTGTCTCTGTGTGTGTGTGTGTAAAACATGTTCCTTTGTAGTTTTCTAAGTGTGTTAACTGGAGAGAAGCCATGGTAACTTTATGGAGAAGGGTGAATTCAGTTTAAAAATAAAAAGGCACAGTGAGGAACTTCTGTTGCTACCATTCTCTAAAGGAACTCTATTGAAAGTCTAGGATAGCCATATCCACAGGAGAAGGTAGAGCTAGTCCTCCTTTCTAGTCTAATGATAAGGAAAAGTAATTCACCCTTTTTTTCTCCCTCCCCACTCCTGTTTGCTAGTAGAACATATTGAAGGGCTGTCACATGGAAGAGGTAATTGACTTACTCTAATGGGACCCAGAGGGGAAAATTTAGAACTGGGCAGAAATTACATGAAAGGAAAAAAAATTTAAAGGAGGAAAAAAACCTCTTGTGTCAATAGGAAAAACTTGTTAGCAATTAGGGTTAGCCAGAAGTGGCACAGGCTACCTCAAGAAGTCATTGGTCCCTTCTCAATGGAACAAGCATTATGTTATTTTTCAAACACTGGTATGACTAGACCAACTCTGGGGTCCCTCTGAACTCTTAAGATTCTGTGATCTTTGGCGGTTATAATTAATTTATCTTAACAGTCTGAAGTGGAAGAAAGCAGAGTGAGAAAAACACATACTCATTTACCAAGAAGGAATTTTGATTTTCTAAACACTGCCAAGGAAATTAACTAAAAACACCCGATAAGTCTTTCCTTAACTTTACTATCTATGGAGAGCATGACTCTCATATGCATCACTCAGTGTCTACCTCATTCTCCTAACACATGGATTTCTTTCCCAATCATACTCTTAAGTTTTATCTCATCTGAATAGCTATGGCAGTACTTATATACTCTGTTAGGAAAGAGATAAATCTGTTCACAAGAAGAATATTATTTAGAAGTAGTAAAAGCCAAAGTTGGCACATTTGAGAACATTTCCTTTCTGTGAAAGAACCTTAACTGGCACAATATTTTCACAAATGATGAATTCCACATTCCTACCAAAAACTGTCTACCACCCCACCTCCCCACTTCCATTGAAATTAAGTTCAAGGACACCTGGAAGGGGCCAAAACATTTTAGAAGGGTCAGAGTCTTCGATACAAAAAGCTTAACTGAGGACTATGCTTGAGCATGCTGTCCATGGGTGAACCGGTATATTCCTATTTGTAACAATTTCAGTCAGTTGGAGGCATAACATAATTGAAGAGAAGCATATGTTTTTCATTAACACTTTTACTATGTATGTAGTGAGTTGACTGGAGGAAAGGTCATTCACATACAACAAAATTGCATTACCCCATAGGAAAAAAGAAACTAAGAATCTGACATAAAGTTTAGGGTAAAGTAGGCTCAAACGAATTTTCATAAAGCAAATTATAGCCAAGCCCCAATTTACATTGTTTGGGGCTGACTCATTCTGGTTCTGTTGTTTCTGGTTAACTCAGAAGCAATCCTTTTCCTTTCAAACCTTGTTGAAAAGATGACTGAAATGAATTTGTTAATCATTGCCAGAGATCACAGAATCTTAGAGTTCAAAAGGAGCCCCTATGTTGTTGTAGAACTTTATGTTTATTACATTGAGGGCCGCTACATTACTTATCCACTTATGGATAGCCCTAATTGTTAAAACATTTTTTCCTTACAATACAGGAGGTGGGGCTTTTTCCCTGTAAATTTTCCTTTTGTGTACTTCCTGCCTATTGCTCTAAATTCTCCTCTTGTGGATAAATCAGAGCAAGTCACTTACCTTTTCCACGTGATAGCCCTTCAGATATTTGAGGATGGCTACCACTTCCCTAACTTATCTCCTTAAGCAAAAACCTCTGATTCCTTTAAACTACTCTTCTCACGACAGGCTCTTGAGGCTCTTCACCATTCTGGTTGCCCCTTTCCTCTCAACACCTCCCAGCCTATCAATGCCCTTCCTACCCAGTTCATTGGGGTCCTTCCTAAAAAGGTTTCACCCAGGACTGAACATAGTATTCCATATGTAGTCTGATCTGGTTATTTACCAGAGTGATCCTGGGCAAGTCATTTAGCCATTCTATTCCTCACTTTTCTCACCATTAAAAGAATGGGGTTGGAATCAGTGGCCTCTGTGGTCCCCTGATAGCTCTGGATCTTCTGCTTCAGATAACTCTCAAGTCCTGGATGCTATACTTTGTTAATTCAGTCTTGCAGACTAGGTTACGTTAGCTTTCTTGGGTGTCATATTGGCCTTGCCCTCTAAAAACCCCCAGTTTTTTTCCTAGTTATACTGTTCTCTCTGATCATGCCCCACCCCCAGCATCATCGTCCATATATTAAGTTCCTTTGTTGAACCTAAGTGTAAGAATTTCATGATGCATGGATTTGGAGGTGGAGCATATGGATTTAAAATTTAGCTCAGTCACTTATTAGCTATATGACTTTGGACAAGACACTTAATTTTCTTTGCAGTTTCCTCATTTGGAAAGTGAGGGATTCAGGGTTAATAACCTCCTAGCTGTCTTCCAACTCTGAGTCTAGAATGATTTTAAATTCTATATAAGTCTATAATAATTTATATGGTCTGACTCTGTTAAGTTTTATGATATCATTTAGCCCAATGATAGACCAAACCTGTCAAGGTCTTTTAGAATTGTGACTTTGTTATCCAGTGTGTTAGTTATCCCTGATGACTTTATCCCACCTTCAAATGGAATCAACTTGTCATCTTCCATGCTTTTCCTTAGCAATCAATAAAAATGTTAAAACATTATGGGGGGGCAGCTAGATGGCGCAGTGGGTAGAGCGCCGGCCCTGTATTCGGGAGTACCTGAGTTCAAATCCGGCCTCAGACACTTAACACTTACTAGCTGTGTGACCCTGGGCAAGTCACTTAACCCCAATTGCCTCACCAAAACAAACAAACAAACAAACAAAAAACATTATGGGACCAATTATAGATTCTTGAGGTGCTCTACTAAAGGTCTTCCACCTTTTGGGTCTCAGGTATTCAACCAGTTCTAAATCTACCTAATTGTATTCTCCTCTAGCCTCTTCCTCTCCATCTTTTCAACAAGAATGGCATGAGAGAGCTTGCCAAATAGGTTAATAAAAAGTAGACAAAATATGCACTTAATATGTATTGAAGAATGCTACTCATATGCAAGGTTAGGTTATTTTTTAGCAACTCTTTCACCCCAACTCTGTATTGAGTAAATACTAAATAAAGGTAATTGACTAGGTTTTTTGTAAAGGTAATTAAAATCCAGATTAACCATAATAACAATATTCCTTTGTTCTATAAAGAACACTGCCAAAAAAAATGGGGAAAAGGAGCTGTTGCAATTGAAATTAAGGTAAATGGAGGCACAAAGTTCTGAGCACATTCACTTTATTGGTTAGGCTAGCAGTTACCAGTCTTTAGCTCCTCAGCAAGCAAAAGATCCTGAATGAAAGATGGCATTAATTTTATGGACAAAAGGAGAATCATCCAAAAACTAGAAGGCAGCATCATAGATGTGGGGGACAATATGATTGGCTGGAAATTTGGGGTGCAGAGCTCACAACAACCCCTCCTTCTGTCTTGTAGCTATGGAAAGCTCATCCATGATGTCCATCTGCTGGTTACTTATTGTCACAATGTCCTTTTGAAGGACAGGCAGAGTTGCAGAGAAAACAGCTTCCTTGACATTCACCTACATCCTTCAAGGATAACAGCTTTCCTTAACACAGGAATAGAAGAGTGAATAGCAGGAGAGCTGATTTACAGGAAAGCCAAACTTCTAAATTTAACTCAGAGACAAATGAAATGTAACTTAGGTAGTTACACAAAATGTCAGTAGTGATACAAAATGAACTCAATTACAGAAGAGAATCCATTCGATTTTTCTCAATTTTCATAGCTTAATCTTCACCCATTCTGTGTGATCACTGCTTCCTTTTCTAGCTTTTCACTGACTCCCTTTAATGATTGACTCTAAAATCTTCCCAAATAATTAGATACTCAGCATATTTCACTACACAGTTAAATGGTGGCCTAATGTTTCATAAAATGTTTCATAGCATTGAATATTTATTCAGATTGTATAGTAGTATAAATTGTATTGAATGTACATTGGCTCAGGGGCATATGCTAATAATGGTTTCCTTTCTCCTAAAAGTCTTTTGTAGAGAAAAAATAATGTTAGCTGAGTTATCTAGATAGTTGGGTTCTGGTTAATAAAGGCTTTACTACTCGGTTCTAAGTAGTACTTGAGTTTGAAAGAATAGATGTCAATGCATAACTAGAACTCTTGCTATCATAATAATGATATCTTTACTTCATTTCATTTTAAATACAGCTCACTCCTTTCTGGTGCAATTCAACTAGGTAAATGGTATGATTTAAAAACAACCTTTAGTGATGTTTCCAAGTATAATAACAAAGGGAAAAAAGTAGGAAAATCCCTTTGTTCCCTTCCACCATCCTTTACCCTAGCAGCCCATGCTCATCATTTCACCAAGAGTTTCTCCCTCATCATTTTCCTCCTCCCTACTTCTTATCTTTTTTTTTTAAGTGAGGCAATTGGGGTTAAGTGACTTGCCCAGGGTCACACAGCTAGTAAGTGTTAAGTGTCTGAGGCCGGATTTGAACTCAGGTCCTCCTGAATCCAGGGCTGGTGCTCTATCCACTGCACCACCTAGTTGCCCCTTATCTTCTTGCTATGTATAGCTCTTTACCTACCCATGGGGCCTCATCCCTTATCTTGCCAGTTTTTCCCTTTGGAGTCCCCGGTTCACATCACAAGAGTCCTGGAGGGAATTGAGGATGGAAAGATATCATATCAAAGGATCCAAGTGCTGAAAAGAACCTTGGAAGTAAATAACCTCTGAGTTCAGCCCCTGCCTTCCTGCCCCGTTTTACTAATGAGGAAACTGAGGCCTAGAGATGTTAAGATTCCTAAGCTATTTAGCGATGTCCCAACTTCTTCTACCACCAAAGAAAACATTCCTACTGTCTCAAATTGAAATTTTGAACTCATATTCCCATAGAAACATTGATATAAATGTTGGTTAGTTTCATAAGTAGGCTTTTGTGGATTGTACCCTGTACACCGTTTAGAGCATTGTTTTGTTAGGGGAAATCTGTTCTGAGTTTCTAAAAAATGAACCTCTTTTAACACAACCTGTTACTTTTAGTAACTGTCTAAAATTAAATAAATAACAAAGAGAAATTCCGAACAGGTATTAAAGGTGAGAGTCACAGTATTAGGATATCCGTTTCTCAACTCCAAAAGATTAAGTAGTTATTTATTCAGAGATGGAGAAAAGAGTTGAAGCTTGGGGAACTGTCTGTTTGAACATCTGAACATCTGAGTTTGTGGGTGGGGAGAAAAGCAGTGATTCAGTCATTAGAATCGTATGCAAAGAAATAATGAGATCATTAGTTTTAGGTTTACATTTTGACAAGCATCTTTACAATCCTTAAACTTTGGAGGGTGCTTAAATATTTTCTCTCTCCTCCTTAATATTCCTTAATTCTTGCTTTCATGTTGACTTCTTACTTGACAGATGTTATTGTTCAGTTTCTAATGTTGGAATTTTTCATCTGAATTTAAACCTTTGCCAGCTTTCCCCTGGAGCAAGTCGTTTAAGCACCATTTTCCTGTAATTGTATCACAGAACACAATAAAATCGTTCCCTCCACTGCCAACTTTCCAAGTAGTATATCTGCTCATGCTCAGTTGAAGAATGATAAAATTATGGAAGGATTAACTCAGTGTGGAAGCTTAGATGAGTTTGGAGGCTGGATGAGCTTATTATAAGAGGGCATGGGGTAAAGACTTGGAATTGTTCTTAGTGGCCTGTTGGCACCCTCAGAGCTCTTGCATTAGTCAAGGAAGTAGGTCATTATTTTCAAGTTAGCACAATAGTGGCTCCAAGCAGCAGATTCCTTTCACACCTTATGTTGCAATCTGGTTGGTTAGTGGCACAGTGCTTAGGTGTTTTTTTTTTTCCTTTTTTGAATTACCTATTTGAATGCACCAGACTGTTTCTGTTATGCTTTATAAGCATTTAAGCTAAATGCTTAATGCTTTTAGTATATAATGAAATAGCATAGCCACTAAACAGAGGTAAATTTGGGTAATGTATTTTTAAAAATTATGATGTGGATATTTCTAAGTATAAATAAGTTAATAAACATCAAAAATAAAGCCCTTTGTCTGGCTTTCCTATTTTAGTTTTCATTTTATTGGACCCCTTCTTCAAGTAGTTTGGACACTGCATTGTCATTATCTGCTTGCTCCAGGCAATATGTTTCTCTCTTAGGATGCTGTCTATTGAACACATTAACGTAGCATGCGACCCGAAGGATGTTGGGCACCTATCAAAACTATCAAAAATAGGGCATTTTTACATTATAACTTTAATACCCTGTTCCTTTTCCCCACCTATATTGATATACCAAAAGACTAGAATAGGGGCTTTTAACCTGGAATCCCCAGACCCCTGAGAGATCTACTGATATATTTCAGATGGGTCAATGAACTTGAATGGGGAAAAAAACAAATCACATCTTTATGTTTACTAACCTTTGGTTTCCTGAATTCAAATCCAGCCTCAGATGCTTACTAGCTGTATGACCCTGGACAAGTCACTTAACCCTCTTTGTCTCAGTTCCTCATCTGTAAAAGTATCCTGGAGAGGGAAATGGTAAACCACTCCAATATTTTGGCCAAGAAAACCTCAAATGGGGTCATAAAGAGTTGGACCTAATTGAACAACAACAACACGTTTTATGTACTTAACATAGTCTAAGAAGGGGGTTTATGCACAGGTCACAACTTCCCAGCTATTCTTTCTCTCAAAGTTTGGTTTAGGCTCCAGTGGTGGCATAGGCAGCCACTCTTAAGAGGAGGTAGCAAAGAGAGGCCCAAATGCCTCAAAAATCTAACTTCTTGTGGCATTTGAAATTTTTATTACCAGTTTTATTTCTTCAGGACCTTCTGCATTCTTAACCAGGTCCAAGTTAAGACATCATTGAAGAAGGTGATGTTACCTGGAGGTGAAAGTACATTAGGTAACATTAGCAGAGGTTCGTTTATCTGATGGTTCATTAATATTTACTGTCCTCTGGTGGGAAATAAAGATTAGAACACAGAGCAGGTAAGTGTGAAGGGGGAGAAAATTTTTAGTATTCATTTAGAATTTAGAATCATCAGTCACTTGCCTTGCTGGAAAGAGGGTGCTGATCTTGGAGACCCTGAGTACTTATACAGGGTTGCATGAGGGTATACCTTGAAGGATGGCATACATCTTGCATATGCCATCAGACTCACTTGGTGTCTTGCTTAATTTTGCTAACCTGCATTTTTTTCCCCTTTCTTCTTTAGTTTTTGTCATAAGATATGGCCCTTGGGGGAGAGAAGGGTTATGTTTGGAAATGAAGGTGACATTAAAGCAAAATATTAATATTAAAAGCAAAAAGTAAGCATATGTGTTGGAATAAGGATAATTCAAAAATTTATAGAACCTTAGAATTGAGAAAAGGGAGTGGTGGTCATGTAGCCCAGCTTTCCACCTATGCAAGAGTACTAAAGACACTCTCTGAGCTCATACTTCTTATAGCTGGGGGATGTAGAAATTGTTCCCAGATGACTTATTTTTTCAGTAATACCAATAACTTTGCATATTTCCAAAGTGAATGACCATTTTGTTGTTGTTGTTCAGTCATTACAAAAGTGAAAACCTCATTTGGAGTTTTCTTTGCCCAGATGCTGGGGTATTTGCCCTTTCCTTCTTCAGCTTATTTTACAGATGAGGAAACTGAGGCAAACAGGTTTAAGTGACTTAACCATGTTCACATAGCTTAATAAGCGTCTGAGAACAGGTCTATTTATATTGGGCTTTTTTGGTATTACCAATAACTTTGCAAATTTCTGAAATGAATGACAATTATAGATCAGCATTAATTAAGCCATCTGTCGAAATGTAGTTTTGAGCAACTGTGTTAATATTTCCTGGTAGTAATCATAAGGTCTTCTAGTCACACATGTCCTGTCTATTTCTGTGCATTGTTTTTGTTAAGTTGACAGTGGTTGTACGCTGCAAATGCTTCCCATTTTATATTTTGAAAAATGCTTGGCTTTGTGTTGATTGCTTCACTGTTTTATCACTAAGACTTTCCCTTTGTTTCTGACAGGGTTGGGTAAAACAAAAAGAAAGACAAGCACAAGAGATGCCTCTCCCACCCCTAGTACGGATGCAGAGTATCCATCCAATGGAAGCACCGCGGACAGGATTTATGACCTCAACATCCCAGCCTATGTTAAATTTGCCTATGTTGCAGAGAGGGAGGATGAACTCTCCCTAGTGAAAGGATCTCGGGTCATCGTGATGGAAAAGTGTAGTGACGGCTGGTGGCGAGGTAGCTACAATGGACAGATTGGCTGGTTTCCTTCGAACTATGTTGTAGAGGAGCTTGAAGAAGCAACAGCTGATTCCCCAAGTTTTCTCAGTTTGAGAAAAGGAGCATCAATGAGTAATGGCCAGAGTATGAAAGTTCTCCATATTGTTCAAACACTCTATCCTTTCAGTTCTGTTACGGAGGAAGAGCTCAACTTTGAGAAAGGGGAAACAATGGAAGTCATTGAAAAACCTGAAAATGACCCAGAGTGGTGGAAATGTAAAAATTCCCGAGGGCAGATTGGCCTTGTTCCCAAAAACTACGTAGTCATCTTAAGTGATGGCCCTGCCATGAACACTTCCCATCCACCTCAGATAAGCTACACGGGGCCATCTTCTACGGGACGATTTGCTGGAAGAGAGTGGTATTATGGGAACGTTACACGACATCAGGCTGAATGTGCCCTTAACGAGCGGGGTGTCGAAGGTGACTTCCTTGTTAGAGATAGTGAATCTTCGGTAAGTACTGTTCAATCTCCAAATCTTCATCTTGCTGATTTTTCTGACGTTTTTAATGAACAAAAAAAAATGAATGAAAATTGAATATTTGAGTACCTCAAAAGATCTGTGATTTTTGTTGTTCTGAGTCTACCTCCACTGACACAAATAGCAGCCCTTCTGTGACTTAATAGTCTGTAGCCATCTTGAGCTACTCTGGCTGAAAGAGTTTCTTGCTTGGAGAGTAACCTGCTGGCTGTGAGCCTCTCCACACTTACTGAGGCTGCTCCTTGAACAAAAGATAAATACCATGATATTGCACCTGTGCTTGCTTGAAGGCTTTAAAAAATATTCTAACCATCAATAAAAAGAAATGTTCAGATATATAAAATTAAAAATGACCATACATAAAATTGCAGATTATTTCCAATTTTTGCAAGTGTATATTAATGTAAACAAAATTTGACCCCTTTCAAACCCTTTCAGCTTGCTAAGTGCTGCCAGATTTGTGTTTTGCTGGCATAGTCTTTGAGGGTACAAGGTCACCACCGTGATACAGTGAGACATTATGTGGAAAGACACATACATATTGTATTAATAGCAGCATATGAGAGTGTGTGACACATTTTTGAGCTTTTATTTAACAGAGAAATAGTACTCAAAGTGATATTAATTGTTTCAGAAATTATTTAATCAAGCTCTAAAGGAATAGCTATTCACTTACTTGTTCTTACAATTTATGCTTATTTCATTATTTTTGCCAGGATGCCTTCTTCCTCCTTGGGGGAAGGTGGATGAGAAACTTTTGTGAGCTTATTATCTATGAATAACTATGGTATTTATGAGTTTACTTTCTGTTTCTCAGCCATTTTTCTATTATGTAGATACAAATAAAGTTTCTTTTCACTTTTGGCAACATAAGGTTACCCTTCTGTGAATAATTCCCTTTTACCCATTCAGTAATACGTTATTTCCTCTGTCAAACAAAGGTGTGAATACATCATTGTTAATAGTTGTGCTTTTTGAAATGCCTGTTGATTTTTCTTTTTTAAAATCCTGCCACCCCAAGGTCAACTTTATTGCTGGTATTGCAGACATCATCTTTGAATAGCTTTTCAAAAACTTATGAGCATCACTGAAAGAAATGTGGCTCTTTTGAGTAGTCAGAAACAAGTAGTAGAACCATAGGTCAGTTCAGTCTAATCATATTTCAGCTTTTTCCAAATCTTCAAGACTCCACTTGGAATTTTCTTGGCAGAGGTACTGGAGTTGTTTGCCATTTCCTTTTCTAGCTCATTTTACAGATGAAGAAACTGAGGCAGACGGGGTTAAATGTCTTGTCCAGGGTCACATAGCTAGAATGTGTCTGATGCCAGATTTGAACTCAGGAAAATGAGTCTTCCTGACACTAAGCACTAAGCTGCTTCCATTGTGCTACCTTGCTGCCTCACACGACATGCTAATTTTACCACATGTATAGGCCAGTGTTATACAAGCAAAATTGTCTTCATTCAGTGTATGAATCAATGTCTCTGCTAGTTTCATGAGTCTCATTTCTGTCTAGCACCAGTTTGGACCTCTGTAATGAAAGACCAAAAAAAAGTTGACTGTAAGAGTATATCATAATTTATCTTGCCTGTTCAGTGTATTGATTCTAATTCCGTTCAGTCTATTGATTTTTAAAATGTAGAACATAATACTTTTATTTACTTATATTTTGTTCTCTTACTTTTTACAATGAAAATATTAATGCCTCTGTGAGTCAAATATGTTCAATATTTCACATTTCTAATCGTGAGTTTAAAAGTAGAAAAGTTTCATTACTTCAGAAAGTAATTTAGAGATTTTTGCATCTTTAAGGCATTAGGAGGACATCATCATGGTAGAAATTGCAATTGTTTATAATGCTCATAGCTTTATAGAATTGGAAGCAGTAGATTTTGCATCGGTAAGCAAGCATACTACATCTGAAATCTCTGAGATTGTCTTATTGTTCCAGATATTATTTCTGGCAGGGCATATCACATTATATCATTCTCAAGTTCTGCGTATAGCTTCTTTGATATCATGTTCAGGTCTTCACAAAAATCATATAGAGTAGAACTTTTAGCCTCTTAGAAGCAAAACTAAGAAAAGCACTAAAATCCAGTTATAGTATAATACCTAATCTGCCCCAGTTCATTAGGATGGATAGACAGATAGATGGATGGATGGATAGATGGATAGATAATTGATAGAAAGAAAGAAAATAGCTTTTTATATCTAGATAGATAAATATAAATCTGGATCTATAGAAACTTGTTACCAATGAGATAGCTTAGGTCCCTTTATCTATGGGGAGTAGTTGCTAAAGTGTTTAGGGGGGAGGGGCGGAGCTAGGCTACTGTAGAGGCTGACCCACTGGAACATCTCCTACTCACTGTGATGGAGAAGCAAGTGTACTATATTGGAAAGAGCACTGAACTTAGAGTCAGCAGAGACCCAGGTTCAAATATAGCCTTTGTTAGGAGCTACGTGACTATGAGGATAAGTTGTATAACCTTGCTGGGCCTCAGTTTCATCATCTTTAAAATAGGGCTAATACCAATAGTGCCTACCTTTCAGGGTTATTGTAATGATCAGACATGTATAAAATGCTTTCTAAGCAATTAAGAACTATAGAAATCTTGGCCATCATGAAGAAAATGAACAAAAGGAGCTAAAAGTGTAGATGGGACTTCACAGAACAGAGTTGCAGTGGAATAAATAGAGGTTAATAAGCTGATCAAACTGAGCTTTTAAAGGGTGCCTACACCTTGGTGGGTCCAGGGCCCTGAGGCTTAGCTTTTCAAGTTCAGAAACTTGATTTTTATCAGTTTACAAAGTGTGATAAGGATCTGGGAAACATTCACACCCATCAAACTCAGAAAAAGAAAGTTTTGAAACCCAAATTCCTGGTTAAAAATTCATAATGGTGGAAGGAAGGAAAGAAGGAAACACATATTTATTATTAAACACCTGTTCTGTGCCAGGCACTGTGCTAAGCACTTTACAAATACTATCTCACTTGATCCTCAGAGCAATACTAGGAGGTAGGTGCTACTTTTGTCCACATTTTACCATCGAGGAAACTGGAAGCTAAGTGATTTGCCTTGGATTTCGTAACTAATTAGTGTCTGGAACCACATTTGAACTCAGGTCTTTCTGACTGAAGGCCTGGCATTCGATCTATACTTTATCCCCTAGCTGCCCCCAGCTAGTAGGATGCTTTCATCATACTAAACTTCAGGTAACATTTAAAAAAAAAATATATATATATATATATATATATATATATATAAACTGAATTTATAAAAACCAGGAGTTCACTCATTACTGAAGGGGATATCATGAATGTTGACAGATTATAACCATTTCCTGAAGAAGTGTATATAATGTAAATCAAATGACATAACGAGAAAAACAAAAAAAGCTTAGCTATGCCTCAACAAGCAAAACTTTGTCAAATAGAGAGATATATTTGACCACCAAGGGTACCAATTTAGAATAGAAACTCAGCTGTAGAAATCTTACAGCAGAAAGTGGTACAAAGAATCACCTAATGACATCACAAGAAACAGTGGAGAGAAAAACAATTTTAAAGGAAGTTTAGAAACTAAAGTTCCACCTTTTTCTACAGAAACCTTCCCTAATCCATATTTTTTTTTTCTTTTAGTGAGGCAATTGGGGTTAAGTGACTTGCCCAGGGTCACACAGCTAGTAAGTGTTAAGTGTCTGAGGCCGGATTTGAACTCAGGTCCTCCTGACTCCAGGGCCTGTGCTCTATCCATTGCGCCACCTAGCGGCCCCTCCCTAATCCATATTAATTCCAGTGCTTTCCCTCTTGTAATTGTTTCTGATTTATCCTGTAAGTAGATTACTTCATTTATATTTGCATGTTGTCTCCCCCATTATATTGTAAGTTCCTTGAGGGCAGGGACTTATCTTTTGCCTCTCTTTTTATGCCCAGTGCTTAGCACAGTGCCTAGCACATAGTAAACCCTTAATAAATGTTTAACTGAATTTAATTAAGTGACCTGTCTAAGCAAAGTCATCCTGATACCAACTGAAGTTGAAACTGAAAGACAAGAAACACCAAAAATGGAAAGACCTATAAAAATGTAGATGACAAATTCTTTCCACCATCAGATCAATGTAACTCCATTATATTTGGACTTTTCACAGGTGTGCTAAATGAGAAAGTGGAAATTGCAATTAAAAAAAAAAAACAAGGATAAGAATAGCATCTAGACTGGACAAAGGAAACTAAGGAGTTCTGTTTGGGAATCAACAGGGTTTAGAGGGGGTTGAAGCATTAGAGAGGCAGGATACCAAAGGATATTGATCTTAATTGTTCTCCCCCCCCAAAAAAAGTTGATAGATAATGACATGTAATATTATTAGTAATTTTATGAGAATAATCTGTGTATGCATTGAAGGCATCCTTGAAGAAAAATTGAGAAGGAATCGTTAGGCTATCCCAGATGATATTCTATAGCTTTTGTATTTGTTGGGAAGCAGCTAGGTGGCTCAGTGGATAGGAGTATTGGGTCTGGAGTCAAAAGACCTGAGTTCAAATTCGGCTTTTGTGTGACCCTAGGCAAGTCACTTAACCTGTGTTTCCATTAATTCACTAGAGAAGGAGATGACAAACCACTCTATTAAGAAAACCCCATTAATACTGTCACTCTACACTCTACTGGATCACAACTGAATGACAACAAAATGACATTATAAATAGATAAAATTTGAGAGGGAACAGGTAGACTATCCCAGATGACATTCTATAGCTGGCCACATATTTATAGTCATACAGTTAATTAAAAAATGTAAAGAATACAAGTTCCAATTATGTTTTTTAAAATGAACAATTTAAAAAATCATTTAATTCAGTTGAAAAAAATTCTGCCTTAAAGGGAAACCATCCTCTAATAACATCTCTCTCATGTATATGTCTCATACATTCCTTAAAGGATGTGACAGTAAAGATAACTTCACATTATTGGTATCAAAGAAGGTATCAAATGGGGAGACATAACAGTATAACCCAAAGAGACATATGCTTGCCAAAGGCATTTGTCTCTGTTCTAGAGGATATCCCCATAGATACATACAAAGGGATTGGGTATTCCCTTTATATCTTGAGTTGACATGGCACTGATTTACATCAATCCCTGGAATACCAGAGACCCTTGTGGAGGCAGCTGGTGGTGGTTCAGTAGATAAAATGCTAGACCTCCAGTTAGGAAGACCTGAGTTCAAATCCAGCCTCAGACACTTAACTAGATGTGTGACCCAGGGCAAGTCACTTAACCTCTGTCTTTCAATTTCCTCAACTGTAAAATGGGAATAATAGCACCTACTTCCTAGGGTTATTGTGAGGATCAAATTAGAGAGATGATATTTATAAAATGTTTAGCATAGTGCCTGGCATTTAGTGCATGCTTAATCATCACCCCCCTAACAGCCCCTCCATCCCCTCAAATGAGTTCTTCAGTCACTCAAGAGTTTGATTTAACTAGACATACAAGGAAAAAGAAAAGTGGATGAAGAGTATCTATTGTCTGAATGTTACAGACCACTGTTTGGACGATCCATTGATTTATCCATAGGTATATAAGGGGAGTTTTTGTGTGTGGTTTTTTTTTTTGTTTTTTTTTTTTAGTGAGGCAATTGGGGTTAAGTGACTTGCCCAGGGTCACACAGCTAGTAAGTGTTAAGTGTCTGAGACCGGATTTGAACTCAGGTACTCCTGACTCCAGGCCTGGTGTTCTATCCACTGAGCCACCTAGCTGCCCCGAGTATATAAGTTTTGAAAAGACACCACCAATGGGCAATGGGCAATGGGCCAGGTCCAGAATGGAACAAAAAAACCAACAACAAGCACAGGAGATAGCCTTTAGAAAGTTGCAGGGTTGTCCTTACCATTCCAAAGTTTTCCTTGAAGCTTTCCTATATTTTTTATCTCGTTTCTGTGATGGTACATGATGCTTAATACCAGTCTCTGGAGAACTGAAATTAAGGATTGGCAAAAAGACAATGAAAAGGTACTTGGCAGGCAAGAATAGTCCAGCATATAGAAAATGAGAACATGTGCCAAGGAAACATCACAGACGAGAGGTATCAAACAAACAGCCCATGTATTTCATCTCCCTGGTGCTGCCTGAATCCAACTAAAATGTAATTGAGAATAATTTTTAACAAAAGAAATAAAAATACAAAGACCATAGATAATGTTGATGTGTGATTTTTTCAAAAATTAATATGTGACCCTCAGGGATCCTTACATATATATATATTTTAGTGGCCCCCATTTCTCTCTGAGATTAATATCACTGTCAGAGGAGATCTTTAGAGAAATGTATGGCTTGGTCAAAAGGTGAGTTAATCGTGTATCAACAATAAAGGATAACTGATGAACAACTTCAGTACCAGGATCCAAGCAATGTCTAGAGGCAGATGGCCTCCAGCCCCATTAGATGAGACCTTATTGCAGGTTTGTCTGTAGCAAGACAAGAGCGAGAGTTTCACAGGATGGGTGGTCAAGGATAGATTGCATTCCTCAGCATTTTGGTGAGTACCCATGTCAAGGAAATCATAGATTCATTGAGGTATCAAAATAATGGGGTTGAATGATGCTATACCTTAGAGGTAACCTGAATTTTCAGACTTTGTATCTAGAGCTCTTCTCCTACTGTCAGGCTACGTGGAGAAATTAATTCAAAAAACATTTATTAAATGCATATTACAAGACAAGCACATTAGGAGCAGAACCAGGAGAACATTATACACAGTAACAGGAACATTATGTGACGATCTGCTGTGATAGATGGAGATCTTCTCAGCAATACAATAATCCAAGACATTTCCAAAGGACTCGGGATGGGAAATGCTCTCCACATCCAGAAAAAGAACTGTGGAACCATACTAGTTTTACTTTTTCTTTCGGTTTTTTCTTTTTTCTTTCTTGAGATTTTACCCTTTTGTTCTGATTTTTTCTTTCACAACATAACTAATGTAGAAATAAGTTTAGTGTTACTGTACGTATATAACCTATATCAGATTGCTTGCTGTCTTGGGGAAGGGGGAGGCAAGGGAAGGAGAGAGAGAGAGAGAGAAATTTGAAACTCAAAATCTTATAAAAAAATGAATGTTGAAAACTCTTTACATGTAACTGGAAAAAATAAAATACTATTGAGGAAGAAAAAAAAAAAGCGTGAAAATAGAGCAAAAGGAACCAGAGGGTCTTGAGAGTTTACCCAAAATGTTGGAAAACCTATAAACTTATCTTTGCCCTACTGTAGAGTATCTCCTAGATAGTATATTCTTCCTTTTGCATAGGACTGGGTAAGCTCTAATATTCTTTTTTTTTTTTAAATTAGTGAGGCATTTAGGGTTAAGTGACTTGCCCAGGGTCACATAGCTAGTAAGTGTTAAGTGTCTGAGGCCGGATTTGAACTCAGGTCCTCCTGACTCCAGGGCCTGTGCTCTATCCACTGCACCACCTAGCTGCCCCTAAGCTCTAATATTCTTAACTTTGCCTCCCCCACACCTTTTTTGGGGGGTTTCTACAGAACAACACCTTTATTTACTGACATCATTAGTAGACTTGTTAAAATTTATTAGATCATATTTTATCTAACATCAGTTACTTCTTAATTTTCTTGATGAGAAGCTGGGGAGAAAGCTTATACCCTTCTTGAGACTTAGGAAGCTACCTCATCTCAATAATACATTTCTAAAAAGCTTCTAGAATGAATTCCTTCTGCATATGGCTAACTTAATCAGTTTTATGTTGATTCTCATTTATATTCTATTATTTCATAGTACAAATGTAAATTCCTTGAGGGCAGGGGCTGTTTCATTTTTCTCAGCATGGTTATCTGGCACATCATAGACACTTAAAATAAATACTATTTAGTTGGTTGGTGCACTGGTTCTGTCAAGATGAAGGATATGGAAAACAAACGCCCTATCCTTCCAAAGGCCAGGAAGCAGGAAAAAAAAGAGTCTCTCCTCCTCATTGCTCATTCTCAATCCTGAACTCTGCTCCAGATGTGGATGTCAAGGCCTTGTGATCCCTCCACAAAGAAAATAAAACAGAAAGGAAAGGAATTGAATGGATGAGTTTTAAACTCTTAACTTGGAATTTCCATAGCATGGCTTTTTCTCTCTACACTCTGCTGTTAATAAATTATTTGTGTTCTATTTCTGTAATGCAATATATACCAACCCAGCTTTTGGAGACTCTTTCAGCCAGGTAAATGAAATTTAACTCCGGAACAAACAGAAGTGTTTGAAGGAGGGCTGCTTCCCCGCCTGCTTTGCCAAACAACAATAAGAGAAACTACAACCTTTTCTTGACAACTAAGAGTTATCATTACAAGCATCGGTTATTGTAGTAGGCTATAGTACAATGATGCCCTGGAGAGGTCTGGGAGTGAGTATGACTTAACCTTAGCTTGCCTTTCACTAAATGTTCACACCTCCCTGTTTGTAGTTACTAGGCCAGTTTATGTGCCACAGTGATACCTTTAGGCACTGCTGGGGTGGCAGGACTGTTTAATCTCTCCACTGCCTCCATCTCCCAGCAATCTATGTGCTATCACTCATCTGCTCTTCTTTGATCCTCACCCCTGCCTCTGCTGTTTTTTCCTTTCCTCCCTGTGTACTCTTATTTCTTGTTTTCTCTTACCTTTCTCTCTTCTTTTTCCAGCTTTTCTTACCTTTCCTGTGAGAAGGGCCTTTTTTTTTTTTTTTTTTTTTTGCCTTTGTACACCCAGCTCTTAACAAATGCTTTATACATAGTAGTGCTTATTTGGTTTGGATTAAAGGGAAGGAATAGATAGTGTCCTGGCATTTTGAAATTCATAACATAATTAACATAATTGTCTTTAAATAGATGAACCCTAGCCTAAATTATTTTTTTCCTGGAAGCTACTTATATAAATTGCTCACTCAGTTATTCCTTCTTAAGTGTTGTATACATGACAACTGCAGTCATTGAAATGCTTTCTACTACATCCTCCCTCATTTAGTTTAAAAATATTTAAAGGTTAAAATATAATCCTTTTAAAGTATAAAGTATTATCAGTAACATGCATGCAATAAAACCCGTGGACAGAGTTTTTAATCTTAGCAAAGATGGCAAATTTATGTGAAACAATTGGCTTCCCATTTGCAGACATCATCTCCTGGACATTTGCTGTTATATAGAATTGTTTATTCCAGCTATTTGCACTTGATGTATTTCCTATATTTCCTTGGTGGAGTATATATGGACAAAATATCTGATTTCAAAGAATCAAAGGATATCTTTGGAAGGCATCTCTGAGGCCAACCTTTAGATAGCTCTAATTGTTAGAAAAAATTATTCCTTCCATTGAGCTAAATATGTAATTGTGTAACATCAACCCATTATTTCAGGGTCTGCTCTCAGGGCTAAAGCAGAACAAATTTATTAACAAAAAAGATAAGTATTTTATGGGTTTTTTTGGTTTTTTGCTGGGCAATTGGGGTTAAGTGACTTGCCCAGGGTCACACAGCTAGTAAGTGTTAAGTGTCTGAGGTCAAATTTGAACTCAGGTATTCCTGCCCCTAAGATAAGTATTTTAAAGGTAGGTTGTTATACTCTTTTTCTCACTTTCTTCTTCCCCCTAATTATCTCATAGAAGAGGGTAATATTACCTATAAGAATATCTTTTGTTTAGTGGTGTGTTTAAAATGTGGTCATTATGTTTCATTAGAACAGATTATATAAGAAAAGTAAACACAGGGAACTTTACTAATGCAAATTTTAGGGCCAAGGCATTGATTGTTTATATATTCAAACCTGTCTTCACTGGTATGAGAAAATTCTTTGTTAGCAGTGCCACGTGATACCGGCTCTGCAACTTAGTCTGGGGTTCTGAGAAGTTAAGTGGTTTGCCTAAGATCACACAACTTGAATCTTTCCAACTTGGAGGCGAACTCTAATCTGTGCTGTCAGATAGATTTATATTGTATAAAATTCTTCATTGCTTGAATTCTTCCTTTTAAAAGAATAGGAAAATATATCTTAGTGTACAAAGAAAATGGTAGAATTCAACCAGTTAAAACAACTCTGTTGTTTTAGAGATCTACTACTTAAGACAGAGTTTGGGGGGGGGGGGCAATGAGGGTTAAGTGAGTTGCCCAAGGTCACACAGCTAGTTAGTGTCAAGCGTCTGAAGCCAGATTCGCACTCAGGTCCTCGTGAATCCAAGGCTGGTGCTTTATCCACTGTGCCACCTAGCTTCCTCCTTAAGACAGATTTTACTTGTAAAGCATAATAGTGACAAGATTCATGAACTGTGTTTCTTGGATATTGCATTTCTCATAATCTCATTCTGTTTCAAGGTTAATTAGAAGATAGATAACATAATAAGATTTGCAAGTAATTAAGATTCCTAAACTTACAGGCTCTAGTTTGTATAATTCTGTACTGTCATTTCTAAATTATCTGCGATTAAGATGTTCGCAACATCTGGGATGCTGGGGATGGCCTTATAAACATGGCTGTATGTTAATAATAAAGACTGAACTTAATTACAAGGCAGGCCAGAGCCAAGGTATTTCTCTCTTCTATCTCTATTTTCAGAGATTATAATTTGTTTCATAAATTGAACCTCTGCCTGGATCAGAGGTTATTTCTATATTCAGACATCTGATAGCCTGGGTTACTTGTATGAAAAGTTACATTTGTTTTAGGCAAATATACTCAGACTATCAGAATCCAGTAATTGAATGGCATCTTAAAGGTTACATGATCCACCTTCCTTTGTAAGAATCCCTTCTCTAGCATCCTTGACAAGGGGTCATTTGGCCAGTGCTTGAATTCCTTCAGTGATGAGGGAACCTCATCAACTTCTTTTCATGGTTATCCATTTCATTGTTGGACAGCTCTTTGTTTTGTTTCTTTTTCTTTCATCTATCAAACCAAGTATGTCTCATTGCCACTTCTGCCCTTTTGCCAATACAGATATCCAACCCATGTCTTGTTTTGACGACATTCTATCAGTAAACAGTTTTTTTAAGTGTTACCAAAAGCCAGGTTCTGTGCTGAACTTTGGAATAAAATGACAGAAGTGAACTATAATCCCTGTCCTCAGGGAGTTTACATTTAAATGGAGGAGACAACATATATGTAAATAGGTGTGGATAAAATCCATACAAAATTAATAGAAAGTAATCTTAGAAAGACACTGACATCTTGGGAAAGTATTAAAAGGTGGTGCTTAAGATGACTATTGAAGGAAACCAGGATTTCCAAGAGACGCAGGTAAGGAGGGAGAGTTTCTGTGGTATGGGCAATAGCCAATTGACAAAGGCACAGAGATAGGATGTGCTAGGAAATGGGGTATTTTGTATGAGGACCAGTGGATGCCAGTGTGGCTGGCATCAAGAGAAGGATGGGTATGGGAAAGAAGCCAGGTGGTGAAGAGTTTTAAATGTCAAACAGAAGAGTTTTTATTTTATCAGTGATAATAGAGAGCCCCTGGATGCCTGCACTTTAGAAAAATCATTTTAGTGGCTCTGTGGAAGATAGGTTTTAAAGAGAGACTTAGAGCATGGAGACCAAGAAGGTTGGCTATTGTAGTAATTCAGGTTAGAGTTGATCAGCATCTGAAGTAGGATGGTGGCTGTGTGAGAAGAGAGAAGAGGATTTATACGAGACATAATAGAGGTAAAATGACAGGATTTGGCATCTGATTTGGCAGCATCCATCTTAATCTGTCTGGACTTCATTTTCCTATCTGTGAAGGGGGGAATGGGACGAGGTGGTCTCCAAAGTCCCTTCCAGTTCTAAGTCTGTGATTTATGGAGAAGGTTATTCCTTGTTCCCAGCTCCTTGTTTAAGGGGATTGAGTTTAATTTCGTGATTGTCATAGAGGATTGAAAGGATTTTTTTTTTACATTGAAAAGATCAATTTGGAAGCTTTTTGTGAATTGGAATAGGAGAGGGTTGGCAGAGATCCACATGAATCTGTAATGTGAGTATGGCTTAGGTATGGGGGTAGTATTTAGCTTCAGCATAGGAAGCTTTTAGAATCTGTGCCAAGATTTGTTATGATTCCGATGACTCAATTGTGAACATTTAATGTGTATGTATATGTCTATGTGCATATATACACATATGCACTTAATTTTTTTTTGAACTAGATTTGTGATATTATCCATATAAAGAGCTATAGGTAAGGGACTTCTTCTACCAGAGCAGATTGTCTGTGTGAGACCTTGAAACAGAAAACGACTTGCTTATGGTTGCACAGCCATTATGTGTGATAGTTGGGACTTGAAACTGGGTCTCTCTGATTCCGTAGCAGCAGAATCATTCTCACATGCTGCCTGTTAGTATAAATTTATGTTTTATTTATATTATGTTGCATTGTATATTATGTTATACTATATTGTTTGTATTATATGTTATTATATAGTATAGTGTATAGTATAGCATAGTAGCAGTGCTGATATTATTTGAAGTTTCTGTTCATATATATATATATGTGATCTTATGGGAGGAAGCATGCTATAGTGAAAGACCATGGAGTGAAAAGTTGTAATTTTGCCTCCTAGTTCCATTTGGGCCAGTCACACAAATAAATCACAATGGACCTCAAGTCATAAAAGAACTCTTTGCCTCAATTTCCTCATTTATGAAATGCAGGTCCTAATATTTGAACTATTTTTTCACATTGTCGTGAGACTAAAAATGAGCTAATATGTGTAAAGCTCTTTAGAGTTTATAAAGTGTTGCACAAATGTAAATTTTTGTTATTATATTTTAGGACTTTAAAAGATCTTTTATTTCATTGGTGTTAAACCTCCCTTCTTGCTATACTGAATGATTTCCATTAATCTCTGTTCCATAAAAATGCATCACATGATGACCAGCCAACCATCTGATCATAAATAAGTCTTGCCACATCTAGCCAGCCCGGGCTTCACTCCTACAATAAGTCTCTCCAGCGTGGTTGACTTAACCAAAGCCTGTTCCCAGTCATTGCTTTCCAGAACCTAGAGATACTTCCATTCCTCATTTAAGCATCAGAGTAAGCCTTTATTGTTATTAAAATCCATACTAAGAAAAATTGATCATAGGACCATGCAATTTTAACTGCAAGGGACCCTAGAGTCTGTTAAAACCAAACCCCTAATTCTGCAGATGAAGAAACTAAGGCATAGAGATGTTAAATGACTTGCCCAGGGTCACAGCTAGTTAAATGAAGAAGTGTGACTAAAATTCATGTCTTCTTACTTGTAGTGATGTTTACCCATTTTGTCTCTGCCATCTTGCAGATAAGGCTTCTTTCTAGCAGCACTAGGGCTAGCGTTCTAGAGAAATAAATGGGGGGAGGGGAAGGAGAGAGTTATTGAACTTGCTAATAATATCCATCAAGGATTAACAAATTAGTGAATACTGCCTGTGCTGACTCTTCTTTTTGCAGCCTAGTGGTTAACTAAATTGTACTGTCCTCATTAGATGTTGAGCCTAGCAGAATGACAAATTGTGCTTAGGTTTGTTCTTTTGTTCCCAAGATTGATTGTTGTTGTTGTTGTTGTTGTTGTTTAAAACAGAACAACAACAACAACAAAACCCTCCCTTGATGTCCTGAGAGTCCATGATGGGCATACCAGTCAGTCAT
This sequence comes from Dromiciops gliroides, assembly GCF_019393635.1. Lineage (NCBI taxonomy): Eukaryota > Metazoa > Chordata > Mammalia > Microbiotheria > Microbiotheriidae > Dromiciops > Dromiciops gliroides. The sequence goes on along the minus strand of NC_057863.1, from coordinate 184,735,736 downwards.
TTAAAGGATTAAATAGGTCATTAGGTTGGGAACGGTCAGCTGAGGTAGAGGCTTATACTTTTCTGGATGATCATTTTCAGACATTAGCTGGTTGCTGGTTCATATGTGTTAACTCATCTGTAATGCATGAAGAAAATTTTTCTCACCCCCTAGGACAAGGAGCAGTAACTTTATTTTGGCATTAGGTACCTCCTGACTGTGATGGATCAGAGGAAACCCCCTGCTGAACCACCCAGCCACAGGGGACTGGAGATGGGAGTATCCTGTTCCCAATAGTAGTGCCTTCACTCACCTACCTTATCATTTGCAAACCAACTTTTTTGCCTCTCAGACTCTGGGCTTGGGGAGATTATGTGCTGCCACTTTTCATATTTACTACCTCCTTTATCCAATAGGTTAGTAACCCCTCCTTATATTCAGTTTATCCATTGTAATGGAAAAAGCTCTGTGTGTGTACATACATACACACACACGTGCATGACTTTTTCCAACTGTGATTTTTATATACTGCAATGCGATGTCCCAAATGTCTCAATGCATTTTAAAGTTTTAATCTCTTAAAACTGCAGTAAGACTTTGGGGGAACCTTGTCTAATTTTCCCTATTCGTACATTGCTTTTTTTTTTTTTGTAATCTAACAGCTTTATTTTTCTGCAGGATTTTATTCCCTTGGTATGTATTTCACTTTAGATGTGCTTCTAATTCTATTGACTTTTATTTTGGGGGGGTGTGTCTGTCTGTCTGTCTGTGGCAATTGGGGTTAAGTGACTTGCCCAGGGTCACACAACTAGTAAGTGTCAAGTGTCTGAGGCCAGGTTTGAACTCAGGTCTTCCTGACTCCAGGGCCAGTGCTCTATCCACTGTGCCACCAAGCTGCCCAACTGTTTTATTTTTGTTTGAAAATTTGGGGATGATTTTGATTAATACTGTCAAATCAGTATTTTAGTGTTCATAAAATATATGCTGATACCTTAAGTTCTGTAGGGTTTGGGACTGGCAAGGCCACAATTATTGGGGACTTTCATATGAATATATTAGTAAATATCAACAAATCAATAAAAATTTCAATCAATATCAAAGATTTAAATCAATAAAGATTGACTTTACATGTGTCTATGCTGCTTGTGATTGTGGGATTGCTTGCAAGTTGCTGGTCTTCACTTCTTACAGCTATTCTCTGATTCTACTTCTGAACTCTCTGACTTAATAGATCTGGTTTCTTTCCTCATTTTAGAAATATTAACTGTATTCTGTATCATAGCTTCAAAGTATTCACTTGAAGTAGAATAAGAAAACCTGTTTATTTACAATTTTCTTTCGGCCTTGCTGTAATATAAAATTCCTGTCAACCACACGGTGTAATATGGTAACATTCTAATATTATATACTTTGATTCTTGGTACTGGGCAGAGGCAAAGAAGGACAAGAGATGGATGGACAGACAGACAGACAGATGGATATAGATGCATGCGTTCATAAATATATTCTCCAAGGAATTTACATTTGGCTCAGAAATGTTTGAGATGAGATTCAACACACCCTGCCTTTCATTTATACAACAGTTATGCAAGAGACATTCGTAACAAGAGTGTGTTGCATATATTTGTGTGTGACAGTTATTACTAGACTGGAAGACATAGTATGTCTGGAATTCAGCAAGACATTTGATAATCTCTTAGGATCCTTGTGGTCAAGAAAAAGAAAAGGTCTGATTGCTCCAGGCTTCAATCCAGAGGGCTAGGGATCAAACTCCACAGCTTGTGGCCCATGTGACCTTGGGCAAGTCATTTAACCTCTCAAGGCTCTGGGGTTTTGATCTTTAAAATGAGGGGATGGGCTTGGGTGATACTTAAGCTTTCCTCTAGCCAGCTCTAACAGTAGTTATACTACAGACAAGTATACTAGAAACTAGGTAAGCTGTGGTCTTGAAATGCAGTGGAAGGGGGAAATACCAATGGGATAAAAAACATGAAGAAAAATGAAGGTGAAAAACAACTGTCCTATAAAAAGTAATCTAAATATTCAAATAGGGAAGATCATATTGAGATGAGTCAGAATTATGGTAGGAAAAAAGTCAGTTCTCTGGCAATTGATGTGGTTTTGTTTTTCCTGTTAAAGTGAGTGAACTGAACTGTATTTAGGGAATAACAGTCACAACATTTGAAAGTTGGAAGGGCCTTCATCCAGCCATCTATTCCTGTCTTTATACAAAGGGTATCCTCACTGTAACATGTCCAACAAGTGATTAGTAGCCTGAATAACCGCATTAAGCACATTGCAGGGCACATAGTAGTTCTTTTCCTAAGTGCTTGCTTGATTGGGGTATAAAAAAGGGTGTGTGCGTGTAAAAAAAAAATAAATATATATTAAAAATGAGTAAATTTTAGGGAGTATGAATGTAGCAGCAAACAGTGTCAAGAGGCAATAGAATTTCAAATACCCCAGAAATACTAAGACTGTTCTTTCATGAGGTTCATGTCTATGTGAAGATAGGTCATAAGCTCATGGATTTAGAGCTTGCCATGGCCCAGCTCGAACCCAGCTTCTCTGACTTGTAATTCAGCATGCTGACTCTAGTGCTGAGCCAAGGGCCTGCAGGACTTATCCTTGTTTGATTTTTCATTTTTGTCCATTATTTGGATAAAGGCATATTTGGATGGCTTATTATATTTGTTCTTTAAATGTAGGTTGGGGAAGGTACAAAGTGATAACATTTCATATATTTTTAAAAGTGGATTCCAAGTATAGTATGTATTATATGTATGTACATATAGGTACATATGTGTGTACAGATATAGATATGTGTACATATTATTTTATAATATAGTATTCTAGGGGGCGGCTAGGTGGCACAGTGGATAGAGCACCGGCCCTGGAGTCAGGAGTACCTGAGTTCAAATCCGGCATCAGAGACTTAACACTTACTAGCTGTGTGACCCTGGGCAAGTCACTTAACCCCAATTGCCTCACCAAAAAAAAAAAAAAATATATATATATATATATATACACACACACACACACACACACACACACATATATATATATATATATATATATATATATATATAGTATTCTAGTAGTCATTGGTGGTGGCATGACCACTCAAAAAGCTTATTTCATCTTTGACTATATGAATAGAAGTTGTGTCCAGAATAGGTAGGTGATGCAGTGGATAGAGCATTGTACTGGAAATCAGGAAGACTCACCTTCCTGAGTTCCAATCTGACCTCAGACACTTAATAGCTCTCTGACCTTGGGCAAGTCACTTATGTTATTTCCTTTAGTTTTCTCATCCATAAGATGAGCTGGAGAAGGCAGTGGCAAAGCACTCCAGTATCTTTGCCAAGAAAACCCCAAATGGAGTCACTAAGAGACACAACCGGAAAACAACTAAACAACAAAACTTCCCAGAATAATTTTTTTAAAGGATATAAGTTTTCCTTTGTATCATCGTTGTGCTAGGTGCTTAAGCTATGAGTATAAGGAATGAAACAACCTCTGCTCACAGGGAGCTTACGTTCTAATGGGGGGAGTCAACAAGTATATCATTTAAATATAAACAGTATAAATGTAAACTAAGTACAGATTATTCTTAGGGAACACTAGCAATTGCAGGGATCAGAAAAGGTTTCATGTGAAATATGGTGCTTGATCAGCATATTAAAGGAATAAAAGAAATGACATTTCTACTGTTTATTTTATTTTGATGGTCAAAACACACCTGTACTCTTGCCTCTGGTTCTGGGGGCCACAATGTAAGAAGAGTGACAGGCTGGAACACATCCAGAATAGGGGGGAGTAGGAGAGAGAAGAGACTTCAAACCATTTCATATGAAAAATGTTTGAAGAAATAGTCTAGTTAGTCTAGACAAAAGACTCAGGGTAGGGGGTTGGTAGTAGAGAGAGGTCTTTAAATATTTGAAGGGTTGCCTTGTGGAGGAGAGAATAGACTTATTCTGCCTGGCTTTAAAGGGCAGAATTACAACCTATGAATGGAAGCTATGTGGAGGCAGATTGTATCTCAGTCTGATGAAGAAATTCCTAACAATTAGAACTGTCTGAAAATGGAATAGACTTCCTCATGGGGAAGTGAATTCTTCATTAAGAGAGACACTTCATCAGAGAGGCTCAATGACCTTTTGTTCATCACATAGGATCTTAGACTAGATAACTTCCAAAATTCTTTCTGTCTCTCAAGTCTATTATCTTTTTAATGAGAATAATACTAATTATGTGAAATAAAAGATGAAGATTGAATTCTTTTTAAAATTATCGCTCCCTCCCCTATTTGAGCAATTAACCATTCAATGAACATTTATTAAGTACCTACTATGTGTCCAGCAAAAACTCTCAGAGCACAGAGGTGTAGTCCAGCAAAATAATTTTCCAACATTGACCAGGTCTAAGTATGTAGGTTTCATTATGGATTTTAAGTCCATCATCTCTGGCAGAAGGTGGATATCTTGAATCATCTTCAGTCCTTTCAACATGTGATTTACTATTGCATTAATTAAATTAAAATTGAATCCTAAGAACATAGAGGATTGGTTTTAGGTGGCTATATGCATGCATGCATGCGTACATACAATAAAACTATTGAGTTTGGTAAGGAAAACACACATGATTCTTAAACGGAAGCAATTGCCTAGAAATGGCGTAAGTAGAGGCATTAGAATTCAATATTGATTGAAATTGTCCTAGACAAGGCAGAAAGCATCTGGAGAGGATGGTCAATATGGTGATTTTAACTAGATGACAAAACACTGAAAGAGAGGATCTTACTTTTCAGAAGAGGGAGATAACAGAGTTAAGGGACAGAAAGGGAAAGCACATCAAATGTGGTTCTCAAAGGACAAAGCACATCGATGACTGGAAGACTTAGTAGAGAGCACATCACTCATATGTTCAGCTTTTCTTTTTGTCCAGAGATGTGGTTTCATGGGTGTAGCATCCACAGACAAGGAAGTTCTTCCCACCTTTATAGATCATCACCTGCTGTGCAAATTATAATCAAATGTCTTGCTTGGGGTTATGCAGCCAGAATGTGTCAGGAGCAGAATGTGACCCAGGTTTTCTTGATTTGGAGGTCAGCTCACTCTCCACCATATAAAGCAGCCTCTCACTTGCCAACTACTGTCCCCCAAACTTCATTGGACTCCATATGAAAAATGTTGCTACTTTTGATTAGACATAGTGATATTTGTGTTTCTATTAAATATATTAGTGAATGATTTGTTTTAAATAACAAAGCTTAGATGTTGGTATTGGAAATCTCAGCACTACAAGAGATTATTTAGTGGTCTTCCAGGAGGACTGTGAAGTACCACTCCTGGTGGGATGGCCAAGAGAGAAGTGAAATGAGTGCAGATCTTGAGATTGAAGAAGCATTTGGGAAATTGGAGAAAGTAGATATGTTTTCTGTTTAGTTTATGCTTAATGAAGGAAGGGAATTAGCATTTAGACTTTCTGGGGTGAAAGATCCAAGAGTGTTCGAAACCTGTAATACCATTCTTTTTCTCCCAGGCATGAACAGAGAATTCTTGGTTTATGAAAATGCAGTGGGGGGTTATAAGGACAGAATTTATCTGAGCAGATAATCAAATTGATAATGCTAAAGAAACAACATTGAATATTTATAATCTAGCTTTGTTAGCTAAAAATCATCACCCATTATAAGTCAAGAGAGAAACAAGAGGGATGGGGCATGGATAGAGCAGGGAGGAAGGATAAAATTGATTTTAAAAATTGGCAATGGTATTATCAAATGATGATTAGAGGAGAAATATTTTTGATTCAAAAATTATCCAAGAAAGAGGGTTGCACATGGGACTAAAGTAGCAAACAGAAAAAGCTGATTGAAGATGCAGGCCAAATTAAATGTTAGAAGCTATAAAGAGGTTAGATTGGTCATCAAAAATGACAATGAAGTTAACCAGAATAAACACATGGCTTTAAAGGAAAAAATGGTGCAAATATACTGGCAGGACAGAAAAGGAACCAGATGGAAGTAACTAGGTGACCAAATGGAGGAGGGGAATGTTTAGATAAATGAAGCTGAAGGGAGGGATGTGATACAGATATTTAGGGGGCAAGTTTCCTGTTGTTCCAGCCAGAGAAAATTTAAACAAGTATAAAGCCTGGGAAAATACATTCAGAAGCTTCAAAACTTTGAAAGTAAATTTAAAGAGAACATGGTTTCATTGTTGTCAAAATAAACACCCCCAACCCATTATTTCAGCCAAACTAATTATCATGTGCCCAGGGCCTTAAAATCAAATATCAAACCTATTTTTAAAAATTAACTTTTTGTCTTTCCCATTTCCCTATTACCTATTTACCAAACATTTGTATTTGCCCTTGAACTGAATATTACTAAACTAACCCACAGATGTTTGTGTGTTTTCTTAACCTTGTGAAAATGGGCAGCATTGAAGGAGAAGAATAATATGGATGATTCTATATATCTGGGACTGTAGAAGTCTGTACAGATTTGTTCAGGGATTTAGACAGACATTTTTTTAACTTATGGCAACACAGTTTACTTTAAAATATTAGGTTCTACCACTAGTGGAGGAATAGGAAATCACAATAGTGCATAAAGGAGGAGCAATTCACTTTTAAGTCATGGTACCTGATGGAACCATTAGTGATTTATCCTGGCTTCTCCCATCTTATTAGTATTGAAATGTCAGGTCCCAGCTAGTATATATTTTATTTTCAGCAAAGTAGCTAATCCTTTTTGTGCCATGAAGAAGAAAATGTGAAACTCTACATCTCTCTGAACTGTAGTTACAGAAATGTATCATCTTGACTTTGTAGCTGCCCCAGATTTCTAAAGTGCTTATTTTAATTCTCTTGAGTGAGTGGGTTAGGCAACAGATAAGAAGCAATAGTGGATTAACCAATCAAGTATTTATTAAGCCCCTTCTGTGTACCAGGTACTGTAGCTACAAAGATAAAAATGAAACCATGCCTGCCCTCATGGAATTTATATTCTATCATAACACAGAAAATATGTATGATGATTGGAGAAGATATATGGAAAACATATATAAGTTTTTATGTTGAAGACTTTTGTGCTGACCCGAATATAGCAATCCTATGGACAGAGGTGTTAGGAGTATTTTGTAAGATGAGAGCAACACCTCTTTCATACCAAATATCAAGCCCCCACCCCTCAGCCTTCTAATTGACTTGGAACTAATTGCTGGAAAAACGAGAGGGCAGTTTGGAAGAAACTAGGTGTAGACCAACATCTCACACCATATACCAAGATATGGTCAAAATGGATAAATGATTTTGATATAAATGATGATGTCATAAGTAAATTAGGGGAGCGTGGGAAAATGTCCCTCTCAGATCTATGAGTAAGGGAAGAATTTATAACTGAACAAGAAATATAAAGGATCATCAAATGTAAAATGGATAATTTTGATGACATGAAATTTAAAAGGTTTTATACAAATAAGACTGTTGCAACTAAAATTAGAAGGAAAACAGGAAACTGGAGGGGAGGATGTTTATAGCAAGTTTTTCTGATAAATACCTCATTTCTCAAATATATAGGCTGGGGGCAGCTAGGTGGCACAGTGGATAAAGCAGCAGCCCTGGATTCAGGAGGACCTGAGTTCAAATTCAGCCTCAGACACTTGACACTCACTAGCTGTGTGACCCTGGGCAAGTCACTTAACCCTTATTGCCCCACAAAAAAAAAACAACCCAAAAATCAAATATATAGAGAACTGAACCAAATTTATAAAAAAATAAAAGCTATTCTCCAATTGATAAATGGTAGAGATATGATAGGCTGTTTTCAGAAGAAGAAATCAAAGTTATCAATAAATGCATGAATAAATGATCTAAATCACTATTAGAGAAATTTAAACTCTGAGATACCACCTCTCACCTGTCAGATTTACATTGAATTCCAAGGTAATGAAGAAACATGTTATGTTTTCTCATAAATTAACTCTAATCCTGACCCAGATTTTGAAAACTTTTTCCATTAATTTGATCTCCTTTCTCAGGCTCATTTCATACTGGTTCATAATAATATTTATTCACAACAGCATACAATACATGCATATATGTATACATACATATATGTTAGTGGTGTTTGTATGTACACATATACACACAAATGCCACAAAGTGACAGATTCTTGAGCCATCGTAATTACCTTTCAAACTCCAAAATTCTCTTCCCTCACTTGTAAAGATACAATAACAAAATCCAAAATCTCAGTGAAAGGGATGATTGAAGTTGGGATTATATATACAAAACAGAGATCTAGATAGATAAATAGATAGGAGTTGGGGAGGGGTGGGTTAGGAGAGGGGAAGGGAATAAAATAAGTATTTATATAGCAGTTACTTTATTCCAGACACTATGCTAAAGCATTTTACAGAAATTATCTCACTTGATCTTCACAACAACCCTGAAAGATAGATGCTGTTATTATCCCCATTCTACAGTTGAAGAAAATAAGGCAAACATGATTAGTGACTTGCCTGGGGTCACATGCAATAAATTGTCTAAGGCTGGATTTGAACTCATATCTTCCTGAGTCCAGGCCCTGTGCTTTATCCACTGGTACAAGCTGCCTCTCCGTAAAGACCTCAGAAGATGGCACTTGAGTCTGAGCTTTGAAGGAAACTGGATCTTGAGAAACAGAGATCCCCTATAGAAAGACACAGATTTTGGGAATGTGTGTAAGGTTCAGCAGTGGGCCAGTTTGGCCAAACTGTAGCCTGAAGGAAAAGAACTAATGAACAATAAAAGCTAGAAAAACAGGCTGGAGCCTGACAGGGGATTTAAATGCCAAACAGAATACCCCAGAGGCAATAGGGAGCCATTAGAGATGATTGAGCGAGGAAATGGGAGACAGATGCAAGTGCTGTTGTAGAAATAGAATAGACCAGACTTGGCATCCAATCCAGTTCATTATGTATCATGAGGGAGAGTGAGGAATTGAAGGATAATTTGTGAGCTTGGGGTATTAGAAGTATGACAGCACCCTCAACAGAAGGATGGAAATTCAGAAAAGGTCATGAATTTGAGGGAATGATAATGACTCCATTTTGGATACGTTCAGTTTGATTTCTCCGTGCTGGAGAGGTGTCAGACATGCAGCCCATGAACATCAAGTGCAACTAGAACCAGATTTATATGATGGGAAGAATGATGAATTATCATAGCTTTAGAGGTGAAAAGAACAATACAGGCCATGTAGTCCAACCCTCTCATTTTACAGATGAGTAAATCAAGGTCCAGAGAGGTTAAGTAATTTGTCCAAAAACACACAGTAGATGACAAAGTTTGGAATAAAAACAACCACCAAAAATTCCTCAGGGTCTCATATGTATAATGCCTGATATTCAAACATGTGTGGAGAAACTCTTTGGGCTGTTTGTTTTAGTCCAGCTTCTCAACTGCAAACATACAAAGAAAATGTGTTAAGAGTATTCAGGGGGCAGCTAGATGGCGCAGTGGATAAAGCACCGGCCCTGGATTCAGGAGTATCTGAGTTCAAATCCGGCCTCAGACCCTTCACATTTACTAGCTGTGTGACTCTGGGCAAGTCACTTAACCCCAATTGCCTCACAAAAAAAACAAAACAAAACAAAACAAAAAAAAGAGTATTCAGCAGCCTAAATTTAAACTACCACTTTTTAATATTAGCATAACACCCTACATTATGGGGGTAGAGTGTAGCATACTTTTTTCCAGTCTGAATTTCCAGCGTGTGTTTTAGAAAAGTAGTTATGAAGGAATCCCTACAACATAAGTCAGCTTTAGGCTTGGTATTCAAGACAAGGAACAATATGACATCATACCTTTGACTAAGTCAAGACCCACACTGCAAATCTAAACCATGACCTGACAGGCATTTGAAGAAAGAATGAAGGCGGGGAAGGATGAAGTTTGCCCTTGGCATTCCCATCAAGATAGGACTTCTTAGCCCCATAAACCACAATTTCTTATATTCTATTTATTTTCTCTGAGTTTACTAGCAATAGGTTTTATATATAGATGATTTGGGAATTTTTTAAAGCAACATACAAAATGTAAGTTAATATATAATGTTTTAAAAAGTATTTTCTCTAGTATGTCCCTGTGAGTTAGAAAGTGTGAATGTTATCTCCATTTTGCAGATGAGGAAACAGGCAGTCACTTGCCCATGGCCACATATAACTAATAAATGTTGGAGCTAAATGCAAATTAATTACTCCTCTTCCTATATCTTGCTGCCTCAGATACAGTCCCCTGATATCACGGAGCTCTCAGACTAAGAGGCAGATGGGGATATGGACAAGTTGGTATTTGATCAGCTAAAAAACTGGCTATTGCTTAGTGAGGTCATGTTATGGCTTTAAAAAATGTTAATTTGTAACCCAAGGTAAATCTCTAGGTAAACACATTCAGTAGTAACTATGATATGCATGAATCAGAGCTACTGGAAAGAGGTAGATAGGCAATAGACTAAGTGTCTATGTCTGGGAAATCTCTGGGCGGTCCTAAGCATTGCAGGGAGAGGGTAAGACCACAGGCCTGGACTGGTTTAGGCTGGCCTTTAGATAGCAACCAAGTGATGGATAAGTACATCCTGTCTTCCCCATCATTGGCATTTGGATGTGATGTGTTAAAAACACAATTGCAAAGTTATTGGCAGTGTTAGATGTGATATGCCTGTGTTCTTCTTCTTAGTTCTTAGGGAAAACTTTCTGTGCTTAAAGGTAAAACTTTACATATGCTTGAACTCTACTACCTTATTTAAATACAGACACTGACCATAAATAAAGGTCATTTTTCCCTGTAAATTAAGTATACTGATTAAATTAAAATAAAATTGTCTCACTACTTTAATTTTAATTTTATTTTGCTCATATAAAATGGCTCACATATACTCAATGCTTCTGGGGTTTTGTGATCTCATCAATCTGGGCACTCACTTTGAATATACAGATTGCATCTTCTTCATTCCTGCCCATCTTATGTGATTCCCTTAAATCCACTCCAACCAGTGTTCAAGGGACCATCTTCTAAAACTGCCCAGATACTAACAAGCTATTAGTCAGTTATCACCAATGACTGACCCTCCTCTTCCTATTATACATCTCTGATGACATTCTGAATCCTGTTTCTCTAAGGCAGTTCTTTGCCTGTAATTTGTTAGAGCCTGCTCATTTCCAGTGTTCTCTCTCCATTGGCCTTTGGGTGACCCTTACCTTTAATTTTTTCAGGAACTTGTGAATAATAACTAACTGTGACTAACAGCCATATAGCAGTATGAAAGAATTCTATTGTTAAAAAATATGGACCTTTGTTTTAGGAGAGAAGCTTGGAGGTCATTAAAAGATAATTTTCCAAGGCACTCTAATCTGTTTCCTTCCTTCTATTCAATTCTACACCCAACTAATTTTCCATGCACATTATCTGCCTGAAATATATGTACCGATGGATAAATTCTATGTGTTGCTCATCCATCTGAAAATGATGGTCTGGACACTAAAAATTCTTCATCCACTTGGTTTTTCCTGTGTGGGTAGGCTGTACTCTTTTGAGTAATTACTTAGAAAGGTCTACAGTGTGTCTGTGCTTAATGATTGTGAAATAATGTCATTTGCAAATAGGAACATCTGGAAGACCTTGCCATCTATAAGAATCTCTTTTCACTTTGGACTCAGGGCTGTGCATCTTCCATGAATAATGGGGAAATTCCTTATGTCTCAATTAATATTAGTAATCAGAGGGCAGGTGGATAACAGACTGCTGATTCAGTAATTATTCCCACATTAGTAACCAGTGCTTTCCTATTATAATGTAATGAGAGTGTGTGTCTGTGTCTGTGTCTGTGTACACTGTTTGTTGCTGCCATGTCCAGTGTCTTTAACCTTACTCTTCAACTATAATTTCTACTTTATTTTTTATTCCCCTCCATTAGGAGTATCTCACAGAGTTCTTCATAGAATTTTGCTACTTCTTTATACTCTGCATCAGATGTAGGTACATAAATTATATTCATATTCCTGTGTGGGTGTTTTGTTTTGTTTTTTTTATAAATGCCCCATGAAATTTTTTTTGTTGTTTTTGTTGCCTTTGGACATCCCATAAAATTAATTTATCTAAAATTAATTATCTCACAGAGAACTCAAGCATCTTTTTATTAGTTACAATTTTCTTTTGTCTTCTAACTTCATTTATAATGAGATTGTCAAGATTGATAATATTTTTTTTTTAATTCATTTGATCCATCTGTCCTTGCTAACTATCACCCTCTATCTCTTTTCCCTTTTCTGGCTAAACTCTGAGGATGCTGTGTCTATTAGATGCCGCCACTCTCCTTTTTATTCACTCTGGCTTCTGACCTTATCTTTCAACTGAAACTACTTTCCCCAAAGTTACCAGTGATTTCTTAACCACAAAATCTCATGGTCTTTTCTCAAATATCATTCTTCTTGACCTCTTTGTGCCTGACACAGTTGATCACCCATTTCTCCTTATACTTTCTTTTCTTAGGCTTTTGCAATTGTACCCTTGCCTGCTTCTCCTTCTACCTGTCTGACCCTTCCTTCTCCTCCTTGGTCTCCTTTGCTAGATCTTCATCTAGGTCACACCTACTAAACCAAGGGTAACCCCAGGGCTTTGTCCTGAGCCGCCTTCTCTTCTCCCTCTATCCCACTCACTTGATGATCTTATCAGCTCCCATGCATTCACCCACCATTGCTTTGCAAATAATTCTTAGATCTACTTCTCCAGCTCTCACCTCTCTCCTGACATCCACTCACCCATTACCAGAAGTGTGTCCTTTGGTTGGTCTTTGGACAGGAATTTCACATTTCTCTACTGAAGACTAAGTTGTGGTTTCTAGACAGTCTGAAATCTTTTTTGTTTAGTACCCTTCATCCCAGCTCTTGCTCTTTGGCCACCGTCATTTCCATAAGGGAAGTGGAATACACAGGATCAAGGGCCATTTTGAATTCGTTTGTTTGTTCATGGGTTGCTGTGGCCAGCCTACTTGAGTTGCTTTTCTTGAAGCCTCTGCAGCATAATAGAACAAGCCAGAACTTGTACTCTGGTAGCCTCCATGCCCTGATAAGCTATCCAAATACGATTTTGATCAGGTACTTCTATACCTTCCCCCAAAACGTGTTGATCTTTGAATCTTTGTATAAATATGTATTGTTTGTGCCAAGAGCAATAGCCTCGTAAATTAGGCTAATTCTTTTTTTTTCTTTTTTTTTCCCCCTTGAGGCAATTGGGGTTAAGTGACTTGCCCAGGGTCACACAGCTAGTAAGTGTTAAGTGTCTGAGGCCGGATTTGAACTCAGGTTCTTCTGAATCCAGGGCTGGTGCTTTATCCACTGCACCAAATTCTTTCTTAAAAGGTATTGTAATTATCCTCAGTGGTTCACTAGCTATGGTGACTAAAGGCTCAGGCTATTGACATCACTTCCTCCTCACCCAAGGAGAAAGTATCCATGAGGAGGACCTTCACGTGCCATCTCCAGTGCTTGCCCCTGATGTACCATGATGTACAGCTTTCATATACCCTTCCCTTCTCTCACCTGACACTGCCAAGACCCTAGTGCAGGCCCTCTTCATCATGAAACAGTGTAGTTTCACTCAGTTGATTCCTCTCAAGCTGTCTAACTGTGTTTTCTTGGCAAAGCTACTGCAGTGGTTTGCCATTTCCTTCTCCAGCTTATTTGACAGATGTGAAAACTGAGGTATACAATTTTAAATGACTTGCCCAGGGTCACACTCAGGGAAATGAGTCTTCTGGATTCCAAGCCCAGTGCTATATCCACTTTGCCACATAGCTGCCTCAATGCTTATCCTTGTTAAATATCTTTTTTTTCTACTGTGGCTAAATTAAGCTCCTGTTGTTCAACTGTTGCATGACCTACACGTGTCTCATTTTGTTCCAATATTGAACATAAGCTACCAGAGCTTATGTCTTGAGTCAGGCCCAGGCCAGAACATACTTTGATTATAAAAAGCTTGCTTGTGCAGGATGATGTATGTGGAAGTGAAACAAAAACTTCAGACCACATCAGAAAATTGTTGTGTAGTTATCACTATTGTGTATCGTTGCTATGCTACAGCCCTGTGTTACAGGATTCTCAGAATTTTACCATGTTTTAGGAAAAAATCTTAAAGTAACCAAGTCAAGAATAATTTAGAGTTTGTTTTTTCTTCAAAACACACATTACTAAGGAAGCTCTAAGAAGCTTGTGTTCAGCTAAGTTTAGCAGCCCCCAGCTAAGTTGCTGATACTCGGTGGCATCTGGGATAAAATTGTATATTATGGTTTTCTCCAGAGTAGTTATTTATTCTTTTGTGGATACTGAAGTTGGAGTGAAATAGTAATACATAGTTGGGGTCCTCTGCCACTTTGCTTCTGAAAAATCTGAAGCTATATTTATAATGTGCTGTTTTCCCCCCAAGAAAAAGCAAGACAGGCCCTCTAGTGGCCAGGCTTCTGGAAATAGTGCAGAATACCTGGAAATAAGTGTGGTGAACTTGTTTCATTGTCTAACCTCGCTTTACTAGTGTAATACAAGTTCCCTTAATGCCCTGAGTCTGAGTTTCTTCATCCATAAAATGAAGGAGTTGCACTAGAAGGCCTCTAACTCTATGCTCCTATGGTCATTTGTATCTTAAAGTCTTAGGGAATTGTCTGGGAAAATGAGTAATTAAGTTATTTCTCCAGCATCACAGAAGGTAGTGTATATCAAAGGTCAATCTTGATTTTTCTGGGACTTCTTGATTCTCCATCAATTATACTACCTCTCTTGCTGTCAGAAATTTGTTAGTATTATGATGTGATGATTTACTTTCATTTATATCCTTTTGAAAAGATTTTTGCAACTTTGGATAAAATTTCATGTTTAGCATGAAATGCTAAACATGTTTTGGTTTTGTTTTTTTGATGTGAGCTCTTAGTGTGAGAATCTTTGACCAGCCTCTTTCTCCTTGGATTTTCCCCCCTCTTTTTTGAGATGTTTGGGGACCAGAGTAGATGGGGAGAATAATTGTGGTCCAAATTTTGGAAGGTGAATATGATGGGACCTAAAGTGACTTATATCAGACATGTCAATGGAGTTAACATGTAGCCCACAAAACTCGCAAGTGCTGCCCTGAACTAGATTAAAATGTAATTGGGAAATTTTTAACAATAAATAAAAATACAATTAAACAGATAACATTTTTAAACTATAGATATTTTTAAATAGAGCCAAATATTGTTTAAACTCAAGTCAGTTTAAACTCAATATGTGACCCCACAGGTATCCTTATATAGAGATTAGTGTCCCCATTTCCATTTGAGGTTGACACCACTGGCTTTTATAAGTAAGACTAAAGTGACTAGTATGAAACCTGCTTTAAGAATAGTATACATGTTCAGGTTTGTTTTCCATACAATTAATTTAAGGCTCAGATTAAACTAGAACTGTAAGACTTAAGTAACAATGATGACAAAACCCCTACATTATTTCTCTTATGAAAGTCAACTTAAGGGGAAAAAAAAGGTTCTACCTATGTTTAATTTGGCGGAATGGGAGACAATTTATGAGCCATGTGACTTGTATTATAGTGTAGAATGGCTAAAACCAGGAAATACACAAGTTTGTAGCTGCAAGGAGCATCTTCTTAGAAGTGCTCGTGTATTTTTCGCTTACTCCCATTGCCAGTTTAAAAATAGTAGGAACTTTCAAATAAGACTGCCCAACTGATACCAAGCCTGCTCTTCAGATCCTGCCCCTACTCCCCAGGCATCTCAGAAAGAGCAGCTCTTCATCTCTTGACCAAAGCAAGCATCTCACTGAGTGCCCAATAAAGAAAAGCATTGGACTTAGATCAAAAGTTTCAGAACCTTTCTAAAAGTAAACTCTATAACTGATGACATGATGAAAAACCATTTTGGAGTGGCGGAGGAAGAAGTCAGCAACCACATAGATGTGAAAAGTACATAACATAATAAAACATTTCATAAGTAAAGGAAATTCCCAAGGTGGAATAGCAGAAAATATGCTGGACTTGGACTTCCTACTTTTGTGGCCTTCGGTAAGTCACTTAACTGCCCCGAGTCTTAATTTCTTCATCCATAAAAATGAAGGAGTTGCATTAGATGACCTCCTCTCTTTTGGAGGGGTCATATACATTTTCATAATATGACATTTTCTCTCTCCCTAAGTAACTTAGCAAAGGACTATAGAATATTTTCCTCATTTCACAGTGGTAGAAGCAGGTAAGTATTCATTTCCATACTCTGACCATGCCAACATATAAATAATTTGCAGCAAGTTCCAGTTTATTCAACTATCGTAGGAATGCAATGTTATGGTTAATTAAATAATTCCATTATCTGAGAGTTACTCTATTTACCATGCATGGATTGTTAGAACTGGAAATGGACTCTTAAAGATCATCTAGTTCAGCCCCCTTCTTTTATAGATGAAGAAACCACAGTACAGGAATTCATGCTGAAATTATATTGAACATAATTTAACCTTTATTGATTGGAAAGTTATATAAGAATCCTTAGTGCCTCAGGGTTATTATTATGAACATCGGTCTTCATAGAGGACTAGGAGAAAAATCTATTTAAAATTTAAGATCGTTTGGGCTCTGGAAGAAATGGGCATTTGCTACATTAAAGTAGCTTTTCATTCTTCCAGTGGGTTTTGAAGTATGTGGCTGCTTGATGGTATTTGGTGCACCCCCTCTACCAGCCCCACCACCTCCCTTTTCTGTGATCACGTTATAACCCACTTGTGTGTTTTTGTTTTGTGTTTTTTTTTTCCCCTTACAGCCCAGTGACTTCTCCGTATCTCTTAAAGCATCAGGGAAGAACAAACATTTCAAGGTGCAGCTTTCGGACAATGTCTATTGCATTGGACAGCGTCGGTTTCACACTATGGATGAATTGGTGGAACACTACAAAAAGGCACCTATTTTCACCAGTGAACATGGGGAAAAATTATATCTCATCAAAGCACTTCAGTGACATTAAAGGGGGGCTAGGCTGCCTAGTCCGCTTCTCACTAAACGCCTAGTCCGCTTCTCACTAAACTACAGGCCTTAGGTCCAACATTCACCTATACAAAGCAGAGCTGACCTCCTACCTGATACAGTCCCAAACCTAGGGCTCTTGCCTCCCAGAGGGCTTTGCTCTATCAGGTGGTTTGTCCTTGATTTGGGGGTTTTGGTTCATTTGCCTAGTTTGTCTTTTTTCCCCTCCTGTTCTGTTTGCTTCCCCTCAGGTTAAAAACTTAAGTGACCATTATCAGTACTCACTTCCATGCCTGAGTTCTAAAGCCCCTCTCCCTCCCCAGTTTACAGAATTTGGAGATGAGAGAGGGAGGTGAGTTTGGTTTGCTTTTGTTCTTTTCAATTGGAAACAGTGTTAATCTGTTCAAATTGTTCATGCTGACAGAACTCTTAGTTAAGAGACATTGGGCACAGTTTGAATGCACTGAAGCTACAGCTAATTAAGTGAAATATAGTAGACATAAACAGTTGTGGCTGAGTTCTGTAGCTCTTCGCTTACCAGGTAGTGTATGACAAAAATTCCTAGGCTCTAGAAGCACTCTATGCTGTATTCTGCTATTACATTGCCTCCTTCACTCTATATAAATAGAGTATACCAATTAAAGCATTTTGTAATAGGACTTCTTCAACTACTATGGTAAGATTGTAGTAAAAGAAATCTATCTAGTGTATTTTGGTCTGTGGTTGCAACAAAGAGAATTTCCTTGAAAGCTGATTTGCAAGAGAGAATCAGTAACTTATAAAGACTGAAGGTTTTGGTAATCTATACAACCAAATGTGCCATCCGCATAATCCTTTTTCCTCTTGCCCTTCTGCTTGTTTGAATTTAACGATTATGTATTTAATTCTCAAAATAATATGTATCTGTAGCTGTTTGTTGACACTAATGCAGATGATTACAAAAAAAAAACCTGATCTTTTGGGGAAGGGGGGCTACCAACACTATATATATATATTTACATATTTATATATGTATACATATATATATATATATATATTATTTGCTTTACAGGGAAAATTCTTCAGGGTTTACAAAAGATGATGTGATTGGTAGTAAGGACACACAGAATGTTTATGAAGAAAATGCATTTTCTCTTTTCTTTACATTTAAACTTCTTTATAGTTTAAATATACAGTCTTGAGATGGCACATTCCTGAGATTGAAGAAGGGGTCTTGAGATCCCCTAAAATTGCATACACAGTTTTTTTGGATATTGTAATAAAAAAGGTATTATGTCAAGACCGAGTATGTGTCTTTATCTCAGCACTCAGATTCAACCATAGCAGTGAATGAATACTAGACTTGCCAATTACTTGGGGCCTGAATGGTTTAGAAGAAAAATTTTTAAAGAGTTTTAGTGCCTTTGCTATGTTATATTATAATGTGCCCTTTTTCTGATTATGGTATTGTTATGTTGAAATAATAAACAGTGAAATTATTTTTTAAAAAAGCTACTATCTCAGTTATCACCTAAGCTTGCTGTTTTTACTAATCAAGATATTTGCCATTTTATCAAAGCTGGTGTTACTCCAGTGTTTACAGTGGTATTTTTCCTACTTCCCAGGTTTGTTTTGAGGATTAAATTAGATAATATTTGCAAAGTGCTTAGCACAGTTCCTGGTATGTGGTAGGTGTCTAATGTATGCTTGTTCCTCTGCCTTCTCTCCCACTCCTCAACCTTGGCTTGTACAACTTCGCATTTAATGCATATCCTCCCCAGTAAAAACTATACTATAGCTCTTTGTCATGGACAATCAGTATTATAAATGGAAGATTCCTTCGCGATGAACCTAGCTACATATGGACATCCACCTTTTGTAGGCAAGTAAAACACCCCTTTAGCACAGTATCTCTGGAAGACCTGTTTACACCAATGGTTAATTAACTGAGATTAAATATTTTACTGATAAGGTTGTCTTTTACTATATAGCCAGAATCATATAAGTTTTCTCTAAATAGTGAGTTCCTTTGGTGTATTTATAATATGATTTGATTTACATATGTAGGACATTGTTAGATAGACTTCTTAGTTTACAAGATTGTAGGGGTTATAAGGTGGAGCTGGTCTCTTCCCTACCCAAATTATTGTAGATCCTTCTGATGGCTAGAAAAAGAGCCACCAGTAAGACTTCATTTAGCATTTATTAACCACCTGCTAGGTGCTTGGCACTGTGCTAGGTGCTGAGGATACAAGAACAAAAGTAATACAGTCCTTGTTCTCAAAGAGCTTACTTTCTCCTGGAGTAGTATGTATACAGAATATGTACAAAATAGGTATAAGGATATTTTAAACAGAAAACACTAGTGATAACTGGTAGTGGGGTGGGGGGGAGTGGGAGAGTGGGAAGGTAAACATGAAAGGTATGTAAGAAGGTTTCATTTGAGCTGAAGAAACAGGATTCTGAGAAACAAAATGACTTGGCAATTAAAATAGAATTATTTGCAATCTTATATGAATTATAAGATACTAACCCTGCCAACTCTCTCAACACCCTTGATTATTCATCATAACCAGGTCAATTCAGCCTCAAGGCCTAATTAATGAAAGTGGAAAAGTCCACTCTCCATAGTAAGGGGAAACCTATCTTGCTATTAGATGGCTTTCTTTGACAGTTCTCTTAAATTTATCCTTCCCATGAATAAAGTAGGTTCGTACCTGACTCTCCCAATAGGGAGTAAGCTACTTGAGTCCGGAGAGTGAGTCACATTTGTCTTTGTATCCTCGATACCTACAGTGGTATCCAGCACATACTAGCTGATTTATTGTTGCTGATTAAAGTCTTATGGGTACCTAATGTTCCAGCTGTCAGAAGGATTGTAATATTTGGGTGGGGAAGAGATTATATCCCCACTTTACTACTCAAACATTTGGTTTAATGCTAGCACTTAGGCTTTCTTAAGCACCTCACCTGAAAAATACACTCTTAGGCACTGTTTCTTCAGGAAGAAATGTATGTATTAACAGTCATCTTAAACTTTAATACCAGGAGGCAAAGCCATCCTCAAGGTTCACCCTTAAATTTTACTTTATGTAGACAATTTTCCTGCCTTCAAGAAATAATTTCCAATGTCAAACTCTCTGTAGCTACATGCCCATATTAGGCAGAACTTGATTAAAATGTAATTGGGTAATGTTGAACAATTTTTTTAAAAAATACGTATGACCTAGATAATGTTAATTTGTGGTTTTATGATAGAGGGAAGTTAGACTTATATTAATCTCTCAAATGATAGCTCATTAATCAAGAATGACCATACCAGGTACTCTTAATGAAGAACTTGAACTCTAGGGGGTCTTTTCTTCTATGCCTTCATAGAACTTTATCGTTAAATCATGAAAGCTAAATCCACATTTGGTTGTGAAGACTATATCTTTGCCCCAACTGCTTTCCTTATCCCAATGGCCTTATTAGATCGTTCATTATATACCAGTGGGAAAGAATGTTTCCATCTTTGAGGAGATTTTCAGTTACCACCAACAATTTTCTGTGTCAACAATTTCATATCTTCACCTGGTTCTCATAGCAGACAGCAACTAAATGTTACTACTGTAATCACAGGTGAGTGGGGGTAAATGTCTTTCTATGACATAGGGAGACTCAGGACTAAAAAGTCTTTCTAGAACCTTGGCTGCCTCGAAGGAGTCATCAGATAAGAAGTCACATCTTTGAAGATACTGGTAAGTAGTAACTGGAGTGACGCAGAGGGTCAAAATGCTTATTAATGAATTAGATCAAAGTTAGTGGCATCACATATAGCATGCACATATACATATATATATACACGTGTGTGGGTGGGTGTGAAATCTCATTTGTTCCTCACTACAGCTCTGTGAAAGTAGGTATATTATTATTCTTCCCATTTTACAAATGAGGAAACTAAGTCAAGTGACTTATCCAACAAGCATGTACAAGTATGTGTTATAAGGATTTAATCCTGGGACTTTTTTTTTTTTTTAGTGAGGCAATTGGGGTTAAGTGACTTGCCTAGGGTCACACAGCTAGTAAGTGTTAAGTGTCTGAGGCCGGATTTCAACTCAGGTACTCCTGACTCCAGGGCCAGTGCTCTATCCACTGTGCCACCTAGCTGCCCCTAATCCTGGGACTTCTTGATGCCTAGGCTGATTTTCTGTCTACTATGCCATGCTAACTCTCAATGACTGGCAATATAATATTAGCACTAGGAGTAGCCGTGGAGATGAACTAGTCCATCTTCCTACAGGACTTGCCCAAGTCATACAGCTAATAGAGGAAGCATTGGCTATATGTTAAATGTTGGGGACACAAATTCGAGCAAGATAATCCTAGCTCCCAAAGAGCTTACATGCTAAAGGGGGAAAGAAACACGTAAAAGGAAGCTAAAGAGAGTACTAAGCGGAAGGGTTGTGCAATAAATAGGCTGTACAAGACAAGGAGGAAGGAGAAAAGGAATTCAGAGTAGAGTTATAAGTGAAGTTCAACATGGCCCCTTCTGAAGTGACAGTCAGGACTTGAACCTAGGAATTTTTATGCTGCTGACCACTAGGCACATTGTATCACGATGCCTCATTTGCGTAAAAGGTGCACATGACAAGTTTGAGAGTTAAAAGAGATCTCAGCAGTTATCTAGTTCAAAGCCATTCTATAATGTACCCAACCAGTGATCATCTAGTCTCTGCTTGAAGATCTTCAAGGTGGGGAACCTTTTGAGACAGCCCATTTTGCTTTTGGGTTTCTTTTTGTTTTATTGACACTCTTGTTTTTACATTACAAATATTTTCCATGGCTGCCTTCCATGCCTGGAATGCTGTCACTCCTCTACTACAAATGCTGACCTCCTTGGCTTCTTTAAGTCCCACATAAAAACCTTCCTTCTACAGGAAGTCTTCCCTAACTTCTATTAATTCCAAGCTCCTTGAGGGCAAGGACTACCTTTTGCCTCTTTTTGTATCCCAAGTGCTTCTCACAGTGCCCAGCACATAGTGGGTACATTTTTTTGCGGGGTGGGGGTGGGTGCAATGGGGGTTAAGTGACTTGCCCAGGGTCACACAGCTAGTAAGTGTCAAGTGTATGAGGCTGGATTTGAACTCAGGTACTCCTGAATCCAGGGCCGGTGCTTTATCCACTACACCACCTAGCTGCCCCCAAGGGCACTTTTTTTTTTTTTTGGTTTTTTTTTTTTTGCAGGCAATGGGGGTTAAGTGACTTGCCCAGGGTCACACAGCTAGTAAGTGTCAAGTGTCTGAGGCCGGATTTGAACTCAGGTACTCCTGAATTCAGGGCCGGTGCTTTAACCACTGCGCCATCTAGCTGCCCCCCCCAAGGGCACTTTTAATAAATGTTTATTAATGAATGTTTCATCATTAAATCTTTGGAATCATGGATGGTCATTTATATGGATCATAGTTCTTAAAACTTTTAAAGTTGCTTTTCTATGGTATATAAATTATTCTGGTTCTGCTCATTTCATTCTTTTATCAGTTTATAAAAGTCTTCAAAATTGTTCACTTATAATGTTGATGTTTTAATATAAATTCTTATTGTTCTAGCATATTATTCTGCATCAGTTCATGTGTTTTTCATTGTCTCTGACATAATTTATTTCCTCATTTCTTACAACACAACAGTATTCCATCACATCACAATTTATTCAACCATTCTTCATTTGCTACACAAAAAAAGAGCTATTTTAAATATCTTTGTACATATAGGATCTTTTCCTGTTTCTTCTGTCTCTTTGGGCTATAGGACTAGCAGTGGTATAACTTGACCTAAAGGTATGCACACTGTTCACTCACTTTTTGTGTGTGATTCCAGATTACTTTCCACAATGGTTATACCCATTCACAAGGCTGCCAACAGTGCATCCATGTGCTAAAAGTCTCACTTCAACAGTACATAAGGAACTAATTCAAATTTAGAAGAATTGACAAATGGTTTAAAGTCATGACCATGCAGTTGTCAAGGGAAAAGGTCCATTCTACTTTGGGTTATTTCTGTCTAAATTGGCTTCTTTTGCAACTTCTACCTTGGTAGAAAACCTAACTTACTCCTAGTTTTGTTCTCTAAGGCCAAACAGAAGAAGTCTAGATTTCTTTTACATGTCAGCTCTTCAGACATTCGAAAAGTTACCATACCATGTCAAGGTCTTTCACCATCCTCATTTTCTTCCAGCTTTTCAATGAAATACTTAAACTGTGGTGTCCCTGATTTCTTCTTTCCTTCATCCCTCCAGATATT
This sequence comes from Dromiciops gliroides, assembly GCF_019393635.1. Taxonomy (NCBI): domain Eukaryota; kingdom Metazoa; phylum Chordata; class Mammalia; order Microbiotheria; family Microbiotheriidae; genus Dromiciops; species Dromiciops gliroides. The sequence goes on along the minus strand of NC_057863.1, from coordinate 184,712,459 downwards.
CAAAAAAAGGAAAGACTTTTTAAATTTTTATTTGCGACAAATTGATCATTTTCTGCCAGTTTAAGAAAAATAGGACCCTACTGACTAATACTCAGTTCAGTCTCTTCTACAGAAACCAGACTATCTAATGCAGGAGGACTTTTCATTCTTTGACCAAGAACTGGTCAAAGAATGAAAAGTCCTCCTTCATTCACTTTTGTTCTGCTGAAAAGGTCCCTCCCTTCCCTGATCTGGGATTCCTTGATCCCTTCTTTAAGCTGGGACTATCTTCATAATTCTCCTTAGGTTTAGAAGGAATTTATAGGCATCGGAGGTGTTTAATGCATATTTGTTGAATAAATGGGCTTGTGTGGACTTTAGCTCCTCAACCTTTCCCCTGCCTTCTAAAATCTAAACTTAGCCTTTCTAAGTTAGCTTTGCTTTTGACTCTATCTCTAACAACTTTTAGAGTGTGAGCTCTGTAGAGAATGATGGGAACAGACTTCAGATGATAGGTTTAAAATAAATAGGGAACTTGCCCCATCCTTTCCAAAGCAATAATTGTGCAGTAGAAAGAACTCTCTGGAATCAGAGGGTCTGGGATCAAATCCTACCTCTAACACTGTTTTACCTTAGCCTCAGTTTCCTCATCTGTAAAATGAGAAGGTTAGACTAGATGGCCTCTGAGGTCCCTTCCAGCTATAGATCTATGATCTTATGACCTGTACCCTCTTTTTCATCCCTACCTGCTTTTTCTTGTTACTTGACCTTGTATCTTGTTATTTTAGCTAGTCAATATCTCTTCCACTTTCCCTGCTGCCTCCAAACATACACAGATCATTCGATTTTAAAGATTAAGACAATAAAATAACAAAAAACTTTAATCATCCTCTTCTTTATAACTATTGACATTTCCTTTTACCTGCTATATTTATTCCTTGAATTCCATTGCCTTGCTACGCTTTTTCTCTTACTCTACCTATTAGCAACCTTTCTTCCAGTCATCCATTTACCACCTGAAGTTCTTCTCATTGGGTACAGACATTTACACTCATATCCTGGGACTGATTGGGTTTGTTATAGTTCCATATACTGCTATTAAATCCAGCTATTTGGAAACTGAAATTAAGCATCTTTGATAAGAAGCTTACATTTATTTAAGACCTGCTAAATTTACTAATTATGTAGAATAGTCTGTTTTTATTTCTCTAAATAACCTATAGATCAATCCTGTTAAGATAGGATACCGGGGCAGCGAGGTGGCACAGTGGATAGAGCACCGGCCCTGGAGTCAGGAGGACCTGAGTTCAAATCCGGCCTCAGACACTTAACACTTACTAGCTGTGTGACCCTGGGCAAGTCACATAACCCCAATTGCCTCACTAAAAAAAAAAAAAAATAGGATGCCGAGTGTCATTTATAGTCTGTGACTTATTTGTCAAATTTTTCCTAGGATTCACTTAAACATTTATGAAATTCGAGGCACAGTGCTAGGCATGGGGAAGTGGGGATATAAAGATAGACAATTACATTAATATCTCAATGCTATATAATTAGAATTTATGATCCCTATTTCATGATTATATCTTTGAGGTTTAACATAGCTTACTTTTTTTAAAGTATATGTATTCATACATGTATTTATATCTCACAGAAAGCATTAATGGGAAGATGTGATTTTTAAAATGGAAATCTTCCGTTAATGATCTTCATCCAGCCTGAGTCTCAGATGTAACATGTCTAAAATGGCCCATCAAAATTCAGATGTTGAAATCAGAAAATAAGTGATAAAGACTATTAATGACCCTGTGGTTTGTTTTAGTAGCTAGTACTCTGAAGACTAATAAAAAGAAAGCAAACAATATCATTGCCATCAAGATGACTAAAAGAGCTATGTGAATTAAAGAAGCAAAAGATTATACTAACCATATGAAGGAATTAATGAGTCACTCTATACCATTTAGAAATGGTCAAGAAGTTGCTGTTCTTCATTCTCTTTTTCTTTTTTTTTTTTAGTGAGGCAATTGGGGTTAAGTGACTTGCCCAGGGTCACACAGCTAGTAAGTGTTAAGTGTCTGAGGTCGGATTTGAACTCAGTTACTCCTGACTCCAGGGCCAGTGCTCTATCCACTGCACCACCTCACTGCCCCTGTCCTTCATTCTTGAAGAGGACCATGACATTGGGGTGAGGTCATGACTTGCAGTGAATTGGATTTAAGTGAGGGAGGGCTATGCAAACTCACCAACCTCATTCTCTCTTCTAGAGCCATCTAGGTCCAGTAGCAGGATATATATCAGGACAACTGGAAATGGCCCCAGACATTTAAGGCAATTGGGGTTAAGGGACTTGCCCAGGGTTACACAGCTAGTGTCTGAGATGAGATTTGAATTCATATCCTAACTTCAGGGCCAGTGCTCTATTCACTGTTCCAACTGGCTGCCCCATAATCAAGGAGTAATAATATTGGACAGACAGCCAAACCCATCCATGGATTTCTATTTCCTCCATGTGTGAAACTACTAGATTATTTAGAGGCTGACATAACATAACATGGCATTTTTCAGTGACATCCAGATGGTGCATTGGGATTCACTAATATTCATTTCTTATTCACCCTATTATAATGATATATTGATAATAGCTTGAATTCATTTAATGAATTCAAAGAACATTACAAGTAGTATTTCATTTGTTCCTCACAACAACACAGGAAGTAGGTGCTATTTTTATCCTCATTTTACAGATGAAGAAACCTAAGATGAGAGGGGACAGGTGACTTGCCATGGGTCACTCAGCTAAGGAGGTATCTAAGGCAGGATTTGAACTTGGGTTTTCCTGACTCCAAGTGCAGCATACTATCCACAGTGACACCTGCTAGAAAGTATCAGAGGTAAGGTTCAAACTCTTTTACGTGCTATTCAAAATGATTTTGGGGTAAGGATGCAAACAACCACAGGTTGGTGACTGGAATCAGGAAATGCCTAATATGGAAGATTGTGTTTGGCTGGGCCTTGAAAAAAACAGTGATTCTCAAGAGACTGAAATGAAGAATGAATTTATTCCAGGCAAGGAATGACAGCCTCTGTAATACAAGTAAAACAACTTGCAACCCTTATATGTCACTATATAAATTCTCACATACCTGTTTACTGTTCCCTTACAGCATTACTTGGGGTCCAGAGCTAATATGCAAATACTAGACAGACAGATGGAAACTCTGTGTGTGTGTGTGTGTGTGTGTGTGTGTGTGTGTGTGTGTGAGGAGGGGAGAGCAAAGTAAGCAAATTGGTGGATTGAGTTTTAATCAGTTGAGTTAGGTAGATTACACTTACTAAGTATTTGTTAAGTGCCAGACATTGTACTAAGCACTGGTAATGTAAATGTAAATATAAGCAAATCAAATAGTCCATACCCTCAAGGAACTTAAATTCAAAAGGGAAAAGCCACCTGTGCAGGGCACCTCTGGATAGTCATGTCTGACTTCCTGACCTGGTGGACCATACTGTTCATGGGATTTTCTTGGCAAAGATACTTGGATTGGTTTGCCATTTCCTTCCCCCGGGTCATTTTAAAGATGAAGAAACTGAGGCAAACAGGGTTAAGCAATTTTCCCCAGGGTCATTCAGTTAGTGTCTGAGTTCAGATTTGAACTCAGGTCTTTACTTCAAGCCCAATGCTCTTTCCACTGAACTATTTAGTTGCCTCCTAGGCAGAGATTAAATGACTTGCCCAATACACATAGCTAGTAACTGAGGCTGGATTTGAACTCAGATCTTTCTGACTCTAGGGGCAGTGCTCTATCCACTGTGCCACCTAGCTGCCTCCTATACAATTATATATGAACAAGATATATACACAATAAATTAAAGCTGATCAAGTGCTAGCATTAAGGGAGATCAGGAAAGGCTTTTAGATGGGACCTAAAGAAAGCAGGGAAGACAGAACTCAGAGATGAGCAGGGAGAGAATTCCAGGCATGGGGAAGGGAAGAAGCAAGGAAATAAGCATTTAAGTATGTGTCAGGCACTGTGACTTCAAAAATGTTAAATACCCAGAGTCAGGAAATAAAGTATCATATTCAAGGAATAGCAAGGAGACCAGTGATACTGGATGGCAGGCTATGTGATGGGGAAGAATGGAAAGTTAGGACGGCGACAGGTTCTGAACAGTGCCTGTGCTTTTAAATAAAGATCTTCAGTATCTTGGCCCAGAATATGAAGAAACATTCAGGTGCTTCGGGAGGTTTTTGAGCAAAGTTTTCCATCCATCTACCCTTCAGTTCATATCATAGTGGCATCTGAATAGCTTCCATCCTTCCCCAAGGCTTGCCAAAGAAAGTGGAATCACTAACTGTGCATGTGAAATTATTTAAGAATGGCAAAGCATCAGGTACATGAGAAAGAATTTAGAACTACAGTATTAAAATTTATAGTTATCAACTCACTTATGCAGAAGCAGAACAGAACCCCTAAGCTCCAGGGTTATCCATGTGTGTGTGTGTGTGTGTGTAGTTTTTTAAATCCTCAATACTAAATTCTCATTTGGACAGTTGAACTTTTTCAATAGTATTAATTATAACCATAACACATTTCTATTTTAAGATTTTCAAAATACTTTACACATAAGTAGGCAATTTAAATAATATTTATACCCATTTTATAGATGAGGAAACTGAGGCTTAAAGAGAGTTAAGTGACTTGCCCACAGACAGCTGGCTGAACTTACTTTTCCAGACTCTTAAGTACAGCATCTCACTGTTTCCACTGGAGGTATTCCAAGCTTTATTGACTCTAACATAGTTTGGGTTTTTTTTTAAATAAACAGCTAGACCCTAAGCTCCATGAAATGTCTTATCTAAACTTTGCATTTCCTCCAGTGCTTAGCATAGTGCTCCATCTATAGTAGAAACCTAGTTCATATTTGTTGGATGAATGGTTGCTTAAGTATATGATATTTACCTTTGGTTTCTAGAATATTTTTATCTCATTTTTTTTCCAGTGAACAAAAATCTACTTTCTCTTCTGTTCATCTGTTTCTCCACCCCCACTCCATTGAAAAAAATAAAGAAAAACAAAACTCTTGTAACAGATATGCAGAGTTAAGCAAAGCAAATTCCTACATTGGCAATATCCCAAAGAAGTGTTTCAGTCTGCACCCTGAGTCTATCATTTATCTGTCAGGAGGTGGATAGCCTGCTTTATCCTGAGTTCTCTGGAGTCATGGTTAGTCATTGCATTGATCAAAATCTTTCAAAGTCTTTCCAAGTTGTTCATCTTTACAATTGTTATGGTTTCAACATAAAATATTCTGGTTCTGTTCACTTCACATTGTATCAGTTCATACAAATCTTAGATTTCTCTGAAACTAACCCCTTCAATACTCCTTACAGCACAATAGTACTCCAGTACTGTAATTTAAGGGGCATCTAGGTAGCCTGGGGTCATGGAATACTTATCGTCCTGAGTTCAAATATGGCCTCTGATACTTAGTAGTTGTGTGATACTGGGCAAGTCACTTAGTCCTATCTGCCTGCTTTTCCTTATCTGTAAAATGTGCTAGAGAAGGAAATAGCAAACCACTCCAGTATCTTTGTCAAAACCCAGTAGTAGGAGGCAGCTAAGTGGTTCAGTGGATAAAGCAGCGGCCCTGGATTCAGGAGGACCTGAGTTCAAATTTTAGCTCAGGCACTTGATATTTTCTAGCTGTGTGACCCTGGACAAGTCACTTAACCCTCATTGCCCCACCCCACCCCCCAAAAAAAGAAAACCCAGTAAAAGGATCATAAGGAGTCAAACACAACTGAAAAATTACTAAATAACACTCACCATAATTTGTTCATCCATTTATCCAATAATGGGTATCTACCTTACTTTCCAGTTCTTTGCCACCACGTATACACACAAGCTGCTATAAATATCTTTGTATTTATGGGTCCTTTTCCTCTTTGATCTCTGTGGGCTCTGGGCCCAGTAGTGTTATTACTGTATCAAAGTGTATGCCCAATTTAGTAACTTTTGGGGCATAGTTCCAAATTGCTTTCCAGAATAATTGGATCAGGTCACAGCTTCAACCCACAGTGCTTCAATGTACCTCTTTTCCTGCAGTCTGTCCAGCGTTCGTCATTTTCCTTTTTTGTCATTTTTGTTAATCTAATAGGTATAAGGTGAAACTTGTAAGTTGCTTTAATTTGCCTTTCATTATTAGTGATTTGGAATATTTTTTAATAAGGCTATGGATAACTTAGACTCCTTTCTCCAAAAACTGCCTCTTTATGGCCTTTAACCATTTATCATTTGGAGAATAGCTCTTATGGTTATAAATTTGAATCAATTGCCTATATGAAACCTATACCACAGAAAATTGCTACAAAGATTTTTTTCCCTCAGATACCTGCTTCCCTTCTAATTTTTGTTTCATTGGCATGTATGATATTCAAATACAATCAGCTCATATGTCACAGTTCTTAAGTTGTAAAAACTGATCTAATGTTCACAGTAAATTTTTATGATTCACCATAGTCAGAACTCATTTTCTTAACTGCTGGATCATTCTGTTGGCCTGATTAGAAAATGTCCCATAATGGAATATTCATTTGGAATCAGAAGACCTGGGTTCAGAGGCTGGTCTTGGTACTTGCTACCTGCCAGTGGAAACTGTCAAAGCTCTTCACTTCTCTGGGACTCAATTTCCTTACCTGTAAAGTTAGGGAGCTTGGTAGTACAATGACTATAGAGGGGCACCTGGGGCCCAGAAAACCCAAGTTCAAATCCAGCCTCAGACACTTCATAGTTGGGTAACCCTGGGCAAGTCATTTAACCTCTGCCTCAGTTTTCTCATCTACAAAATGGCTATAATAGTCATATCTCCCATGGTTATTGTGAGGAAGAAATGAGATATTTGTTTGTTGTTATTATTATTATTATTTTGGTGAGGCAGTTGGGGCTAAGTGACTTGCCTAGGGTCACACAGCTAGTAATTGTTAAGTGTCTAAGGCCAGATTTGAACTCAGGTCCTCCTGAATCCAAGGCCCATGCTCTATCCACTGTGCCACCTAGCTGCCCTGAAATGAGATATTTATAATGTGCTTTGCAAACCTTAATGTACTATTTAACTGCTCTTATTGATTGTGATTTTTAAGTTTCATTAGATGATCTCTAAAGTTCCTTTCAGTGTGGTTTAGAAATGACAAAATTTTTGGAACTATGCCCAAAGGGCTATGGGACTGTTCATACCCTTTGACCCAGTGGTACCACTGTATCCCAAAAGAGACCACAGAAAAGGGAAAAGGACCCACATGTACAAAAATATTTATAGCAGCTCTCTTTGCGGTGGCAAAGACTTGGAAATCAAGGGAATGCCTATCAATAGGGGAATAGCTAAACAAGTTGTGGTATATGAATGTAATGGAATACTATTGTGCTGTAAGAAACGATGAGCAGGAGAATTTCAGAGAAACCTGGAAGGACTGATGCTGGCTGAGAAGAGCAGAACCAGAAGAACATTGTACACAGTAACAGCAACATTGTGTGATGAACAATGGTGATAGACTTGGCTCTTCTCAGCAGTGCAATGATCCAAAACAGTTTCAAAGAACTCATGATAGAAAATGTTCTCAACATCCAGAAAAAAAGAACTGTGAATTATGAATGCAGATTGAACCACACTTTCTACTTTTGGACTGTTTTTCCCCTTCTTTTTTGAGGTTCTTCCCTTGTGTTCTGATTCTTTCACAAGATGACTAATGTAGAAATATGCTTAATGTAATTGTACATATACAACCTATATCAGACTGCTTTCCTTCTTGGGGAGGAGGGAGGGAAGGGAGGGTGGAACTAAAAACTAAACTAAAAAATCCTGTGAAAACAAATGTTGAAAACTATCCTTATGTGTAACTGGAAAATAATAAAATACTTTAAAAAAAAAGAAATGACAAAATTAGCAACTAGTATGAAGGGGTGGGGAGAGAAGGGAGTCGGGCATACTAACCACAAAAAGTAAACAATTGGCAATCAAATATCAAGTGAAGAAAAGAGAAACTTAAAGTAGAAGTAGGAAGTCTATTACCACCCAGTATGGCATTTCATATTGCCTGGATGGCTGTGAGTCATCAAGAAGGCAGGGAAGTGTGTAATGTAATCCACTTTAGAAAGCTTTCCTTCCACAGTGGCTAAAACAAAAAAAGGCATCAGTGCTCAAAGAGGTAAGTTTCAGTTATCTGGACAATTCACTCAGAGAACAGCTTATTCCCTGGTGCTGCCAGATAAATGAGGTGTTACTTAGTTTGCAGCTTCCAAATGACCCTCAGCTCTGAGCAACAGGACTCTGAAATTGGGATGTGAAGTTACAGAGCTGTGGCGGGCCTACTTTGAAACCGAGGAATAATGCATTAAGCTGGTTAGGCTGTGACATTCTGAGCACTGCATTAGTAACTCCAGCAGGCCATCTGCTTTTTAAAAGACTTGGGCATTTATTAGCTATTTCAAATCCTTTCTGTTAGGTATAGGCCCTTTCCTGGAACCATTCCAGAAGTGAGAAGAGGAACAAGTAAGACCCATTCTACCTCTGACTCCCACTAGTTAGTGGGATGAGAATGAAAAGCTGGGGGCAAAGGAGGGCTAATGAGATCATGGCAATAGAAGGAAGTGTTCACTGGGCTCTGGGTCTTTGCCCAGACCACTGATGGTGGTGGGGAGGAAAGGAGGGGGGAGACCTCCTGGACAGCCGTTACTAATCCCGTTAGACCAAACAAAGGAGCAAAAAACTGTGCACTTGGCAAATGTTCTTACACCCCCACCTTCCCCACACACACACACACACACACACACACACACACACACACACACACACTCTGCGGGTCTTTTTGGCTTTAGAATCCAAGTTTGAGGGAAGGGTTGGGAAAGGGATATTTTTTTACTTCTGAGATTTACAAATAAATACAAAAGCACTAACAAGTGCTAACTAAGGAGAGCGTCACAGTTCAAGATGGTGTAAGATAGCAAAGAACTGAGGGATTCTGTGGGAGAAAGATAATGCATATGATGTTGGACTAATAATGTGTTATATAATAAGGTTTTCTCTTCCTTTTTTATTATGAGGGACAGCTCTCTGGGGAAGAATACACTGGGAAATATTTGTTTTTTTGTTTAGTCATTTTTAGTTGTGTCTGACTCTTCATGATCCCTTTTGGGGGGGTTTCCTGGCAAAGATATTTTACAGATGGGGAAACTGAGGCAAACAGGGTTAAGCAACTTGCCTAAGGTCACATAGCTAGGAAGTGTCTAAGGCCAGATTTTAATTTCCTGACTCCAGTAAATATAGGTGATCTAAAAACAGAATACAAATAAAAATCCACTTTAAAAGAAAATAGCCAAAAGATTCTGTCAGAAAAGAACAGAAGGCACTTTTGTTACCACCAGTTACATTTCAAACATTTTTTAAAAATTGTATATAATAGAAATTCATCTTTTCATATAGAATCTTGTCCATTCTTTGTATATTGAAATGTTCATGTTTCTTGACATTTGAGTTGATGATAAAAAATTGTTGTTTAAAGTTAAAAAAAAAAAAGAAAAGAAAAAATTCTGCTGCAATAAGTAGATACAAGATTCTCTACTTGCCCCACCAGAGGCCCTTGTGACAGGTGCTGTGAGGGGCAATGACTGCAAAATCACTAGGTCTCAGAACTCAGAGCCCTTCTTACAGTCAGGTCAGTGCTCTGATGCTTGTCTAGGTTCTGTCCAAAAGTGAATGGACCTCTCTTATGCTGCATTTCTCCTCCTTAAGTAATATACCATGAAACAAGTTTAAAAAGCAGCTGTGAAAGGGTAATGCCCTCTTCCAGTCAACATAGCTCAGGATTGAAAATGACACCCCATCTCCAGGAGTGGTTGTAAACACAAAGGACAAAGATACCCAGCAAGAAAAATCCAGAAATGAATCCTGGAAGTTTGGGAAATAATGAAATAATCCCAATATGGTTTTTTTACTTCCCTTTTTGTTCAGGAATCTTTGAAATCATTTCTTACCTTAAAAAATAAGAATTGTGCATTATACATTTAATATCCTCATTACTTACTAGATGGAGGCAGTTAGGTGGTTCAGTGGCTAGAACACTGGACCAGGAGTCAGGAGTTCAAGTCTAGCCTCAGAAACTTATTAGCTTTGTGACCTTGGGCAAGTCACAACCTCTGCTCACCTAGGAGGCAGTTGGGTGGCCCAGCGCTGGGCCTGAAGTCAGGAAGACCTGAGTTCAAGTTTGGCCCCAGATACTTACTTAAAAACCTTGTGTCCCTGAGCAAGTCACTTAACTTCTGTTTGCCTTAATTAACTGGAGAAGGAAATGGTAAAACATGCCAGTTTCTTTGCCAAGAAAACCCAAAAAAGGGGTCATGAAGAGTCAGACACAACTAAAAATGACCAAAAAAAAAGAATAAATGTTTCCCAGTGTATGCCCCTTCTGCTCCCAGAGAGCCATCCTTCATAATGAGAAAAAAAAAAGAAGAGAAAAAACCCTATCAACACATCATTAGTCCAACATCATATGCATTATCTCTCTCTCACACACACAGAGTCCCTCAGATCTTTGCTATCTTATCTTGAACTGTGACACTCTCCTTAGTGTGTGCTGTGGTCCATGGAGTCACAAAGGATCAGATATGACTGAACAACATCTTCTATATTGGTCCATATGATGCTTATTTTTTTTCCCTAAGATGTGGAGGAACAAATTTATTAATGGAAAAGGGTATTCTTAACTTTTTAAAAATAGTATTTTTCCCAATTACATGTAAAAACAATTTTAATTCATTTTTAAATAAAATTTTGTGTTCCAAATTTCCCCCCCCCCCAAAAAAAAAGCAATAAGCAATTCAATATGGGTTATATATGTTCACTCATGTAAAACATTGGAAAAGGTCTTTAAGGCACGTTTTGTCCCATCCCCTCATTTGGCAAGCGAAAAAGCTTGAGACCTAGAGAAATTAGCTAAGCATGAGAGCACAAAGCTAAGTAGTGACAGAGATGGGATTTGACTCCAGGTCCCCTTTCTCTGAGGACATTGTTTTTCCTACTGTATCACCCTGCCTATACTACAGTAGCATTTATTAAGTACTACAAAGGCAGACAAACACAAACGAGAAATCCCCCATGGTCTCTGCCTTCAAAGAGCTCATGTTGTAATGGGGGAGGGGTACTTAAATAGGAATGTACAAGATATAGAGAGCGGATGAAGGGCAGTCTCACAGAGGAAGGCACTAGCAGCTGAGAGCACCAGGACCGGTCTCCTACAGAAGGTGTGGGACTGAAGTGAAAGTTAAAGGAAGCCATAGAAGAGCATTCCAGGTATGGAAGACAACTAGTGTAGAGGCATAAGAGTTGGAAAATGAAGCATCGTGTTTGAGAAACTGCACATGGGCCATTGTGGCTGGATCATAGTGTGTGGGGAAGGGAGGAAAGTAAGAAAACTAGAAAGGTAGAAAGAGGCCAAGCTATGAAAAGCTTTAAATGCAAAAAAAAAAAAAAGTACTATATTTGATTAGGGAGCCACTGGAGCTCACTGAGCAGGATTCAGACCTACACTTAAGAAAAATCCCCTTGGCATCTTGAGTGGAAGATGGATTGGGATGGGGAGAGGTTCTAGGCTGGGAGAATAGAGAAGACTGTTACAATATGGTTTTCCCCTGTGGACAGTGCTCTACAGATGTTCAAGAAGGAAAAGAATAGTTTAAAAGGCTTTTCAGAGAATGCACCACCTAGGAGATAAACAACTAGGCATGCTCCAATCCTGAGTGCATGACTTCACCAAGGTTTTCATATAGATCAATACCTGTTATGTTCTTCCTCTATACTGCCGCTAGATAGTCCTTAGCTTACTTGACAGTTTTTGTTTCACCTCTAGGTTATCTGACGCTGATACATCTTGGCACTGAAACTGCTGAAGTGGAGTTAACCGAACAACTCAACAGTACTGCATGGTGGGCATTAATATTCCTAACAGTAAAGATGATTAAATACAAGAAACAGGCTCTTGAAGAAGGCTGTAAAGCAAAATTCAGCAACTTTTCCTAAGGTCATCAGCCCTTGCCCCTTTTGGCAGCAGCAGGCTACTTACAGGAATTATTGGGTCTCATGGGCAGAAGGGAGGGGAGTGGGGAAATGATGATTCCCCAAATGTCATCTTGGGCATGTATGCCAAGTCGTCAGACATTGAGGATGCCCTTGAAGGACTGGGTGTCAGAGGCGGAGGGGGCTTATGGTTACCATTCCATTTAAGGGTTCGGGAGGTCGTGTCATAGAGGCTGTTGATCATGGAGCAATTGGAAATTGACCTGGGAGCGGTGATGGAAAGAATGGACAGAAAGCTGGCATTGTGGTGAAGCAAACTTAGGAGTCTGGGTGGCCAAGAGAGCACTTGTGTTGTGAGCTTAGCAGTTTCTGAGTTGGGTGAGTGTAGGAGGGGTGATTCAGAAGTAGTGGGCGGAAGCTTGGAAAAAGTGAGCAAAGATCCAGTGGAAGAGAGAGAGAGAGTGAGTGATATGGGAGAGAGGATGAAGTAAGTATAGAGTTTGGAAAGTGTGAGCAGACAAGGACAGAGTGGATGGGGAGAAGAGGCAGCAGGCAAGGTAAAGAGAGGATCATAAAGAAAAGAGTTGGGCTCGTGCAGAATCATGTATTTCTGAGCCTCCTCCCAGTCTGTTTTGGGAAGAGAGTGCTTGGGAAACAACAAGGAGACCCACATCCCTGCGCATACTTGTTTGTGAGGAACACTTGCAAGAATTGTGTTATATAGTCTCTTTCCTCAGTTCTATTTAAAGTTGTTAGGAGGGGAACCTCTGGGAGGATATATCCAGTCTCAGAGAACATGGTTGAGAACTCTATTTGGAGTCCTGAAGGAAAGCGGTGTGGTAGAGTGGATAGAACCTTAGCCCAGACATCAGAAGACCTGGGTTCGAATCCTGTCTGCCACTTATCCTCTATGTAACATTAGGCAATTTTTGCCAAGACCTCAGTTTCCTCATCTGTAAAATGAAACACTTGTTGGGGCAGCTAGATGGCGCAGTGTATAGAGCACCGGCCCTGGAGTCAGGAGTACCTGAGTTCAAATCCGGCTTCAGACACTTAACACCTACTAGCTGTGTGACCCTGGGCAAGTCACTTAACCCCAATTGCCTCACTTAAAAAAATAAAATAAAATAAAATAAAATAAATGAAACACTTGAACCATATGGCCTCTGAGGTCCCTTCCAACTTACATCTATGCCTGAGATCTATATGGCGGAGGTAAAATTGGCAGATGGCAGGAAATTGTGAGTGAGGAAGAAGAGACAGACTTGCCATGACTTGAAGAAGGGCTTGGTTATTCTTTAGTAACCCTGCCCCTCACTGGTTGGAAGAAAGATGACTGGTGCTATCTTTTAAGTGGGAGAGGTAGAAGAGAATAGTCTTGTGTTTCATTAGGGGGAAGGGAGGTGTCATAGCTGTGAGCAGGTCAGAGGAAAGAGGAGAAAAATGAGTGTGGATGTTTGGAACGAGGAGGAGGATTTAAACTTATACTGTGTTCCTATCATAGAATAATATTTATTCATTGGCCACCCTGTGTGTCTTTGAAATTGTTGTTTCCCTGAATGTAAAAAATTCAGTTTCCTCGTTTCATCTTAGTAACAAGTTTTCTGGCCTCTTGGATCACTTTGCAGGAATATGAAGTTTCATAAAACTCAGCCATCAGCGTTTTTTTGCATCCCCTGAGTACCTCTTCCCTAAGAGGTTTCATTGTTTCGAAAAGGGAAGTAGCAGACCCTCCCACTCCGAGTGAAAGCAGTCTCCAGGAAAGGGTTGTTTTCTGTTGGTGTACAACCCTTGGGAGTCACCTTGGCAAGGTAGGCAGGTGGGTGTAGTGAAAGTATGAGAGCATACGCTGGAAGAGAACAATAGCAGTATTATGAAGGGGCAGCTTAGATCTTATTAGCACTATCAAAATGATAGCATTGATTAATGCAGGAAAAGAATATGTAAACCACCCTCAGGTTCAATGCCCAAATAATTTCTCTCAGCAGAATCTTTCACTTAACCAATGAGGATTGAGGCCAAAGGAAACCCACAGAGTTATCAGAAATGAGGCCCAATTAGGATCTGTCAGGGTTAAGTCTCCATGCCCAGGCCTGCCACAACCTTCCTGGGAAATCTGTTCCTGGATCCTGTTGTACCCAGAAGACTATGAAAAGCTTTCTTGCTGGGAACACGCCTCCCTTTGCTTCAGTTTCATTATGATCTTTCTTGGTCTTCTCCTGTTCTCCTCACTTCCTGGCATGAGTGTTTCCTTGTCTTGATTGTCATCCCCTGTGGGTTCCCTGAGTCCGGCCTTTCTTCTTCACAAGTTCCTACATTCAGTCTTCACCACCTCTTTGACTCTTCACCAAACCCTATCTTCTCATGGTATGGGCCCAGAGCTTAGCCTGCTAGACCCATGGGGTTTCTTAACCATTTTTGCGTCATAGACCCCTTTGGCAAGCCTGGTGAACCCACAAACCCCTTCTCAGAATAGTGTCTTGAAATGCATCATGTAAAATACACAAGATGACAGGAAATAAATTATGTTGACATGCAAATATCAAAATATTTTTAAAAACCAAGTTCGTGGACTCCATCTTAGAAACTGTGAGGGCCAAAATTTGATATACGAAGTGTTATTTGGGTGACTCGCCTTAATGTTGGGGTCCCGGAAATATGAGGGACCCTTTAAGGTTTAACCTCCCCTCTGAACTGCCCTTTTTAGATATTTCTCCCAGGCCAATAAGAAAGGAACCTCTAAGCTTTAGTTCACAAAAGGTTCAGATTTTATTACTTGGGAATTAATTAAACAACAAAGGTGAAACTAATAAAAATCAAAGATAAGGAAATAGGAAAATAGAAATACAGAGAAATGCTCTTAACTCTAGACGTAGCTTAAGCTAGTTCAAAGGAATTTACGGTTTTCAGTAAGTAACTCACGAACCTGAACAGCCCGCCAGTCTAAGGTTGCCAGCACGCCACCAGGACCTCAGTCACCAGCCAGAGAGCGAACTTGCGAGCTTAGCATTCGGGAAGTGCCCTTTAACCTCCCTTCAGGGAATGTTCAAATCTTTTCTCCCCCAAAAGGGGAGGTCCTTCAAAAGCTGCCTATACCACAAATAATTTTTACCACAGAATCCAAGGTCTAACTAAAGTGGAGGAAGGTAGTAACTCCAAGGTTTTATTGGGCCAATAAGGTAGACAGTTTCCTTTCATCAAACTATCTTTGATGCAGCTCAGTGTAAGCTGTAGGCTAATGGAAAAACCCAGCAGTAAACCTGGAAGAACCAGGCGCACCTTGATAAGAATCAATCACATTGTACTTGCACAGCTCACTCTGCTGTTTTCACACTGTGTGTATGTGTATGTGGGGGGAACCAGGACACAGACCTCCTCCTGCACAGTCACAGCTGGGGCTGTCCAGTTCCATACTGACTTTACTGCTCATTCTTCCCTTTATAACACACTTGCCTCTTTTCCCAGAATTTGGGCCCTCTCTATTCACACTTGGCAAAATCCACAACTGCTCCAACACTCATTCCCTCTCCCCTCACTCAATTTCTGCATGTCCACTGTCTAGGGCAAGGCAAACTCCAAGGCTCCCAATCACAGAAGCAGCAGATAGGGGAGGAGATAACACAGTCACTGAGACAGAGAAAGACAAAAATATACAGAAAGATAGAGACGGGGAGGGAGGGAGGGAGAGAGAAGGAGAGAGAGAGAGGAAAGGAGAAAGGGAAAACCTAAAAGACCTCAGAATTATATGCAGTCATCCTTTGTGTAGGGTTTTGATGAAGGGGTTTGGGGGGAGTGAGGGAGACTTCTCTCCTTTTTTCATCCTTCAAGGCTGTTCTTTATGTACATTTTTTTTTTTTTGGTGAGGCAGTTGGGGTTAAGTGACTTGCCCAGGGTCACACAGCTAGTAAGTGTTACGTGTCTGAGGCTGGATTTGAACTCAGGTCCTCCTGAATCCAGGGCCAGTGCTCTATCCACTGCACCACCTAGCTGCCCCCTTTATGTACATTTTAAATGTAAACCATCACCATTAAAATAGACCAGTGAGGGAGAGCCAAAGCAGGGTGACATGGTTTTTTTTTCTGTTTTATTTTTTAATCATAAAAGTATTTTTTTATTTTCCAGTTACATGTAAAGATAGTTTTCAACATTTGTTTTTTTTTTCAAATTTTTCTTCCTCCCTCCATTCCCTCCCTCCTCCCCAAAACAGAAAGCAATCTGATATAGGTTATATATGTACAATCACATTAAACCTATTTCTGCATTAGTCATGTTGTGAAAGAAGAGTCAGAACAAAAGTGAAAAACCTCAAAAAAGAAAAACAAAGTAGAAACAGTATGGTTCAGTCTGCATCCTGATTCCACAGTTCTTTTTTCTGGATGTGAAAAGCATTTTCCATCATGAGTCCTTTGGAATTATCTTGGATCATTGCATTGCTGAGAAGAGCCAAGTCTATCACAGTTGATCATCAAACAATGTTATTGATACTGTGTCCAATGTTCTCCTGGTTCTGCTCATTTCACTCAGCATTACTTCATGTGAGTCCTTCCAGGTTTTTCTGAAATCCTGTTTATTGTTCCTTTTAGCACAATAGTATTCCATTATATTCATATACCACAACTTGTTTAGCCATTCCCCAATGGGCATCCCCTCAATTTCCAATTCTTTGCCACCACAAAGAGAGCTGATAGAAATACTTTTGTACATGTGGGTCCTTTTCCCTTTTTTATGATCTCCTTGGGATATAAAACTAATAGTGGTATCGCTGGGTCAAAGGGTATGCACAGTTTTATAACCCTTTGGGCATAGTTCCAAATTGTTCACCAGAATTGTTGGATAGGTTCACAACTCTACCAACAATGCATTAGTGTTCCAATTTTCCCACAGCTTCTCCAACATTTATTATTTTCATTTTGTGTCATGTTAGCCAATCTGATAGGTGTGAGGTGGTACCTCAGAGTTGTTTTAATTTGCATCTCTCTAATCAATAGTGATTTCGAGCATTTTTTCCTATGGCAATAGATAGCTTTGATTTCTTCATCTGAAAACTGCCTGTTCATATCCTTTGACCATTTCTCAATTGGGGAAACATTTCTTATTTTTCAAAACAGGTTTATCTATACCTTTTGTTCTTACATCTCAGTCATTTCCAGATATTATCAACACATAAGCCAAATAAGCCCATGCTTGTAAACAAGAAAACCAGTCAAGCAAAATCACAAGATATTGTGATGTAGACCCATAGAACATGTAACCATCTATACTCATAGTCTCCATCCTCCCCAAAAAAAAAAACCCAACAAAAACAAAAACCTCCCACACCTCATCTTTTCTCCAAGGTTGACTTTGAAGCAGCTTGGTGGTTCAGTAGATAGAATGCTGAAGCTGGAAGTTCAGGAAGACCTGAGTTCAAATCCTGTCCAAGACACTAGCTGTATGACCCTAAACAAGTTACAACCTCTCTGAGCCTAAGCTTTCCCCTCTGTCAAAGGGCATAATAATAGCACCTATTTTCAGGATTGATATGAGGTTAAAATGAGATAACTTAGGCAAGGCATTTTGTAAATGCTAATTATTATTATTGATCAACATTTGGCTTTACCAAGTAGGGTGACTAACCTGGGGCTTGTGCTCCTGAGGATGCTACTATTCCAGTGCTCTTATATCATCTCACATAATTTGTTGCCTTCTCCACTGAAGTATAAAGAACAGTAATGGCCCTTTGCCTTCAAGGAACTGACATCCAAATGAAAAACTAATAGCTCTTTGTGAACAAAGGAATATGGTAATAATAATGATGGTTAACATTTATGTAGTGCTTTAAGATTTGCACATTTCTTTATACATTATCTACTGTGATCCTTACAACAAACCTGCAGGGTAGTTGCTTCTATGCTCATTTTATAAATGAAGAAACTGAGGCTCGCAGAGATTAAGTGACCTGCCCAAGATTACACATGCAGTGTCTGAGGCCAGATTCAAACTCGGGGCTTCCCAATTCCAAATCCAATATTCTATCAACCACATTAAGCTGCCTCTTGTGTCTCAACTCTAATGGCACCAGTAATTTATTAATCCCTTAATAATCCTAACTACACCTTTTTTTTTTTTTTAGCCTCCATCCTCCTTGATTCTCCATTGGCTTTAACACAGTTTCTGGGTTCTCTTCTTTCTATTCTTTCTCTCCTTATTCTTTTCCTGAACTCAAAATGGTGCTTTCCCAAGGTTCTGTCCTTGGCCTCTTCATTTCTATCTATTGGCAATCTCATTTATGTGCCCCGCCCCTACATGTGGCCCACCACATCCTGAATGAGATTGAAACAAAATTAGTTTAACAAATAAAAATGCAATAAAACTTAGATAATATCACATTTTAAAATTAAGTCAACATACTGTGTGCAGGGATCCTTATGTACCAATTAGTGGCCCTTATTTCTATTTGAGTTTGACACCACTGATGGAGATAATTTATCTTTGTGTCCCAATACAGAGCTTTGCACATAGTAGGCATCAAACTATCTGATGAATTTTATTGAATTAAATAGACTTCCAAATCTATAGCTATAGCACTAACCTCTAAGCTTTGTGTTTATATTTCCAACTGCCTACCTCTATGTAAATGGCCTTCTGTCATCTCAAGATCAACCCGGCTAACACTGAACTCATTATCTTGCCTCCTAAGCCTGGTTCACTTTTTTCTGACTGCTTCTGCCATTTGTTAGTCTCCCATGTTTGAAATCCCACCGTTAACTTTGTTCTTCCCTTTTTCTAACCTTTCACCCCTAATCAATTATCAAGTCTTATTTCTACCTCTGAAGCCTATTTCAAACCCATTCCCTCCTCTCAGTTTCCATGCCAATACCCATTGCAAACTGTTATCACACAACCCATTGCAAACCTGCTTTGACTATTACGAGAGTCTTCTTCTTCTTCTTTTTTTTTTTGCAGGGCAATGGGGTTTAAGTGACTTGCCCAGGGTCACACAGCTAGTAAGTGTCAAGTGTCTGAGGCCAGATTTGAACTCAGGTACTCCTGAATCCAGGGCTGGTGCTGCCCCTACAATAGTCTTCTAATTGGTTTTCCTGACTTCAATGTACACCCTCTTACATTTCCTTATACTTAGAACTGGTAATGACTTTCTCCACGCCTCCCTCTGGTCTATGCTGAGTTGTTTGCCATCTTCTGGCATTGTCTGACATAACCCAACTACTTTACTGCCCAGCAATGCCTCAAGTTCAACATTTGGTTGAGTCATTTTTCAGTGGTATTTGACTTTGTAAGTCCATTTGGGGTTTTCTTGGCAAAGATACTGGAGTGATTTGCCATTTCCTTCTGCTCATTTTACAGATGAGGAAACTAAGGCAAACAGGGTGAAGTGACTTGCCCAGGGTCAGTAAGAGGCTAGATTCAAACTCACTCAGTCTTCCAGACTCCCAGCCTGGCACTCTTTCCATTGTGCCACCTGGCTGTTCAACCTATCCAAAAGCAAAACTATCTTTGTTCCTGTGCCTGGTGTTCCTCACTATTTATGTTAGTAACACTACTGTTCTCTTAGTCTCCTAGAAGTAAAACTCTGGCGTGATCTTTGAGTCTTCCCACTCTTATAGCTCTCATATCAAATTAATTATCAAGTTCTAATTACCCAAATCCATCCTTATTTTATATTACTGACTGCCATGCACTCTGTATGCCAGCAAACTAGACCATTCTCTGGAACCCAAAACGTTACCTACACCCTTCTGCCTCCTTGCATTTGCTAATGCAATGTCGGCCCAATTCCTATCAGTCCTTTCAAACTCAGTTCAAATACATCTCTGATTCTTCTTATAGTAATGACTTTCCTGCTTAAACTTTACAGGGTATTTGTGTTTTGTTTTGCACCTCTCTTCTGTAATGTTATAGCTCCCTGGTTTTGTGTCTTGGCTCCCCTCCCCTCTCCCTGCCCTGGACCGTAAGCTCCATGAGAGCAAGGACCACATCTTTTGTAAACTTTGTTTCTGACCTGGCATTTAGCACGGTGCTCTGCAAACATAAGGAACATAATAAACATTTGTTATAAATTCTATAGGAAGTTCATCCTCTTTCTTTTGTAGAAGGATTATTGTCTAACCTAAACACCCCCAAAATCCAGTTACCAACATGTTTCTACAGCTTTCCACATTAGGTGAAAAAGAAGACAGATTGGCCGCGCCAAGGCAGCAGGCCCAAATCTTCTTGAGGATGACATAGGGCTCCCTGCCCCAGCAGATCCTCCAAAGCTTTGCTCCAAGCCTCTAGCATCTCAGTGTCTCTCCTTCAAGCCTTAGATAAATGTTACCTTCTTCAGGGGACCTTTCCCAGCTCCCCCAGCTGTTAATGCCTTTGTCTCTGAGCTTATCTTTTAGCTGTTCTGTATACATCTTGCACACATGTCCCTATTTATTTATATGCTGTCATCCTCATTAGAATGTAAGCTTCTTGGGGGTAGCTAGGTGGTACAGTGGATAAAGCACCAGCCCTGGATTCAGAAGGACCTGAGTTCAAATCTGGCCTCAGACACTCGACACTAGCTGTGTGACCCTGGGCAAGTCACTTAACCCCCATTGCCCCACCAAAAAAAAAAAAAAAGAATGTAAGCTTCTCAAAGGCAGGGACTATTTTTGCCTTTCCTCCATGTCCCCAGGGCCTGGCACAAAGTCGGTGCTCATTAGGAGTTACTCCCACTGAAAAATGAAAAGTATGTATTTAGGGGGTCAAGTAGAATGAGGTGGGAGGAATTTTACCTGGGCAGCAGGTGACTCAGTTGAGGTATGTTGTTGTTCATCCTTAGTTTTTGAAGAAAATCAGTGACATCAAAAGGTGATGTCTTGACTTGCATGTGAATTGGATGTCATTGGATGTGATTGCACAAAGTCATCAGCCTCACTCTTTCTTCCAGAGTGATTGACATCCAGTGACAAGATAATAGTCAGGATGACTAGCAATGTCCTGGGATACATACAGTGGATGACCTTAGCATTTTTGAGGTCTGACCAGGCTCTTAGCACTTCACAGCAACTGCTTCAGCTACCTTTATGACCCTTGGAACTAATTGTTCTCATCTATTCATTCCACCTGGGAAAGTCTTCACTTGCTTGGGGAGGACATCGCCCTAACTTACCGACAGGTTTGAGGCCCGTTGGGAACCCTCAACCCAGTTTATCCATGTGTGAGATGGTTTTTACCAGGGTGTGGCTCTTGTGTATGGTACAGCTTCTTGGATTCACAGGTGAGAGTTGAGTGACAGGTGGAATTACCCTGAGGGGCCCACAGTAGAAGGGGATGGAGTATGGAAGCATTGAAGGGAGTAATTATTTTGAATAAAGTACAAGTAAATCAACAACTTCCCCAGAATGTTTCTGAAGAGACAAAAGAGGGAAAACTATGGAAATTCCCAATTAACAATGAAACTGGTGTTAACAATAATGGTGCTGATTTTTATGAACATATATTTTTGGATAAATACCTGGAAGATTTTACAAAGTAAGGACAAATTTATCATTTCATGAAACTAGTCATCGGTGGACTCTCAAAAAAACCCATTTCTGACTCTTAAAGAAAAAGTTAAGCATATTCAATTATTTCGTTATTATTTCCTTGAAGAAAATAACATTCAATTCAACTAAAAACATAAAAATTTTTATTCTTTTGGAGATGGACACCATCACAGAATATATAAAAATTTTACTCTTCCCTCATGTTAATTTGTGGTGAATAATTATTGTAATTGATTTGCATTTTAAAAATATTGAATTAAGAGATTAGCCATGGTGGCCAAAAATATTCTTAGCTTTAAAGTTTCATTATATTCTACAGATAATAAAAATTATGACATGAAAATTGTAATTTCAAAAAAAATTATAGTAAAGAACAGGATTGGTTATGGTGGAGAGAGTAGGATAATTCCCCCTAATTCATCTGTTAATCAGTTTTGATTTTGGTGTTTGCAGGTTTCTTTTCAGGGCAATAAACACCTCTATGCATAGATATGTATAAGTAGTATTTTCACAGCCATTAAAATGTGCTGAATGATAATAAAAAATATCTGGACAGTAAGGTGAGATACCTATCAGTCACAGGCCTTATTTTAATAACCATGTTATATAAACCTGGAACTGGAACTCAGAGCTTCTCCAACAAGCCTTCTTTTAAACATCTTTATTTCAGTTGAAATTATTATACCTTTCCAGTCTCCTAGCTTTCTAGCTTCCTTGTTACCCATGACTCCTCATTCAACCAAAACTGCTCTCTCCAAAGTTACCAGTGATTTTTTAATTGCCCAATCTAACGGCCTTTTCTCAGCCCTCATCCTTCTTGACTTCTCTGCAGCCTCTGACATTGTTCATCCTCTTTTCCTAGATATTCTTTCTTCTCTTGACTTTTGAGACACTCTGCTCTCCTAACTCTCATTCCAAATTTCTGACCATTCCATCTCTAAGTACTTTGGGCAACGTGAAAATGTATATGATACAGTCCCTGCCATCAGAAAGGTGACAGTTTAGTTGCATACAAAAAATATACATAAGAATACAACAAACAGGACAATAATCACTAAGTGGCACTGACAACAAGCATGACAGGAGTTCAGAATAAGGAAATAACTCTACTGACTTTCCTCTTGTCTGCCCTACCTGATTGTCCCTCATAGCAGCTGTTTAATTCATGACAGACTTCTGACTTGTAAGATCACAGAAAATAACTCAACAAAAGTGGTAGGATTTTAACCTGGCATCAGAAAAAAAAAAGCAGGAATTTAATAGGATTATAAGTCCAGAGCTGAAAAAGACCTGGGAGGTTATCTAGTCCAACCTTTTATTTAGCAGTTGGGGAAACTGAGACCCACTGTGGTCCCAGACCTATTGCAAGTGGTAGACCCAGTATTTGAATCCAGCCACACTGACTTTAACTTTGGCTTTTTTCCCACTGCACCATGCTGCAGCTAAAGAGGAGTATGGTAGATGAGTTACCAAGGCACAAAACATGTTCAAGAATAGTTTGCAGGGGGGCAGCTCGGTGGCACAGTGGATAAAGCACCAGCCCTGCATTCAGGAGTTCCTGAGTTCAAATCCGGCCTCAGACACTTGATACTTACTAGCTGTGTGACCCTGGGCAAGTCACTTAACCCCCATTGCCCCGCAAAAAAATACAAAATTAAAAAAAAAAAAAGAATAGTTTGCAGACCAGTTTGGAGCAGAGAAATGGAAGAAAAGGTTGGAAAGGTATGTAGAGGCCAAGGTAGATGAAATCTCTCTATGACTGGCCAGGGAATCAAGATTTTATTTGCCATCCAATAGGGAGACGGGGAAGGGTTTAGAACAGGGGAATGGCATGATGAAAAGAGCGCTTTGGGAAGTTTCGTCCGACAGCGATGTGTACAATGGATTGGAAAAGAAGGGATAACTTGGAAGTGTGGAGACCGCTGAAGAAGCAGCAGCTGCCAGGCAAGAGGTGGGTGGTAAGGGCCTAGCTGAGGATGGTGGGAATGGGAATGGATGGTGTAGGAAGCAATGAGAAGGAACTGACTCGATTTGGTGGATGAAAAAAATTTGAGGTCTAAGGGATTGGCTAAGATCAGTATCTCATCCAGCTCTAAAATCCTTAGATCTTGAAGTAGATGATGCAGAGTCTCTTGGGCCTGTAGCCACCCAGTTGCTAGGTGTCTAGAGCAAAGATTTTCTCCAAATGCATAACCAGCTGGCACCAGATCCTGACAGGCCCCATGAAAGAGGTTTGGGGTCTTTACTCTTTTTTTTCTGGAAAATAGATGGTTCCTATTATAGGGGATATACAGCACCTGGATTTCTTTATTTGCCTCTTCCTTCTTTTCAGACAGTTTGATGATGTATTTCATCATTCCCTTCTGTGTCTGTTTCACACCTGGCTGGAAACAATCCCTACAGGAAGCTTAGAAAGGCAAGTTTCCCCTTTACCTTGCTGTCTGACTTAGGGCAAGTCATTTTATCTAAACTTCAGTTTTGCTTTCTATAAAATGATGGGGAGAGGGGTGGGCATCAGTCTTGAAAGAACAAGGAGACTCTTCTTCAGGAGCTCTTAACCTTTTTTGGGGGTGGGGGGGAGTCTATCATGGACACCTTGGGCCAGCTAGTGAAGCCTCTGAACTGGATATTACTCTCAGAGTAATATTCTTTTTTTTTTTTTTAAGTGAGGCAATTGGGATCAAGTGACTTGCCCAGGGTGACACAGCTAGTAAGTGTTAAGTGTCTGAGGCCGGACCTGAACTCAGGTACTCCTGACTCCAGGGCCGGTGCTCCATCCACTGCACCACCTAGCTGCTCCTCAGAGTAATATTCTTAGGTGCTTAAAATCAAATATATAAGGATTACAAAGAAAATTGATTATACTGAAATACAATTATCAAAATATTCTAAAAACCAAGTTCATGGACCCCAGGTTTAAAATCCCTGAAGTGGAAAACAGGGACAAAGTTTTATTCATTTGAGAATGAATGCTGGGGTTTGTCTGTCTTGTTTTACCTTGCAGTTTTGTCACAATTAAATCTTTCATAATTTCAAAAATAAAATGAGAGGATTAGACTCTATGACCTTCCTATTATCAATAATAGTCTTCAAATTTTTTGATCTTACACCCTATCGGTAACAATTTCTGAGCATCTCATGTATATGTTTTTATTCTCTCTCTCACACACAACACACACACAACACACACACACACACACACACACACACACACACACACCATATCCCAAAAGTCTTAGTGCAGCTTTAAGCTATTAAATAGCTTATCTCCAATTCAACCACAAATCTCCGGATCTACAGCCTCCCCCAATCTCTTCTTCCTTCCCATTAAATAGCTTAAAACTGCCCTAAGACTTTTGGAATACTCTCTGTGTGTGTGTGTAAACATACACATGTACATATATATGCATATATACACATGGTATATGCTCAAAAATAGCTTAAAGCTGCACTGAGACTTTTGGGACACCATGTGTGTTTATTTATATATGTATACTTGTACTACTAGTCTAATAATTATAAAACATTTCAAATAGAAACTTCAAAAGGATAAGATAATAGTGAAATAATATTTGATCCCAGAGTCAATAGGGAGTTTCTGATTTTCATCGAGTAGGGGAGTGACATGGTCAGATCTGCACTTTAGGAAAATCATTTTAGCATGTGTGTAGAGGATGGATTAGAGTGGGGAGAAATTTAGGGGCAGGAATTAGGAATCCATTGGAATGGTCCAGGTAATAGGTGATGAGAGTGAGGAGAGAGAAAGGGGGTAGATTAAGTGATATTTTTCAAGTAGAAATGACAAGTGTAGGACACCAATTGGATGTGTGGTGAGAGGATGGAAGTAGTAGATGACATCAAGGTTGTGAACCTGGTGCCTTTGAAAGAAATAGGGAAATTCAAAACAGGGTTGGGTTTTAGGGAAATAATAATGTAGTAAGGTATTCTATGCAGATCCACCCATCCATGCCTGCTTAACCTATGTGACTCACCCTGTCCCATGCAAAACGAAAAGAGGGATGATCAGTTCTTATTCACTAGTCATTGCACCAGAACTGCCTGCTATAGCCACAAGGAAATGTGGGAGTATCCTAGAGAAAGTTGATTGTTAAATCTTCAGTGTAAGCATTTACACCTCAAAAATGAGCAAATATTGAAAATCAGGGCTTTTGATTTATTGTTTTGTGGATTGTCTAGATTTTAGAAAGTGATGGAGAAAATCCAGATTAATCTAATTGATGCAGATTAAATTTAAAAGTGTGTTGATCATGCATTTTCCCCCAGGAGAGCTGGTTGTTAAACATTTGACAACACACTTAGACTGGAGCACACACTGTAGGAATCCTGGGGGTGGAGAAAGTGAGGAACTTTCTCAGTGGTACCTGTGCAGCCACAGGTGCAGGTGTCAAGGCTGAGGTTAGGTTATAACTGTCCTGAAGGGGCCCACAACAGGCAGGAAGGAAGAGGTTGGGAGTTTGCACATCTGGGGGAGACAGTAGAACAGGAGATTATGATTGGAGATAAGCCCTAGGAATAGTTATAGAGATAATGGATTATGTTGTGTTTTCTCATCCCCTGATTGCTTGATTCCATCGCTCTTGGGTTCATGCCATGGCCCCAACTTCATAGACACTGATATAAACTTTGATCACTACTAGAGCTATCCAAAAATGCAGTGGGCTGCCTTAGAATGACCTTCCCATGATTAAAACACTTCAAGCAGAAGCTGGATGTCCACTCATCCATAAAGGGAACTCTTCTTAAGCAATGGGTTTCACTAGATGATATTTATATATGGCAGAGTATTTGGGATGTTCAAGGAGAACTAGCACCTCTGATGAAAGGGCTTGTTGAGCCTTTGGTGTCCACCTAGCACTCAACTCTCACCTATGGCTCTAAGAAACTGTAGCATGTGCAGTGCCCACACCCTAGTAAACCATCTCAGCTGGTGGGCTAAACCAGGTTAAGGGTAACCAATGGGCCTCAGAGCAGTGGGTGCATGGGGTGGGTGGAATGTCTACTGCAAACATGTGAAGACTTCTCCAGGCAGAATGGGAGGATGAGAACTACTTGTTCCAAAGCCATGAAGGTGGCTGAAGCAGGTGATTGTGGAGCACTTAGAGCTTGGGCATCTGGGGCCATTGCCACTCATCCTGACTTTTGTCTTGCCACTGGACTTCAGTGACTCTGGAAGAGAGAGTGAGGCTGATGACTTTGTGCAACTCTGCCTCACTCAAATCCAATTCATGCATGAGTCAAGACATCACCCTGTGATATCATCAGTCCTATTTGAAAATAAAGGACAAGGGGGTAGCTAGGTGGCGCAGTGGATAAAGCACTGGCCTTGGATTCAGGAGTACCCGAGTTCAAATCCAGCCTCAGACACTTGACACTTACTAGCTGTGTGACCCTGAGTAAGTCACTTAACCCTCATTGCCCTGCAAAAATTAAAAACAGGGGGCAGCTAGGTGGCGCAGTGGATAGAGCACCGTCCATGGAGTCAGGAGTACCTGAGTTCAAATCTGGCCTCAGACACTTAACACTGACTAGCTGTGTGACCCTGGGCAAGTCACTTAACCCCAATTGCCTCACTAAAAAAAAAAATAAATAAAAACAAAACACACACACACACAACACACAAAAGAAAATAAAGGACAAAACAACATTTAGATAGCACTTAGAAAATTTGCAAAGATTTTAAATACATAGGGTGTCCCAAAAGTCTTAGTGCCATTTGAAGCTATTTAAGCTTATAATAGCAAAAATTTGTGCAATTTTAAGCTGCTATAGTTTAAATCACTTAAAATGACACTGAAACTTTCAGGATGGCCCATACTATCATATATGAATCTCATTGTAGCTCTATGAAGTAGATTACTTGTAGGCATTATTATTCCCCATTTATCTGATAAGGAAACTGCGTATCGGAGAGACTAAGCTATTTATCCATGGTAAGTTACCTAGATGCCTTTTTTCTCATAAATCTAGAAACTAATGTGGAGACCCATGAGGGCACAGTCAAAGTGTATTCTAAATGTAACTTATTTTTCATTGTATTTCAGAGACTACACAATTTCCTTTTATCCTCTCATTGCTGTTTTTCAGTCATGTCTGACTCTGTGACCCCGTTTGGGGTTTTTTTGGCAAAGATACTGGAATGGTTTGCCATTTCCTTCTTCAGATCATTTGACAGATGAGGCAGGGGCAGTTAGGCCATGCAGTGGATAAAGCCCTGGCCCTGAAATTGGGAGGACCTGAGTTCAAATCTCACCTCAGGAGCAGCAAGGCAAAGCAGTTGATTAAGCACCAGCCCTGGATTCAGGAGGACCTGAGTTCAAATCCAGCCTCAGACACTTTGATAATCACTAGCTGTGTGACCCTGGGCAAGTCACTTAACCCCAATTGTCTTAAATATCCAGGGCCATCTCCAGTCATCTTGATATATATTTTGCCACTGTACCCAAATGGCTCTGGAGAGGAGAGTGAGGTTGGTGACTTTGCACAGCTCTCCCTCACTAAAATCCAATTCAGTGCAAGTGATGACATCACCCCAATGTCATGATCCTCTTCGAGAACAAAGGACAAACAATAACAACAACAGATGAGGCTACTGAGGTAAACGGGGTTAAGTGACTTACCCAGGGTCACCCAGCTAGTGTCTGAGGTGGAACTGGAACTCAAGAAGATCAGTCTTCCTGACTATAGGCCTGCCACTCTATCCACTGAATCACCTAGCTTCCCTTTTATCCTCCAAACAGCCCTATCAGGAAGACTGTGTCACCTTTATTTAGTGAGGGTTACAGTACAATTTCATGTGTGTGAATGGAAATACATAGAATGTTAGGGCTAGGAGAAGCTTTAAGGATAATCTTCTCATTTTATGGATGGAACTCATCATGCTGACTTGACCAGCTCAGCTCTCACTTAATTGAGATCCTAAGCTGAAAGCAGAGCCCACATCTCTCTAGATAGTAGAAGTAAAATGCCTTGAGGCTGTCCAGTAAATGATGCTAAAGGACACATCACATAGGAAATCAAGTATTAATTGAAGTGAATAGAGTATATTAATAATCAGAGGTACCCTTCCCCCATCCTACATCCACAAATGTCAGCGCTGTAAATGGAAACCACAGGACAGGGCAGGAGCTATTTCAGTTGTAACTTGAGGGCAGGTCCGGGAGCAGCCAAGAATATACTACTGAGCAGCCTGGGTTGTTTCCATGTGTGTACGACAAATTTTAAAGCCTTCTTCTGGAGGATGCAAGGTGGTATTGATTGATGAAGTACTTTACTAGTGTAGACAGTGGGAGGTTGTTTAATTAAAACAGAGTAGTAGTGGGTATTACATCAAACATTTATTTTAAATCTGAAAACTTGGGTAAGGAGAATTAATAGATTCATGCTGGAGTGCACTTACTTACTGGGGATTAATGACTCTGGGTAAGCCAGTGATTATTCATTTTCCTTTGAATACATTATTCTGAAAATACATACTAAATACAAAATTTTTTTTTAATTAAAAAAATTAAAAAGATCCCAAGAAGGAAATCTGTTGTGTGGAAATCAGGCAAGTTCTCATTTACCAGGCTGAATTGCTCTTTTGTTTTCTGACCTGGAATATGATCTTTAGCTGAAACTCGGTCTCTCATACTGATTAACACCATGATTACCCCATTCAGCAGACCAGGGGATGGATGGCAAATGGAGGATACTGAGTATGGCTCTGAACCTATCCTGCTTTGGTTATGACACTGAGGAATCCCAGAGGCTCCAGAAAACTGTGGAAGGTGCCACTGTGGAAGGAGTGCTGGGAGATTGTGTTTTTAGAAGGGCAGGAACTAACTTCATATCAGAACAATGAAAGAGAAGGGTGTGATTCTTAGGATACAACTACTGACTTGAAAATCAGAAGAAAAGTGAGGAATAGTCAAACTTGTGTCCTATTAACAAATGGAAACAATTAAACTGTGAAGGCACTTTTTCTCTTTGATAAAGTCAGATAAACCAGTGTATATGAGAGAACACAAGGCTTGTTAACTGTAAACAGGAAAGCAAGGCAGTTGATCCGTTAAAAGCAACTCCAGTCTGAAGCTGTCAGATGGGCCTAAGCCCCTTTCTCAGTCCAAGGCTGATTGCAAAGCTTAGATACAAGGATGCCCCAAACTTCTGAGCTGATGTTCTTTTTTTTTTTTTTTTAAGTGAGGCAATTGGGGTTAAGTGACTTGCCCAGGGTCACACAGCTAGTAAGTGTTAAGTGTCTGAGGCCGGACCTGAACTCAGGTACTCCTGACTCCAGGGCCGGTGCTCTATCCACTGTGCCACCTAGCTGCCCCTGAGCTGATGTTCTTAAACTTATAGCCTAGGTGTTGTTGTTCAGTCGTTTCAGTTGTATCTAACTCTTTTTTTTTCTTTTTCTTTTTTTTTTTTGGTGAGGCAATCGGGGTTAAGTGACTTGCCCAGGGTCACACAGCTAGTAAGTGTTAAGTGTCTGAGGCTGGATTTGAACTCAGGTCCTCCTGAATGCAGGGCTGGTGCTCTATCCACTGTGCCACCCAGCTGCCCCTGTATCTAACTCTTGATGACCATATTTGCGGTTTTCTTGGTAAAGATCCCAGGGTGGTTTGCCATTTCCTTCTCTGATTTTACTGATGAGAACACTGAGGTAAACAGGGTTAAGTTGTGGGTCACATAGGCAGATTTGAACTCAGGTGTTCCTGGCTCCAGGCCCAACGCTCTTCTCCAATGGGCTACCTAGCTACCCCAGAGCCTAGGTGTAGGGTTAATAAATTATCTTGGTAGAAATGCACAAGAATGCCGGGTGAACTCTTATGGTAAAGCTGTAAAGTTTCAGAGGTTTGGTCACCTGGGCAGTTTTCCTTATGTGTCTGTGATCACCCTCTTCAGAATTGTATGCGTGCCTAGGCAAGTCTTCATTTTGCCATGTTTAGATTTGCCTGAGGCTAGCAAAGAACTAAGTGATGAAGAATCTGTGTCACGAGGCCAGTGACAGCTGTGTCCTTAATGACATTATTTAAGTCCTTCCAATTCTCTTCAGCCTGCCAGTGTCCGAAATGCCAGGGCCTTGCCAGGCAGGAGTTTCAGGTCCCTGACACAACTGGAGCCTGGTTTTTTGGCAAACAGTCGAGATAGTGAGATAAAAGGGAATGAGCCAAACTGTAAGAAAATATCTGTGTGACAAGTCCAAAGGGGAGATTTCTCCAAATGAAAGTGCATCCTCTCATGACTGCAACTGTGGATAAAGTCACAGTTAGGGACTTAGGAGAGCACTTAAAAATTAGTGGTGGAAAAAGGGTCTATGTGCTTGGAAGGAGTGTGGGGCGGGGTGGAGAATGGATTCTCTGGAGCTTTTCCAACCATACTTCACCTCCAACTGATGTAGCGCTGACAACAAGCCTGGCCCAGGGAAGCTCCCTAGCCTGCTGACTCCCCTTTACAAACATGCAGGGAGGTGATTCTTAATCCAACACTTTGCAAATTTTAATGTTCTCTGCTGGGAATGTTGCTATTTTATTTTCCCAGATAAAAGCTAAATGGACTTTAATGCAAGACTCTTGCATCCCCCCAAATGCACAAAGTGCCTGTATATTAAAGTCTTTCCAGGCTGAATACATGCCGCTTCTCCCCCTCCCCCACTCTAGACTGTAGTCAAGCCAGCCTACTTCCTGTTTCCTATATTAGACATTCTATCTCCTGCCTTTGTGCCTACTGTGCACAGGCTGGCTCCCAAACCTGCAAAGTTCTCCCTCCCAACTTCTAGCTCTTGGAACTCCTAGCCTGCTGCAGGGTTTTGGTCAAACAGCACTTACTTCAAGAGGGCTTTATGTGCCCTGCCCACACTGTGTGAAAAATAGCTGGGCATTGGTTTACCTTACATTTATCTTCTATTTATTTATCTGTCGATAAATTGTATCTCTCTGCTCCTCTTCCAACAGAATGTAAGTTCCTGATGGCAGGGGCTGCCTCATAATTGTTTGTCCTGGCATAAATATATGCCTGGCACACAGTAGGCATTTACCAAATGTTTAATGATTGATTTAAAGCTATCATGTGTAAACCCCTCATTTCCTAGAGAAGGAGGCTGGGTTCTAGCACTCCCGTGGTCACATATATGTAACAGGAAGGACTTGAACCCAGGTTTCTGGGCCCAGTTCTCAAGGAGTGTATGCTCTGCTGAAGAGATACAATATATCCACAAACAAATAAATACAAGTGATTAGAGGAAGTGTTAAATAATCAGAGAAAACTTCACAGAAGAGCTGGTGTCTGAGTTGAGTATAGAAAGATAATAAGGAAAGAGTGTCATGATAGCATTTATTTGGAACTTTAAAATTTACATAGCATATTCCTTGTGGCAGCCATAAGAAGTGGGGTAGCACAAGTATTATTAGCCCCATTTTACAGATTAGAAAATTGAGACGCAATGAAGCCAGTCACTTGGCTTTTTTTTTTTTTTTTAAGTGAGGCAATTGGGGTTAAGTGACCAGGGTCACACAGCTAGTAAGTGTTAAGTGTCTGAGGCCGGATTTGAACTCAGGTCCTCCTGAATCCAGGGCCGGTGCTTATCCACTGCACCACCTAGCCGCCCCGTCAGCTGGCTTTTAAAGGGCAGAGTTGGGGGATCATATCCAGGCACCTCTCTACCGCATCATGCTGGCTCTCTGATATTCCTAAAATCACATTTCCCTTAGCTGAAAGAACTGATATGCGATTATCCACCCTATATATCTGTCAATCAATAAGTCAATCTATACTAGGCAGCTAGGTGGTACAGTGGAGATAGCACCCCACCTGGGCTTAGGAAGACCTAAGTTCAAACCCAGCCTCAGACACTTACTAGCTTTGGGATGCTAGGCAAGTCACTTAACATCTGTCTGCCTCTGTTTCCTCAGTTTGTAAAATGACAAGAATAATAATCATATCCCCTATCTCACAGGGTTGTTTGTGGGGATGAGATCATGTTTGTAAAGTGCTTTGCAAACCTCAGGACACTATATAAATGCTATTATTATTCAATCAGCAAACTTTTTTTTATCTTAATAGTATTTTATTTTTCCAATTACATGTAAAGATAGTTTTCAACATTCATTTTTATAAGATTTTGAGTTCCAAAATTTTCTCTCTTCCTCCCTTCCCTACCCTCTCCCCAAAACAGCAACCAATCTGATATAGGTTATTTATGTTCAATTATGTTGAACATATTTCCACATTAGTCATAATCAACAAACATTTATTAAGCACCTACTATTTGCCAAACACAACTACACTAGACATTTAAGATGTAAAGTCAGAAACGGCCATCTCTCTGCTTTCAAGGAATTTATGTTCCATCAGGGGAAGGCAACTTATATACAAGTAATTATGGACAAAGTAATTATGAGGAAATTTTGACAGGAAAGACTAGCTGCTGAAAGGATCAGGAAAGACTTAGGGTATGAAGAGGTTTCCTTGAATGGAGTTTTTTTTTTGTTTGTTTTTTGTTTTGCAGGGCAATGGGGGTTAAGTGACTTGCCCAGGGTCACACAGCTAGTAAGTGTTAAGTGTCTGAGGCTGGATTTGAACTCAGGTACTCCTGAATCCAGGGCCAACGCTTTAACCACTGTGCCATCTAGCTGCCCCTCCTTGAATGGAGTTTTAAAGGAAGCTAGCTGGGAGGACAGAGAGCATTTTAGGCAGAGGTTAACCAGTGCAAAGGAAGAGAGATGGGAGCGGTTTTTGCATCCCCTGTGGGGCCTGCTCCTAGAATCCTTGAAAGACTAGAGTTCTGTCTCTGTCTTAGGATACTTGAATCCCACAAGAGGCTCTTAGATTATGCCTTGAAGAGTGATAGTCTGTCTCCTGCGGTGATTACCCAACATTCCTTGGAGCTCTGATGTGATACATCCCCATAGTGTTTCTCCAGCCAACCCCTCAGTCAATCTCTCCCTCTGGGAACACACCAGACAGCAGCTGCTTTACAGCCCCTCACTGTCTTGCATCCTTCGCACATGGACCACACAGCAGTGTGGTGTTACAACATGCCTGCTTTCGGTTCTAAGGGTTTTGAACATTTTCTCGTTTGTTTAATAACTCTTCATCAATCTTTCCTTGCACACCTTTCAAGTCCAACAAAAGCACATTTTTCTCCACGATGACTAGAGACCAGTGGTATGGGGAGTGGGAGGTGAAGTACAGACTGTTCTCTTGTCCCACCTACTCCAGCTACCTCCATGGCCTTGGTCCTCCTACTTCCAGCTTGTCCCAGGCAAATTCACTCACTGCCTCTTTCTTCAGAGTCATCCCACTCCTACTGCCCACACTTACCAAACTTCCTCCCTTCCCTCATTCAGATAGCTATTAAAATCCCACTTCCTCCCTTAGTTCTTCCCCACCTAATTAAAAATAAAAAAGAGGTAGCAACCTTTTCTTCACCAAGCACTGTGTCAACATCCAGCTTCCACAGCTCCTTCATTTCTCATTTTCCCACAAAATGTACTTGTACTAATGAAAGGTCTTGTTTTTTTACTTATGTACATGTGTCAGCCGGTTAGTCAACAAGTATTTGGTAAGTATATATTATGTCCCAGGCACTATGTTAAGTGGAGGAGATTCAAAGAAAGGCAAGAAGTATAGTCTTTGCTTTTAAAGAGCTCACTTTGTAAAGGGGGAGGAAAAATATTAAATAAGGAAGTATATGCAAGTTATATGCAGTATAAATGGAAAGTAATGTCTGAGAGGAAACCACTAATGGCTGGTTGAGGGGGGGAAAGGCCTTCTGCAGAAAGTGATGTCTGATGACCCTTGAGGAGGTATAGGATGATAGTTAGAAAGTGGGTTTGTATGAAATTAGGACTTTTTAAGTATGATAGAGAAATTAGTATGTTTGTAAGCAGCAGGAAAGGACACAATAGATAAGAAAACTGAAGATTAGAGAATGGGGGCAATCTGCTGGAGAAGACAGAATGGGATGACATCAAAGGTACCCATATGAAGGATTGGCCTTGGCAAGGAGAAGGGTCCCCTCTTCATATTAGACCTAAGTGAAGGAGTATATGGTGTAGGCAGATGTCTCAGTCAAGTGAGAGGATGAGGAGAGAAGAGGGAGCTCTCATTACCTCAAATTTTTTTTGGTGAAATATGAAGCACAGTCCTCATCTGAGATGGTAGCAGGAGGGAATGCCATGGGAAACTTGTAAAAAGAGGAGAAAGTTTGGAACATTTTTTTCCCTGTATATAGTAGGATAAGAAATCAATTAAGGAGGTACAGAAAGATTATTCTACTTCAGTGAGCATCTAGTTGAGATTTTGTAGCATCATTTTTTTTAGCAAATAATTCATACATTGGTTATTGCCTCCAGTCCTATTTAGTAGTATATAAATAGGTATAAAAGAGACAGATGGTAGGAGCAATGTAGAGTCAGTATTTGGCAAAGCCTGCCTAGTAATACCACAAGTTCAAGGGATTAGAAAGTGTTAAGGGCTAAAATTCTTGCTAGTCTGTCTAAAATATCTAATGAGTGGTTGCCAATCAATTACAAGCTTTAGCAAGAGTTAGACTTTTAAGCATTTATTAAGGAGAATAAGAATTTGGTAAAGAGAGAGAGAAAGGCCTAGATTCCTATCTATTAAAGGGAGAGCACATTTCTAGCTCCCTTCTCCGCCAGCGTCCTCAGGAAAGAGACCCAGAGTCAGCGCCAGTCTCTTCCTTCCTCCTCCCACTAGTCTGCGTCACTTCCTCCCCGCCAAAGAAAAGACTCCTGGTCTTGCCCTCAAAGACCTTCGCTTCATGGGCAGAACTCTTCTACAGTAAGTATCCAGCAGGTGGCGTCATTCCAATCGTTACAAAAGTGAGGGTAGAGACTTCCGGGGCAGAGCCAAGAGGGTGGAGGAAAGGCAGTGAGCTCCCAAACTCATGACACAATCTCTCCAAAAAACATCCAAATAAGGTCATAGGGAAATGCCCGGAGCAGCAAAACTCACAAAAGAATGTGCTGAAATCATCTTCTAACCAAGAACGGCTTGGAAGGTCAGAAGGAGGGAGCTGCTGTGCTGATACAAGAGTCAGGCCCAACCCCACAGTCATCCTGACACAGATCCAGTCCCAGGAAGTCCTCACCAGAGAAGCAGACCCCCAGAACCTCTGAATCAGCTGAAGCACCAGTGTCGTCTGGAACTAAGCTCACAGTCTGGTGAGTGGGCTGAGCCCTGGGCAGGGGAGAGACTACAGGGGTCTATGCTGGTGCTAAGGAAGAACTTGGATTTTACACCCCTACTGAGAACCAGGTGGTAGGCTCGAGTAGAAGTGGCCCAGGTGGAGGAGGGGCACAGACTCGTCGGAGCTGACCACCACAACACACAAAGCTGGTTGATTGGCAAGTTGGTCTGGGGTCATCTAGGACCAGGAAACAGGCCGGGTGAGGGAAGAACCTAATTCTCCTTAAATCATACCACCTGGGACTTCTGAAGCTTGGGATACTGCAGCCTGGAAACAGTCCCCCACTTTAAGGAGCTAAAAGTCAAGTAAAAGAAAGGCAAGATGAGCCGACAGAGAAAGGTGAGGACTATAGAAAGTTTCTTCAGTAACAAGGAAGACCAAGGGGCACCCTCAGAGGAAGATGTCAACATCAGGGTTCCTATATCTAAAGCTTCCAAGAAAAATATGAATTGGTCTCAGGCCATAGAAGTGCTCAAAAAGGACTTTGAAGATAAAATTAGAGAGGTAGAGGAAAAAATGGAAAGAGAAATGAGGGTGATGCAGGAAAGACATGATAAAAAAGTCAACAGCTTGAAAAGTCAAATGGAAAAGGAGGTACAAAAGCTCTCTGAAGAAAATAATTGCCTAAGAATTAGAATTGAACAAATGGAAGCCAGTGAGAAACCAAGACACAATAAAGCAAATCCAAACAAATAAAAAAATAGAGGGCAATGTGAAATATCTTCTGGGAAAAACTGCCGACCTGGAAAATAGGTCCAGGAGAGATCATTTGAAAATTATTGGTCTACCTGAAAACCATGATCAAAGAAAGAACTTAGTCACCATCTTCCAAGATATTTTCAGGGAAAATTGCCCTGAAATTCTAGAAGCAGAAGATAAAATAGAAATTGAAAGAATCCACCAATCACCTCCAGAAAGAGATCCCCAAAAGAAAACTCCTAGGAATATTATAGCCAAATTCCAGAGCTCTCAGGTCAAGGAGAAAATATTGCAAGCTGCCAAAAAGAAAGAATTCAAGTACTGTGGAGCCCCAGTCAGGATAGCACAAGATCTAGCAGCTTCTACATTAAAGGACTGGAGGGAATGGAATATGATATTCCAAAGGGCAAAGGAAATGGGATTACAACCAAGAATCACCTACCCAGCAAAACTCAGCATTATCTTTCAGCGGAAAAAATGGGACTTTAATGAATAAAAAGACTTTCAGATATTTGTGATGAAAAGACCTGAACTGAATGGCAAATTTGACTTTCAAATACAAGACCCTAGAGAACCATAAAAGAAAATTGGAGCTGGGGGACATACCTGGGGTCGTACAGTGGGTCTTATGTCTGAGGCCAGGTTTTGGCTGGGATCCCCCTGGGTCCAGGGGTGATGATTTGTCCACTGTGTCACTTAGCTAGATGATAACATCTTTAGGGTTAAATTGAGGAGTGAAGGGAATTCATTGGGGGAGGGGGAAGGGCAAAAGCGAAATCCTACATGAAAGTAACAGGAAAAGGCTTATGGAGTGAGGGAAGAGATGGGAAAGGAGCAGGGCAGTAAATGAATTTTACACTCATCAGAAAAGGCTCAAAGACCTTAAACTCATCAGAGCTGCCTCAAGGAGGGACTAACACACACACACCCAACTGGGTGGAGTAATCTATTTAATCTGAGCAGTAAATGAGCCTAACACTCATCAGAATTGGCTCAAAGACCTCAATCTCATTAGAATTGGCTCAAGGCAGGAATAATGTACACACTCAATTGGGTGGAGTAATCTCTCTAACCCTGCAGGAAAATAGGAGGGGAAAGGGATAAACAGAGGGGCAAAAGAAGGAAGGGCAGAGTGGGGGAGGGAACAGACAGAAGCAAATCCCTTTTGAAGAGTGATAGGATGAAAGAAGATGGATAATAGAATAAATATCATGGGGAAGGGAAACAGTTAACAATAGTAATCATGAAAAAGAGAAAAGGGGGGAAAATTGTACAAAAAATATTTATAGCAACTCTTGGTGGAGGCTAAGAATTGAGAATCAAGGGAATGTCCATCAATTGAGGAATGATGGAAAAAGGTGTGTTATATGATTGTAGTGGAATGGACTTGTGCTACAGGAAATGGCAAACAGGATGATCCTCGAAAAACCTTGAAAGACTAATGAACATCGATGTATAGTGAAGTGAGCAGAGCTGAGAGGACATTGTGCGTAGTGACAGCAGTATTGTTCAATGAGTAATTGTGAATGACTTAACTACTCTCAGAAGTGCAATGATCGAAGACAATCCCAAGGAACTAATGAGGAAGCATACTATGCACCCCTATAGAAAGAACTGATAAAAAGAACACTTGTGGATTGTACATATATAACCTGATTGCGATCTTGTGGAGGGGGGAGGAAAGGGAGGGAGGGAGAAAAATTTGGAACGCTAAATCTTATGAAAATGAATGTTGAAAACTACCCTTACATGTAAATGGAAAATAAAATAAATGTTTGATAATTAACCAAAAAAAAAAAAAAAAAGAACAGGCAGACACCCTGAAGAAAAAAAGAAAAAAAAAAGAAAGTGAGGGTACAGGTAGATTGATTTGCTAAGGGGTCAGGATAGGAAAAAGAGGAGAATGTTGCCAGTGCAGGGGTGATGATCTGGAAAATAATAGGGGTGGAAAGAATGGAGGTTACAGTGAGGATGAAGTTTAATGAGAGGGGTTGTAAGACATAGGTAAAGATGGAATGATAAAAGATTATGACCCCCAAAAAGGAATTTCAGAGTTCACAAACATGGAAGTGAGATATTTGTTGGTGATGATAATATCAGATCTATCTGTACAGCTGAAGTGTATTGGAGTGGTTCATGAGAAAAAGAGTAAATCAAGGAAATGGCAAGTTAGGGCATTTGAAGGAACATAGAATAAAGGCAAGAGTAGGGATGGAGAAAAAGATTGTGAGCTAAGCACTGAACTCATTGAGGGTTGACAGATAATGGCCCACCACTACCTGAATTGGGTAATAAATTTAGTTAGCATGATCTCAAAGGAGGAGAAGTTGCTAAATGTTGGTGAAAGATGAGTCTGGAAATGGCATTGGAAAGCAAAGAGTATTTTGATTCCTTCTTCAAGACAGGTGAATAAAGCCTCAGAGAGGAAGTGTAGCTTGTATTGTAAAGGGGATCAAAACTGGCAGTATCAACCGAAAGGTGCCAGAAGATGGAGGGAATAGAAAAGGAAGTTTAAGATAAAAGGACCCTGAATCCCAAGTCTGTGAATTAACTTGTGTTCACTGCTGTCTGCCATGATGTAGTTGACTGCGTGTAAGGGATGCTTGAATTAAAGTTCCCTGGTGTTGATGCGTAGTTTTTTTTAACATCATATAGGTGTTTTTTCTTATCTTGTAGATTCAGCTGTAATTACTATAGCTGGTGCCCAGTCCCTTTCTTTGAAGGTTTTTGGGGGTTAAAGATATTTACAGAAATGATCTCTTCAGCTATCTTATCAGCCATTGGATCTCTGTATTTACTTTCAAACGGTCTACTTTTGAAATTTGGTGGTAATTCAGACTTCTCTCCTAAAGAGTCCCGTTTAGTGCTGTTTTATCATATGGCAAGGCCATTGTGCTTTACAAAAATCTTTAAAGAAAGCTATCCAAACATCTGTTTTATTTATCTTCACACCGAAGAGATTACTGGACTGTCCTGGCCATACAGACAAGCAAGCCATTCCTTTGGTTGGGGATGCATTCTTAAAATGTAATTTCCAGAATGTCCTGGCTCTGTCTGCTCTGCAAACATGAATCTTGGGAAGGCTGCCATCACTACAGCAACCCATAGGATGTGGTGAACCAGATCTAGTCCCCTGCAAATGATGGCCATGGCTCAGAGACAAAACTTTCAGACATGCAAGCCAGTCTTCCAGGATTTGTGAAATAATATACTGCTTTAACGTTTGCAAAGTCTTTTACATCTCTTATCTCATTTTAGTCTCACAACAATTGCATTTTACAGATGAGAAAACTGAGGCTCAGAGAGTTTAAAAGACTTGCAGATAGCTCAGGAAAAATTGGAGGTGATATTTGAACCTAGATCTACCTAACTCCCTATCCAGGCCTTTATCCTCTGCATCCACTCCCTCCTTAAAGATTTTTTTTTTTTTTAGTATCTGGATTCAAGTCTCACTTCTGATACTTATTACTTATTACACAACTTCCCTGGGCCTCATTTTTCCCCCATGTGTAGAATAGATTAGGTGGTCACTGAGCTCCTATCTAGGTTTTAATATATCATTCCATGATCTGTAATGATACAAAGATTGGTTTCTTCTTGAAAGGTTGGTTTCTTCCAAATGATTTATCTGTGGATACTCAGAAAAGTCTTGTGACTTCCCAGTATGACTGAGTGGCTCTGAAAATTGTAATGTTCAGAATCAGAGACAAGAAAGACAACTTTGAAGGTTGAATTTCTGGTATCTTTAACGTGTATGTGTGTGTATTTATCATATATATCATATATGAATGTTGAATTTATATTGCTGTATAATTATTATATATCTCAAAGAAAAATAGGCTGTGCCTAATAGAGATCTATAGCATCATATATAATTCTCTTATTATGCTATTTATATGGAAACACCCATTTTATTTACTGCTTGTTAAGTTCAAAATAAAAAAAAATTCTAAAAACCTCACATATTGTTTAGTTTTTGCTCCACAGATTTACAAGCCTCATCTTGGGTAAAAGTCTATACCCTTGTAATACATTCTGCCAAAGCTGTGGATGGAGGAAGTGCATTATGAGGAGGGGGTTGGGGTTTGTTTGTTTGTTCTTAAAGAAGAAGAAAATGCACTCCCAGTTCTTACCAAGCCTTGTCTCTCTCTTCCTCTCATCACTGCTGCCTCAGCTCGGCCTGTGCCTTACAATGACCTCCTTCGTTCTCACATACCAGCGAGATCAGCTGATGTCACCAGAAGGGAGTGTATGTTTTAAAAAGCTTCCGATCTCTGAAGTTCTATGGGAATGGAGAGGCAAAGCAACCCGGGTTCATGAACTCTTCAAGGGAGGCGGGGAGCGGGGGTAAGTACAAGAATGAGACTCTTTGTAACTTTTGGAATACATGTTACGTATATATGTGGATTAAGCAGTGCAAGGCAACCATTGATGTCTGACTTCACTCATTGAATGGTCTGGGGTTTAAAGAAGTTGCAGAAGAATCAGGAAAGATTGAAAATAGAACAAGTTAGCTCCTTGAAAGGAAGATTTAAGAGGCTGAAGTCATTGGATGAGCATTTTTAAATGGGATGAGCAGTCATTTAAAAGTCATTTTTGATTGAAATCTAGGTATGTCCTGGGTCGAGTTGTTCTGCTGCCTGTTTTGTACTGTCACCCATAGCAGCATGATATTCAGAAGGTCAGGTTGAGATAGAGCAAAAATACAAAACAATCAAATTATTTCATAACTTGGCTATAAGCTAAATGTGGTTCATCTAGTATTTGGGGGAGGGGGCATATTCTTGGATAATTTACCTTAGTATGTGTCTAGATATAAAAGTACAATGGAGAGAATTGGACAATCGGGAAAACTTGAATTCAGATCCTACCTCTAATACATTCTGGCTGTGTTACTTAACTTCTTAGTTCCCCAGGCAAGTTACTTAAATTCTTAGTGCCCCAGGTGCCCCAGTGAGAGATGGAACCAATTTCAGATTGAGACAGAGAGACAGAGAGAGTGTGTGTCTAGTTGAATCCTAAACATATGGTGGACCACCAGGAGACTGAGACAAAATATGGGAATTGAAGGTATAGTCTAGTGCCAGCCAATCCATTTCCATTAGCAACTCCAGCAGCATCCGGACTACAAGGTAGATAAGATCAAACCCAGTCCACCCAGTAGTGCTGGAGGGGATTGGCCCAAGGACAATATCCCAGTCAAAGAATTGAGGGTGAAAATGTGAGTAAACACAAGAAAATACCTTACATAATGAAGAAACACTATAGGTTAGGAGAAGCCTAAGAAGAAAATCCTGAAAAAGAAAATAACTCCACAACAACGACAAGTCAAACCTCCCTCAGAGGAAAAAAATTGTCTTGGTGATACTTGATTCTGGTTTTAATGGGAACCACTAGAGCCTATCAATTAGTGGGATGACTTCAGAGCTAAGCTTCAGAAAAATCACTTCGGCATATGTATGGACGATGGATTGGAGTACAAAGAGACACGAGGCAGGGAAACCAATTAAGCAAGAAGTGCCAAGGGCCTGAACTACTCTGGTTTCTGTGTGAGTTATAGGATGTCATATGAGAGATGCCATATGTATATGATGTCTAAGAGAGATGTTGCTGATCAAATAAACTCCACTGTTGGCATTTAAAGCTGGCTCTTTCCTGTCATTCTAATCTTCTTATACATAACTCCCCTCCACACACTTTGTGGTCTAGTCATGCTGACTTAGTTGCTATTCACATTGCATGACTCTATTTCCCATTTCTGTTCCTTTACACTGGTCATAATCCATAACCAGAATGCTCTCCCTATTTACCTCTCCACCTCTAGAAATTCCTGGTTTCCTTAAAGGCTCAGCTCAAATGCCTTCTATTTGAAGGAAGCCTTTTACAGGCTCTCCAGCTGC
Source organism: Dromiciops gliroides (assembly GCF_019393635.1). NCBI lineage: Eukaryota > Metazoa > Chordata > Mammalia > Microbiotheria > Microbiotheriidae > Dromiciops > Dromiciops gliroides. The sequence continues at coordinate 184,670,094 of NC_057863.1, read as the reverse complement.
TAGTGATTTCTTCCATCTACTCTCTATGCTATTTGTATATATCTATTTGTATACATATTGTCTCCCCCATTAAAATGTAAGATCTTTAAGGTCAGGGACTTGGAAATGCCTAAACGCCAAAGTCAGGGAGCTGAGTGTCTGTGGCTGAAACAGCCTGTAGCTTCTGGTTTCCCCGACTGAGGGACATGTACTTATTATAGACCAACAACATTACCATCATTATGAGGTAGAAATGACAAGCTTTGGTATCCAAGAGTGTGAATGAAAATGAAGAATCAAGGATAAGAAGTTGCATACCTGGGAGGGTGGTACCTGCCACAGTAATGGGAGAGTTCGGGGGCTGGAAGGGAGGAAGATGATGAGTTTGGTTTTGTACATGCTGAGTTTGAGGTGCCTATGGGACAACTAGTTTGGATAGTTATTGAATATTTATCCAATAGGCAGTTGATGAAGCAGGGCTAGAGTTCAAAGGAGAGATTAGGGTTAGTTATACAGGTATGGGAATCATCAGTAAAGAATGAATTGAATGAATAAATGAATGAGTGAATAAATGGATGAAAAAGCATGTTGTATTAAGTACTTACTATTGCTAAGTGCTGAGAATACAAACAGAAAAATACAGATAGTCCTTGTTCTCATGGAGTTCACATTCAAGTAGGGGGAAATATATATATATATATATATATATACACATATATATATATATGTATGTATGTATATGTATATATAATTTAGAAACTATATATGTATATATATACATACACAGATATACACACATACATTACACATATACATATGAGGTTTCAGCTACAAGCAGACAGAAAGGCCCAGTAGATTTTAGAGTGCAATGGCAAAACAGATGGTAATGGTTCTTTAATATAATTTGTACCAATAAAATTATGTTTTTGATATTGAACTATTTGATAGTGCCAAGGACTTTGATAGGAAGAACTTTCTTTTGGGGGTCTTCAATACCTATGGCTACTGAAGAAGCAAGGACTGCAACACCTGCAATGGTGGTTGTTGGGTCACATCTCCACAAGAATTTCTCCCTTCTGTGATTGCTTTGGGGGTCTGGCTGAAAGCAAGACCAGTGGCTGGGGAATAGGGACACTGCTCTTTCCAGAGTTCTTGGGCTCTGTGTCCTGAGCAGTCTTCACTATGATCTAATGGAAGCTAGTGGTGATGATATTACCTACCTAGCACATGATGCTTACTCTCTCCCCCTCAGTATGCCTTGCTATACCAGCTTGGCTGGTTTGCCTGTCCCATCAGTGGCATCGTCAGCAGTTAGTGATGGTTGTGTTGGTGGTAATAGTAGACCCCTTCTCCACAGGATTTGCTCCACTAGATGATACTTGAAAAGGCTGGAATGGAAGGAGGACTGGTGGTCTGGGAGGCACACTTGTTCTTGGCCCTGTGTTTGTGCCTATCTCCACCATGGTCCAAGGGGAGATGGTGATGGAGGTGGTAGCAGTGACTTATCCACTTAGCATCTGCCACTTTTGGTCTCTCCTTCAAGATGACAGAAATGATGATTGAACCTATGGAAGCTGATGAAATCACCAAATGAGAGAGTGTAGAGAGAAAAGAGAAGACCCACAATGGAATCTTGGGAAACACCCACAATTAATGAATATGACATGGAGGAAGATCTAACAAAGGAGAATGAGAAGGATCAGTTTTATGGATTAGAAAGAGAACCAAGAGTGAGCATGAAAACCTAGATAGGATAGAATAATCAGAAAGATTAAGATGACCACTGCTGCAGATAGTTTAAGAATAAAGAACATCGAGAAAGAGCTATTAGATTTGGCAATGAAAAAAATCAATGGTAAGTTTGGAATAAGATGTTTTAGTTGAATGATGAAGTCAGAAGTCAGATAGTGGATTTGGAAGCAAATAAGAGGAAAGGAAGTATAGGTGCTGAGTGTAGATGGATTTCTCAAGGGATTTAGTGAGGAGTATGGTTATAGAGTGATAACTGATAGGATCTAGTGAGGTTTTCTTTTAAGGATGGGGGAAAAATTGAAAGTGTTTCTAAGAAGCAGTGAATGAACAAGCAAATAAGGAAACTGTACTATTAGAGAATGAGGGTTATAGTATGGGTAATCTACTGAAAAAGATGGAAGGGGTTGGGATTAAAGGTGCATGCATAGGAGTTGGTCTTGTTAAGAAGCATGACCTCTTCATCAGAGACTGGAGTGAAGAAAGACAATGGGGGTATGATGTTAGATAAATATGGAGATGAGGGGAAGGAAAAAAGAGGGACCTTTGGGTTAATGGCTTTAGCTTTTTGGTGAGAGGGAAAAGTCTTGAGAAGAGGTTGGAAGATTAAGATGAGTGCTGGAGATTAGTGATAGTGACAAAAAGCAAGAAAGAAAAGAAGGAAAGGAGTGTCACAGAAGTATTGAAAAAAAACCTAAGAAAGTAGAAGGAAATTCAAAAGAGGACAGACAATTAGGACTGGTATGGGAACCACCTTGTTAAATTTGCAATATATCAAAACAAAAAAGCAAAACACTGAGCTATACATAGTAGAGTCATGGTTCCATATACAATCCTTGTTTTCTATTCTTCTTTCTGTAGGGAAATGTTTGTGCTTGTTGATGTGAGTCAAGTTCATAATAATAGTAAGAAGAAGAAGAAGAAGAAGAAGAAGAAGAAGAAGAAGAAGAAGAAGAAGAAAAGAAAAATATAAAAATAAGTAATTTTAGCCTTCCCTCACCAAAAAGAAAAAAAGAAAAGAAACACTTGATGATTATCTTCAAGGCTGTAAATGACCAGAGAATTTAGTGTTAGAAGAAACTAAGAGATCGTGTATGTTCAATCCATATAGGTGGAAAAAAAGAGTATTAAAATTAGTTGTTGTTAGTCACTCAGGGACTGTGTAACAGAGCTAGAAATCAAACCAACAATCACCTGCTTCCAGATGCAGGGGTTTTCCCACCAAATCATATTAATAAATAATCACATACATGAGTATTTATAAACAATTGTTCTCCATGTTCTCCTGAGTACATGGGATTCATGAAAGAGGGAAAAGAAAGAGGCATAGTACTATTTTTAATCAGAATCCATTATTTAGTTAACATTTGTTAAGGTTGAATATTGCATTTTGTAGAATTGAAGAACAGCATATATAGTCAGTCTCTGCCAGATTGGATCAACAATCTAAATACATCTAAATATATTTAGTAATGTTTTTCCCTCTCCGTCCATTTCTTTATCCATTAATGGATCAACCCATCTGCTTGATATCCATTTTCACAACATCTATTGCCCAGTCCATTGGCAGTACCCCGTAGAAAAGACCAAAACCTTGGTGTCTAATTTCTGTCCCCCAAAGCTCAGAGGGCCAGCCAAAACTGCACGATTACCTGGCAAATTAATGTGGAGAAATACATTAGTTAGGAGGGGAATAGTGCTCACAGCTGTCTCTTGGCCTTTCCTCTGCTTTCTCCTCTCTGATAGGCCCAACAACCCAAAGCTTTCTGGAAGCTCCAACTGTCACTGCTGCTGCCACATCTGGCCTATAAAAGATAATCTGATTCCCTTGGTTCTCTTGGTCTCAATGCAGACAAATCCTTTTATCTTTTACTTGAGTTGAGACAAGTTTAGGACTAGGGGAAAGCATTTTTTGTTGTTTAAATAAGGGAAAAGTAAAACAAAACAGAATTTTAAAACAGAATTAATGAATTTAAGATAACTATAGTCTAGGCACATGTTGACTTTGCTAAATTGGCTTAAAGGGTCACTCTTGTCCTAACTCAATTCTGTGGTTAGCTCAATTCTGGTCTCCAAATCACTCTTCTTCCATTTTCACTCAATTTTAGACCCAATTTTAGGCAGCTTTCTTCTCTAATCCAAAACTTACTCTCCCACTCAAGGACGTTAGTACCAATATTAATGTACCTTTGAATAATCTGACCTTTCAATTTTTCAGCCAGCCCAGCTCCTTGTACCTACATCTCCACTCTCTTGGTTGAACACAAGGTCAGACACACCGTTGGGTCATCATCCAAGCAGTTCTTGCTCCATGATTTTGGACTCTGAAATTCCTCTCTGATCATTTTCTGATCTTTGATCTCTCCCCATGCCTTACTCCTCCAAAGTCTACATTTTATCCTCACCACAGCCTCCAAACCTTTCACTCTTTCCTCATGTCCCAGCACACCATGAGAGTAATGCAGGAAAGTCATGAAAAAAAAGTCAATAGCTTGAAAAGCCAAAAAGAAAAACCCTCTGAAGAAAATAATTGCTTGAGAATTAGGATTGAGCAAATGGAAGCTAATGTCTTTATGAGAAATCAAGACACAATAAAGCAAATCCAAATGAATAAAAAAAAAGAGGGCAATGTGAAATATCGCAGTGATAAAGCAGCTGACCTGGAAAATAGATCCAGGAGAGATAATTTGAAAATTTTTGGTCTACCTGAAAACCATGATCAAAAGAAGAGTTTATACATCATTTTCCAAGAGATTGTCAGGGAACATTGCACTGATATTCTATAAGCAGAAGGTAAAATAGAAATTGAAAGACTCTACTGATTACCTCCTGAAAGAGATCCCCAAAGGAAAACTTCCAGGAATATTATAGTCATGTTCCAGAGCTCCCAGGTCAAGGAGAAATTATTGCAAGCAGCCAGAAAGAAACAATTCAAGTACTGTGGAGCTGCAGTCAGGATAGCACAAGATCTAGCAGTTTCTACATCAAAAGATTGGAGACTTTGGAATATGATATTCTGGAATGCAAAGGAATTGGGATTACAACCAAGAATCACCTACCCAGAAAAACTGTATATAATCTTTCAGGGGGAAAAATGGGACTTCAATGAAAAAGAGGACTTTCAGGCATTCATGATGAAAAGATCTGAACTAAATAGAAAATTTGACTTTCAAATACAAGACCTTAGAGAAGCATAAAAAGGTAAACAGGAAAAAGAAATCATGAGGGATGTTAAAAGGCTAAATTGTTTACATTCCTACATGGGAAGATGATACTTTTAACTCATAAAACCTTTCTTGGTAGTAGGGCAGATAATAGGAATAAATTTAGACAGAGGGCACAGGTGGGAATTGATTATGAAGGGATGATATCTGTAAAGCATTTATTGTTTGTTTATAATTTTTTGTGGGGCAGTCGGGGTTGGGAGGCATGCCCAGGGTCATGCAGTTGGGGAGTGCCTTGTGTCTGAGGCTGTATTTGGGCTTGGGTCATCTTGGGTCCAGAGCAGGTGCTTTGTCCACTGTGTCACCTATCTGCCCCATGATGACATCTTTAAAATAAAATTAAGGGGTGAGAGGATTGCACTGGGAGAAAGGGAAAGGGAGAGGTGGAATGGGGCAAAGAATCTCACATAAAAGAATCAAGAAAAAGCTTATGGAGTGGAGGGGAAGATGGGGGAGGAGCAGAAAAGTGAATGAGCCTTACTCTCATCAGAATTGGCTCAAAGAGGGAACAACATACACACCCAAGTGGGAATAGTAATATATCTTGCCCCGAGGAAAAGTGGGATGGGAAGGGGATTAGGGGGGAGGGGTGAAGGAAGGGAAGGCAGATTGGGAGAGGGGCAATCAGAAGCAAAACACTTTTAAGGATGAATAGGGCAAAATAAGATAGAAAATAGAGTAAATATGGGGAGCCAATAGGATGGAGGGAAACAAAGTTAGCAATAGTACCTGGGGAAAAATTTGAAGCAGAGGCAAGAGCAATGTAAGATAAGGATGATGTTGATGGTACTTACAGGCATTGTGAAGAAAATTCTTTGTACTAAGGTACTATGTAGATGTTGGCTATTATTGTTGTTGCAATAATCAACCTCATGGGTGTTTTGTAATGAAATCTCACTTTAAAGTACTATATAACTGTAGTTTGCTATAAAAAAAGGTGAGCAGGATATAATGAGAAAAACCTAGAAAGACTTACATGAGTTGATGCAAAGTGAAATGTACTGTATACTAAATAACGGCAATATTGTAAGATGATCTGCTGCGAATGACCTAGTTATTTTCAGCAATGCAATGATCCAAGACAACTATGAAGGATTTATGAAAAATGCAATTCATCTACAGAGAAAGAACCGATGGTACCTGAATACAGATGAAAGTATATTTTGTTGTTGTTAGTTCCTTTTTCTAAAGTTTTTTTGTCTGCTGTGTTTTGCATGACTGCACATGTATAACTTATATTGAATTGCTTGAGTTCTTAAGGGGATATAGGGAGGAAGGATGAGAATTTGGAACACAAAGTTTTAAAAATTGATGTTACAATTTGTTTTTATATGTAAGATAGGGAAAAATTCTAAATTAATTAATTACTTTTTTAAAAGAATTAAAAAAAAAAGAAAAAAATGAGTCCGTCTAACTAAAACTCCCTTTCTTCTTTACTCTAACCTCAAAATTACACAAAATTTTCACCCATCCTCTTCTCCTTTGCTCCAGTTCCAGAAGTTGAGGAAACCCTTCTTGTGGAGGCTAATTCCTCCCCTTGTGCCCTCAATGTTATCCTTGATGGTTGCCCCTGGGACACTGCCCCATTTATTATTTTCTTATTCTTTCTCCCATGTTGTCTTGCCCTATTTATTGGATCCTCCCTCCATGTCTACAATTAAGTTCCAGTCTGCCCCATCCTCTAAAAAACAGATGGAACAAAACAAAAGAAGACAACAACAAAAACCCTTCCCTGCCATCCCCTCAAGCTATGGTTGTATATCTCTCCTCTCTTTCACTGTGACACTCATCTACATTTGTAACCTCTATCTCAACTTGCAATCTGTCATGTAAACCTGATCCTATATTAAAATGGTTCACTCAAAGGTTAACGTTAATCTTAAAATTTCTTAATCTCTTGAGTTCTTCACTGTCTTTACTGTCCTCATTCTATAGCTTTTATTCCTGTAGACCACTCCTCTTGTATACCTTCTTCTCCCTTTGCATAAACAATGCTTTTCTCTCTGTCTGTCTGTCTGTCTGTCTGTCTGTCTGTCTGTCTCTCTCTCTCTCTCTCAGTTCTCCTCTTCCTTGAGTGGATTTTCTTTCTTTTTCTCCTTTGCTGGATCAGCATCCATTTCCCACTTTTCTAAGCATGAGTATGCACCAAGGCCTCTCCTCTCTCTATAGCAGTCTTAACAAGCTAAGGGTTTCAATCGTGTTCAATGAGCATTTAAATGCCTGTTATGCGCTAAGTACTAAGGATACAAAGAAAAAAGCAAGGCAATTTCTCCTCTCAAAAAGTTTATATTTCATTGGGGAAAATAAAATATGCACATTAATAACTCAAATGTAAAGTATGTACAAAATAGTTTTACCAGCTGAGAAGAACACTGACACCATGAAGGATCAGAGAAGGCCTTTCATTTAGGAGGTGACACCTGAAGTGAGCTATTTTATTTAGAATATGCTCCAACTAATAACCTTTGTACATGGATTTTAAATTGATTTTATATAACTGAAAACTTTTTCCTATTAATATACATATATTTACATATTATTTTATTTTTGTCTTGTCCAAGTGGTGGTTGTTCACTGTTATATGATGATGACAATGATGGTGGTGGTGGTGGTCTTTCGACTCTACCCCAAGCATTTTAGTAAGCTAGGTGGCACAATGAATAGGGCACTGGGCCTGAAATCAGAAAAATCTGAGTTCAAATTTAGACTTAAATGCTTTCTAGTTATATGACCCTAGACAAATCACTTAAGCTCTATCAGACTCAATTTCCTCAACTGTAAAATGTAAATCATAATAGTGCTTACCTCCTAGGGTTATTGTCAGGATCAAGTGAGATAATATCTGTAAATTGCTTAGCAAGATGCTTGGCATATAGTAGATACTTAACAAATATTGTTCCTTTCCCTTCTCCCTCTACTATGATGCTTAATATCACTAATTAAGCTGTTCTCACTTCTACATTTTGTTATTATTATGCCATTTATGTAATATAATATTATGCATTTGTGTGTGCCTTGTCTTTTCCTAGTGGAATGTAAGTTCCTTGAAGTCAGTAATAATTTTTTAAATTTTAATTTAATTTGAAATCTAACTGAATTTGTACAATCACTACCCAGCAGAGTGCCCCTCCCCCAGCATAGTAAGCATTTAATATAATTGAATTGAATCTCGCTGTCCATCTGTCACACATGTCTAAGACATATCTAAGGATGTGCTGCCTCTAGCAGATGCTAGTCCAGATGCCGAGTCACAGTCTGTGGTACATTATCATATTTACTTGTAGGTATCAAGGTATTCATAGACATGTCAATATACACAAAAACAGTTGGATTCCCTTTCTCCTTCACTTAATTCTTGCCTCTCCCACAGAAAAAAAGGTAAGAGATATTTGTCCATAGGTACTTTTGAGTCAGATAAAGAGCTCTCAGGAATTACAGATTTTTTATTATTATTAATTTTATTTTATTATTTGTTGTGAACTTGATAAACGTCAACAAACATGAATGTTTCCTTATATCAAAAAAAAAAAGAACCAGAAAAAATGATAGAAGAAACTGTGAATCTATTAGAAGTAACTGATTGTTCTTTTTAATTAGAGGCAACTGGCCTGGGAGCCAAGAAGACCTGAGTTCTAGTTCTAATGTGTATTGACTGTGTGACCTTTGGGCAGGTCAATTAACTTCTCTGTCCTCTAGGTGATGTAACGATTGGAATAACGCCACCTGCTGGATACTTACTGTAGAGGAGTTCTGCCCATGAAGGGAAGGTCTTTGAGGGCAAGACCAGGAGTCAGGAAGTGACTCGGGCTAGTGGGAGGAGGAAGGAAGAGACTGGCGCTCAGTCTCGCTCTTTTTTCCTCTGGACTCTGGTGGAGAAGGGAGCTAGAAATGTGCTCTCCCTTTAATAGATAGAAATCTAGGCCTTTTTCTCTCTCTTTACCAAATTCTTATTCTCCTTAATAAATGCTTAAAAGTCTAACTCTTGCTAAAGCTTATAATTTATTGGCGACCACTCATTAGATATTTTAGACAGTTTAGCTAGAATTTTAGCCCTTAACAGATGGCTGACCACGAAGAGGAAAGCTAAACCTCAGTCTTCTGATCTTCTGGTTGGGTAAGAAATTTCCCCTACCCTTTAAATTGCTAAGTACTGGCGCACTGGCTGTGTTTTCCTTTAAATTTTTTCAAATGGACCTTTTAAACTCCCTAATTACCCTATTTTTTATTTTAGTCTGTTTAACCAGACAAATGGGAGATAAGATCATGTTACTGCTTTGTTTTTGTGGATTTTCTATTTTTCTTTTTATTTTTGTTAAAAGAGCCAGTAACTTACTCACAGGAGGAAATATCTCTCCCTCTCCCAACCATGCTTTTTCAGAGAAACCTGAAGAGATTCCTGCTGCTTTTCCCAGTTCCAACACTAATTGTTGCTCTAATTTTGCATGCCTGGAGGCAATGACCCACCCTCTAGAAGCTTTTAATCCCCTAGCACCTGGAGGCAAAGTGGGGGAAGAGGAATCCAGGCCTGAGTTCAAAATCAAGTCGGATTCAAATTGCGCTGGTCCCTCCCCTCCTCCCCAGACCCCACCCTCTACTCCTCCTATGGCCAAGCCCATAGCTTCCCCTGCCTGGGAAGTCCAGAGATCTGATGCGCATGCTCAACTTTTTCTACCTGCATTTGCAGCTTCAGGCTCAGCCCTTCCCCGGCCTGGCTGTGCTTTTGAGACAATCTTAGAAAACTCTTTAAATTCCACATATGCCTGTTTTGTTCATAATTTTGCTAACCTGCTTTTGTCTTTAATTAGTAATATTATAAAGCATTTGTATGGTGAAAAGACTGACAGACAATATAGAGGGGTTAAAGAAGAAAAACTTAAGCTGAATAAGAATGACAATCATCACCATAGTTCAAGACTCCACTTCTTTTGCCATGGAAGGGTATATATTTTACAGAAATGTGGAAGTAAGCAGCAAGGTATTGATATGAGTATTGGGGATTTTAGATATCAGAATCAAAAGTGTTCTAACTTTACTCAGAGTATTAATGTCAGTTCAGAGGTTACATAGGATTTCTATGCCATTACATATACATTTTGAAATTAATGGTATGGGTTTATTTTCATAGAGATTTTCATGCTTTTGAGATTGTGTCATACTTAGTTTTTAAAACAAGGAGAATATTTGTAAAAGCTTTTTATAGTCATGTGATCAAGTTTATATTTTGTAATACTCTTATTAATATTAAGTTCATATTCATTTAGATTTCCCTAGTTTGAATTTCATTGTCTTTTATTATTCCACGTGTATTTTCTTCTATTCATTCATCTATCTAATTTTGAAACATGGTTTTGATTTCATAATACAATGTTAATTCTAGGAGTATTGTGCTCCCATATTCTGAGTTGTTTGTTTTTGTTATTTTTTTTTCCTCAACTGATTATTTGATCAAACTCTTTAAAGCATTTCCCTGGCAAATTGGTTGCCATGGCAAGTGTAAATTGATTCTAGAAGTATTATTTTTGATAAGCATATTCCCAAAAAAAAAAAAAAAAGAGGGGAACATTTGTAAAAGTTTTCTTTTTTCAAAAAAAAAAGTTCTTTGAGATTCTGTTGTGCTTTAACTTGTATTTAAGTATGTTCTGATTTTTCACAAAAGTAAGTAAAAAAAAGGGTATTATTTGAAATTGTTGCATAATTATATATTATATTTTGAGTCAAGATGTATTCACATTTTTTGCAATCATTTATTATCCTCAATTTTAAATTGTGGTAAAATATGAAAGTTTTTAACAGTCGGTTAGGATAAGTGAAAGACGCCAGTTTTTCAGGGACCACCCTTTTGGGGAGGAGATGAGCGGTCTGCCTGCTGCGCATGTCGGACTGCCTGCCGGGTGCAGTCCGCCTGCTGCGCATGTCAGACTGCCTGCCGGGTGCAGTGCGCCTGCTGCGCATGTCAGACTGCCTGCCGGGTTTTTTTTGACTTCCGGGGTGGAGAGAACGGGAGTAGCCTTTTTTTTTTGCCGGCTTGGCGGGACTCCGGGCGGCGCGGCACAGACGGTCTGACTCACTCCAAAGGTGGCCTAAATCGGTTTGGTGAGTTTTTATAAGGAATATAGACAGCCTAGATTTAAGACGATTTGTACTGTATTTCTGTTTTCCTATCCTTCTAATCAACAACACCTTATATACAATAAAGGCTCTATCTAGAAAACCAGAAGCTTCTTCCATTTACTAGTCTGGGAGATGAATTAAGGGAAGGGTTAAGTAGGGGAGATTTATGATCTAATATCCAATTTTAAATCTCACAGTTTGGCGACCCCGAAGGGACCTTAAGGACCCTCCCACCCTCCCTAGTTTGGCCATAAACCGGCTAATTCGGTGGATTTTCCAAATACCCCCCCCCCCCCCCCGCGGACTTTCCCTTTGTCTAATCTCCCTTAAAGACTTTAAGCCTCTAAAAGTCTTGCTTTAAACAGAAAAGCCAGCCCAGTTTAAAGGGCAAGATGCTCGAATATTCTACCATCCCTTTGATTTTTCTCATCGGAATGTATTGGGACAGCATAACATCCCGACTTAGAGGAATAGTTTATTCAATGGTCCTTCATAACATTATTGGTTTTTTCCTCATTCAGGCAGCAAAAAGTTTTTTGTATAATAGTATACGTGAGAATCTTTGGGAAAATACGTTTAATATAAGTAGAAATTTTATGCCTGCAATTGAAATACCTTTTAATACCACATCCATAGTTCATACGACTAAGGATTTTATTTTTTTTTGTTGTTTTTTTTTTGTTTTTGTTATTATCATTGTTTTTGTTATTATCATTGTTATGATGTGGGGGAAACTCTCACATATGGAGAGAGACCTCAAAATGGCTGTTTCTACTAGAGATGATCCAAGTTCAGAATCAGATCAGCAGAAACTACTCCCTCTGCAGGAAGCTATAGAACATAGTAAGAAGGGAGTGCCAATTCAAGTCAGAAAATATAGCCCCTTTAGACCAAGTGACTTGAGCGCATGGAAATCAATCATCCCTAGTTTTGAGAAAAATCCAAACACTGTAATTTCACAGTTAAGGACTATATTTAATGCATATCAACCCAGTTGGGCTGATGTTACTTGCCTTTTGGAAACTTTACTGTCCCCAACTGAGATTACAGATATTATCTCAGCAGGAAATGCCCTTGTTGCGAAAGGTAAGGCCGATGTGGAATGGCCTCTAAAGGATCCAGAGTGGAATTATAATGATGATAGGGATTTCCAAAGATTAAAAGATGCTAGAGAAACACTTCTGAAGGGAATGGAATCTTGCTCTAGAAAACCGGAAAACTGGCAGAAATTTTTAAGCCTACCTCAGGAGGCTAATGAAAGACCAAACAGATTTTATGATAGACTTTGTGAGGCCGCTAGACAGTACACCAGATTGGATCCAGTAGATTTAAGAGATTCCTGTATCATTCTCAACACATTTGTTTATAATTCACTGCCAGAAATACGCAGATACTTTCTGAAACAATGTCCAGACTGGAGAAATCTCTCAGTAGATAGAATTAAGGAACTTGCAAATTATGTCTTTGACTCACGTGAGGAAGATCCAGATCACCCTAAACAGAGCATTCTGGCACCAGCGATTCCTAGTCAGCCATGTGGACACCGGAACAAGGACACTAAGGTGTGTTGTTACTGTCGTAAGGAGGGGCATGAATTGAGAGAATGTAGGACTTGGAGAAGAAATTCTAATTCTAATTACAGGCGAAATCAAAATAGAAATAGATCTTTTTGGAGGAATACAGAAAGGCAGTACCAGAATAATGGTAACCAAGACCCCCCTCAGAAGAGGACACAGGAATGATGGTGTCTTGGGGAGGAATGGAACATAGATAATGAAAGCCATATATTCCCAGATCCAGATTTTTTGAATGCACTTGTGCCAGTCCATTCACCTCCCCAGAGTAATGAACCACATGTCACCTTAAAAGTGGGGGAGACTTATTATGATTGTCTGCTAGACACAGGAGCCTCTAAATCAGTATTAGTAAGCAAACCAGATGCTGGGTGTAGACCTGTAGGATTTTTGAATGTAGTGGGAGTCTCAGGAAAGAGCCAGAGAGTGGCAAAATTGAATCCTCGCATGGTATCTATGGGGCCCTTAACAGTGGAACATTCATTTTTACTCATGCCTGATGCCCCTGTAAATTTATTAGGTCGTGATCTCCTTTGCAAGCTTAGAGCAACCATATCTTGTGCTCCAGATGGGGCTGTCTCCTTACAATTGCCAGAGGATACTGTTCATTTATTACCAATTTTACTTACAGAAGCTCAAGGAACAGCAGGGGAGGTATCCAAAATCCCCTCTGACATTCCTGAGTCTTTATGGGCCTCATCCCCTAATGAGGTGGGGCTCCTTAAGTCTGCCATGCCTGTTACCTTTAAAGTTAAGGGGGGACCACCCCCCTCCATTCCACAGTATCCATTGTCTAGGGAAGCAATAGAAGGGATCACCCCTATAATTGAGGCTTTGAAAAGCCAGGGTATTATTATTCCATGTCATCACTCTCCATGCAATACTCCCATTTTGCCAGTTAAAAAACCCAAGCCTGGGCCAGATGGTAAACCTGTTTATCGCTTTGTGCAAGATCTTAGAGCGATTAATAATTATGTTATTCCTAGACATTCTATAGTCGCAAATCCGGCTATGATAATTTCCTCAATTCCCTATGAATCTACATGTTTCACAGTGGTAGACCTTTGCTCTGCCTTTTTCTCCATACCAGTACATGAGGACTTCCAATATTTATTTGCTTTTACCTGGAAAAATAGACAGTGGACCTGGACTAGACTCCCACAGGGATTTGTAGACAGTCCCACATTATTTTCCCAAATTTTACAGCAGGATCTGGCCTCTATTACCTTTAAGGGCTCCACACTAGTACAATATGTAGATGACTTACTTTTGGCCTCTCCTAATGCTGAAATTTGTCAGGAAGATAGCCGTCACTTACTGCTGGAGCTGCACAAGAGAGGACACAAGGTTTCCAAGACAAAGGTACAATGGTGTTTGCCCCAGGTAGAATATTTAGGATTTATTTTGGCTGCTGGAACTCGCTCTGTCTCTTCTAAGAGAGTCCAGGCCATTCAACAACTCTCTGCCCCCACTACTAAGAGGCAGTTGAGAGCCATTCTGGGAGCAGCTGGGTACTGTAGACAATGGATACCCTCTTTTGGTGAAATTACTAAACCCCTCATAGCTCTTACAAAAAGTTCTGTTCCAGACAGTTTACAGTTGGATCCCCAGCATCTCTCAGCCATAAAAGAATTAAAACGGGCCTTGTTATCAGCACCTGCCCTAGGACTGCCAGATTATAGTAAGCCTTTCACTCTCTTTGTGCATGAACAAAGGGGGGTGGCTTCTGGAGTCCTGACTCAGTCACTGGGGCCTAACCAACGTCCTATAGCCTACTATTCAATTCAGCTGGACCCTGTAGCGGCTGGAGCGCCACCTTGCCTTAGAGCAGTGGCGGCCACAGCGCTTTTGGTAGAAAAAGCCTCTGATTTGGTCCTAGGTAACCCTCTAACTGTGCAATGCCCTCACGAAGTGGAGGCTCTCTTACTACGTCACAGGACACAAGCCTTTTCAGATCAAAGGCTGGCTAAGTATGAAATAACCCTGTTAGGTAATGAGAATATCACTTTAAAACGCTGCACAGTTCTTAATCCAGCAACACTACTCCCTAACTTACCATTCTCGGGGGAACCGTTGCATGACTGTGCTTCTTTAGTTGATATGGCTGAAAAACCCCGTGATGATCTTTTTGATACACCTTTAGAAAATCCTGATCTTGTCCTCTATACAGATGGTTCCTCATTTATGAGAGAGGGAACCCGTTTTACTGGAGCTGCTGTAGTTTCTGATTATGACACCCTCTGGGCAGCTTCTCTGCCTTCCCATTTTAGTGCACAGGCTGCTGAACTTGTGGCTCTTACACAGGCCTGTAATATAGCTAAAGATAAGAGTGCCACCATTTTTACTGACTCGAAATATGGCTTTGGCATATGCCACTTTATTGGTATGATTTGGCGTCAACGAGGCTTTCTAACATCCTCGGGCAAGGCTATTGCCAATGGGGACCTTATCAAGGACCTCTTAGATGCCCTAAAACTGCCTTCTTCCCTAGCCGTTGTACATTGCCCTGCCCACACAGGGAATAGTGATCCTGTTTCAAAGGGAAATGCACGAGCCGATTCTGCAGCCAAGCTTGCTGCATTAGAAGCTCCTGAACATGTATTTAACCTTTCACCTTCTGAGGATATTCCTTCCAACCTAACCTATGACGATTCTGAAGTAGAAAAGTGGAAAAAGAAATTTAAGGCGAAACAGATCAATGGCATCTGGGTGTCTCCGGAAGGTAAGCCATTTCTTCCCCGGAAATTCTACCACCAGGTATGCCTCTCTGTTCACAGAAAAGGCCATTTTGGTACACAAGGCATTGTAGACTCTATTAAGAGAACCTGGATAGCACCAGGTGTGACTAATACAGCATCTCGAATCTGCTCGGGCTGCTCCACATGTCAGTCTTATAATCAGTATGCTTTTAAGGTCAAAGCTTATGGAGGGCGTCCTCTAGCATATACACCTTTTGAGCACTTACAAATTGATTATATTACTATGCCAAAAGCAGGACATTATAAATTTTGCCTTGTTATAGTTGATCAGCTCACTCGGTGGGTGGAGGCCTTTCCCAGCCCCCGAGCCACAGCTGCCTTTGTTGCCAAAATTCTTCTTAAAGAGATAGTACCTCGTTTTGGCCCACCAGCCCGCATCGATTCTGACAAAGGCACACATTTCACTGATTCGATTTTATCCCAAATCTACTCTTTCTTGGGAGTGACTCCAAAATTCCACACGCCCTACCATCCACAAAGTTCAGGCCAAGTCGAACGTATGAATAAAGAGCTTAAGAGTATGATTGGCAAATTATGTACTGAAACCCATTTGAAATGGCCTGATGTTCTACCATTGGCATTATTCTATCTACGAAGTAGACCAAGAGGAGAACTTCATATATCTCCTTATGAAATGCTTTTTGGTCACCCTCCTATCCAAGCTAAAACTTTTTCCCCAGTTTATACATCACTGGTGGGAGGTGATACTTCTGTTGCTTCCTATATACAGGAATTACAGACCAGGCTACGTGAACTCCATGAGGCAGGAGCTGTGGTCCAGGCAGGACCATTAGACTTTTCATTGCATAACTTCAACCCAGGAGATAAAATATATGTAAAGAATTTTCAGAGAACCAGTGGAACTCAACCTGCCTGGGAAGGACCTTTTCAGGTATTATTGACAACTCCTACCGCCATTAAAATTGGTGAAAAAGACTCATGGATTCATTGCTCTCATATAAAGCCTGCACCATTCATAGGTGAAGAGATTTCAGATAGACCTGAGGTAGACGCTAAAGAGGTAAAAACCCTAACGATAGCAACTGTTAAAGAGCAAAGAAAGTTCAGAGGAAACAGGAAGTTCCCATTTAAGAATCCCACTGATCAGTTAAATGCTTTGGGACTCAGTCTTCGTAAAGTATCAGGAGACGGAAATTGCCTTTTTAGGGCTTTAGCAGACCAGCTAGAAGGTCACTGTAGAAATCATCTCAGACACAGACAAGAAGCTGCTTCTTATATGATTAACCATAGACAAGAGTTTGAGTCTTTTATAGTAAATGACTCCCCTTTTGAAGAATATGTTGATGAATTAAAGAAATTTGGAAAGTGGGGAGGAAATGATACAATTGTAGCATTTGCTAAGCAGCATCAGCTGAATGTTGTGGTTCATCAATTAAATCAGCCTTTATTGAAAATCAGTGGCACAGACAAAACTGATGCTACAGAACTCCACATTTTCTACCATAAAGAACATTATGACAGCATTAGAAAGATCAATGACAATTCAGAAACCCCTGCCACTTTGGCATGCAGAGAATTGGGGAACCAGTTAAAACAATGTGGCATACCCCAAACTCTAGCAGCTTAAATACCTTATAATTTAACAAGCATTTCCTTCTACAGGCAAAAGCACTGAAGTACATGGCCTAGTTTTCTGGCCTACCTCAACTATTTTTTTTTAATTAATTTTTGGGTTTTTTTTGTTTTTGTTTTGACTTTTGAAAGGCACTGAAAAGACCTGGAATTGACTGCACCTTTAAGTTCTTTAAGAGCACAAAAGGGTGCTTAGCGAATCTTTTGCTTTTTATTTTTTATTTTTGGTTTTGCTTTGGTTTTTTTTTTTTACTTTTGTTTCTTTTGCTTTTCTTTAAAACTAAATTTTGTAAACTAAGTGATTATTCAAAGACATTTTAAGTATATGCTGTGGGTGAGGCTATCGGGCCTCAGAAGCTACCAGAATTCTTCTTTTTTTTTATTTACTCTTTCTTTTTGAGAGAACCATGAGTTCTAATGAGTTTTGTTTTATTTATTTATTTTTCTCCTTTCTCTTGTATGTTGTTCTGTTTAACTAAAAAGTACCAGAAATTGCTTGATACCTCACTGAAAACATTGAATATTGAATCTTGCTAATTGAAGTCTTATTTCTTTTTGATGAATTAATCACCACTTTAAGTATCTGCTACTGTTATACCAGAGAATTCATGTATAAGATGATGTGGTCTACTTGCTAAAAGAAGATTATGTAATAATGTCTAAAAGAAGATTATGTAACAATGTCTAATATAATCAGCTATTTACATTCGTTTATTATTTATATGTCATTATACTCTGGGTATGGTTTGGAATTATTGTATATATCACTAATATATTCTCAGTTATGCAGCATAGCACACATTTTTACCATCATATTGTCTTTGGTGAAATTAATGAGATTTCAGAAATATGGAAACTTATCATTTCAGAGACTAACTTGCTGTGAACTCTGACGCAGGCCCTGGAGAGAATATATGTGCAACAAAAGGAGAGACAGGTATACGTAAGTCCATGGTTTGCTTATGATGGTGACTATGTAGAGCACAATTACTAGGCACAGTCCAGTATTCATCCTCTCTCCCTCCTAATTTAACCTAATTTAACTGAACTTATTTATCTTTTTATCTCACTCAGTTGAATTCACCTGTGGCCTAGCACAATCACTGGCTGTCTCAGAACCATGAGATATGGTATGATAACCTTTCCATAACATTTTCAGGTGTCATGAACACATACTAAATTTGGCTTTGATCCAGACACATGGTGGTAAAAAGTGTTACACATTGCATAACTACCTCAACCCTCTATTACAAGTCTAACCATATAAAGGAGGGAATGTAATGGAATTTATTAATTTGATCATTGACAATGCTATGCTAAGGTTTTAAAAATACAGCAATTCAAACAGTTAAAGAAGATAATCCAGCTTTCCAGACCAGAGTCCAGAATCCAGTTTTCCAGACCAGAATCCAGTTTCCTCCTGATGACATCTTACCACTTCAAGAAGACAAGAGAACTCAGAGACTTTATATGAACTGTTTTGCTTTATTAGCTTTTACTATCTCCTTTCTGTTATATACTATCTGTAACATGTACTCTCTGCAGAGGCTCTCCCTTTGCAAGACTAATGTCAAAGCGTCGGTTCATGAGGAAAAAAAAAAAATCGCCCCTCTGGACAAAACTTTCCTCTCTTCCTTTTCTGTATTGTTGTTCGCATATTATTAGTCAGCAAAAGTTATTATATTCTTTTTACTGTTCCATCAAGGAAACATTCCGTTTCTTGGGGAAGCAAAGGGGGGAAATGTGGTAAAATATGAAAGTTTTTAACAGTCGGTTAGGATAAGTGAAAGACGCCAGTTTTTCAGGGACCACCCTTTTGGGGAGGAGATGAGCGGTCTGCCTGCTGCGCATGTCGGACTGCCTGCCGGGTGCAGTCCGCCTGCTGCGCATGTCAGACTGCCTGCCGGGTGCAGTGCGCCTGCTGCGCATGTCAGACTGCCTGCCGGGTTTTTTTTGACTTCCGGGGTGGAGAGAACGGGAGTAGCCTTTTTTTTTTGCCGGCTTGGCGGGACTCCGGGCGGCGCGGCACAGACGGTCTGACTCACTCCAAAGGTGGCCTAAATCGGTTTGGTGAGTTTTTATAAGGAATATAGACAGCCTAGATTTAAGACGATTTGTACTGTATTTCTGTTTTCCTATCCTTCTAATCAACAACACCTTATATACAATAAAGGCTCTATCTAGAAAACCAGAAGCTTCTTCCATTTACTAGTCTGGGAGATGAATTAAGGGAAGGGTTAAGTAGGGGAGATTTATGATCTAATATCCAATTTTAAATCTCACAAAATCCATATGAGACTTGGATTATGGGAACTTATCATTTAAGACATTAATTGCCTTTATTCTGTGTTATCAGATGCCAGTTGGCCAAGATGCCATCCAATCACAAGAGGAATACATGCAAGAGCAGACACTGAACTGTCACATGAGGGGAGACATGCATGAAGTCAAGGTATGGCCGAGGGAACGGCTTTTGACAAATGTTGAGGTTGGATTCTCTTGGTTTAATATTTTATTCTCTTTTTCCCCACAATATTGTACAGATGGCTGGAAGTATTCATCCCACCCATCTCACTTCTACACCTGGCTTCTATGCTCCCTCCTATATGCCTGATGCCATGGACATCTCAATCCCATGCATCTGATTAAGTCTGACTCAGTTTCTTCCAATATGTTCGGTGGCATGGACATATATTCCATCCACCTTTTTTAAGCCTGGCATACTGTATGGGCAGTACATATTGCTCAAGTGTGGGAATGCTCATATCCCATCATTTCTCTGTTCTTTTATGGTAACCCCCATAATTATCTCAGGTGTCATGATAAATACAGTGTTGAATTTGGCCTTGACACCTGTTACCAATTATATTAGATTTTTTAATTTCTCATAATGGCATGAGGATAATTAGGCAGATGATGCAAAAAGTGATGAAACAAAGATAAAAAATTATTTTTAATAATTAATATCGCAGCAATTGTCTTCTCAATTACCCTCCATAAGGGGGGGACTATAGTAATATTATAATTTTAAAGAATGGTTCAATTTTTGTTTTATTATATGTTTCATGTGTAACAACTAAGATTCTGAATTCCCTTAGACATGTTTTTGAGAACTTTCATTGTTTGATTTGATTATTGACAAAGCTATTTTAAAGTTGTGTTAAGCTCAATTTTGTAGGAAATTTTCCTGGCTGATTACCAGCATCCACACATCAACCCCTGAAAAGACTTCCATTCCACAACTACACCTAGAGGACATCTGAGAAAAGACTTTCAGAGACTTTAAATGAACAGTTTTGATTTGTTCTTTTTGTTGGTTTTTTTCTCTTTCTGTTATAATATACACCATCTGTAACATGTATTCTCTGCAGAGGCCCTCCCTTTGCAAGACTAATGTCAAAGCGTCGGTTCATGAGGACAAAAAAAATCGCCCCTCTGGACAAAACTTTCCTCTCTTCCTTTTCTATATTGTTGTTCACATATTATTAGTTAGCAATAGTTTATCATATTGTTTTTACTGTTCCGTCAAGGAAACATTTTGTTTCTTGAGGAACAACAGGGGGGACTGTAACGATTGGAATAACGCCACCTGCTGGATACTTACTGTAGAGGAGTTCTGCCCATGAAGGGAAGGTCTTTGAGGGCAAGACCAGGAGTCAGGAAGTGACGCGGGCTAGTGGGAGGAGGAAGGAAGAGACTGGCGCTCAGTCTCGCTCTTTTTTCCTCTGGACTCTGGTGGAGAAGGGAGCTAGAAATGTGCTCTCCCTTTAATAGATAGAAATCTAGGCCTTTTTCTCTCTCTTTACCAAATTCTTATTCTCCTTAATAAATGCTTAAAAGTCTAACTCTTGCTAAAGCTTATAATTTATTGGCGACCACTCATTAGATATTTTAGACAGTTTAGCTAGAATTTTAGCCCTTAACAGTGATCTCTTTAAGCTTGAACATTTCAGAGAAGATGCCACAGATATTTGTGAAGGAGGAAGTCTCCCGATTGAACTTGGAGGGAATTACAACTCACTTTTATTTGTTCACGGGCCAATTAACTATATCAGAGTTTATCATGGTGCCTTACTTCTCTGCCCACTACTGGGCTGCTTTCTGCACCTTCTCTACTTGCACTGGTAAAGAGGGTTTCCTCATCTGGGAATTCCTTACAACAGGTGAAATCCCTATTAAATTTCACATAGAGATTTCAACACTGCTCTGCTGAAATGCCTCTCCTTCTGAACTAACTACCTTATGCTCTCTTTTATGGGTTATAAAAAAGTTTCATTGATATTCTTTTCTTTCTTCTTTTTGGGGATTATCATTATCACTTATCCTATAGCCTTTATTCATCGCTCCACTCCCCCAAATAAAAGCCCTTCCTTGTAACAAATTACTTTTGGTGAGCAAAACACATCCTCAATTGGCCAGACCACAGATATTTGTGAAAGAGGAAGTCTTTGTATTGAACTTGAAGGGAATGGTAACTTACTTTTATTTGTTCGCAGGCCAGTTAGGTGTATCAGGGTGCCTTACTTCTTCCTTCTCTGTCCTCTACTAGGCTGGTTTCACTTCCCATTAGCTGCAACACTGGTTAGCATTTAGAGTGTGAGAGTCTCAACCTTGGGGCATGGTCTTCTCATTTATGTCCAGCATATTCTAGGCCAAGAGTAGCAGTTGAGGATATTCACAAGACTTTAAGACGACTGATCAGACCAGGAGAATGAAGGGTACTGAATAACACACTAAGGTTTTCGGTTCAAGTGTGGAAATTCTTCACAAAACCCATACTGCTATGACTAAATGAACATAAAGGAACATGATTCGTATTACGTGGCACCATACCTGGTACCAGGGGAGAGAAAGAGACCTTGCTTGTGAGCTAATCATGTGTGCTCAACTCTAGTTTCTGGAGAGCAGTAAAATCCAAATAGCACCTGACAGTAATTACCAGTGTACAGAAGGTGTCAGGATTTCAAGCCTTGAAGGGATTTTTTTGTGCGTTTTTTTTTTTAAACGTCCTCATGGGAAAAGTCAAGGCATTTTGCCAGCAACACTCCAAGCCTTTCCTATGTGTGGATGATTTTGAGGTCTAATAGTATAGGAGCATGAACACAGGCTCTGGAATCAGAGGAATTAAGTTTGAATTCCTGCTCTGCTATTTATAAGTGTGTGACCATGGGAAAATCACTTCTTCCCCATGAGTCTTCATTTCTGCATCTGTAGAATGACAAGTTGGCAGTGGTATCAAACTCAAATAGAGATAGGGACCACTAATCCATACATAAGGATCCCTGTGGGTCACATATTGACTTAGTTTTAAAATGTAATGTTATCTATATTCTGTTGTACTTTTAAATTTATTTTGTTAAGTCTTTCCCAATAACGTTTTAATCTGGTTTGGGATGCACTCGGGAGTGTTACAGGCTACATATTGGACTCCTCTGGACTAGATAAACCTCAAGGTCTTTTCCTGCAATAAATCCTGTGACTTGTTTAGAATCCACAGTGGCAAAGAGCTCATTTGTGGGCAGATTATAGTAGGAAGGATTTGGAATCAGAAGACCTAACTTTGGATTTTGTCTCCTAAATTTAGTAGTTTTGTGATTTTGGCCAAATTGTTTGACAGCTCAGTTTGCTTAGCTGAAAAATGAATGAAATAATACTTGCACTACTTGTGTGTGCTGGGACCAACTCAAACTGAGCTGATTGTTAAATTTTCTATGTATGTAAGTATTCACACCCGGGGAATTGGCAAACATTACAAATGGGAGCTTAATTGATTGTCTTGCTATAGTTGTCTAGATTTAAGAAAGTGATGGATGGAGAAAATGTTAATGATACAAGTTAAACTTAAAAGTGTGTCCTAGGTACATTTTGCTCCTTGGGGAACTCTTTGTTAAACATTTAACAGCACACCACTGGCAAACTCTAAAATTCTGTACAAATGTGAAATATTCATAAGTCTGTCGGGGTCACAGTTATGCTTTTTTTTACAATAATTTTGAAAAATGAGTAATTCATGTTGTGAAAATATTTTTGATGACTAACTTAATTTGGGGGGACTAAAGCTAACTGGAGGACTAATCTGGGACTTTTGACTGACTGGCTATCTGACTTCGTTAATTTAATGTGGGCCGTTTGTAAAGTTCCACCACACTGCTCCACTCCCAAATTGATAGACTAAAGATTAAAAAGCCTCTTAAGCAAATAATCAAAGCAGAGTTTATTTATGAGATACTGTTGAAAATTAAGAATACAGGGAAATAAAATGTACAACCTGACTGCTTTCCTGCGGTCTCTTTCCACTGTGTCTCTTTCCCACCTGCTGTGATTCGAACTTCTTGAATACAATAAGGGCCTTAGCCACCTCCTGCCTCAGGACACGCTACACTTTCCCTGTTCAGCTCCTTTCTTCTAACTCCTCTTAATCTTCACTTTCTCCAACCTGTACCCTGTGCTGACCTCTTCTGTACTCTCCACTGCGTCCTGTTATGTCTGCTCTGTCCTTGTCCACACTCCCCTCTAGTCTGTCCCCGCTCCTGTCTCCCTCCCAGGTCTCTATATACCTTTTCTTCTCTCCACTCAAATCTCAGGGCTTCCTTCGCCCCCACAGACCAAGCTAATCTGCCAGCCAGGGCTGCAGCTGGTGGGGGGTGGGGTGCACTCCCACTTCACATGCCTCAGCACAGGCTATCCGGGATCTTTCAGATAGCTCCGCTCAGGTCTGAAGGATCTGGGGCTTTTTTTTCCCCCCAGCTGTCTGACCTGGTGTCTTGTATAGCCCATGGGGCTTTTTCACTCAGCTGAAGCTGAGGAGGAGGGGGAGAGACCCTGAGGGGTAGGGTCCCCAAATCAAAATAAATTTCCACAATGTGTATGTGTTTTTCCCTGAGGGGAGCAGACCTGTGTTTTTCATTGTCACAGACACCTCCTGGTAAGGTAACCCACTAAGGCAGGTCAGCACTAGCTATGCTCATTCTAGTATTGAAGAATTTGCTGGGGTGCACTAAGAGTTTAAGTGACTTGTCTAGGGACATATCGACAATTTCTGACAGAGGCAGCACTTGAATCCAGGTCTTGCTAGCTCCAAGACCAGCTTTTTAACTACTACATCAAGCTGTCTCTGATATGTGATGATACCTTTATTTTATAGCTGAGGAAATTGGAGCTTAAATAAATTTCCCAAGATCACCCAAAGGTAAAATGATAGTGGTGGTAGTAATGGTGATGATTACGATAATAGTACCTAAAATATGCCAGGGACATATTAAGTATTTTATAAATGTTATCTCATTTTATTCTCACAGATCTTCAGTTTACAGTTGAGGAATTGAGATGGACAGAGGTTAAGTAGCTTGCCCAAGTTCACACAGCTAGTAAGTGGCTAGAGAAGGATTTGAACTCAGGTCTTCCTGACTCTAGGCCCTGTCATCTATCCACTACACCAGCTAGTTGCCTCATACTAGTGGCAGAGCTGGGATTCAAACTCTGATCTGAGAATATAGATTAGGATCAGGGGTAGAATTATAGCTCTAGAGCTAGAAAGGACCTTAGAGGTCATAAGTCCAACCCTTTCATTTTACAGATGAGGAAACAAAGGCTTTTTCACTTTTAATAATTTCCTCTTTTTCACTAGAAACATCACACATTGTGAGTGAGCCTTACTCTCATCAGAATTGACTCAAAGAGGGAATAACATATACACCCAAGTGGGTATAGTAATATATCTTGCCTTTCGGGAAAATAGGAGAGGAAGGGGATAAGGGGGGAGAGGTGAAGGAAGGGAGGGAAGATTGGGGGAGGGAGCAGTAAAAAGCAAAACACTTTTGAGGAGGCATAGGGTGAAAGAAGATAGAAAACAGTAAATATCAAATATAGCCTAAGGCACTTATGAACTAGGTGACCCTGGACAAGTCACTTAACCCTGTTTCCCGTAGTTTCCTCATCCGTCAAATGACTTAGAGAAGGAAATGGCAAAGTAATCTTCTGGTTTCTAGTCCAACTTTCTTTTTCCACTCCCTTTGCTGATGATAATTGCCCTTTGGTAGCTTGGCCCAGAGGTCAGCACAATCACTCAGTGGGTTGAAGTGGTGATTGAGGGAAGTCATTGACCTCCTTTTTGACAGGGAGAGCCATCCTTAACTAATAATTTTTATCATGCTGGGAAACTTGTTTGACAGTCTTTTGAAAGGTTCTATGAGAATAGATAACAGACGTATTTAAGAGTTCATTTTTGCTTTTTTCAGCAGCTCTGGTACAACAATACAGGTTCAAAAAAAATGCCATGAAGTTACAAAGGCAATCACAATGAGATTTTTTTTTCCTTGTAAATTTTCTTTTTTCTTTTTCTTTTTTTTTTTTAGTGAGGCAATTGGGGTTAAGTGACTTGCCCAGGGTCACACAGCTAGTAAGTGTTAAGTGTCTGAGGCCGGATTTGAACTCAGGTACTCCTGACTCCAGGCAGTGCTCTATCCACTGCGCCACCTAGCTGCCCTCCTTGTGGATTTTCAAGGAGTGTTCCTTAGCTATTTAAAATCACACAGAGTCAGAGAGCCATACATGTTATGTTTTGATCACATGGATTTCAATTAGAGTTATTCCAGAAACTAGTCCCATTATTGGGTACACATTTTTAAAATAACCTGTCAATGTGTTTGTAAACTAGAAGCGATGGGAGTCAGGACACTTGAGTTGTAGTCCTAACTCTAACTTTAGCCAACCATTTAGCCTTTCCCTGGGTCTTCTTCTTAAAACCAGGATGTTGGTAAGTAGGTACATTGTTAGAGACTTCCAAGTTTCCTTCCAGCTCTAGGATTCTGGTATGCTATGATATGATGTGTCAACTTAGAAATCCAACGAATTGTATGAAAAGTTTTGCATCTACATTGAACAGATGGGTGGATAAAAGCCAACCAAGTCACTCAGGTTGCTACATTCAAGAGGTCATTTTATTTCCTGCTATTTGAATATACCTTACATACATCAGGGCCACTTAACACATTTGAGACCCATGTTAATCTGATTATCCCCCTAGGAGCTATCACACTTGCCCTTTCATCATTAAAATATTATTTTTTGGCAAAGGAAGTTAATGTGAAAGCTGTCCTAATTAGTGATTTGTTTCACAGAGGCAACTTGCTTAGGAAGATGATTCTTTTTTTAAAGACTACAGTTAAAGTTGGTGCCAGGACTGTGATTGTACCTTAGAACGAAACTGACTGAGCTTTGTCACCTCTTAGAAAATAGGATGTGAAAGTTTGACCCTGAACAGGAGGTTAAAATTGAACTATGACTTGGAGAAAGTAGCTCCTCCATGGGACTTTGCTAGGAGTATAATGCTCTTTGGAAAGACTGGAAAGAATGACATACTCTTTTGAATAGAACTGAGGGAAGAGAGAAAAACTATTTTGATGATTTGTGCTCTTATTGTAGGTTACAGGAGCAATGTGGTATAGTGGAAAGATCTATGGACTTGGAACTTGATGCAAGCTGTGTGACCATTGGAAAGTCAATCTCTTTGGGCCTGGGTTTCTGCAGCTATAAAGTGAGGAGATAACACTTGTACCATAGGATTGTAGTAAAAGAAGTCATCTGTAAATCTTATTGTGCCCTAGAACTGTGAGTTCTTGTTTGGACTGGTACCTTTCAAAAGCTGAAGCAATCAGAAAGGAAATTCTCCAACGAGCTACAATTTTCAATGGAATAAACCAAAGGTTTGGAGGAATTTTATGTTGTCATCTAAGTCCTTAGTGAACATGGCATGGTGCCTAGTGCTACAGGGCCTTGCACACTAGGTGCTCAATAAATATTTTTTGAATCAATGAATGAATCTCTATGACAAGAAAGAATTCTGAGCTGACACCCTGATTGGGTGGGCCCAAAGTGACAGTGACACAAGTACATATTATTTCTTCTACTCATGTCAGGGGAAACATTTCTGTGAAAAGAGACTCAGAAAACTTGAGTTCTCCTTCCCATAACCCTGGGTGAGGTACATAAGGTTTTTTTTTACTTTCAATTTCCTCATCTGTCAGTTGAGGACATCAATATTTTCTCTGCCTGCCTCATAGGATTGTTGTCAACAAGTTATGTCAGTAAGCATTTATTAAGTGCTTACTGTGTACCAGACTGTCCTAAGTATAGGAATATCATATTGTCATAAATATTAAGTGAGTTAGAAGTAGGTAAATGTTTTATAAAACTTAGTAAATTCAGAAGCTCAGTGGAAACTATTTTATCATTTTTCGGTCTAAATAAAATAACTATCACATTTTTTTTTGTTTTATCCCTGAACATCACACACTTAATTCTGTCACTTGGAAAAGAAAATCAGGCTAGGCTGTGGTAGTGATAAAGGATTAGAAATCACAACAAGGAGTTGGCTAGGCATCCTTAAGCAGAATTACTACACACAAGTCACAGGAATTATCCTGGGAGGAGATATTTGGGAAGGTGGGGTGGGACAGAAAAATATCTGGGTGGCATAGAAAACAAATATCTGGTTTTTAATATCTTGACCTCAGATTACGACCAATTTGATGTAAAGGATGTAGAAATTATGACATAACCCAGGTAAGTAACTCCCTTCCAGACACGTAGAGTTCCAGTGGCAATGAGATTGGAGCTTCTGTGCTCTTAGCTATGTTCCTTGCTATTGTCCAGATGCTTGCCCCCTCTCTCTCTTCTTCCTCTTTCCCTCTCTCAACCCCTCGTCCCTTTTATTTCCCTCTCTCTATTTTTCTCTTGTCTTCCTGTTCCTCCTTCCTCCCCTTTCTCAGTCAGCCTCACATTCTTAACATTTTTTTTCTGTCAAAACTAATTTTCTCTGTCTCTCTCCTCTATCTCCCACCCTCCCCAACTTCCTCATTCTTGTCCTCCCCTCTCTCTTTCACACACACACACACACACACACACACACACACACAGAGCCTTACTTTGCTTCAGTCCTTCCTACAACAAAACCAATCACGTTCAAAGGGGCTTTTTGATGGTGGCCTTGTTCCCGAACAAAAGCCTGAGTGACTTGCTTTGGTGTCAGTTACAAGAAAAGGTCTTGAACACCCCTGGTTCAATCTGCTAATCCTATAATTCTAGCACCAATTTCTGCAAGACTACACATGACTTCCACTGGTCCAAATTCCAAGTAGGTCAGGCAGCTGATGTGCAGCTGATTAGAGGCTCTAAGGGACCCTACAGATTCTGAGGCAATGGGGTGTCTTGTAACTTCAGAGACAACATCTTCTGAGTCAACATAGGCTCACACAGAATTCTAATCTGGGTGCTGCTGGGAGCAATTTGAAGATAATGAGCCTCTATCAATAGAGAGGAAGACATAGTTTGCGTTGCAACTCCCAGCTCTGTTGAGCTGTTTTTGGATACAGTAGGTCTTTTAGTGTCTCTATAAAAAGGAAAATTTAAAAAATGTAATTCTAGCAAGTACAGTAATATCTTCCATGGGAAAGTAAATTTCATTTAGTGAAATGCCTGTCTAATCACAACTTTTGACCATATTGATAGATGAATTAAGTAATGAACTCTGGCCTATTAGTGCCACTATTAATTAAAGTTGTAATAATAAATACTACTTTGCCCTAATGATTGTTTTTGTCAGAAGAGTCCACATGCATAGTACACAATACAGTTGTCTGTGAGTTTAAGAAATTTGGTCATCTATTCCTAGTACCATGCCAATGATTTTCCTATGTGTCTACAGTTGAGCAATAGTGTGGTGCCAGGCCATCGCCAGTCATCTTGACTTGTGCCTTCCCACTGAACTCCTATGACTCTGGAGGAGAGAGTGAGCCTGATGATTTTGCTTAGCTCTGCCTCACTTAAATCCAAATCACACTTAAGTTAGGCTATCACCCTTGTGATGTCATTGGTTCTCTTTGAGAATAAGGAATGACCAACAACAGTGTGGTACTTATATATATCTTTTTGGAGGACTGGACCTATGATTTCATTGGAGTTTTGTCTTTTTATGGTATTTTATAGTTTACAAAACACTTCTCATACTAACCCAAGGAGGTAGGTAGAGTATGTATTATTGCCCCTGTTTTACAGATGAGGAAACTAACAGAGACATTGAGAGATGATTTGATTTGTCCAAGTTCACACAGCTAGGACATGACAGAACTAGGAAGACAACCTCGGTTTTCGGATTCCTAGTCCAGCCCAGGCTTCCTTCTGTTATACCACATTCTTTTTTTCTTTTTTTTTTTTGGTGAGGCATTTGGGGTTAAGTGACTTGCCCAGGGTCACACAGCTAGTAATTGTTAAGTGTCTGAGGCCAGATTTGAACTCAGGTACTCCTGACTCCAGGGCCAGTGCTCTATCCACTGTGCCACCTAGCTGCCCCTGTTATACCACATTCTTACAGAATACAGAGGAAAGAGTACCAGCTCTGGAGACAAGAGGACTGGGGTACAAATGCCACCTCTGATGTTTGCTGCTTGTGTTAGTCTCGATGGGCTTCAATTTCATCATCTGTAAAATGAGGGGGTTGTCTGAGAAGCCCTTCCAACTCTAGAGATAGGATTGCAGGAATACACTCTTCTTTGATATGCCACAGGTCCTCTTTGAGATGACTGCCTGGCAAAAATCAGCACTGCTTGGTAGAGGAGAGAGTGTTCACTTCAGATCAAGGCTTCTGATCAGAGCACCTGGACAGTGGTCCCTTTTTCTGAAGATTTTTGTAAAAATAGCTGCCAAATACGGCTTTCTGCAGGGGAACAAAGACTAGAAAACTCAAGGTTTTCTCTTCAGAATATGCTGCACCTTGGTTATGATATGTATATTGTCTTTGATGTCCCTGGTACACACACTGCCTGCTAGTGCCTTGGCGTCCTTGTTCTTAACATCCCCTTCTCCGATAATTCCCTTTCCCCCAACTCATTATTTAACCAAATTTATCATTTCTTTCCAGACTTAATTTAAAACACTCTATGGTAAGAGCAATATTTTCTAAGGTCCTATTCCATAGATTAGGCTAGCTTTTCCCAAGGATGTATCCCACACAGCCCAGGCCAGTTTTTCATTAGGTAACGTGTGTGTGTGTGTGGGGGGGGTGGCTATCCACCCTGTAGTGTCTCACACCTCTTACATAGGGAGTATGAATACCTACTCAGTCTCTGTCTTGTCTTGCTTGTCACTTGATCTTACACTGGCAGATCTAGATACCCAGAGAAGAATCACCACTACATATTTATGCTCGAACTCTTCGTACTTACTATTTTAGACATCAAGTCCCCACCAATGTACTTCCATTTAAACAAAACCAGCTACTAACAACAGTGATATTTATGGATCTTAAATATAAACATTTACTTAATAATAGGGCAAAATAAATAATAATGTTACAGGCACTCATATATTGAAGCAAATGCAGAAATAATAAATACATCATGATCACACACAAATCTGGGTCACACTTGCTCACTAGTGTACCCAATATCTATAGGAAAGAATGGCATAAACTTAGAAAAACTTGTTAAAGAAACATATGAATGAGGAAGACCCATATGCTTGGGCTTACTCACAGCTCTGAGATTGTAAACTTTGGTGGCCCCTTTCTGTCTCAAGAACTGTCCACAAAACTTCCTTATTAAATATAGTTTCTTTTTCCTACTACTGCCAAGAAATCTTTTCTTAACTGTTGGATGTTCTTTAAATGTCTCATTTTGTTATACCTCTGAACCTGAAGCACTATCTTGGCCTACTTCTTCCCCCAAACCTTCTATCATCAGCCCTATCTCACTTAGAAAACTTCTCTAAGGTATTTCTTTAGCATTCACATAGCCAGTTTTGATTACATTATATTGTACTTATAAATGACTCTGTGATTTTCTTTTTATCTTCCTTGGGTATCTGATAGACTTTCACTCAGCCTAAGTGCCTAATGAATGAATGGTCTCCTAGTGTGGTAATTTTTAAAATTATTATTATTATTATTCACTGGAAATTATCTAGAGAAGTGAGGATCAAACATAATCCTTTTTTTGAACTAGCAAATAGGTCTGCATAGATCAAGTCCTTGAGGATTCTGGCATCAGTTTTTGTAGAAAAAGACCAACTGCTGCTGTGTTTGATGAGTCCCCCATAATCCTTGCTCATGGTCAGGCATACATATTAATGAAAATTTGGCTTTGGTTTGCTGATCACAATGAACTCCATTTTTCTGCTGCAATAAAAGACAGACTCTGCAGCTTCTTTATTAAATAGTGGGAACACCAGGAACCTACAAAGCCCTAGCCCATATATCATGGGGCAGAGTATAAACAACTTGATTGTTGTTGTTTTATATGTATCAAGTACCCATAGAGTTAAAAATTAATCCAGCCTAATTTAGACTAAGGAGTTAAGAACCAGGCTCCTGCCCTGCCTTGTCATGGGCCTCAGTTTGCTCATCTGAAAATGAAGGAGAGTAATCCTTGCCCAACACTACCTCTCAATGATAGCAATTAGAGAGATAATGAGCCTGAATTAATTGTTGAAATGGGCACCTCAGGGCTGCAAGGGTGCATTGAGTAAATCTCTTTTGCCAGGACTCTCAATAGTACCCTAGTGTCTTCAAAGTGTGATTTCAGCTCCTCAGAACTATTTACTCTCTTCTCGATGGAAAGAATAGGTCAATGCCTTTATGACCACTGAGCCCTCAGGAAGAAAATGCTGTAAACAGTAGCTGCACAAGTACAACATTAATATGGATATAATTTCTAATTGCCTATTATCAGGAGTGATGGATTTCCAGGAACCATTGAAAACGGATGCAGAAGTCACCCTCACTTCTCTTCTCATCCCTTGTGCCATTTCGGCACCTCTGAATGTTGCTCTATCCAATGCACCACCTAGCTGCCCCTATTTAATGCATTTCAAAACATTATTAAGAAAAAGGATCCATAGGCTTCACCAGGTGGCCAAAGAGGTACATGACAAAAAAAAAAAAAAACATTAAGAATCCTTAGACTTGATGAGGTCCTTTCCAGCTCCAGATTTATGATCCAATGCCAGCTAAGGCTCCTTTTGCTCTACAGTTATGATCCTCCATAAACAAAATCAACACCAAAAAGTAACTGAATTCATATTAAATACAACAACCAGTCTTGGTTCTAGAGAGCAGAAAATATACATTCCTCTCCTTTCAATAGAAAGGTAGAGGACTATGGGAACAAAATGGGAATAAGCTGTTGGATGGGGTCATTTTGTTAATTGGTTTTTTTCTTATAATAAAAATATCTTATTATTTAACATTTGTTTTTATAAGATTTCTAGTTCCAAATTTTTCTCCCTCCCTCCCCTCCCTTCCACCTCCCCAAGACAGCAAGCAATCTGATATCGGCTATATATGTACAATCACATTAAACATTTCTGTTTTAGTCATTCTGTGAAAGAATCAGAACAAAAGGGAAAAACCTCAAAAAAGAAAAACAAAAAGAATAGAAACAGTATGGTTCAATCTGCATCTAGATTCCACAGTTCTTTTTTTCTGGATTTGGAGAGCATTTTTCATCATGAGTCCTTTGGAATGATATTGGACCATTTTATTGCTGAGAAGAGTCAAGTCTATCACAGTTGATCATCACATAATGTTGTTGATACCGTGTACAATGGGGGTAGCTAGGTGGCACAGTGGATAGAGCACCAGCCCTGGAGTCAGGAGGACCTGAGTTCAAATCTGGCCTCAGACACTTAACACTTATTTGCTGTGTGACCCTGGGCAAGTCACTTAACCCCAATTGCCTCACCAAAAAAAAAAAAAAAGATACTATGTACAATGTTCTGGTTCTGCTCATCTCACTCAGCATCAGTTCATGTAAATTGTTGGTTGGTCTTGCTTGTCTTTCTGTGTTATGTAATGGAGACTTTGGACTCTCCTCCATCCTCATTCAGACTAGTAGGTCCTCTAATAATCATCTCTTCTCATGGTTCCAGGGATAACTTGATGGGCTAGGGGGCATGGGCGTGGGTATTCTCTAGCACATTTACTCTTAGACCCTCCTCATTACTCACTGCACACACACCCCAAAGTAGTATGAGTGAGAAATAATACAATTTGAGGAGAAAGTTAATCTTTGCCATTTCTAATACTTATAACAATAATCTCCCATTAAAGTCCTTCTCTGAGGCTGCACTGCAGTGTGGAAGTGACTCTCTGTTTTCAAAGTTTAAGTCAACAGAGTAGAAGCTGTTCGAGGGCCCACTAATTTGGAAAGGCTTTGAGCTCAGCCTCATGAATGACTGGATAGGTGTTGTATGAAAATCACCCTCAGTTCAGCAAAGGTTGGCTGCAGGTTAAGGAAGCACTATATATACATGAGCTATTCTTGTTTCGTTTGCTTTGCTTCAGTGCTTCAAGAATCTGTAATTTCCCCAGTGCAGGAGCTCACTCCACCAAGGTAAATTGGAGATCCTCTATAAATTAGTAGTCCTTCTTCAAGTTGTGATGGCATTGGAGGAGAGAGCCATGATGGTGATGATATAATAGACTCCTGAAATACTAAAGTAAAGTTGAGAGAGAGAGAGAGAAAGGTAGATGTAAAAATATAGATAAATGTGTGTATGTGTCTATATGTCTATGTGTATACATACACATAGACACATACATACATATACATACATACACATATATACACAGGCATGCATGAATGCATACATTTGGTGTCCCAGTAGTGTAATTTTATTATTTAATAGCTTAAAGAGTTTTTAGCAGCTTAAAACTGTATTAAGACTTCTGGTATACCCTGTATAGTGATTTATTGTGACAAAGCATATATAGTCTCACAATGAATCCTTAAGAGTACCCTCTGATATAGGTAGTTTTTGTTTTGTTTTGTTCTACACTTGTGATTTCATTGGTATGGGGAACTCTTGGTGCAGAAATGCTCCTTGAAGGCAGGTGTGATTTCATTTTTGTTTTTGACTCTCCAGTGTCTAACACAGTATTTTTTGGGGGGGAGAGGAATAGATAGATGATAGATACAAAGAATATTTATTGAGTGCTTACTTAGTACTTTACTAAATGCCAGGGAAATGCAAGAAAAACATTCAAATAAAAAAGACATACAAATGTAAGAAGAATATTCCCAACCCTTAAAGATCTTACATTCTAATGGAGGAAGAAAACATATAATGAGGAACTGAAAAAGAGAATGGAGGGGTGTGTGTTTGGGGGTACAGAGTACAGTTGTAAATGAAGTGGAACATGGCCAGAAGCCCTCCTAAAATAATGACTTGGGCAGGCACTTATCTATGAGGAGAATAGGGGCCTCAGGGTGGGAGTATCTTCAGGATGGCAAGGTGGTTCATGAGGAAGAGGAGATATATGGTGAATCAATTCATTAGTGAATGTTTATTGATTGATTTATTATGATATAATCTTAGAGAGTTGTCTGAGGGACTGATTCTTACACAACATGACTAATGTGGAAATATGTTTAACATGATTGTACATATATAACCTATATTAGGTTGGTTGTTGTCTAGGGGAAGGGGGACGGAAGGGAAGGAGGAAGGAAAATTTGGAACTCAAAATCTTATTAAAATGAATGTTGATGGGGGCAGCTGGGTGGTGCAGTGGATGGAGCACCAGCCTTGGATTCAGGAGTACCTGGGTTCAGGTCTGGCCTTGGACACTTGAGACTTACTAGCTGTGTGACCCTGGGCAAGTCACTTGACCCCCATGGCCCCGCAAAAAAAAATGAATGTTGAAAACTATCTTTATATGCAATTGGAAAAATACTATTAATATTTAAAAAATATAGGGGCAGCTAGGTGGTACAGTGGATAGAGCACTGGCCCTGGAGTCAGGAGGACCTGAGCTTAAATCCGGTCTCAGACACTTAACACTTACTAGCTGTGTGACCCTGGGCAAGTCACTTAACTCCATTTGCCTCACCGTGTGTGTGTGTGTGTGTGTGTGTGTGTGTGTGTGTGTATGCTCCTTGAGGGCAGGGACTATTCTTCTTTTTTCCTATATTTGTATTCCCAGTGGTTAGCATGGTGCCTGTTACATAATATTCTTGATGCCAGGTTCAGTCCTCTATCTATCATACCATGCTGCTTCTGTAAGATAGTATAGGCATCTATACTTGATACTTATTATTATTTACCCTGTCATATTATTTATCATATTTGTGAAAGAAGACTATGATCAAGGATCATAGCTAATATGATCCTGAATCCTTTTGAATTGTCTTGGATCATTCATTGTATTGCTGAGAATAGGCAAGTCATTCACAGTTGATCATCATACAGTATTGCTGTTACTGTGGACAATGATCTGGTTCTCCTCACGTCACTTTGCATCAGTTCATATAAGTCTTTCCTGGTTTTTCTGAGAGCATCCTGCTTATCATTTCTCATAGCACAATAGTATTCCATTACATTCATATACCACAACTTGTTGCCCCATTCCCCAATGATGGGCATCCCCTCAATTTCCAATTCTTTGCCACCACAAAAAGAGCTGCCATAAATGTTTTTGTACAAATAGAACCTTCCCCTTCCCTTAAAAAAAAAAATCTAGCTGTGTGACCCTGGGCAAGTCACTTAACCCTCATTGCTCCCCCAAAATCTATTTGGGAAATAGGCCTAGATACTAGTTATCTTTTTAGATTAATATTACAGGGCCACAAAGCAAAGAGTGGTGGAACTAGGATTTAAACACAAGTTTCCTGACTGCAAGTTTTTCTGACTACTTTTCCCACTATACTACTTCAGTATATATGACTATTCTTTCTACGGTAACTTCTGTACTAGAAAGCATGGGGCAACTCTAAGCTCTGGTATTGGAAGAAAGCAGGCATCAAGACAAGAATGACTTTTTCTATTGTATAACCAAATATAATTTATCTTTTAATAAAAATCTGGGTCACTCATAAGTGGCCTAAAATATATATGGCACCAAATGATTCTATCTAACCAGACACAATGTTGTTATTAAAAGTGAAATTACATTGTAATGTAATCTCACATAGGTCTACGTTTTCCCCCTCACTATGTTATTTCCCTCTTATTTTATTAAAAATCAGAATTTTCTGGCACTTTTCATATAGTAGACATATTAAATGACTTGTTGCAATATTTGTTTTCAGTCTCTGGTCAGCTCCTGTGGATGACTGTTTTCATAAGACAGCTGAAAAGAACAATGCACCCAAATACTTGTCTCAACATAAAAAGCAAAGTCAATGATAATGGAAACAAATAAGGAAAGTTTACAAAATGATTATAGTAAAAAAATGCACTGATTTTTGTCTTTTCTAGGAGCTTAGAATGTACAATTTGAAATCTGCAAATATTCTGAATATTCATTTAGGTAGAATTTCATGGCATATTTAGTCATAATTAACTATTTCTGGCAGGGGCATCCAAGTTTGTTTTTTTTTTTTTTTCAAAATTGGGTCACTTTTGATCCATGATCAGAAATTTGTTTGTATGAGCAACTTGAATTTAATTATTTAATCAAATAAATTCAACTTCAATTATAATTACTAATTGATCCTGGCAGCACAGTGGTAGCAGCAGGCAGGTGGTTAAGGCCCCCCTTGGGTGTGCCTGTGACTAGTTCATGTGTTCTAGCTAATTAGGTAAGTATTTCTCCCCTCCTTCCATCTCTCTGTCTCTGTATGTCTTTCTCCTACTTAAAAATCTCAGGTGAACCACACACTGGGGCTAGGTGTGTGGATTTAGCCCATGGGCAGCATGTTGTCTTGGATACAAAGAATTTATGCTGCTATATTTATTAATGACATCCTATGTAGAGAGATGGGCATGACATGGATGAATATCCAGGAAAGGAGGCTGAGATGGCCAATTGTCTAATGCTGAAAGGAAGCCAAGAAGGATTGAGAAAAGGCCATTGAATTTGGCAAATAAGAGATTTTTGATAGCTTTGGAGAGAACAGTTTCATTTTAGAAGATAGGAGAGAAGTAGAAGCATCTAGTATATTATAGTATAGTATATATTATAGTATATATAGCTGTACTTATATAGCTCTTTTAAGAACTTTAGCTGAGAAAGGGAAGAAAAAGCTGAAAAAGTAGCCCTAGGTTTGGCAGAATCTAGGTTCTACCACCTGAATAATTTTGGTCATTTACCCAATCTCTCTGAATTTCAGTCTCTTCAACTATAAAATGAAGGGGAGAGAGAAGATGATTTCTTAAGGTTCCTTCCAACTCTGTCTTCCAACTCTATGATTCAATGATCTAACAAACTCTTGTAGGTCCATTGGCAATGATTTTGCATGCCAACGGCCAGAGGAATAGTGTCCATACCATTGCTGGTATGAGGTAATATTCCTCATGTATGTATGGGGGATGATGGAGATTCTAACCTTCAAATCATAGTTTTCTCCCATAGAAATGGGGGGAAAGTGGCCCACCCAAGCAGGGGAGAGGGTAGGAAACTGTGAGATTGTAGTTGTGAGCTGAAACGTTTGTGTAACTAATCCATGCAGATGCAAGTAGAGTTGTGAAGAGCATGGGAAAAGAAAAATTCTGGTCTGCTGGCTTCCAACTTCAAGAGAGAATTCACAAGATTCCATATTCTCTGAAGGAATAGAAAGACTCTGAGAAGAAACCAATAGATTGATCATATCCTGATCTCCCACTTATATCAGAGAATTCACCTTTGGATCAGGACTCTCTTTTGGTTGAACTATTTTAACTCCCAATGGCTGAGCTCATTCACTCTATACTGGATTGGTATATTCTCATCTGTATAACCTCTCTGATTTATGTTTGCTTTCATCTTAGCTAAATGGATTAATTTGCTATTTGCTATTCACTAAGTGTGGTCTTTATATAACTGGCATTTGGCGGGGAGGGAATCCAGCCTTGAGTATGTAGTTCATGGCACTTAAGGGATAATGATCAGGAATGCAGCTTGAACTTAAAATTATTTCCCCAGGTGAAAAATATTAGCAGGATTGATAGATATAATTTTAGACTCATACCCCACCTATTACGAGAGCAGAGAAATCAGCCTCATTTCACCAACCTCCTCCCCCTGCCCTTCTCCCAGGAATCAAAGTCTCCCTTGGAGAAGCATGAGCTAAGGAGACTCTTGAGATATCTATTCACATCTCCCTGGGAGCCACATCTCGATCTAGATGTACCCATATGGACACAGCATCTACTTGGGAACACACACACCCCTCCTACATTGTCAACTGTGATTCCTTTCTGGTGGTGTGAAGAAAAAGTGGCAGCTGAAGGATTTAAGTAGAAAGGGTAATTATCAGTTGACCAGAGACAAACAAGCTGGTTTGGATGGTTTGAAGAGAAAAAACCAAAAATCAAAAATAACCAAATCAGGTGAACTTTTGACAGCTACACAGTCTGAGTTGTCCTGGAAATTTCCTTGCTAGGAGCATGCCTGGTGAAACAGGGTATATATAGTATCTACTTAGTATCTTCCCAGTGGAAGAGTCCTGTTTTCTGAGGATACACTCTTTCATCTTAAGCCCATATTGAGAGCTTCACATGTAACACAACAGAATAATAATTCAAGAAATATTTTGATAAACATTTATTAAGTAACTAGTATTTTCAGGCTGGATAGCCACTTTGTTGGATTGTTATAATAGATATTCCTTTCATGTATGGATTGGACTAATCCCACTAGGAGTGTGCTGGGACAACTTGAACTGGTTTTTCTTTTTTTTTTTCCTTTTTTTCCGGGGGCAATGAGGTTTATGCAACTTGCCAAGGTTCACACAGCTAGTTAAGCGTCAAGTGTCTGAGGCTGGATTTGAACTCAGGTCCTCCTGAATCCAGGGCTTGTGCTTTATCCACTGGGCCCACCCAGCTGCCCCCTGAACTGGCTTTTGAAAGCTGATAGTTAAATTTGCAGTGAGCATTTATGTTGTGTAAATTGACAAATGCTACAAATTCATTGTTTTGTTGATTTCCTAGACTTAAAAAAGTGATGGAGGAAATGTAAATAACGCAGCTTAACTTAAAAGTGTGTGGTGTGTGGGTATGTATTTGGGGTTTTGGGGGAGGTGGGGTGGAGTTGGTTGTTAAGCATTTTCCAGAGCACTCCTGTTTCTATCAATTTCTGTGATTCCCCTGTGCTTCTGTCATTCAGAGTACTGCTATAGGCACCTTTAGGTAGGGGAGAAGATACAAAGACCTCTCCTCTTCTAAGAAGCTTACAATCTGGGAGGAAGAATAGGAATATTACACCCAGGCTAGAATGTGACTTGTATATATATGTGATGATTCTGTGCTCCTTTATACAGGAAATATTGAAAGTGGGAGAGAACTGGAGGGATATTTGGAGCAGCCCTCTTCAGAGTACCCTCACCACTGAGTCTCTGTCTTTGATTAGTTTTGCTCTAAGAATCTCCAGCAGGGTTTGAGCTATAACAGGGGAATGCAGATGTACTTAGCCAAGAGAAGACATAGTTTAATTCCCTCTGACCACGTTATCCTTCTAGGCCAAGAGAAGCTGTTGGAATGGTGTCCATACTAAGAGTTCATGTAAATGAGTTCATGCCACTACTCATCTGGGAAGGTGAGTTATTTAATTCTGCTGACTAGGGTCAAATAGTAGTCATTATTTCAACTGAAACCAAGACAAAGTCCCTTTGTTCACCCTGACTTTTCACATAAAGCCTTTCACAAATTGCTGTCTACTACAGTTCATTCTCCAAACAAAGGACTCTAATAGGTTTTCAGTTCCTTGGCATCCAGCTTCAGGTTAGACACTTATTGATACAAGGACTTTTTGACAAGTTGAAGAGTTTTTTATGCATTTGGTCTGTGGGCACAGCCACTGACTTTGTGGGATGGTTTTCAATCTTCAGTTCTTCAGGTAATGAGCATCTAGGTCAATAACTGTGGTTCTGTAGGGTGTTGCTTCAGGTGTGACAGCGTCCTACTCCAAAGTTAAGACCTCTTGTAAAGTGGATCTTCAGCCTCTAATTGATGTGTTTTATAAAACCGGATATGAACATACTGGGTTTGTTAAAATTGAAGCACTTTTGTAATGTACCTTGTTCCTTGCTGGCCTCCCTATTGTCTCCTCATCTCTCTCTAGTCAGTTAAAATCATTTCTGCTGAAATTGTCTCCAGGATCAAAAAGTTTTAGGTTTTTCGAATGCTTCTTCAATTGCATTCAGCTTCTGGCTTTATATTTAAATTTTCTTTCCTTAGTAAACTTCTCAGTTTAAATACCCTTGGCAATTGTTGCTGTCCTCTGATTAGATATTTCTTAGAATCATAGAGTTGCAAAACTTGGAGCTGAAGGGTAGAGTTAGAGGTTTCTTATGAACCTCCCGTCCAATGTAGGAATCTGTTCATTTAGCTAACTTTTCCATAATATGCCCAGATCCAAGGCCATTATCTTTCAGCTTCCTTGTTTCATTGATGGCTGGAAACGAAGGTGGGTTGACAACATATGGACAGCCTTACTGCTAGATTGGATCCCTGAGATATAAAAACAAATTACACATGTCCATCTTTCTGGACCCCCACCACCATGGCATTAGCTTTGTTGAGTAATTATGGTAGAAAGTTTTAAGTCTATATAGCTTTCTTAGCTTAGTCTTAAATCCATAATAATTTGCCTAAGTAGAACTAAATATGGCGCTTCCAAATTTAAAAAGTAGTCATCAACAAAAACATCTCAATAATTTGCTGTACATTGATAACATCATTAAAATGTAATAAATAGCTTCTCCATCTTACAGAATCTTTTTCAATCATAAAAATGACATTTTGACTGCCTAAGTCTGAGATTTTTATCATACACCAAGAAAGACAGAGACTGAAAAACTTTAGGTATAAATCTGCCAATCAAAGATTGAATCAATGGATGAAAACACTTCTTAGAAATACCTTGGTCTTTCACCCTAGGCATGATACAAGAGCATAAAGAGCTCACTTGTATTAAGAGACTCTAATGACATCCTGAGATCAAAGCATAATGCAAAGAAACATTATTACCACTTTTTATCTGTTCAATATCAGTTTTGGTGTATACTTTCAGAACTAAAAAGTGAACCTAGCTGATTTGGAAAGTATTCTAACAAAAATTCATTGGCAATATATAATCCGTGTGAAAATTAAACAAAAAAAATCCCATGTAAATTATAAAATGTTAATGAAACATAGGGTCCATAACCCTAAGGACAGGTATAGAACGATTAACACTTCTTCAAACAAAAAGGAAGAGAGGATTGATAGACATTCTAAGATGGACATGATGAACAGCTTAAAAGCTTACAGAGGGGGGCAGCAAGGTGGCTACAGTGGATAAAACACTGGCCTTGGATTAAGGAGGACCTGAGTTCAAACCTGGCCTCAGACACTAGACACTTACTAGTTGTGTGACCCCTGGGCAAGTCACTAACCATTATGCCCTGCAAAAAAAATTAAATTTAATTAAAAAATTCTTACAGAAATATTTAATAGAACAATCAGACTACTTCATTGAGCAATAGTAAAGTCTGCCAATGGGTACACACCACTGGATTTATCAAACATATCTGAAAGTAGTTTACCTCCATTATGGAACCTAGGAGATGGCTACTAAGTTCTAAGGCATGCATGAAAAGAATCACCTGGATTTTTTGTGGAAATGGAGGTATCCATGGTCGGTATTCTCAGGACCAGTTTCACTACAAACTACCTAAAGATAACCATAAGAGTTGAGTCTCAAGGAGTCCACCATTTAGTGATGATATGGATTGTGCAAAAAAGCAATAGAAATTGTGCAACACATCACCATAGGCTACAAAACAATTTAGTGTCTTACCAAATACCTCATAAGAGATGACCTGGTAGATAGACCTTATTCACGTATAGAGGCTTTCTTTCATGAACTGGTATGCAGATTTCAAATATCCTTGAGAACTAAACCAATAAATTATTCAGGAAGCCACAAAAAAAATTTGAAACAATGTTTTTAATAGAGGTCAGTAAATCAAATACTCATAATCTCTAAGCTACATGTCATGAAAAGCCTTCAAAATTCAGAGACTTATCAGAGGAAATAACAATTATATGGGAACAGGATAAGGTATCTTTCATCCCCTTGTCCTGAATACTACTGGAGTTGTTACTGAGGATACTTACAGTGAGCCTATAAAAGATACACTCACCTCCTAATATTCTTATTCAACCAAAGAAAGCAGTTGTCTTGCCCACCTGAGTAATAATATGCTGAACATAAAATATTAAGGAATAATAGAAAGATATTGACTTGTCTAAAGACTGATTCTATCTGAACGCCAGCAAAAAGATGAGAACTTTCAGGTAATAATGATACTAAAAAAAATGATGATATGAAAACTAGTATTTTGATTATTTAACAAGACTCCTTAAGAGCAGTTGTTTGCTTTAGTTTTCGTAACCTTAGGATTTAACTAACTATATTTGGACAAGTGGTTATTTAGTACCTACTATGTGCTTCACATATAGGAAAAACTTTGAGCTAATCTGTCCCATTATTTTAAAACAGTTCAATAGGGCAGCTAGGTAGCGCAGTGGATAAAGCAGCGGCCCGGGATTCAGGAAGATCTGAGTTCAAATCTGGCCTCAGACACTTGACACTTACTAGCTGTGTGAGCCTGGGCAAGTCACTTAACCCTCATGCCCCGCAAAAACCAAAAACAAACAAACAAAAAAACAGTTCAAGATTTATGATCAAAGCCCTAGGAGCTTTTCTCCTTAACACATCTTTCCCAAGGGGTCTTTTCAGATCATCCTATTCCCACCTTGAACCCTGAATAGAACCTCCAAGAAGAGTAAGAACAAAAATTTGAGAATACTTAGTAAATTTCAGAATGGTTTTCTTAACAATTACTGTTTTTCTCTGGGGAAAAGCCTCTGATTGAGAACAGGTGAAGATCGGTGTTTTTGGGATGCGGATAAAACTTAAAAGCGAATGCCACAGATATCCCTTTAATGTAGACTGACCTCAATCAAAGACCCAAACCCCTTTAATATTAACCAGATGTAGGAAAGTGGTCTCCTAGGGATTCAGCTTTCCTCTACTATGCAGTCTGCCCCTGCCCTGCCCTTGCCCAACCCTGCCCCACTAGGCTTTCATGTTTGGGGCCCTAAAGAGAAAAGCAGAGGGAGACTGAGCCCCTTCTCAACAAACCTAACCAAAAAACTGAGCAAACTCACTGCCAGGTTCTGTTTCCTGAGGCAAAGGGAAACCTGAAAAATAAACCAAGAAGCCCATGCAAAGTTATTGCTGTAATGTTTCTATTTGTAGTTGAAAGGAAAGAGGCAAATGGGGACGAGTGGCTCTAAGTTTCGAATGCAAGAAATTGGACCGCTTTGGGGGCAGATGAAACAACTGAGATATTCACCCTAAAGACTGATGGGTTATTTTTTGAACAATAGTTCTCTATTGTGGCCCCCAGTAAGTCACATGTTTGGCTGAATCAATGTGACTTACTCCATTAGGAGTGAGAGAGGTGCCTAAGGGATGTACTGCTGTTATTTATTAGCTATGGAGAGGGTTAGCCAAAAAACGTTTTTTAACCTATTTGGAAATATTTAAATTAATTCTGACCAGTAATTAGTTTCCTTAGGGTCTATGTTGCTTTTTGCAAGTATGAGTGTCTAAAGGCCAACCTTTTCAAAG